>NC_072473.1:14669431-15278181 GCF_027574615.1 Eptesicus fuscus
TTCACCATCACTTTAAGGGTTTTCTACAGTACTTTTACCCAAACACTACTGAACAGGAAACAATGTTTGAGATTAAGAGGTTTGTCCAAAGTCAGACTATTCATAAAAAACACACAAAAATTTAAACTGTGAAATAGGAACCAAATGACACTAAAACAGTATCAGAAAATCTTTTTCAATCACTGATATTTGTTTTGTTTTACTGTGGCAAAATAAGCATAACATAAAATTTACCATTTTAACCATTTTAGGTGTACAATTCGGTGGCATTACAGTAAATACATTCACAATGTATGCAACCATCATCACTATCCATTTCTGGAACTTTTTCAACATCACAAACGGATCACTAATGTTTTATACCTAGGGAAAATAAAGTGAATTGTTTTGTTCTGGCTTAACCTAGGTACAAAATAAAAGACAAAACTCCTTCCCACTAACTTTAAAAATAAATTAGAATACAATTCAGATTTGCATCCTACTATCTTGGTTGTGAACATAAAATATATTTTTCAACATATGCTATAGCATATAGGATTTTTAAAAAGTCTTTTATTCAGGGAACAGCCACCTGTGCCTGTCAATCAGCAGCCAGGCCCACCCTATCCATTTACTGTTTAAACCATAGCAGACTGACATGATGTTAGATTATTTTTATGATCTAGAGCAGACAGAGTGATACTCTGTTCCTGAGCTGGGGCTGAAAGACAGAGGAACATAAACTGTCTGCCTTCAGGGCTTCAATAAACAATGTCAAGACCATGCTAGAGAGATCTTACTGGAATTTTCCACCAAAGCCATTAATTTCCCACAGCTGGAACCACTAGGGCCCCATCTACAACTGCAGCACAATCCAGGAATCTACACTCAATCCTGTCACGAGGACTCCAGGGAGCTCAGTGTCACGTCAGCCTGGCTCAGAGGCCTCAGCGCCCATTTCTGGTGGCAGCACTGCTCCTCCTCTTAGGACAGAGTCTCTGTGTGATACGGAAGTTCCGGCAACTGATCCCTGTCTCCATCAGCTGTCCAGGAACTCAAAACATATAGCCTGCTTCGCTCTTGCCAATTTTCCAAGGAACACCATGTGTAGAGTCCCACTAAGTGCAGACATCACTGCCCTAAAGAAATCTAGTCTATATCAGTGGTTCTCAAACTTCATATAGATTAAAATCCCCTGGTGGCTTACTAAAACACAGATTGCTAGCCCTAACTCTCAGTGCCTGAGTCAGTAGGTCTGGGTTAGGGCCTGAGAATTTGCATTTCTTTCTCTTACTTTAAAAACATTTTGTTATTTATTTTTATCCAAAAGAATGGGTTTCTCTTGCCCTGGCCGGTGTGGCTCAGTTGGTTGAGCATCATCCTGTGCACCAAAGGGTCACCGGTTCAATTCCCAATCAGGCCACTTCCCCAGGTTGCAGGTTCGATCCCTGGTTGGGGTGCGTGCAGGAGGCAACTGATCAACGTTTCTCTCTCTCTCCCTCTCCCTTTCTTTCTCTGTAAAATCAATAAAACATACTTTTTAAAAAAGAGTAATTTTAAAAATGTGTTTGGAAAAAAAAAAAGAATGTGTTTATCACAAAAATTTGATAACCACACCACCAACTGCAGCAAAGTCTATAGAGTTACACTGATGGGGGAGTGTTCCCTGGGTATTCCCATGTCAGCAAAGGTCATAAAGGAGGAAAAGCATAAAAGAAAAAATACTCAAAACAAATCCAAACCCATGGTGACTTTGGGGAGAGACATGACATGACAGCTTCTGTCTTCTCTCATTGTCAGCTGCAGGTGTATTTCAGCAGAATCAAGTACGATTTAACTTGTGTAAACTCTTCATATCAACTCCAGGACCTTAATTGTACCCTGACTGTTAGCAGCAATCAGCACAGTGGACTACTATTTTAAAAAACCAGTTAAGATGGATGCAGAAGGAACCTCACTTGGTTGTCCATTAATAATCCAGTGCACTTAACCAGCAAGCTATTAAACAAAGCAGCAAAGCCCTGACCAGTTTGGCTCAGTAGATAGAGCGTCGGCCTGGGGACTGAAAGGTCCCAGGTTCGATTCCGGTCAAGGGCATGTACCTGGGTTGCGGGCACATCCCCAGTGGTAGGTGTGCAGGAGGCGGCTGATCGATGTTTCTCTCTCATAGATGTTTCTAACTCTCTATCCTCTCCCTTCCTCTCTGTAAAAAATCAATAAAATATATAATAACATAAAATAAATAAAATAAAATAAACAAAGCAGCAAGGAAAGCAGCACCTGAAGTGCTGGTTTTAAAGGCTGTATGGAGGGGAACCCTCAGACTTAGCCAGTTGTCCTAAGCCAGACAGAAGCCTCCAGTTTATGCAGGATCACTGCAATTTGTAGACAAAAGGCATTTTTCATTGGTCCACCTGGATGGTTCCTGCAGGTTCCATGAGAATTTGCATTTCTAACAAGTTCCCTGGAGATCTTGATATTGCTGGTCCAGGGATCAGCTGTTATGGACTAAATTATGTGCCCCAAAAAGTCAAATGTTGAAACCCTAACCCACAACATAACTATATTTAGAGATAGGGCCTTTTAAGGTTAAATGAGGTTTATATTGTACAGTGAAAAGGCCATGTTAAGACACAGCGAGAAGGCGGCCATCTGCAAGCCAAGGAGAGAGGCCTCAAGAGAAACCAATCTTGCTGACACCTTGCTCTTGGTCTTCCATCCTCTAGAACTGTGAGAAAATAAATTTCTATTATTTAAGCCCCACAGTCTGTAATGTTTTGCTATGGCAGCTCGAGCTGACTAAGACATCAGCTTTAGCCATCCATGTTGCCTGCCACTGTATTCTACTTGCCAGCATGCCATCAAGCTAAGGCCTGAAGAATGTGAAAGGAGTAACCAACTGAGAGCCCTGAGAGCAGTGCTCCCAGCAGACAGGACTGCATTCCCTGAAGTACCTAGCAAGGGAAGCGAGGCCAGCTCTAGGACCAGGGAGAAGGCGTGGAGGGCCGAGTACAGGCCCGGGCCAGCAATTCCAAGGAGGGCGCTGCGACCTGAGACGCCTGAACTGAGAATGACCCATAACTGTCAACTTTGAAATTTGAGTCTCTAGACTTCCATGTCAATATGAAAAAAAAAAAAAAAAAGGATAAGGTTTTTTTAAATATTCAAATTAGTGTGTGTTTTCTGAATACTGACATGATTGGAAGGAGAGCCAGAGCTGAAGTACATAGTGGAGAACACTTAAATTTGCTTTATTCATTTATATGTGCAAATAAACTTTAGTCTGGTGTTATAAAAGCTATAAAATAAAAGTAAGCAGTAAACCCATTCATACATAAGCAAGAATAAGGGACAGCTTAACTTACTGGGTCTAACTTACCTGGACAAATACGATGGCTTGTTGTGGATAATAAAGCGAGGCAGCTAATCCCATGGAAATAGGTGGATAGACCAGCTTCTTTATTTTTGAACCTATTAAATAAAAGGTTATATACACTGTCAGATGATTCCACTTTTACCATCACAATTTGCCTGTATATCTAACACTGAATAAAACGTCTTCAGTCCTAAGATTGACAGAGAATGTGCCTACTAATATCAAACATATAAAAAGGGACCGCCACATTTTCACAGCTTCAGAGTGATAGAATTCACACAACTTCCCTGTACAAAGTGTTTTAAAGTGTACAATTCAATGGCTTTTAGTTATTCAGAGAAGTGTGTAACAATCACCACAATCAACTTTAGAATATTTTCATCACCCCCCAAAGAAAACCTCATCCACTAGCAGTTGCCCCCAATTCCCCCATCACTCACAGCCCTAGGGAACCACTAATCTACTTTCTCTCTCTAAGGACTGGCCTAGTTGGATATTTCAAATAAGTGAATTATATAATATGTGGTCCTTGTGACTGGCTTCTTTTGTCAGCGCAATGTTTAAGAGAATCACCATTTTCAAGGAAGCAGAAAAAAAGAGTTTTGAAAAGGAAAACCACATAGTATTTTGGTTTCTAAGGTGTGTGTCCTTTTATAGTAAACTGGATTCCTACTTACATATTGAACACAAGCATTCCTCTCCTCTCCTTTCTAATACTCTGGGGTAATAACAGTACAAGAAGAAAATACAGATAATAAACCCACAACAAAGAGGAAATGTGTGGAGGGGGTACTGACAGATAAGAAGTATCAACCACTTTTCAGAAAATGGAGAGTGTGCCCAGCCAGCGTGGCCCAGTGGTTGAGCATCGACCTATGAACCAGGAGGTCACAGTTGGATTCTCGGTCAGGGCACATGCCTGGGTTGCTGACTAGATCCCCAGTGGGGGGCGTGCAGGAGGCAGCCGATCAATGATTTGCTCTCATCACTGATGTTTCTATCTCTCTCTCCCTCTCCCTTCCTCTCTGCAATCAATAAAAATAAATTTAAAAAAAGAAAGAAAATGGAGATTGGATGGAAGCAAGAAGACACACAGCCCTGAAGTCCTGAGGAGGGAGGGGCTATAGCACAGGAGGGAGCAGGATGTCCCAGCAGCCCAGATATGGCAGGTGTTGTGGAGGGTGGAAAGGGCAACCAGGGATCAAGACATGGGTATAGCCCTGGGCCGTCTGGCTCAATAGATAGAGATCAGCCTGGGGAATGAAGGATCCCAGGTTCAATTCTGGTCAAGGGCATGTACCTTGGTTGCAAGCTCGATCTGATTCATGGCCCCAGCCTGGGCAGGTGTGGGAGGCAACCAATCAATGTGTCTCTCTCACATGGATGTTTCTGTCTCTCCCCTCCCTTCCACTCTCTAAAACATCAACAGAAAAATATCCTCGGGTGAGGATTAACAAAACAAAACAAAACAAGACAAGACAGGGGTATAAACGCAAGTCCTGTGCATGGACCAGCTGACCTTCTCCTTCCCTCACACCAGCCCAGTGCAAAACTGCCTGTGGCCAGGCGTCTCTCCAGGCAAAAATTTAAAAAGTGGATGGGGTGGCCCAGCCAGTGTTGTTTAGTGGTTGAGCATCAACCTATGAACCAAGAGGTCACAGTTCAATTCCCGGTCAGAGCACAAGCCTGGGTTGTGGGCTCGATCCCCAGTGTGGGGTGTGCAGGAGGCAGCTAATCAATGATTCTCTCTCATCATTGATGTTTCTATCTCTCTCTCTCCTTTCCTCTCTGAAATCAATAATAAAAATATATATTTTTAAAAAGTTTAAAAAGTGGATGAGTTGTCTCTAAAGAAATGCCATAGATTTCTGTTGAGAACCAAGATATGTGGTGTAGTGTGCACATACGTGTAAGTGCCTGAGAGGAGCTAGAGCCTTCCTCACTCAGGCACTAAGGGTAGGCACCTCTCATATTAAGTCAGTTTCCATTCAGCTCATCCCGAGGTAGAACCTTTCTGCCAGCAAGCCCCATCTATACCCAAAAAGTTCCTATTGGCATTTCACTCGCTTTGCTCTTAAACATGACTGTACAACCAAGGATCACTAGTCATTTGAGGAAAGCCTGCAATATAAAAGAGAAAACTGAGATAAGCAAGAAGGAAAAAAATGACCCTATAGGAATTAAAGAAATACAAGAAATTAAAAACAAAACTAAACCTGTAATTAAGTATCATCAAATAAACTCAAGAAGCTACTACATTTTTTAAAAAAGTTCGAAGAAAAAGGAACATTCAGAGAACAACGAAGAGGTCTTGGAAATGACCAACTAAAAAAAAAAATCAAAAGGAATAAAATAAAATAATCAAGAGTATATAAGAGACATATAGGGCCAGTTTAAACAGCTCAATCGCTAATGCATATGAGTCCGGGAAGGAAAAAGATAAGAGTAAATTTTCAAAGAAATACAAGATCGACAGATGCCTTCCTGCAGCTGAAGGCTGCAAGCCACCAAAATGCCCAACCAGGAATGAAACAACTATATGTAGTCACAGCACCATGGGAATTCAGAGCACTGCAGATTAAGAGAAGCTCTTCAAAGCTTCCAGAGGGGGGGTGGTGAGAATCACTTAAAAAAGAACAAGCTTCCAGCCTGGCTTCTGACTCTCACATCTGCAACTCCTGAGCTAGAAGATGTGGCCTTCAAAGTTTTGATGGAAAACAAACTCTATGCCCAACCACCTATGACTTGGTATGAGGGCAGAAAGTAATTTTCAGACCTGCAAGGACTTGGAAAGTTTACCTCCAACATAGGCTTTTTTGAAAGTGACTTAAAGCATGTAGTTCAACAGCATGGCAGAGCAAACCAAGGAGATGGTGACATGGAACCGGAAAAGGGGGTCACACCCAAGAGTGTGTGGAGCCGTATCCCAAGACAACAGCTGTGCTGAATGTCAGTCCAGACTGAGAGGATGTGCAGCCTGGGGAAGAGGGGAATTGAGCAGGATGGAGAGCTGAGGAAAACCTGAGAATGAGGTTCAGAAAACATGTAGAGGGTGAGACAGGGAAATACACTTGAAATTGACTTGACATGAGAAATAGTCTCCACTGAGAGACACATGTTTTTACATGGGATGCATATAGATGCTAGTGCTAGTGCGATGTATATTATTAACACTTACACAGGATAAGTCAATGAAAGAAAAATACCACATGATCTCACTCATTTATGGATAATAAAGAACATTATAAACTTGAACAAAAAGATAGATACAGAGGCAGTAAAGCATCAAACAGTCTGTCAAATTACAGCAGGAAGGTTAGAGACAGGTGGGGAAGATAAGAGATCAATCAAAGGACTTGTATGCATGCATATAAGCATAACCAATGGACGCAAAACTCTGGGGGGGTGAGGGCATGTATGGGAGTGGGGTGGGGCAATGGTAAGATATGTACACATATAATACCTTAATAAAAAAAATTGAAAAAAAAACACACTTACACAGGATAACATATAAATGCTGTTTATTGGTTTGTTGTGTGTGTGTTTGTGTGTGTGTGTGTGTGTGTGTGTGTGTATTTTTAAATCCTCTCCCAAGGAAATGCTTTTTATTGATTTTAGAGAAAGGAAGGGGGGGGGAGAGAGAGAGAGATGTTGATGTGAGAAACACCGATCAGTTGCCTCCCATACACACCCAGACTGGGAATTGAACCCCAAACCCAGGTATGTCCCTGACTGGGAATCAAACCCTTGACCTTTCAGTGCATGGGAAGCTGCTCAACCAACTGAGTCAGGACTCTAAATTTAATTCTTATATACAGTAGATGGGAAGAGGGCGCAGAAACTCCAACCAGAGCTCATTCCACAGGTTGGGGGAATGGCACCAGCGCAGCGTTTCTCCAGGTTCTAACATTACCATTAAGGCATGCACAGCGAAGACTTTTAAAAGTGGAGGAATGGATACCGAACTAGTGTCTATAGTTATCTTTTATGGGGATCTGATTACAGAGTTCATAAACTTTCTATTTTATGAATTTTTGTAAAATCTGGATTTCACAATCAGTGAATCATCAAGTAGTTCATAACAAATTCATTTCATTATAGTGAAGAATGTTTTCATCCTTGGTTTTCTATAAATGTTTTATAGTTCATCAGTATAGTGTAGTAATATTTTTATGTTGGCATTTATTAGCGTTTACTTTTAAGTGTTTAAAAAATTTTTATATCCTCGAGGACTAAAGCTACAATGAATCAAAAAATTTAAAAATTTTCTATGAAATCACTGTTCTGTTCACTGTGATTAATAGCCTATTCTTAAGAGTGAAACATTTAAAAACAGTGTCTCAGGTATGACAGACTTTGGCTAACAACAGTTCACTCTTTCTGTACCAAAGAGCAACAGTAACTTGATCAAGTAAATGTGCCTATAAAGGATAACTAATTTTTTTTCAACCAAGAATATATAATTTTTCGTGTTTTTTTTTACAATTTCTATATATGCTTAAAATCAAATATATTGGAGAAAACAACCATATCAATTATATATTAAGAAGGCCATACTCAGGATCCAACTCACTCTAAAAATGTAAATGAAAAGAAAGAACCAAATATATATTTTCTCTCTCCCTTATGAACTATTTTTTTTAAATTTCACAAAATTGTACCTACCTCTAGCCAAAAGGAGTCCAACAATGCCAGCAAAACCAATAACACCAAGTCTTGGAAAAAATCCAGGAGGAGCATTTTGGAGAAATTCATAGCTGTCTACAATAGAATCAGACCAGGAAACAGTTCCATAAATTGCTCATTAAAAAACAAACCAAAAAAATCTTAAATATAAGTAGTATATATAGTATCAGATGCTTTTTAAATAACGTATTCTTGGCTTTCTGCTAATATGCTTCTTTTCAACACCTTCTTTTTATATGATAAACATGAAATAAAGGCAACATGTAGGCCTATCTGCCATGCCTTATGATTTACTATTCACATACCAAGTATCCAATTTCCAAACACTTTTGGTCTGACAACCTACGGACAGTAGAGTAATGTCAGATTACCTTCATGTTCCTAAAGGCTACAGACCAGAATCAACTATTCACACGGGGAGAAATACAAATAGAGATCCTTGCTATCTGAACTCTTCTTATCCAAACACAGAATACAGGAATACCTTAGAGATACAAAAAGTTTGGTTTCACCCCGGCCAGTTGTGGCTCAGTGGTTGAGCATTGACCTGTGACCCAGGAGATCACGGTTTGATTCCAGGTCAGAGCACATGTCGGGGTTTTCAGGCTCGATCCCCACTAGGGAGCATGCAGGAGGCAGCTGATCAACGATTCTCATCATTAATGTTTCTATCTCTCCCTCTCCCTTCCTCTCTGAAATCAATAAAAATATTTTTTTTAAAAATAACTAAAGATTTTCATCAAACCATTTGTTCATCTAAAATCTAAGAACTCTTTTAAAAAAAAGTTTGGTTTCAGACCACCACAATAAAGCAAATCACATGAGTTTTTTGGTTTCCCAGTGCCTATAAAAGTGATGTTTATACTGTAGTGCAGTCTATTAAGTGTGCAGTAGCATTAGGTTTAAAAGAATAATGTACATGCCTTAATTACAACATACTTTATTGCTTCATAAATGCTAACCATCATCTAAGCCTGTTGGAAAAATGGCACCGATAGACCTGCTCTAAGCAGGGTTGCCACAAATCTTCAATTTGTAAAAAAAAAAAAAAAAAAAAAAAAAAAAAATGCAATAAAGCAAAGCACAAGAAAATTGGGTAAGCCTATAGATTTGGGTAAATTTATCACTCTCTGAAGCTTTGCTGCCTGCTCTCTGAAACTAAGGAACCAAATACATTAGGCTCAGGGGGAAAAGCATCCTTTGCTATCTGAACTTATTATTCAAACTCAAGAAGAGAATCAATTTGGATAACGAAGGAAACTTGTAGCACAAGTATATGCGGCAAATAGTCACTGTTGATAGTGATAAAAATAAATAAAGGCCCATCTGCCACATCTGAACACGCCTTATACTTGCATGATGCCATATCTCCTCTCTGCTCCACTGAGCCAATCCCATCAAATAACAGCCAGCTTAAGTCCTAATTACACAGAAAAGCCTTTCCTATGCTCATCAGCCCACACCGCTCTTCCTCCTCTAAAGGCCCATCATATTTATTCTCTGTACCATAATTCGATACTACTTTTACAGCACCTTGTGTTTAATTAATCAGGGCTGTATTGTATGTCTCCACAAGGAGAACATACAATCCTTAATGGTGCATTGCTCAGACTTCTATGTGACTTTCCTCAGTGGTAACAGTGAATGTTCATACGACAGATAATTTATTAAAAACACTGCCAGGCATTGATGAATACTGCATGAATTAACAAATGGCTTTTAGCTGGGTCATGATTTAAAAAGCCTTCACATCTCTTTCTCGACCTCCTCTTCAGCACTCCCTATCTGCTTCCAGTTCGCGGCACACGCAACACTGAGTCATACATCCAAGCCTTGATGGTGCCATGCCCGCTGTGTGGAATGCTGCCCAAGTCTTGCCCCCATGTTTTGGTGTGGCTACCTCTGTTTCTTTAAGATTAATCACAGAGATCCTTCCCTGACTGCTTCCAGCTCCCCAGTCTCTATTAAACTGGTCTCCTTCCTCTGTACCTTCTACAGTGGTCTGTGACCACCTCTGTGCTTGCGCTAATATTATACGCAGCAATGGTTGGACCACTGTCTTAATCAGCCTTGATCCTCAATGCTTGACATTATGGTGATGTATGCGGAACTGAACGAATTTGAGTACTGAGTAATTCTCTCCCCCGGATAATCACAGACACATCCCAGTTTTCCATTTCCTGGGTTCTTTGGGGAATGTGGTCATTTTAAATATTACTATAGGGCTTGTGTTGTTGGTACTAATTCCTGTCTGGCCTTTTGCTTACTTTGCTTTTAATCTAGTTTTAAGTTTCCATCTTTTTGCGTGGGTCATTTGAGACAATTTTCTACTTCCCTTTATTTTTGCCTATCAGCATGGTGTTTTCAATTCTATACAGAGCAGATGATAGAAGGACAACCAGATGGCTTTGGTGAGCTGAGCTGAAGGGGGTAAAATCACAAAGAAATGGGAAAGAAGATACGCTATAGGACTGCACTGAAGCTGAAGCCTAGCTTCCGGTAACATGACTTGGCTGTGAGTGCTGGGGAATGGACTAATTGCCTTGGCAGACAACAACACAACTCATAATGGAATTTTTCTTAAGAACCTTTATTCTTGAACTATGAGTTCAAGAGAAGAAAAAACTACATGTTGCAAATGACTACTGCTCTGAATCAATGGGAAATAACAGGTAACAATGACACATGTCCAGATAAAAGATCAGGAGTTCTTTAGTTTCCTTAGGTTAAAAAAAATGAAGGCAATAGCCCTGGCCAGTGTGGCACAGTTGGTTGAAGCGTCATCCCATACCCTGAAAGGTGGTGGGTTCGATTCCTGGTCAAGGCACATACCCAGGTTGTAGGTTCAATCCCCAGTCTGGGTGCATATGGGAGGGGAGGCAACTGATAGATCTTTCTCTCTCACATCTATGTTCTCAATCTCTTTCTCTCTCTCTCTCTCTCTCTCTCTCTCTCTCTCTCTCTCTCTCTCTCTCTCTCTCTCTCCCCCGGATAATCGCAGACACATCCCAGTTTTCCATTTCCTGGGTTCTTTGGGGAATGTGGTAATTCTCCTCTCTCTGTCTCTCTCTCCCTCCCTCCCTCCCTCCCTCTCTCCCTTCCTCAAACAAAAAGGAGGTAATAAAGTACCTAACTGTCAAGACTGTGATGAGGATTATACATAAATTAATATATTTTTTATACTCACCCGAGGATATGTTTTTATTGATTTTAGAGAGTGGAAGGGGGAGAGAGGGAGGTTGGGAGATAGGGAGGGAGATAGGGAGGGAGGGAGGGACAGAGAAAGAAACATGGATGTGAGAAACATCGATCAGTTGCCTCCTGTACATGCCACGACCGGGGATTGAACCCACAGCCTTTTGGTGCATGGGACAATGCTCCAACCAACTGAGCCACCCATCCAGGGCCAAGAATTAATATTTTTTAAAGTACTGAGACTAGTTCCTGGCAATAATAAGCACTAAATAAGTGTTTATAAAATTAATAAAATTAAGATGTTACTTATCATTATCATACATGAATAATTTAAAGAACCGGTAGGCTATTAATATGTCTGTCTTCAAATGAAAAATTTATTTATCTGGTAGTTTAAGGGTTATCAGCACATCAACACTCTAGAATGATCTTCACAAGAAATAAACTATACTCATTTTATTTTATTCTGTCATGGAAACAAGCACTTGTAAAAATAAGAGTTTGATTTGCCAAGATGTCCAATAGGGGAATGAAATATATTACCAGTTCCTGGCTGAGATTAGTCAAAACATAGACTGTGAAACCAGTTTATGCGTCTATGTGATAAGTGCTTGGGAAAAACAATCAAAAACAATAAAAGAAACAATGAAGGAGGTGGAGAAAGGGGAGGGGGGAAATAGGGGACATCTGTAATACTGTCAACAATTTAAAAATACAATGAAGACACACTCTTTCTCTCTCTTGAGCACACTCACGCCTCTACCCACCCGTCTTTCCTTTAAAATATATATATATTTCTTTATTGATTTCAGAGAGGAAGGGAGGAGAGACAGAAATATCAATGATGAGAGAGAATCATTGATCAGCTGCCTCCTGCACGCCCCCTAGTGGATATTGAGCCGGCAACCCAGGCATGTGCCCTTGGCCAGAATCGAACCCGGGACCCTTTAGTCCGCAGGCTGACACTCTATCCACACACCTCTCTCTCTCTCTCTCTCTCTCTCTCTCTCTCTCATGACTGAACTTTTCCCCCTCTCCTTCCCCAGGTGCATTACCTTTGCTTTTCTACTCAGCTCCAAGGACCCTTCTAGGGCCCTTCTTTTGCCTTGGTAACTCGTTTCCTGAGCCCACGCAGCCCAGCTGGCTCACCTTTTCTAACTCTGTGACTTTTTCAATAAACTTTCTTTTATAATTTGAAAAAAATAAGAACCAATAAAAAATGTAAAAACACTACTAATTATGCAATAAGGGCTTTCTGAGGCACATCAACCCATTTCTTTCCTGCATTTAAACTTCTATAAAATGTATTAATAGCTATGCAAAAGAGCTCTCCTGATTCTGAAAACCTATTGATGAGTCAGTGTGGATTAGTGTGAGTTAAGGACATTGCACCTGGAATAGATTTAAAGAAAAAAAATCCAGTATATCTGCATTTGCTAGCCCAACAACCCTAATGATCTTGAAGAGACTTACCTGAGTGTTTGGGTACACGAATCCTCTGAAATCTGATGAAAATAATAAATCATCTTTCCAGAAAAACCTACATAGCTCTAAAATTCTGCATACAATTTTAAGTAATTCACACATTTCCTGGAGCGGTCCATGGAACCCTGGTTAAAGGGTCCAATTTTAATGAAGAAACTGATTATATCTCATTAAAAATAAACTTACCTAACCCCCACTGAACCAAACTTTGCATCTTGGGCTCAGTTTGGGAATACATTTCCTAAAAAGGTGAAAAGAAAATGAATGAGTAGAATTTATTGATTATAAAGTAATAATAAATATATTTGCCTTTACTGAATAAATTATCATGTTATCAGCACTTTTCAAACAAAGATATAGTGGGTTTTTTGTGTTCTTTATTTTCTTTTGTAATTTCCCCTTCACCACAAGTTGCTCAGCAGAATGGCTTATGGCTGCCACAGGAAACAAAGATTTCAAGTAGAGTGGTTTCAATAACCCAGCCTTTTCATTCTCTATTAAAATTGAAGAGAATGGACAAAAATCAACACCCTCAATAATTAATCCTTTCCATGTGAGATTAAACCCGTCCTTTCATATTAAGTCTAATTCTTGATTTTCCATGATTTTAAACCCTATGTCTAAAAAAACTGCCCATTTGAAACAGGAATGACAAACTTTATTGGGACAAAAGAGTCTATATCTAAGTTTGAAAAGATACTTACCCTAGTCGCAAAGCAAATGAAGTGTTAATATTCCCTTAACAATGAAAGTAAAAAGGCTTTGGACATGAACATCAAATGATTCTAAAGAAAACAAGGGACTACCTAGAAGGTACCCACCTTCAAGAAGTCTACCAGTGAAGATAGGAAAAGAGATGTGCGGGTATCAGAACCAGTTGCCACTTGGAAAAGAATTTGTTTTATATCATTTAGTTCAAATCAAAACAAGTTATTCTAATTCTGTTAAGTAGACTTAAATAATAAATGCTAAAATTGAAGGGGGACATAAAAAAACATTTAAAAACTGATTATCACTTCATTAAAACTTATTGATTTTTGCTGCCCATTAAAAAAAAAGCTACAGATCAATGTCTAGAGTGACTGCCCACGTTTTTTGCTGGCATAATCTTTTCACTATGAAGAAAAATTAAATTAGTTCTTGAAGAAAGGGGCTAGAAATTGTTGGCCTGACAAAAAGGAGCCGAGAATTTAAAGTATTTCTATTAATAGACTTTATTCTATAGGAAAATAAGATGATTATAATCACAAAAATTATTTAGAAGTAGTGCAAATAAACATGTTGATAACTATTCTATTATCTACAGAGGTATTTTCCTGCACTGAGTATCATATACAGATGAAAAAGTAAAAAACAAAAATCAACCTTAGATTAAAAGCAAGAGACAAAGTAGTTTCATAACCAAAAATTAAAAAAGAGAGAATTAATGGTAGTCATGCCTACATAATACAAAAATATTTGCACAACTTTGCTGACCTTATCTTAACCACTAGCAGATGGTTTAAAAATCTTCTAGAACAAGAGAATAAAGTCTAAGTGTTTTACAACTCATATATAGTCCTTAGGTATTTCATAACAATAATATGGTTATGATACTTAAGTATCATGGCCTAATTATATTGTTGATAGAGTCTGTGCTTACTATTTTCTTTCTAAATTGGTTCAGTGCTGACATAGACAGTGGACATTTAAATTTTTTAAATAAGATCTGAATGAAAATTGAGTTTGTAAGTCTCAAGCAAAGTAAATCTAGACCAAGTGACGCATATCTACATGCTTCTTACTAATTTCCCATCAATTTTCAAAGTCAAGATCAAGTATAGCAAATATATGTATCAAAGCCCACAAAAGCATTCTGTAGACTGTAAACTTCGGTTTTAGATGTTAAAAACCACAGAAATGCCTTCGTGAACATAATGACAAATGCCTGATCTAAAACCTGAGCAGTGGTAGAAGCCAATTTGTACAAGTTGTTCTTGGATTATTGGGGCAAATAGTTCAGTACTCAAATATGTAATTCTACCCTTTTTCAGTTATTTACCCTCCTATTATAGCATTCAACATGTTCTGTAACCATTACTGTTTAAAGTGGTGCTGATTTGTAGAATCTCTACGGGGGACTTCCCAATTTTGACATAAAATGGTTACATTGTATTCTTTTCCTTCCTCTAGAGTTCCAACTCCATATCCTCTCCCTGTAGACAATAGTGTTTTCATAGCTGTGACCAAGACACTTACCAGCCCTCCACTCCTACCCAGTGGGAAGGAAATTCTACGTGCAACTATGGCCCTTGCCACCACCAGGAAGCTCTCTGCTCCCTTCACCCCACCCCATAGATGGCACAGATGAACATTTGTAAGCTGGGCACTCTTCACTTGGGACCCTTTTTCTGAAAACATGCAGCTTATACAGACTTCTCACTATTGACTCTAAATAGAAATGTGTTCACTCCATTTTCAGAAGAGCTGTACCTGACACCAACTTGTATATGGCTTGCAATACTGTCGGAGATGTGAGATGCTTTCTTCAAGTTGAGTCCTTGGCTCCTCCACATATTTAGACTGAACTTCGGGAACAGAGTAGAGTGAAAGCTGCATACATTATAAAACAGAACAAAAAGAAATAAAAATGTCTATACAGCAATGAGAACATAATCAATGATCAAATTTGTAGGCACTGTATTTCTAATAATTCATAAACTGCGCCCTAAACTTGCTTCACAGGATCTCTGCATCTTATTTCCTTAATCAATAAGGCCAAGGCCAAGAGAGCAGGGCTATGAGGTGTTTTACTGTCCTCCCCACATTACTGGTAGCAGACAAAGCAGCTCCCCTTTATGTTTTATATACTGAAATTTGGTGTTCCACCTTAGATTTAGTTTGGGAAAAGAATAGTATTACTCTAGCCCAGCTAGCGTGGCTCAATGGTTGAGCGTCGACCTATGAACTAGGAGGTCACAGTTCGATTCCCGGTCAGGGCACATGTTCGGTTGCGGGCTCAATCCCCAGTGTGAGGCGTGCAGGAGGCAGCCGGTCAATGATTCTCATCATTGGTGTTTCTTAATTTTTTTTTTATATAAATATATTTCTTTATTGATTTCAGAGAGGAAGGGAGAGGGAGAGAGAGATAGAAACATCAATGATGAGAGAGAATCATTGATCGGCTGCCTCCTGCACGCCCCCAACTGGGGATCAAGCCCACAACCCAGGCATGTGCCCTTGGCCGGAATCGAACCTGGGACCTTTCAGTCCGCAGGCCGACGCTCTATCCACTGAGCCAAACCGGTTTCGGCTCATTGGTGTTTCTATCCCTCTCTTCCTCTACCTTCTCTCTGAAATCAATTTAAAAAAAATTATTTAAAAAAAAGAATAGTATGCCCAGCCAGGTGTAGCTCAGCGGTTGAGCATCGACCCAGGAACCAGGAGGTCACTGGTTCGATTCTCAGTCAAGGCACATGCCCAGGTTGTGGGCTTGATCCCCAGTGGGGGGGTGTGCAGGAAGGCAGCCAATCAATGATTCTCTCATCATTGATGCTTCTATCTCTCTCTCCCTCTCCCTTCCTCTCTGAAATCAATAAAAATATATCTTAAAAAAAGAATAGTATTACTCTAAAGCAAGCATGTCCAACTAATTTAAACAAGGCATGCAGCCCGCCGGCGGCGAGTTTGACATGCTTGCTCTAAAGGGTAGACTAGAGAGGGGTAGAAAAAAAAGCTCAAGCATAATAACTAAAGAGCATGTTACTTAGTTCAAATGATCAGTCTGGTGCTAATCAAAGCAAGATGACAGCAGGTTTGTTCCCCACCCAGAGAATAAACTTTTTACAGCCACTACTGGCTGCCTTCCTCACCCTCAAAAATTCCACTGCCCCAAGGCCTGAGAAGAAGGGAGTAAAGGGTAAGAGATAAGCTATTTGGTTTTATGTAAACACATTTAAGTAACCCTGCTCGTGTCTGAAGGTAGATGTTTATGCTACTTTACTCAAAGTCAACAGAAACCAAATATCCAAAATAATCAGTGGCAAGTACAGACAAAAAAAGGATGTAAATGGAGAGAAAGATTTCTTGTTTTATTTCTTTAGTATTCATTAAGCATCTATTTCTGAGCTTCTAATCTGGCCAAGAAGCAGAATGAGGCCAGGTCTTTAATTTCTTTCTTTTTTTTTTTTTAGAGATGAAAAAGAAAAATATTTTCTTGACTTGATAAGCAGTCTGGAATTGGGCAGATCACTTAGAAGCAAACTGTGCTTACAATCTACTGGGACATAGCAGATTCCCCCAAAAAACTTAGGAAATATTATGCCCGACGCTAAGTACCATTAATTAAAATTTATCTGTTGAAAAAGCCAGGTTAGTAACTTCACAAAGAATAATAAACTATAAGGAAATGTATTTTTTCCTATTAAATAGCCTCTAAAATGTTGTATCTTCTGGATACACAATTTGTATACTTCCTATGGTCAGTAAAGCAGATGCTCAAAACATATCACAACATGAACAGCACGTCACCTCACTAACGTTCACAGAAGCTTTGTGAGTTGAGTCCTTTTTCTGTGATGCATAGACTTTGAAGGTGAGCAGACTCAGACTGGCTGGCCCCATGGACCTCTGGATTACCTGAAACACAGAAACAATCTTAAGCCTTATCTCAATGTTATGAAATGAATGTGCACAACATAAGCATGTTCCTAACCTCAGCCACTCCTGCCTGAAAAACATGTTTTCATGGACTTAACATTTCAGGTCACCTTTATCTTAATTTCCCAAAGACAGTGGTTTCTAAGTTTTTCCACTTGGCCTTTCAAGTAAAATAAATTATACACACACCCACACCACCACCACCACCACCAAGGGAAGGAGTTTTTCATGATCTCACCTAGTAATTCATTGAATAGAGTAAAGATTATGTCTGTAATTCTGCTAATCAAACTTTCAGAAGCTCCGCCTTTCCATTCCCATCCAGAGCTGGTCTCCCCGATCTCAGTTCCCAAACTGGGTCTCTTTCTGTGCCTTGCTCTCCCTGACTGGGGCGGGGGGGGGGGGGGGGGGGGGGCGGGGGTCCCTCATGTTCAGTGACTTCCAGATATACTTCAGCCCAGAACCCTCTCTCCTGAGCTACCAACTCACTCACCCTATGACTTCTGGACGTTTCCACTTAGATGGGACACAAGCTTCCCAGATCAAGAATGTCCAAAACCAACTCATCAGGATCTTATCCAGGCGTCCTCAAACTACGGCCCGCGGGCCACATGCGGGTGTTTCTGCCGTTTTGTTTTTTTACTTCAAAATAAGATATGTGCAGTGTGCATAGGAATTTGTTCATAGTTTGTTGTTTTTTTAACTATAGTCCGGCCCTCCAACGGTCTGAGGGACAGTGAACTGGCCCTCTGTTTAAAAAGTTTGAGGACCCCTGATCTTATCTGTGCCTCCAGTCCACACTAGGCCTGATGCGTGGATGTGTGCTATGGAATCAAGTCAGAAAGCTTTTTCTCAATAATCCCCTATACTTACACAGCAATAATCCCCTATACTTACCTCTTCTCTACTTTCTCAGGAATGGTGCTATCACCCAGCCAGAATACCTAATCAGAAACTCTGAGGTCATCCTTCACTGCCATCCCATTCTATTGATTATTAAGTCCTCTTAATTCTGCCTACTGAATGACCTCAATTCCCTTTCTCCATCCCCTCCTGTAAAGTTTTTACCTGGGCCCTCACTTCTTTCTTGGATTGTTTAACAGCATTCTAACTGCTCACCTGGCTTCTGATGGCTCAAACCACCACACTGCGAAAGAATGGTCTTTGTAAACTACAAACCTGATTATCTTCTACCCTTATTTGAGATCCTTTGGAACTCATCACCTAGGACTTTCATGTGGGTCAAACAAGGTCCATTATAATTTCACCCCAACCACCTTCTCTAACCTGATCTCTGTCATTCTGCCTTCTCCCACAAAACTTGAATTCCCTATATTTCTCCCATGCTGTTTCCCAGCTTCATAGGTTCCCACAAGCTGATTCCTCTGCGTAGAATGTTCTATACTTGCTTTATCTTTCTGCACAACTTGTCTAAGAGCAGGGAGATTCATTGCTTTTCTTATCTGTCCATTTATTTATGCTTATCAAGTTCTCTCTACCAGATTGGAAGCCCTTTCGGGATAGGGTCATGTCTTACTTTGTATTTCTAGTGCCCATGACTGCCTCACACATACCAAATGCTGACTAACTGTTTATTGCCTGCCTAAATGGACAGAAGAGAGGTGAAATATAAATAAGTGGTTGACTTATTCTATGTACTTTGGCATGATTCAGCTTCACGGAAATCACAGCGCTGAGATTTGTAGCGCCTGCCTGTAATGTGAAAGACGAGGCTATTCTTAATACTCACAAAACACAAATAAACCAGAACAAAAATGTCTGTTGCAATGTATGCCTGGAGTCACACACAAAAAGGAAATTCCCATATTTCAGAAGCAAATAAAGAGCTAGAAGTTATTTTTTAAGTGGTTATTATTTTACCTGCTTTTAAAATAATTAACACACCCTGAAAGTATTATGTGTTCATCTTGAAAGGTCTTCATTTCAAGAAAATATTGCTACAAATTTCTTTTGCTGCCCTAACCGGTTTGGCTCAGTGGATAGAGCATCAGCCTGCGGACTCAAGGGTCCCAGGTTCGATTCCGGTCAAGGGCATGTACCTTGGTTGCGGGCACATCCCCAGTAGGGGGAGTGCAGGAGGCAGCTGATGGATGTTTCTCTCTCTGATGTTTCTTACTCTCTATCCCTCTCCCTTCCTGTCTGTAAAATTCAATAAAATGTATTTTAAAAATTTCTTTCGCTTCCAGGGTAAAGGTTGGCCAGCTACTGCTGACACAGTTAGTGTAGTCCATCCCTCCACCCCAGGAGAAGGCCTATTAGGCTGCTGGTATCTGGAGGTGTGAACTCAGTGCTCTCTGCCCTCTGAGTCTGTCTGAGACCTACTAACAACACTGCTTGAGCTGGGGACTTTCCACTGAGCCAGGTGGCCCCACCCTGGACTTTGTTTCTGATTCCCTTCCTCATGGGTAATAGCTGCCCCCGCCCCCCTTTTCATTCCCTATTGAGCATTTTAGGTTCATATTGACCCCTATCTTCATCCTCCTTTAGTGTAATGTCTTATGTTGACCTTCTGAAGTCTTGATTCCTGTTCGATCCTTAATCCTATGTACTTTCCACATATGTCACTTTTCATCTCACAGCCGCCTATCATTTTAATTCAGATTTCTACTTTTTAAATTCTTAATGATTATTCTCCTGTTCATCTTTTATTTTCAATCTCAACTTGTTTACTTTTAAAATTTAACAATGTATTGGATTCTTTCTTTTTTAATTAAAAAAAATATTTTAGCTGAAACCGGTTTGGCTCAGTGGATAGAGCGTCAGCCTGCGGACTGAAAGGTCCCAGGTTCGATTCCGGTCAAGGGCATGTGCCTTGGTGGCGGGCACATCCCCAGTGGGGGGTGTGCAGGAGGCAGCTGATCAATGTTTCTCTCTCATCGGTGTTTCTAACTCTCTATCCCTCTCCCTTCCTCTCTAAAAAAAATCAATAAAATATAGCCAAGGTACATGCTCTTTTTAAAATATATATATTTTATTGATTTTTTTTTTAGAGAGGAAGGGAGAGAGGGATAGAGAGTTAGAAACATGGATGAGAGAAACATCGATGAGAGAAACATTGATCAGCTGCCTCCTGCACACCCCCTACTGGGGATGTACCCGCAGCCAAGGTACATGCTCTTGACCGGAATCGAACCTGGGACCCTTCAGTCCGCAAGCTGACGCTCTATCCACTGAGCCAAACCAGTCAGGGCTGTATTGGATTCTTGATTATTAATTTCTACTTTATTTTTCCCTCTTTTCCACTGTTCTTGTTTTAATATTATGCTAAGCCTGCCCCTTTATTGCCCAAATTGTTTTCTTCTTCCACTTCTCCTGTCTACCCCCCAAGTCCGCCCTCACTCCCACTCAACAGCAAGAACTGTGTCCACAGGTCGGTAGAACCAACAAAGCCCCCTCCGGCAGTCACCTTTTCAGCTTCCCACAGGCTCTCAACAAATAAACAAAACAAAGGTCATCCCAAGAGATTTGGGAGATCCACAGATTAACATTCCCCAGGGCAAAGAGTATATGAGGTACTTACTTCTGGATCATTCTTTGTTGTGAGGCCTTCTGTGCATGTAGGAGGCTTAGCAGCATCCCTGGCCTCTACCCACCAGATGCCAGGAACGCCCCCAGCATGAGTCAAAAATGTCTCCAGACACTGCCAACAGTCTCCTGGGGGGCATCCCCCAGCCCCATTGAGAAGCACTGATTTACTTGAATAAGTATTATTTGCTGACATCTCTTACCATGCAGACTTTAAGGAACTCTGTATGTTTTGAACTCTATGGCCTCAAACCTAATCCAGTCGATGCCTGGGGGTAATGTGTGGAGGGGGATGGACTTACTGAGAAGGGGCACAAGGGAACTTTCTGGGATGACAGAAATGATCTGTATTTCATTGGGGTGCAGGTTACAGAAGGTGTACACAGAAGTCAAAACTCAAATTGTAAGATCTGTACAACTTAAAATCTGTGCATCACACTATATGCAAACTCTATTTTAAAAAGGATCTAATGCACACCTAAACTGCACCAAATTCATGCCAACATATGGGTAGCCACTGCAGGCCAATGGTCATTCCTAGGAAGGAGTCAGGCACACACCTGAGTGTGTTAAAAACAGGTGCATTGAATGTGTGATGAAAACCACAGGAGGAGCCTGGGTAAAAAGTCCACAGGCAGACAAGCCTGTGCTGATGTGCTGCCTAACATCCTGGGAGGTTCTTTCCTTTCTGGCATCAAAGGGGGCTCTTTCGAGTGAAAAACCACCCCATTCCACCTGCACCTGACCAGATGTTGTCACAAATGGGAATTGTGGACGCTGGACTCTTGCTGGGCGACTATCAAAATTTAGTAGAGTTCATAATGAGTATTCAGGCTAACCCATTCAATATCAGAATTTAAAAAGGGGAAGGCTGTTAAAATGTGCAGAGATACCCTCAGCAAAGCGTGCGGGCAAAAGAAGCACTTTGCTTTCTACTGCCTCCCTCCCCAATCTCCCACCAATGGATTCTGATGTATAAAACAAGCACTAAAACTGCCATTTTCAGGAGCATTTTCTCAACGTGTTGAGATTTTGCTTCCCAGTAATTGTCCGCAGTTTGGCTCAAATAAAATCATAAATATTCTCTACAGGTTTGGACGACTCTTACATTGACAAGGGCCTCTAGAGTGCTAGATACACGAGTATGGTCAGTTTGTAAAAATTCACTTATGAGCTGTGCACTTTTCTGTATGTATATTTCAACACCACGTTAGAAAGACAGACTGTTTGCTTTCTCTACTTTAGTCCTTCCTCCCTTCCCTACTCAAGGCACCTAAAACTGTTCTTCCCAAGGCCTCCCAGTTCTTTAAACTTCAGTGGACATATGGCATCTTGCTTGCACCTTGAAACTGGTGACCACTTCCACCATCTTCAAACTCTCTCTTCCTTTGTTTCAAGATTCCCCTCTAGCTCCATTCCACAAGCCTTCTCTTCCTCTATCCATCTCTTCGAGGTTGAGGAGTCCTTAACCCTCTCCTCAAGCCCTCTCCTTTCCTCACTCCAGAGCCAATTTCATTTATATCTAAGTCTTTAACTCCAATCCTATGTTACTGATGCCTAAATCAGTATCCCGGCCGGGCCTCTCCCTAAGTCTCAGGCTTGTATGTTTTAACTCCCCATGGACATCTTCACCAGGTTTTTTCAATGACTTCCTCATAATGAATGTTCTTTCTCCAAAACCTGTTTTTTTTCTGAGTTTCCCGACCTCATTTAACGGCTGTGCAAGCCACACAGTCAAAGGACAACATCAAAGCAACCCTTTAATGAAAATAAACTTCCAAAACAATAAGATGTGGTCACTGCCTCCGTGGTCTAAGAAAGCGGATAAACAAATAATTACACCACCTGTGGAAGTGCACTAACAGACAAGGGGCAGGAGTAACAAAGAAAAAGGAATAATGTGCCACAACTAGAAATTCTGGGAAACAACTGCTGAGAAAAGGCGGAATCAACAATCAGAAAGTTTAATGCCTGCCTTCCTGCCACCCTCGCTTCTGTTTTTTAGCCGTCACCCAACAGACTGATGTCAAGACTCAGTGTCTCCAGGAATAGCTGCTGTAAAGAGAAGTAACATGCCGAAACCGGTTTGGCTCAGTGGATAGAGCGTCGGCCTGCGGACTCAAAGGTCCCGGGTTCGATTCCGGTCAAGGGCATGTACCTTGATTGCGGGCACATCCCCAGTGGGGGGTGTGCAGGAGGCAGCTGATCGATGTTTCTCTCTCATCGATGTTTCTAGCTCTCTATCCCTCTCTCTTCCTCTCTGTAAAAAATCAATAAAATATATTTAAATAAAAAAAAAAAAGAGAGAGAGAAGTAACAAAAGAAACCAAAGGTCTGGAACAGGAGGATGATTTCTGACACCCCACAATCTTTTCAGCTACACCCATGAGCAGATTGGATTGCTATCTGGGGCAAAAATAGGCAACCATGAACCATGGCTGCTACTTTAATATCAAAAACATTCCTAATCAAAAAGTCCCCTTTTAATATCAAGGTCAGAGCCCTGGCTGGTTTGACTCAGTGGATAGAACTTTGGCCTGCTGACTGAAAGGTCCCAGGTTCAATTCCAATCAAGGGCACATACCTAGGTGGTAGGCTTGACCTCCGGCCAGGTCAGAGTGCATGCTGGAGGCAACCAGTCAACGTGTCTCTCTCACATCGATGTTTCTCTCTCTCTCTCTGTCTCTTCCTGTCACTTCAATTCTCTCTAAAAATTGATGGAAAAGATATCCTCGGGTGAGGATTAAAATATATACAGTGGAACCTCATTTCTCGAGCGTCTCCTATCTCGAACAATTTGCTTCTCAACCTCCCAATTCTTTCATGCTGATACCTGTATGATGAGTCATGCATCTCTCAGGTGACAAACAAAGGAGAGAATGTGCAAATATGAGTCAGTTTACCCCTGGTAAAATATCAGGATATTGGGCTGTGAATATTTTCATGTGTTTTTTGTTTTGTTTTGTTTTTTTTTGCTTTTGTTGCTGCTTACAATTATTGGAAATTTTTCATTTTTTACTGTACATTTCCTTTCCTTTTTGTTAAATTTTCATTTATATTTCATGTCCTTTTTGTTTTTAAAGTGTTTATTTATAGATTAAACAGTACAACAGACATGTATTGTACATAAGAAAGGTTAAGCCTGGCAGCTCAGTAGTTCAGCATCAACCTATGAACCAGGAGGTCAAGGTTTGATTCCCAGTCAGAGCACATGCCCGGGTTGCAGGCTCGATCCCAGTGTGGGGTGTGCAGGAGGCAGCCAATCAATGATTCTTTCTCATCACTGATGTTTCTTCTCTCTCTCTCTCTCTCTCTCTCTCTCTCTCTTCCTTCCTCTCTGAAATCAATAAAAATATTTTTTTTTTAAAAAAAAAGAAAGGGCCCTAAACTGGTTTGACTCAGTGGATAGAGCGTCGGCCTGCGGACTGAAGGGTCCCGGGTTCGATTCCAGTCAAGGGCATGTACCTTGGTTGCGGGCACATCCCCAGTGGGGGGGTGTGCAAGAGGCAGCTGATGGATGTTTCTCTCATCGATGTTTCTAACTCTCTATCCCTCTCTGTAAAAAATCAATAAAATATATTAAAAATAAAAATAAAGTAAATGCCATTTAATATTAGCTAGTCCCCTATTTATAGGAAATGAGGCACAATTATGTATCGCCCACCATGTTGCACTGGCTCTCTGATCTTCAATCAACCTATTCTGCAATAATTTCCATATGAAAGCATTTTTCATGTAAAAACAAAATGCTTTTAATCTGATTCTTTTCAGCTATTTAATAAGTAAAAATGTGAAATGGATTTGTTTTTAAAAAGGTCTTTGAAAACTAACAATATAGTTGAGTTTATTCTTGTTCTAAAAAAGAACATAAAACAAAAATAAACTATGTGAAAGAATTTAGGGTAAAAAAAATGATTCAAACAATCAACAATTATGCCCAAATCAGGCTACATTGTTGTCCTTAGTAATGTGTCATAAATTGAATTAAAAATAGAGAAACTAGCCGAAGCCGGTTTGGCTCAGTGGATAGAGCATCGGCCTGCAGACTCAAGGGTCCTAGGTTCGATTCCGGTCAAGGGCATGTACCTTGGTTGTGGGCACATCCCCAGTCAGGGGGTGTGCAGGAGGCAGCTGATCGATGTTTCTCTCTCATCGATGTTTCTAACTCTCTATCCCTCTCTCTTTCTCTCTGTAAAAAAAAATCAATAAAATATATTTTTTTAAAAATAGAGAAACTAAATGAGTCCATATTCTTGATACACCAAAATAATTTGCCCTCACCCTCAAAAGGAGCATTCAGTACAGTACCTACATTTTATGTAACAATCCTGTCTAATCTGGAGGGCCACATGCCAAACTGGTAACAGGCTTTCTCTGAGAAGGGGGTTAGAGGGAAGCGGACAATGGAAACCTGATAATTACCTTAACTGCACTGTTTTGATTTTTTTCAAAGAAAAGTTATTTCAGTATTACTTATTCAATTTTTAAATAGGTATTTTCTCACTTCACATCCCTTAGGATGGTCACTATAAAACAAAATTTCAAAACAAAAAAACAGCCTGGCTGGCATGGCTCAGTGGCTAGGTGTTAACCTATGAACCTGGAGGTCACGGTTGGATTCCCGGTGGAGGTACATACCCGGGCTCAATCCCCATTGTGGGATGTGCAGGAGGCAGCCAGTCGATGATTCTCTCTCATCATTGATGTTTCTATCTCTCTCTCCCTCTCCCTTCCTCTTTGAAATCAATAAAAATATATACTTAAAAAACACACACACAGAAAATAACAAGTGTTGGCAAGGATAGAAACTGGAACCCTCGTGCACTATTGGTAGGGCTAGAAAACAGCATAGAGCTTCCTCAAAAAAGTAAAAATAAAATTACCATATGATCCAGCAATTCCACTTCTGGGTATTTATCGAAAAGAATTGAAAGCAGGGTCTCCAGGACATATTTGCACATCCATATTCACAGCAACATTATTTACAATAGCCAAAAAGTAGAAGCAAGCCCTGGCCAGTTTCCAAAGTTAAGATTCGGTTGGAGCGTCATCCCATACCAGTGGTCAGCAAACTGCGGCTCTCGAGCCACATACGGCTCGCGAGCTGTAGTTTGCTGACCACTGCCATACACCAAAAGGTTGTGGATTCAATTCTAGGTCAGGGCACATACCTATGTTGGGGTTCAGGAGGCAACGGATCGATGTTTCTCTCTCACATAGATGTTTCTCTCTCTCCCCCCTCCTTCCTCTCTCTCTAAAATCAATAAAAATATATCCTCAGGTGAGGACTAAAAAAAGGGGGGGAAGCAACCCAAGTGTCCACAGAAAGATGAACAGGTAAAGAAAATGTGGTATATACATACAATGGAATATTAGAACCTTGAGGACATTATGCTAAGTGAAGAAGTCAGCCACAAAAGACAAAATACTGTATCATTTCATCTACATGAGGTATTTAATATAGTAAAATTCATAGAAACAGGAAGTAAATGGCGGTTACCAGGAGCTGGGGGAAGGAGGAAATGGGAGTTGTTTCATGAGTATAGAGTTTCAGTTTGGCAAGATGAAAAAGTTCTGGAGCTCTTTTCTACATCAATGTAAATATAGTTAACACTACTGAACTGTACACTTAAAATGACCAAGATGTGAATTGAATAAAATCTGATAAGTAATCTTATGTTACGTAAGTTTTTAGCACAATAAAAAAAATATGGAACTAAAAAAAAAAAATGGTTAAGATGGTAAAAAAGAAAAAAATCAACGCAGCCAGAAAGAAAAATCAACAGTATGCCCCCTCAAAAGAAAAGTATTTTTTCTTCAAAGTAGTGATAGATCATATATTGAGTCAAAATTTATTGCAAGTATTTATATAACAAATTTGTAAAAGAAATTTACTTTCAATATGTGATCAAATATGGTTTCTATTTCTAAATACCTTCAGATCAAATTTTCAGCTTATAAGTAAATCTGTCTCAATATATTTGAAATAAAAATGAGAAAGTGGTATTTGTTTAAAAAAGGGGGGGGGACTTGTGAGGTTTTAAAAAAATGTCCAACTGAGGGTATAATATAAAAGTATGCCGAGAAATGAGTAAAAATGAGACTATATTTCCTTAAGTTTTTACAATAAATATTGATTTGTGTTGTGTTATGGCAAAAAACAAAAATGGCTGGCTCCTGAAGATATTATAAAGAACTTACGCCCTAGCTGGTTTGGCTCAGTGGATAGAGCATCAGCCTGCGGAAAGAAGAGTCCTGGGTTCCATTCAACTCAAAGACAAGTACCTTGGTTGCAGGCTCCTCCCCCGCCTGGGCCCTGGTGGGGGGTGTGCAGGAGGCAACCAACTGCTGTGTTTCTCTCTCTTTCCCTCTCTCTCCCACTCTCTCTAAAAATCAATGGAAAAATATCCTCGGGTGAGGGTTAAAAGAAAAGAATTTACCACAATGTATGACGATAACACCAAAAGAAGATGGGAAAAAATGTTTTGATCAGTGATGATATTTTTTGAATAATTATATTGATCAGTGTGTTTGGAAGAAATATATTGACAGAATAATTAAATCTGTCCTCTCAAAACAGCTGTTTTAATGGACACTCATTTGAATGTATACATTTGGGAACACTTATACTTCAACAACAATACAAACCACAATCACTTCAATCTGTTCCACAGTGAAGGGATTATGAAGCCAACATTTTAAGAGTTCAGACTTGAACCAACAAAAAGAACTGTCTTCTAACTATGACAAACACGGAAGTATTTTATGACAAACTTTCAATTCTGTACTAGAGTAATGGATATTCCCTAGTTCTTTCTCATCCACTATAAATACATTGTGATCTAGAGATGACTAAAGAAAAAAATGAGGCTGTTTTCAAGATTAACATTTACCTTTTTCTTACAGAAAACCAACTTCTATTTTATCTTTAGAAAGCAGAATTCACCACAAAATTAGGTCCGCAAAGCAAAGAAATTATGTTTCATCTGTAATTATTCCACTTCCTACTCATTAAAAATACTTATCAGATCTTATTAAATTCACACAAAGAAATCATAAAGTTGTCTGATAAACAGGAAGGAAGAAACCTCAGGGGCAAAGAATGAGATAATTATTTCTTCAGACAGATTTTGAGTCATCTGGTTAGGCTGTACTGGCTTCACACAATTGGAACACAGATGACATGTAATGTACCATGTTTCAAATATTTTTGAACTTCCTCATTCAGACAAAAGTTTACCACTGCTTTACCTAAATCTCATATATATACATATATATAAATATACACATATATACACATATATATGTATATATATATATGTGTGTGTTACACATATATATATGTGTGTGTGTGTGTGTGTGTGTGTATAGGAATGCATCCCAAAATCCACTTATTCTTTTCTGAGTTAAGGGAACATAAGTAGGAAAAAAATCACAAGGGAACATTTACTTCAAGGCTTGCGTTTCGAATACTTCTATATTTTCAAGCAACTAAAAAAAAATCTACATTTTCTAAGAGGAAGAGCTATTCTGTCAAAGTAAAGTCTATTTAGAGTTCTTTCCTAAGAGATCACTGAGTGTACAGAGAACGTTTCCTATTAGGTTTCGTTTCCTAACAGGCCACTGTGTGCACAGAGAATGCCAAATTCACTGGCCACAACTGCCTTCCACCTGAACTCAGATAGTGACTGGCTTTTCATCTTTAAGGAAAAGAAAACCTAAAATTTTTTTTGAAAAAAAAAAAACACTCATGTGCAAGGCTCAATTCAGCTACAATAATCTGGATTCATAATGAAACTTTCTGCTAAAATAAGAACTTATATATATAACCCATGGACATAGATAATAGCTTGGTGGGAGCAGGGTGGAGGGGGTCAGTGGGGGGGAAGGGGGGACATCTGCAGTACTTTCAATAATAAAGATGAATTTTTTTAAAAAGAAATAAAAATATTTTTTAAAAAGGAACAAAAACAAGAAAAGTCAGTATTTGTACTATATACAACAATTTTTTTAGAGGTTCAGTAACAATTTTTTTTTATTGTCTAAAGTTTTACATATGTCTCCTTTTCCCACCCCGGGTAAGCCCCACCACCCCAGTGTCTGTGTCCATTGGTTATGCTAATATGGATGCATACAAGTCCTTTGGTTACAACCATTTTAACAGTGCTCCCAAATGATGTGACTTCATAAGCCGGCTCAGAATAAAATATTAGCCAAGTGAGGTAAGCCATCATCAGAGGATTTAAGTAAAGTTGTTGGGAGTTCCCCTATCGCTTGGTGCTTACTTACTCACCAGTTTATCCCGTTTCATAATGCAACACGTGAAGCAGCCCCTCTAGTGGAAGAGGAGGTTCATTTCAACATAAAGGAAACAGGCTGCTATTTAGAAAGGACTGACATTTGTGG
Organism: Eptesicus fuscus; assembly: GCF_027574615.1. Taxonomy (NCBI): domain Eukaryota; kingdom Metazoa; phylum Chordata; class Mammalia; order Chiroptera; family Vespertilionidae; genus Eptesicus; species Eptesicus fuscus. The sequence goes on from NC_072473.1 coordinate 14,698,743, forward strand.
AATGGGGGAAAAGAAAAATGAACCTTGTTATTTTCATATATCCTATTTTAAAAGACCATTCAAAGGAATGAATAGACATATCTGAAAAAAAGAGACCACTGGGTATCCCTCCCATTAAAGCAGTGAACATGCAGTTGTGACTCTATCTCTAGCTCCCACAGAAGGCTCCTCATTCTCACCCTACTGAAGACATCCTTAAGTTGGAGCCAGTGTGGGCTCTGAATAAAACACACTACATTGCTTCAACGAGTCAGGAAGAAGTAGGCAAACAAAGGGTGACTGTATTTAAAGTGCCTTTAAGACAATATTCATTCAAAATACAACTGTACTATCTGTAATGCTATTATCATGAAGATACAGCTTAATATTCAAAGTTACAGGATCTCAGCATATTGAAAACTCTGCAACCCTTCCACTAAATTCTTGCGTATACAAGTTTTTGTGTACAATGGACACAAGTTTTAAAACCCACTACATTAAGCTCAGCAGGCGTGGCTCAGTGGTTGAGCACTGACCTATGAACCAGGAGGTCACTGTTCGATTCCCATTCAGGGCACATGTGTGGGTTATGGGCTCCATCCCCAGTGTGGGGCATGCAGGAGGCAGAAATTGGTACTGTTCAAGCTTTCTAATAAAACTGGCATGAGGCCATGCAAAAATTAAGAAAAAATCAGCAAAAAAAAAAACACACCCAAAAAACAAAAAAACAACTTCCAAGTTCAAAGATATATCTTTAGATTGAGATTTCCCCTGAAAATATCTGCCTAGTTTCATATTATATGCACTAACTCTAAAATTCCACTTAAGCATTATTGCAGAAAAATCAACTGACATAAACTCTTTTGATCCTTCCATTTAAAAAAAACTTTTGGTACCTTCCTGTCATATTACAAATAACTCAACTCTCAAATTTTTGAAATAGATAGATATATTTGCTATAGAGGGTGTTTTTTTTAGAGATTTCTTATAAATCTAATTACTTGCAGTTAATTTTAAATGTACCACACAAACAAATATCAAAATTCATTTCCTAGCCTCTAAGAAGTTCCAGTTTAGTCTAGAAAGGACATGGGTGTGGAGCTCATATACATACAGATTATAAATTAAACCTTTATATCATAAAAGTCTACAAATATGCATAGGTCTCATGAGGTAATAAATTCATTTATCAAAAATATCTAGGGTATTATCTACTGTTCTCCATTTTGTCTCTGCCCCCCCCCATTCTTTTAAGGAATAATTCATCTGCTTCTGTATCCTCTTCCAGTGTTAGCTGCACGTGAGAGGCTATTTGCATTTTAGAAGTAGATGGAAGTGTGTGTTACAGTGGCCTAAGCAGAAGTCAGTTCCAAATGAGAAGTGAATTTATCCAAGTCTGATCAACTTTTTTTTAAAGGGTGCTGTTCAAAGACGTTATTATTTTTTTTTTATTGAGTTTTAGAGAGAGGAAGGGGGAGGGAAAGAAGGGGAAGGGAGTGAGGAATGGAGAAAACGAGAGAAAGAGACAGAGAGAGAAACATAATCGGTTGCCTCCTGCATGTGCTCCAACCAGGGATCAAACCACAACTGCCCTGACTGGGAATCAAACCTGAGACCCTTTGGTACACAGGATGATGACACTCCAGCCAACTGAGCCACACTGGCCAGGGCTGGTCTACTTTATACAGTCCTAAGTCCACAGTGCTAACCTGAAACTCTAGATCACTTCAGGGGACAAGTGTGCTGCAGGAACTGAAAATACTTTACATTCATATTGTGCTTTGTAGTTTACTGTGCTTTTCACATACGTTATCTCATTTGAACCTCCCAAATATCCTGTGTGATATGGAGGGGCATATTACTGTCCCCACAGTACCTTGATAAAGGGACTCCGAGATAAAGAAACCTCATTAAGGTCACTCAGTTAGAAACCAGAAACACTACAACTGTTTTTTTTCTTCTTTGTGATCTACCGCCCAACATCTTTGAAGGGTAAAAAGGAAAAAACATCCAATTAGTTCTTCACATAAATAGGTATTTAGGTGAGTAAAAATGTATTCACTAGAATTCCTCATGGAGAATTGCCTCAGAGATGCTTAAATTGTAAGGGGGGAAATCTATATTATCTTACATAATATGTGGCATTTAAAATAATATTCAAGTAAAATGAAGTTATAGTATTTCTTTTCCAGTTTACAGATGATTTTCCTTTCCATTTAGCAGTTTGTACCAGTAACATATTATTCTCCCCTCAGTTTGTACCAGTAACATATTATTCATGGTAAGGAAATTAATTTCAGAAAGTAAGATAGGCAATAAAGGCATTTACATCAAGACCAAACAGGCCCACCCAGCATGCTCAGTGGTTGAGCATCGACCTATGAACCAGGAGGTCACGGTTCGATTCCTGGTCAGGGCACATGCCAGGGCTGCAGGCTGGATCCCCAGCATGGGACATGGAGCAGGCAGCCGATCAAAGATTTTCTCTCATGACTGATGTTTCTCTCTCTCTCTCTCTCCCCTCTCCCTTCCTCTCTGAAATCAATAAAAATATGTATTTTTAGCCCTAGCCGGTTTGGCTCAGTGGATAGAGCGTCAGCCTGCAGACTGAAGGGTCCCAGGTTCGATTCTGGCCAAGGGCACATGCCTGGGTTGTGGGTTTGATCCCCAGTAGGGGGCGTGCAGGAGGCAGCCGATCAATGATTCTCTCTCATCATTGATGTTTCTCTCTCCCTCTCCCTTCCTCTCTGAAATCAATAAAGACATATATTTAAGTATATATATATTTTAAAGACCAAACAGCCACAAAGAATATGTGAGGTAATAATGCTCTACAGCCCAAAACATGGTCACCTTAGGTTCCTCTGAATAATGCTGTGAGTACAAGTCACATCTCTGTCCTTACCGAAGGAACTGATATAGACGAGCTTTCACTATATTTCCTCTTCTCGAGTCGAAACGTCTGAGGATTCTCCCATCTCCAGCCCACATCTCTCTCATGAAAACTCCATACCTTTGGGTTCCATACCAACTGAATCTCACCTCTTACTGTCCACAGATATTTCAATAAGCCCAAACCTCTTCAAAATCAAATTATCATCTTCCCCCAAACCAAACTTGGCCTTCTTCCACTTTCCCATTTCAGTGAATGGTTCTAACAGCCACTGAATTTTCCAAGCCAAAAGCTTGAAAATTCTCCTTCTCTCTCCTCTGCCACATCCATTCAACTACCAAGTTTTGAATAAATACTTTCGGAAAGCGTCAAGAACGTGTACCACCATAAGTAAAAAGGGAAAAGAATGCTGTGGCAACCTCCTACAGCCAATCAAAAGTTAAGAGGCCAATTAAAAGTTACTAAAAGCTCACATTTATCGAGACTTACTTTGTGCCAAGCACCATGCTAAGCTTTAGGTCTGAGTTAATTTAATCCACATAACAATTTGAGGTTGGTGCTAGTCTCATCGTGTTTTACAGATGAGGACACAGCTACAGAGAACTTTGGTATCCTGCCCACAGTTCCGCTGAATTCTCACTTCTGTGTCCTTGGGAGCACTTTTCTGCTCTACTTGGCAGGCCCTTTCAACCTTGTCTGTCCAGCTTCAAAGGTCAACGCAAGCACAGTCTCCTCTACAAAGTCTCCTGAGGCCCCCTGCTGGTGCTTGCTCCTTAAGTCAGTGGTTCTCAAAGTTGGCTGCAAGTCTAAAACCTAGATGCCTAGATCCCAACCCTAGAGATTCTAATGGCATTGGTCTGGGTGCAACTGGGGCAACGGGACTTATAGAAGCCCCCCCCCCCCCCAGGTGGTTCTAATGTGCAGTCAAGATTGAGATCCACTGCTCTACATTTCCCCAACACTTTTACATTCGAGTACTTACCTCACTGCATTAGAATGGGCTGTTAGTTTGTGCTGCTAATAGCATTGTGAGATCCTGAAATGGAAGTTTCACAGTCACCTGGGGATTTTTGTTGTTTCAAAACTAGAGAGAGATTCCTGGACCTCACTTATAAACTAAATATGATCTGTGGCCAGGGCCCTGGAAACTATTTGTCTCTTGACTAATTATGATGTGTGGCCAAATTTGGAGACTCCTAGGTAAGAACTGGGTCTTTTCATTTGTACCCGCCAGGGTACAGCACAGTGCCCAGCTCATAGGTGGACCATGATGAGCATTTGTGTAATGAATAAAATCTAGTAATGTGAATCTGGGGATTGGGTGTATGTATTCCATATTCAACCTTCCTGAAGCAGCAACCCTGAAAAGCTGCTTCTTGCAATGAAATGCAAATACTGGGCAGCTTTTCAAATGTGTTTTATAATCCACCAGTGCCCTCTGCTGGCCTAAAGATGAACAGCTAAATCAAAACCGGTTCCAGTTCAAATATTAATTGTATATGCACGTAACTAGTCACACACACACTGTACTTTTTCCACCAACACCTATACTATCAACTCCTTTGCCCTCAGGTCCTAGGTGACCCAAACTGATAACGCCCAAACCCAAATCAATTCTACTGTTTGCTCTGTCCCCAGTCCTGGGCTACAATCATGATACACCTGCCCGAGCAGCTCTCAGCCTCTCACTTATCTCGTTTGTTCCTTGGTCAGTGCTCTTCCAAATTCCACCACAGTCATAAAATTACTCACCTTGAAAACACAAGAAACCATTCATCTACCAAGTTGCCTCAGTTCTTGCTATTTAAAGTATGATGGGCGACCAGCAGCCTCTGTATCACCCAGGAGCTTGCTTAAAATGGAGAATCTGCCCTGGCTGGGTCTTGGGTTCAATTCCCAGTGAGGGCACATAGATAGGTTGCAGATTTGGTCCCAGGTGGGGCCCATTCGGAGGCAACCAATCGATCTCATTCTCTCTCTCTCTCTAAATCAATAAAGATACCCTCAGGTGAGGATTTTTTTTAATGGAGAATCTGAGCCCCCACCTACTGAATCAGAAGCTGCATTTTAAGAGTTGCATGCACATTACAGTTTGAGAAGCACTGGTTCTCAGCTATTATATCTACCAACAACACCATTTTATGACAAATATTTTTAATGTATTTTTTTTTAATCCTCACCCAAGGATATTTTTTCCATTGATTTTCAGAGAGAGGGAAAGACACAGAGAAATACCAATGTGAGAGAAACACATTGATTGGTTGTTTCCTGCACGTGCCCCAATCGGGGCCCAGAGCTGGGGAAGAACTTGCAACTGAGGTACATGACCTTGACCAGAATCAAACCCCTTCGGTCTGCAGGCCAATGCTCTATCCACTGAGCCAAGCCGGCTAGGCAAAGTAATTCTTTTGCTAGCCTATCTAATAAAGGGGAATATGCTAATTGACTGTCATGCCCTCACAAACATGGTGGCGCCCGCAGCCCATAAGGAAGGAATATGCTAATTGACTGTCATGCCCTCAAAGATGGCAGCGCCCACAGCCACAAGATGGCGGTGCCCAGTCCCCTCAGCCCTGCCGGGGCAGCAGACACGCGGCACTGCCGGGCCCGCCCCCAAGCAGGCCCGGCTGCTCTGCGCACCAGACTCCAGAGTCCCCCAGTCCCCTCAGCCCCCCAGCTGCCCAGGGCCGGCCAAAGGTGCAGGCAAGCCTCGGATGGCGGCTGCCCAGCTGCCCAGGGCCAGCCCAAGGGACGACCAAACAACTGAGCAAGCAGGCTGCATGGGGCGACCAGGCTGGCAGGGGGGCCGTGAGGGGCAACCAGGCTGGCAGGGGGGGCAATTGGGGGTGACCAGGCCAGTAGGGAGGTCTGTTGGGGGCGACCAGGCCGGCAGGGGGGACAGTTGGGGGCAATTAGGCTGGCAGGGGGGCAGTGAGGGGTGACTAGGCCAATGGGGGGCAGTTGGGGGGAACCAGGCCAGCATAGGGGGTGACCAGGCCAGTGGGGGGGAAGTTAGGGGTGACCAGGCCAGCAGGGGGAGGGCAGTTAGAAGCGACCAGGCCGGCAGGGAGGGGGCAGTTGGGGGCAACCTGGGTGGCAGCGGGGGGCAGTTAGGGGCAGCCAGGCCGGCAGGGGAGGGGGCAGTTGGGGGTGACCAGGCTGGCAGGAGGGGGCAGTTAGGGGCGACCAGGCAGGCAGGCAGGTGAGCGATTAGGAGCCAGCAGTCCAGGATTGAGAGAGGGATGTCCAACTGCCAGTCTAGACCAGCAGTCGGACATCCTCCAAGAGGTCCCAGATTGGAGAGGGTGCAGGCTGGGCTGAGGGCCCCCCCCCCCGTGCATGAATTTCGTGCACCAGGCCTCTAGTCTTTAAATAAAATTAACCACCCACTTACACACTTAAATCCAAAAAAGAGACCAGTAGACTGATTTGATAACATAATGGGGAACAAAAAGGAAAGATTTGTAAGAATTATATTTCAGTATATAAATGTTCAACACAACTAAATTAAAGATGTGAAGAACAACCCAAGTATGCAGAGGGGGTGATACCATCCAGATGAGAACCACTGGACTACAATCACTGTCATCCTTCTTCCATCTCACAGGAGGGAGGGATTATCTTTCCTTTTAAAGCTGAGGAATTCTCTTTTGTAAAAGCTCCCTCCCCACATTCCTCCCTTGGCCATAAACATTGCCAAATCTTTAAATACTGCAACAACCGCAAGACAACTCTAGAATCCTGTCCCAACATGTCCCTCTAGCTTGACAATCAAGCTTATCAAACATTGTGCACATTTATACATCTCTCAAGCACCAGCCATATTAATCTAGCTTTCACTTCCACCAGTAAACCTCTATGTATCATGGAAGCTTTCCAAATTGCCCAAATCAATGAACACTTCTCCAAATTCAATTAGCTTATCTTTCTGCAATGGACACTGCTGGTTACATAGCCAGTCTCCATCCCCCCCCCCCCCGCCGCCGCCCCCCGTGTTTATGAATTCATTTCTCCTGTATGATTAAGGTAAAGTGACCCTATCCAGAGATGATCCTGTGTCTAAGCCAATCAGAGCACAGCATTCCCTTAGCGATCGACAAAGGTCAGGGGCCGATACCTGATCTAAGTTGGTCCAATCAGACTGAAGAAAGAGCATAATCCAAGCATGGTAGTTTTGTCATCTCTCTCTTGCTCTAGTGAGTGGGAGAGCATGTCTTAAAGTCATCTTGCAACCAAAGGGGAACCAATCTTACTGCTGAAAGCCAAGAAGAGAGATTGGGTCCTTGATGACATGTTCCTTGATAACATGTGTGACCCACAGGAGTCCACCCTTCCTCTGGACTTTGTGAGATAATTTGCCTTACTATTTAAACAATTGGGTTTTCCCAGCCGAAAGTATCCTAGCATAGCCTGTCCCTCTCGAAACTTTCCTCCCTTAATTTTCTAAACATCACGGTTTTGTGCTTCTACTCCAAAGTTGCTTCTCCAGCATCTGTGGCCTCCCCTCTACCTCTGCCTACTCCTTGTATTTTGGTATTCTCCAAGGTTTCTTGCATCTTTTCTACTCCAACTACATGTTTGAATCATTTCAGCTCACTCTATTATTTCCCTTGACACAGCAGAACTAGTTCCTGGCATTGCCCCCAATGGAATATCAATGCTAATGTTCCCCAACTCATCCAACTCAGGAACTCCTACTAGTCTTTCATAAGTAAACTGAAATGTCTCCTCTTTGAAGCCTCTCCTGAAGTCCCCATGGGTTCCTTGCCTTTTTGTGCCACAGACTTCTTTGGCTGTATGATGAGCCCTATGGATCCCTTCTCAAAGTAATGCTTCTAACTGCATAAAAACGCTAATTCTATTGCAAGTTATAAAAATCTTTTTAAAACCCAAAATCTGATATAGTACTATGTGCTTCTTTATTAGCTCATTAAAGAAAAAGATCTAACAGTGAGTCCTATAACTACAGTAATTCTGAAGTAGTGATGAGCATAAATGACATGTGCAACAACTGTAATGTGATGTGGAAAAGTCTGTGACTTGCATTGGTTTTGGACTTCTACTGGTGACAGGTACTGCTAATACTATTGTGACTTGTTGCTACAGTAGCTTAATAAATTAATGGCTCCTACTGAACCACACCTCCTTATATCCATGCTCTTATGTAGTCCCCCACCACATTGACTCTGGGGTTGGTCATGTGACCTGTCTTGACATCAGCAAATGTGATGCAAGCCAATAAGTTTGTACACTGAGACCTGCCCTCTTGTAACCCAGGAACCATGTGAGGAAGCTCAAGTTAGGCACATTGAGGAGTACCAAGCCCCCAGACATGGGAGTAAGACCACCTTGTAGTATAGCCACCAACTGAATTCATCCGCTGGCAGATGCCAACAAAACTGCCCAGCCAACCCACAGATAGTGAGAATAAATCAGTTGTTTTAAGGTACTGGCTTGCAGTGGATCATTCTCCAGCAATAGATAAATGACACAGTTATTTACATTCATAATAGGAGAAGTTGCTAAATTCCAGTTAGAGATTGGTGAAGAAGATTATTTTTCCATCAGAGATCAGGGACTCCCTAGATCAGTGATGGGCAACCTTTTGAGCTTGGTGTTTCAAACTTCGCCAAAAAACTGAGCATAACTCGGGTAGTGTGTCCCTTTGAGGAAAAAAACATTATTTCACAATATTTATAGTTTAAATAACATATATGTTTCATCCTCGGCATGCGGCCGCCTCAGCGGCCGCGTGTCATCAGAAATGGCACTGACACGCGTGTCAGAGGTTCGCCATCACTGCCCTAGATTCTATCCAAACACTTTTGAGGGGATGAGGACCACTCGTTAAGAAGCCCTGGTTAGGCAGAGTAGATCCTGCTCTCCTTTTTACTACCACACAGTACATTGTTGATACCCATGTAAACTGATCACAGCATATCCTTTGTCATTGCAGCCCTAAAGCTGAGCTGAGCTTCTAGCACATAATAGGTGGGTGTTCAACACAGAGTAATCAAATGAATGCAAGTTGCCTGGGATCTGTCATCCTGATTAAACTGTGAGCTGCCTGAAGACAAAATACAAGTGAATGCTTAGATGGTAGCTCTATGTGCCAGAGACCCTTCCAAGTGCTTTGCCCTAACTTATTCCTTATAACAACCCTATGAGGTACATGCTATTCCAATTTCACTAGTAGAAAAACAAGTACAAAGAGGTTAAGTGACTTGCTCAAGGTCACACAGCTAGAAAGCGGCAATGCCAGGGTAAGAAGGCAAAATCTATGTTCTGATTTTATAGCCTATATTAATGCACCCAAAGCACACTGCAGGAGCTCAATAAAAGTTTTGAGCAGTATTTTTGAAATTTCATTAGCATTATTTTATGGATATTATGCTTTTTTGCAGACAAATTTCTGGTAGCTTGTGATCTGTTTTTCAAGACAGAGACTATCATTTACTTTTTTAAGTAGTAGAATAATAGCTTCGTTAAAATGCAGCTTTTCGATATAAGTTTTCACTGTACAAGTCAATTTCTTTCAAAGGACGCGAATTCATAAAATGTAAAGAAAGAGGTCGACTTGTCCACACTAAATAATGTTCACTAAGGAGGGGAGCAAAACTCCAGCTTCCCCCCTCACCCAACTTCTCCTAGGCCATCAACCCCCACATCCTACAGCACCTTCTCAAGAGGGTGGCCCTCCCCCATTCATACACAAGGTTCTGAAATCTGACCCTGCCAAGCAACTAAAGCCGAACCCCGCAGAGCCCCGAGATGGCCTCATCCTACCCACAAACCCAGGAGGGCACAGCGGGGAGAGGGTGGGTACTTTGGGGGGTACTTTAATTTTTCAAAGCGTTTTATTCACGAGAATGCGACCCAAATGGTCCCACCCACCCTCCCCGGAGTCTCACGCCTCCGCCCGGGCAGCCGTTGGCTCCGAGAGGACAGGTGAATGAACCGCGGCACCAAGATGCAGCCGGCCCGGAGGCGGGAAGAACCTCAGGGCCAGTAGGGCCTGGTCCCCAGAGAGGCTCCGGGATACCGGGAGGGAGCGGTGACAGCTGTGACCCGGCTCCACGCTCTCACCTTGAACATGTCGCTGGCAAGGCGGCTCTGGCGGGGTCACCCCGACCTAGGCCCCGCCCACTAGAGAGAGGCGGCTACGGCGGCCGGATAGGGTCTTGATTCTTCCAACCGCCAGCGGGCCGCCGAGCGGGTGGTGGTGGTGGTACAGCCGAGTTGGTCCCGCGAAAGCTTAGTTCGGAAGCGAGGGTTAGAAGCGACGTCGCTAAGCTGCAGCGCGTCGCGCGTCGCGCGACGGGCGAGCTTAAGCCCGCCTCCCGCAGGCTCCGCCCCTGCGCCGGTGGTTGCTAGGCGACCAGAAAGCGCCCGCTCCTTGTGAGCGGAACAAGCGGGGAGCGAGGAGGGAGGCGTCGGACGCCTCGCGGCTCTGGGAATCGGCTTTCGCAGGCCTGATTGGCCACCCAGCGGCGTGGGCTGAGAATCTTGTGCGCGAGGCCTCCGGGCGAGGGCGCCTGAAGGGCCTTGGGCAGCTCGGAAAGCCTCGGACCCGGAAGCCTCCGACTTCGGGGGCCTGGATTTACCTCTCAAAAGGTTTTCAGATTTATTTTTTTACCGTGGGCTGGAGTTTCTGAGGTCTTAAACTAATTCGCTATGTCCTTTAGTCTCTAAAGGACCTAACCTTTTGTTTTCTCTTTGATATACTAAGTGCGTGCCCTTCACTGGGAATCCCTTAATACTAATAGAAATAAGTAATAATTATCCTATGAACAAGGATAGTAAGCTCTAACACGGCGTTTACTATGTGTCCAGCTCAGCCCTCAACTACTTACACATACTTATCTAATCTTTTGGATAACCAAAGTAGATGGGCATGATTATTTTTCCCAACCTAATAGATGATAAAACTGAGGCACAGAGAAGTAATATGTACAAGGCCACACAGAAGGAAAGTGGGAAGCCAGGATCAAACCTAGTCTACCTTTAAAGCCTGTGATCTCACGTAAATAATTGGTATAATGTGTCATAATGGGGCGGGGGGGGGTGTGTTCATATTTCATCCTGTATTTCATGTCCTGACCCCATAGAAAGTGTAAAGCAGGCATCCGGAAGATTTGGGAGGTTTGTGTGGTGGCATGTCACTGCCCTCCAGTCAAAGACCACTTGTAACACCAGTATAGTTTAACAACTTGGGTTTATTTCTCATTGCTGCAAGGAAAACGCACACTTTGGGACACAGTGGGGCATCTCAGTAAGAGGGTGTTGAAAGATTTATTATAGGATTTGGGCTTCTTTGGGTGATTTTTGGGGCGAGTTAAAGGAAACGGGGCTTTGCTCTGGATTGGGTGTCGTTAGGAAGCCAGTGTAACACCAAATCCCAGCTGTGAGTGCCAGGCCAGATCCCAGATGTTAAAGGCTGCTTTTCTCCTTCTCAAGTGAATTGTATGTTCCAAGCTACCACATCCCTACGGAGAAATATTGAGAAGACTCTGAAGGCTCTGCATTAGTAGTGGAATGACATATGTATATAAAAATGTGAAGTATAGTGATAAATTAGGGCAGGAGTTTTTAATTTGGGAAGTATGTGAACTTGGATGGGGAAAAATTACAACTTTGTTTTTACTAACCTCTAAATGAACTTTACCATTTCTTTCCATTATAGTGCAGGCAACAAACCACAGTAATATCAACAGTACCTGTGACTTGGTCATTAAGAGAAAGCGCAGATGTCTTCATATCATGTTTTAGTCATGAAAGATTTCTTGAGATATCATTTCTACTCATTTACCACTTCACAAGTACAGTAGTGATTAGAGCTCTCATTTTATTTAATGCAGAAAGAAGGCACATATTTCTGTAATTTGTTTTTTTTAAGATATTGTCACAGTGATTTCAATATAATTGAAGTTTTCTGGAATCCTACATATATTACGTTGTGCGTTTTTAAAAACATAGTTCTTGGGAGGAGTCTGCCCATAGGGATTCACAACACCAAAATAAAGATAAAGAGCCCTGGCCGGTTTAGCTCAGTGGATAAAGCGTCAGCCTGCAGACTGAAGGGTCCCAGGTTCGATTCCAGTCAGGGGCATGTGCCTTGGTTGCGGGCACATCCCTAGTGGGAGGTGTGCAGGAGGCAGCTGATCGATGTTTCTCATCTCATCGATGTTTCTAACTCTCTATCCCTCTCCCTTCCTCTCTGTAAAAAAAATCAATAAAATTTATTTAAAAAGAAAAGACAAAGAGCCCCTGGCTTAGTAGAAGAGACTAAGCAGTGACTAAGAATTTGGGAACTGCATCCAAATTGGAGTAATGCATCAAAGGATAGAAAATCAGAGATGGAATCAGATCATTTAGTACACACCATCTCACTTTACCATGGTGGGAACTGTGTTACTGAGAGTTTAAGGCAGCAGTCGCCAACCGGTGGTCCGCGAGGTCCGAAAGGTTGGCGACCGCTGGTTTAAGGGACTTGCCCAAAGTTCCACAGCTATTCCATGACAAAACCGGGGTGGGAATTTTTTAGTCTAGCATGTGAAAACCCTTCACTCTGCTAGGCATTGGGGAGTCCATAGTTAGCAATACGCCTCCTGCCTTCAATGAACTTGTTGGGATGACAACCAAGAAAACAAATTATAATGCAATATGAGAAGTACTATTAAAGAAAAACATATACAGCACTATGGGACCTTGGAGACAGGAGTGAGCAGTTCTGTGAAAAAAAAAGAAAGAAAAGGTGGAAAACTTAAGAGGCATCAGTTAGCTGGGGTCTTCAAGGATGAATTGATGTTTGCTGGTGGCAGGGAAGTCATTCCAGGTAGAGGACATGGCCTGATCAGCAGCCCAGAGTTGTAAAACATTGACTGGTTTTGGCAAGAAGTTCCTGTTCTCACAGAGTGTAGCGAGGAATGCTGATGAAAGTTGGTATTTTGAGGTTTGAGAGAGAATGGAACTAGATTGTGAAAAGGCTGGAATTGGGAGTCTGGACTTCAGCTTGGAGGAAATGAGGTGTCCCTGAAAGATTTTGTTTTATTTTTTAATATATTTTTATTTATCTCAGGAAGGGAGAGGGAGAGAGAGATAGAAACATCAATGATGGGAGAGAATCATTGATTGGCTGCCTCCTGCTCACCCCACACTGGGGATCGAGGCCACAACCCAGGCATGTGCCCTGACCCGTAATCTAACCGTGACCTCCTGGTTCATAGGTTGATGCTCAGCCACTGAGCCACTGTGGCCAGGCCCTGAAATTATTTTAAGTTGGGGAGTGAGAAGGTTGGGGTATTGCTCTAGAAAGTTAACTCCAGCTGCAGAGTGGACAATGAATAGGAGGACGAAGAGCCTGGAGACAGGGAGACCAGTTAGAAGGCGATTGGATAGATCCCTTTGTCTTTCCCACATTCCTCATAATCAAGACTGTAAACTGTAAGCAATATTAAGAGATACATGATGCCTTCCTTTTGAAGGGATTCTGGAATTAGTACAACAGTCAATGACACTTGAGTCTCATCCAAACAGTGTAATAATACAGATTATGACCTCAAATGCTTAATTTATATACTTTCAGATTACTTCATTATAAGAAAAATGAGTGGTTCCTCAAAGGCAGGGGCCACTGGTGGTGGAAAATCAGTTCAACCAATGATAGTAAACAGCTACAAAACACCTTTGCCACATACTAAAAGGACAAAGCCAGTACGACTGTGAGTAGCCAAATTTCGCCTTATATCATTTTCCACAACTGGACAGTTTACATATGGTATTTACCTAGCTAACATCAAACACTTCTTGTTTTTTAAATTATAGATTTTTGTGTTTTTAAATTACTTTTGAATTGGATAATTATTATAATTACTAGAGGCCCGGTGCACGAAATTTGTGCTCTTGGGGGGTGGGGAGGTCCCTCAGCCTGGCCTGTGTCCTCTTACAGTCCAGGAGCCCTCGGGGGATGTCCAACTGATGAGGGAGCGGGCCTAAGCTGGCAGTTGGACATCCTTAGTGCTGCCACAGAGGCAGGAGAGGCTCCCACACCTCCGCTGCGCTCACCAGCTGTGAGCCCACCTCAGGGCTTCTGGCTGAGCAGCGCTCGGGAGCGCACTGACCACCAGGGGGCAGCTCCTGCATTGAGCATCTGCCCCCTGGTGGTCAGTGCGCATCATAGCGGCCGGTCGTTCTGCTGTTCAGTCAATTTGCATATTAGCCTTTTATTACATAGGATAGTATTTCATAATTTATAAAGCATGTTAACACACATCTCTTTGATCCCAGTACAACCCTATAAAGCTGTCATTACATTTTATAAGTGAGGAAGCCGCAACTGGGAGAAGGTAGGTGGTTTGCAGAAGGTTAGACAGCTAATAAATGGCATTGGCTCAGATTCAAAGGACTGTTTCCACACTCCAGGCCTTTTCTACTCTACACCTTGTAGTCTGCGTTTTGCCAGCCAGCAGTGACACAATACAGGAATACCTCTCTTTGTGCCTATAGCCCTGTGGGGTAATGATGGGGTTGGGAGGTTGGGGAGAAGGAAATCCCTGTGACCTGCCAGTGCTGGGATGTGAACAAAAGTAAAATAATTACCTGGCCTGACTAGGATGAACCTGGTTCAAGCATAGAGCACAAAGGAGTTTCTTTTCTAGGGCTGGTCATTGGCACTCAGAAGAGAATTGGGCCTACTATAAACTTCAAAAATTCCACATTTTCTTAGCACTTGAATTAGTTAGACAGTGTCTTTTTTTTTTTTTTTTAAAATATATTTTATTGATTTTTTACAGAGAGGAAGAGAGAGGGATAGAGAGTTAGAAACATCGACGAGAGAGAAACATCGATCAGCTGCCTCTTGCACACCCCCTACCGGGGATGTGCCCGCAACCAAGGTACATGCCCTTGACCGGAATCGAACCTGGGACCCTGGAGTCCGAAGGCCGACGCTCTATCCACTGAGCCAAACCGGTTTCGGCTAGACAGTGTCTTTTTGTTAATCCTCACCTGAGGATATTTTTCCATTGATTTTTAGAGAGAGGGACAGACAGAGAGATATATCAATGTGAGAGAAACACATCGATTGGTTGCCTCCTGCACGCACCCCGACCAGGGCCGTTGACCAGAATTGAACCCGGACCCTTTGGTCCACAGTCCAATGCTCTATCCACTGACCCAAACCGGCTAGGGCAGTTGGACAGTGTTTTTAAGAACTAACTACAGCAAAAATCATTTTAGGTCATGGATGTTTTTAGAAAACAAGTTTGCCTCCTCACACATTATCTATATATATAAAAGGCTAAGTTGACTCGCGCATGCGTGATACATATAAAGCTCTCGCTGGTGCCAATCACACATGTGTGTTTCGATCTGTCATTGTCAATCATGAATTTGGTTGACACCTCTATTATAGAGAAAGGGCAAATAGCGATATTAAAATATTTCTTCTAATTAATTTCCTTTCAATGTGCATGAGTCCATGCACCAGGCCACTAGTTATAATATATATGCCTTTTGATGATAAAGTTTTAGCCAGAATGGTTTTTTAATCTCCATGGAAATCTTCTCAAGTATTTCATATCCTCATTCTAACTAGATTCAGCAAATAACCAGTTCTAAGTACCACATCTAGATGTTCCTCGTTAGGTCACTTATAGGGTGGGAGTGGGGAGGTTGCAGGAAAGAGGAAGCATAAATTCAGAGTTCCCCAAGATTTTAAGAAAATGAAAACAACTTCACAAATTTTAACCTCTTTTTTTTTCTCTCAGAACTCGTAAAGAGATTTCAGCTCTAAAGATACAAAGAGCTTGGCTATCTTATATGGACAGGACAATATTTCAACTCCTAAAGCATACAATTTGTGCAGCAGTATGTATCTTGCTTTCTGTTTTCTCTGACAGATTTAATTACTTATCAAGCTAAAGTATCTGTTAAGTAAGGATAAAATATGTAACTTTTCCCTTCCTATTTAAATCTAATATTATTGCATAGGGTCCTGGGATTGCTTCTCTGATTAGCCCTAAATGAATATTTCTGGATTTATTTTAACTTAAGTGACTATTATTTCTTGCATATTAGCCTTTTATTACATAAACCCACATGATATTTTTAAATTCAGTTTATTTGAAGATGTGAGACAGTGATCATCCAACAATAAAAATCTCTGAATTAAAAGTGCCCTTTCCACCCTGGCCAGTGGTTTCAGCATCACCAAGGGTTTCGGGTTTGATTCCAAGTCAAGGGCACGTGCCTGGGTTGCAGGTTAGATCCCCGACCCCAGTCCATGTGCATGTGGGAGGCAACCAATCAATGTGTGTCTCTCACATCAATATTTCTCTCTCTCACATCAATATTTCTTTCTCTCTCTCTCCCTCCCTCACTCCCTCCTTTTCTCTCCCCTCCTCTTCCTCACTCTCTCTAAAAGTCAATGGAAATAATATCCTCAGTGAGAATTAACAACAATAAAAAGAAAAAAAGTGCCCTTACCTTCCACCTAGCAATTTCACTTCTAGGACTATTCTATAATCTAAGTACCATTTCACTGCAGTATTGTTTGTAATAGCAAAGGAAGGAAAACCATGTAATGTTCATCAATTATATGGTTAAGTAAAGTAAGTGTTGGTGCTTTCATAGTGTTAAGCCTCGAAGCCTTGCATATAATTCTGCAGTGGAAAGATAGCTAAGATATTATGCTAGTGAAAAAGGCAAGTGTAGAACAGTATAAGTAATATAGTCCTATTTGAGTAAAATAAAATGCAAAGAACAACTCTGTCAACCCAAGCAGAGTAGTAGAAATTCCATCATACAGTACCAAATACTCTCCTAATAAAATCACCCATGATTACAGTAGTCTATTATTAGTAACTAGAGGCCTGATGCACGAAATTCGTGCAAGAGTAGGCCTTCCTTCCCGCCGGCTGCAGGCACCGGCTTCCCTCTGGCACCTGGGACCTGGGCTTCCCTCCGGCCACCAGCAGGCACCCAGGACCCGGGCTTCCTTCGCAGCCCCGGCTTCGTTCGGAAGGTTGTCCGGTCTAATTAGCATATTACACTTTTATTATTATAGATAGTCATATTAAGGGAATTTTAGCCCCTTTGAAAAAAATCATAAAGTCTGAGCACTGTGTACACCATCTGACGCCACAGACCTAGTTGTGATGTCAGTGACAGCAGAATACCTCAGAGAAAACCCACCTAGGTCAACTTGAGACATTGCACGTTCATTGTCCATTGTCTTCACATATGGAACTTGTATTTAAGTATGATCATTCTGGTTTTGTTATCATTTTAGATTCTTTTAGTGACAGAAAGAAGGAAATTCTTTTTATTTTTATGTTATCCTAATACTTCAAGTTAATACCTTACATTAATAATGCTTTGTCATTTTAAAATCCCTTTGGCATATATTCTTATGTGATTGGCATAGGCCAGTGATGGGCAACCTTTTGAGCTTGGTGTGTCAAACTTCGCCAAAAAACTGAGCATAACTCGGGTAGTGTGTCACTTTGAGGAAAAAACTAACTCCAAGACTCTAGTCGCAAATGTTTCATCCTCAGGAGCAGCAAATGTTTCATCCTCGGCATGCGGCCGCGTGTCATCAGAAATGGCTACGCGTGTCAGTGCTGACACGCGTGTCATAGGTTCGCCATCACTGGCTTAGGCATAAATGTTGGACAGGGTCATATGGGAGAGAAGTGGGGGCTTTAAAGTCAAACAGGTTGAAGTTTGAATCCTGGCTTCGCCACTTCCTACCTGTATGCCTTTGGATAAGTTACAGACACTCCCAGAGCCTCAGCCTGCTCATTTGTAAAATGGGAATGATCATATTCAAATAATATTGCTGAGTTGTAAGGATTAGATGAGGTTATGTGTATAAGGTACCTAACGTAGTATGTGGTGTATAAAAGTGCTTAAAAGCTAGTAACAGTACTATGAGCATCCTCATTGACAGTGATTCATTCAATATCAAATACTGTGAAGCACCTGCTGTGTTCCAGGTGGTGGGAATACAGTGGTAAAGAAGAAGGACACTGTCCCTACCTTCATTAAGCTTGTATAGTCTAGTCCAGTGGTCGGCAAACTCAGTCAACAGAGCCAAACATCAACAGTACAACGATTGAAATTTCTTTGGAGAGCCAACTTTTTTAAACTTCAACTTCTTCTAGCGCCACTTCTTCAAAATAGACTCGCCCAGGCCGTGGTATTTTGTGGAAGAGCCACACTCAAGGGGCCAAAGAGCCGCATGTGGCTCGCGAGCCGCAGTTTGCCGACCATGGGTCTAGTAGGAGATAAAAAGGAGTTTGTAGTTAATTACAGTGCACTGTGAGAAGTGTTATCATAGGGAAAGAACAGTGCCTGGGATCCTGAGGAGGAATACATACCCAAACTTGGAGGCCAAAAGAGTGAATAACTGACTCCGGGCCACACAGATGGTAAGTGGAGAAGCCAACACTAGAACCCAGTTCTTCAGAACTCCCAAGTCTGGTGTACCGTTCACTTTATCATGCCGCCTCTGTTATTTTCAGTAAATTGCAACTGGGCAAGGTACCACCTTCCATTTATAGCACCCTCATCTATTTCAGGAATATTGTCTGACATATGATATACTGAAGAATGTGAGCCCCTTGGAGGCTGCGTTTGCTAAAGATCCTGGCATGAACTGTAAAGTTAAATTCAGGTAATGTTTCTATGCTGAGTTATTTCAAGAAGTACTTAGTTAATATGAGGAAATCTTAGAAATTAGTTTTCTTAAGTCCTCATGCCTTCTCAGTATATAACTGCAAAGTAAATACGTTTTTATTTACATTTATTATGTAAAGAAACTGAGGCATGACTCTTAGGCCAAAGTTGCCCTGAGAGTAGCTCTTGTCCCACGATATGTCCAGCCTGCCAGACATATGAGAATAGTTGTGAGCCTACTCCGAGGTGTGGCTCTTTTTTTTATATATATATTATATTTTTTTTATTGATTTTATTACAGAGAGGAAGAGAGAGGGATAGAGAGTTAGAAACATAGATGAGAGAGAAACATCGATCAGCTGCCTCTTGCACACCCCCCACTGGGGATGTGCCCGCAACCAAGATACATGCCCTTGACCGGAATCGAACCTGGGACCTTTCAGTCCACAGGCCGACGCTCTATCCACTGAGCCAAACCGGTTTCGGCGAGGTGTAGCTCTTTAATCTTCTGCAATCCATTTCCTTACCAGTTTGTTCTAGGCTCTGGTATAGCCTTTATCCTGCATGCAAGAAGCTATCTTAAGCACAAGGGGGAGCCGTAACAGAGTCCCAAATCTGATTCCAAATAACACATTTTTGGTCTTTATTTCAGATTCAGTGGTGAAAGATTTCCACCTTTTATTGTGTTTAAAATTTTTCTACATACTGGAGGCCATGGTTACAAGTATTTCAGTGGGAGAAATATGTTAAAGCCGGCAAGTAAGGTAATGTTTCACACTGTACATTTTATGTTATTTTGCTTCTTACACTTCTTAACATCATAACATAGATATGTAGTATCTGGATTGCATTTAACTATACAGACTATTATTTCACCATTAAACATCCCAGCAGGCAGTTAGTATTTTCTTAAGCATATGTTTCAAAGTGTCTCTGTTTATTAGCTAAAAAATATTTGGAATAATTACTTATATAAGGCTCTAGAAAATACCCACCATTATTCTTAATATTAAATTTTTGGTTTGTTAAGACAAGGGTAGGAAAAAGTAGGTTAATAATAATTATAATAATTAATAATCAATAAAACACCTTTTAAATATAGTCAATAAATATACATATTTTAAATATAATCAATAAAATATATTTTTATTGATTTCAGAGAGGAAGGGAGAGGGAGTGAGAATCATTGATCAGCTGCCTCCTGCATACCCCCCACTGAGGATCGAGCCCACAACCTGGGCATGTGCCCCAACTGGGAATCAAACTATGACCTCCAGGTTCACAGGTCGACCCTCAACCACTGAGGCACACCAGTATGGCAATAAAAAAATATATATATTTTTTAAATAATAAATTCTCTGTTTCGCATATTCACAACTGTAAACCTACTTTTGCCCACCCCTGTAACGGACTAAAGTGGCCTATTGATCAGTGCTTTAAAATTATGCATAACCTTTGATTCAATTTTGTCTTAATATCATTTTATCGTTGTTTCTTCAATTCTGGTAGCATATTTAGAAAAAGCCATGCTGGACTGTTGGAAATGAACTTTTAAAATATTTATCCTTTTTTATTTGAGTTCTTAACTTTTAAGTTTCATGAATATTCACCAAAATTGTCTGCAGCATAGGAATCACCTGAGGATCTTGTTAAAGATGCAGTTTCTGATTCAGTAGATCTGGAATGGGGCCTCAATCTAACCAGCTCCCATGGATCACACTTTTTTTTTTAAATCCTCACTTGCGGATATTTTTCCATTGATTTTTTTAGGGAGAGTGGAAGAGAGAGGGAAAGACAAAGAGAAACATCAGTTAGTTGCCTCCTGCACAAGCCCCAACCAGGGCCTGGGCCAGGGAGGAGCCTGCAGCCAAGGTATGTGCCCTTGACCAGAATCGAACCCGGGACCCTTTGGTCTGCAGGCTGATGCTCTATCCACTGAGCCAAACCAGCTGGGGCCCATGGACCACACTTTTAATAGTAAGGATATACAACACATGTTTTATTCTGTTGACCCTTATATATGACTGTAATTGAGTTTAAAAATATATACATTCTAATATTTAGCCTTTTATTGTTATTGTTAATCCTCACCCGAGGATATTTTTTTCCCCCATTGATTTTAGAGAGAGTGTAAGGGAGGAAGAGAGAGAGAAACATCAATGTGAGAGAGACACATGGATTGGTTGCCTCCCACCAGGGATTGAACCTGCAACGAAGGTACTTGCCCTTAACCGGAATCCAACCCGACGCTCTAACCACTGAGAAAAACCAGCTAGGACTCATATTTAGCCTTTCATAAACCATAAATCAAAGGTTCTTTTCCTGTCGCCTTCTGGAAATATTTTACATGAAAAGTATGGGCCATCTGAAGTAATCAGTAATGGCATGAATTCAGGATAGAAGACCACACAGCCTGGCAGTTTCTGATCAGCTCCAACATGTGTAACATTTCTTCTCCAAAGAATATTAGAAAAGGAAAAGAGACTGCTTTTCTCTGTTCTCAGGCAACGTCGGAGAAAATTTAACTCCGTTTCAGAAATGTATCAAATGGATTATGTGTTTTCATATGGAATATGGTGTTTCAGAAACATTCATATTTTTCATGTACAGTATGTAGGAGGACTTTGAACACAAAAGTAGATGTTTACTTTATGTTCATACCACATTTATCTACAGAATAAGCTTACAGTTGGCCCTAGAAAATAGCATCAGTTGCTGCTTTTCTGAGGTTACATAATGGGGCCTTTCCAGGAACTGCAATTCTCCTGGGTCAGCTCCTAGAGGCCTCTACTGTCCCCAGGCTGGAGCAAATGAGAATGTTGGACACCGTGACTGGAAAGCACTGTGTGTATATTAAAACTTGTAAATGCTGTATAGCAACTTCAGTTTTTATTTAAATGACAAAATAACTGTTTTTAAAAAGGAAATAGCATAGTTTTTTTTAAAAAAAGGAAAATATGCCTTTATGGCTTCTCTGTGCTGCAACTTTCACTTACCTGATGATTAATGTTAACAGTTTGCTTTGTAGCCTTCATGTTTTTCTTTCTTTTTTTTTTTAAAATATTTATTGTTGAAAGTATTACATAGGTCCTCCTTTTTCCCCCCCCCCATTAACCTCTTTTTTTTTTTAATATATATTTTATTGATTTTTTACAGAGAGGAAGGGAGAGGGACAGAGAGCTAGAAACATCGATGAGAGAGAAACATCAACCAGCTGCCTCCTGCATACCCCCTACTGGGGATGTGCCCGCAACCAAGGTACATGCCCTTGACCGGAATCGAACCTGGGACCCTTGAGTCCGCAGGCCGACGCTCTATCCACTGAGCCAAACCGGTTTCGGCCCATTAACCTCTTCTAGCCCGCTCCCGTCACCCCTTCATGTTTTTCCCATAAAAATACACACACAGATATATTTTTAAATTTTTTTGTTCTTATTGTAAAAATGCAATCATATCATTCAGCTTGAGTTTTTCACTAAACATTATACGGGTTTTAAATGACGATGACATACCCAGTTTGGAGAGCACAGTTTAGGGTTCCTGTTTCCCTTCAGTTCAGCTTCAAAACAAACTCTGGTAACACTTGGGTTAATGGTTGATAGAAGTGGAATTTTTCTCACTATAAGTTTACTCAACTCCTTTGCTCTTCGAATGTAGAAATTGTGTCTTTAGCAAACTGACCCAACTTCCTAAGTTGACTTATTTCTTAACTAGAGGCCCGGTGCATGAAAATTCATGCATTGGAGGGGGCATCCCTCAGCCCAGCCTGCCCCCTCTCACAGTCCGGGAGCCCTCAGGGGCGGTAGGCAACCCGGCTGTTAGGGGAAGGTGACACCCCATCACACTTCTGCTGCTGCCACTGCCGGCAGCGCAAGCCTCGGCTGGCCCTGGTTACCTGAGCCTCGGGCGGCCCTGGGCGGCTGGGCAGCCACCATCCAAGGCTTGCCTGCACCTCGGGCCGGCCCAGGGTGGCTGGGGGGCTGAGGGGACTGGGCGCTGCCATTTTGTGGCTGTGGGCGCTGCCATCTTTGCAATGGCGTGAGGGTCAATTAGCATATTCCCTCTTTACTAGATAGGATATGAAAGAAATAAGTCAGTTTTAGTCCACTCAGATGTTTAATCTAAGTTCACTTATGAAGGAGGTGTGTTTCACAGGTTGTTGTTGTTCCAGCTTTTCTCTTGTTTTTGTTGCCATTTCTAGTTTCATTTCCTTATTTTCCAAAGGCATCTTTCATGTGTTCACCAAAAATAAGCAAAGACAAGTGAAAGGATATAGAGTAGCCTAACAAACTTTGGAGAAGATGAGCAAAGTTAGAAAATTTACACTACCTGATTTTAAGACTTAAAAAGCCACAGTAAATCCCAGCAGTGTAGTGATAACATATAGACATGTAGATCAATGAGAGGGAATAGAGAATTCAGAAATAGACCTACACATAGATGACGAATTGATTTTCATCAAAGGTGCCAAGACAGTTCAAATGATGCAAGAACAATTGTATAGTTGTGTGTAGAAAAAAAGATATCTTATTTCAGTTACCTACTTCGATGATCTATTTTCAGAGCAATACTTATTTACAGAGGGTTGTCACTGTGGTTAGTCGACCAACTCTATTTAGAATATTCTAAAGTCTTGTGACTTACTCAAAGTGTGGCCTGCTGACCTACAACACTGGCATCCCTTCGAACTTATTAAAAATGCAGACTCATGCCCAGCCAGTGTGGCTCAGTGGTTGAGCATCAGCCCATGAACCAGGAGGTCATGGTTCAATTCCCCATTAGGGCACATGCCTGGGTTGCGGGCTCTATGTTCAGTGAGGGGGTGTGCAGGAAGCAGCCAATAGTTTTCTCTCTCGTCAGTGTTTCTCTTTATCCCTCTCC
Organism: Eptesicus fuscus; assembly: GCF_027574615.1. Taxonomy (NCBI): domain Eukaryota; kingdom Metazoa; phylum Chordata; class Mammalia; order Chiroptera; family Vespertilionidae; genus Eptesicus; species Eptesicus fuscus. Next base: position 14,722,174 of record NC_072473.1, read on the forward strand.
CTTTCTCTAAAGTCAATAAAAAATATTTTTTTTAAATGCGGAATCTCTAGCCCTAGCCATGGCCAGTGTGCTCAGTGGTTAAAGTGTCAGCCCGCACACTGAAGGGTTGTGATTTCGGTTCCCAGTCAAGGGCATGTACCGGAGTTGCAGGTTTGATCCCAGGCCCTGGTCAGGGTGCATGCGGGAAGCAATCAGTTGATGTTTCTCTCCCTCTCTCTCTCCCTCCCTCCTTCCCTTCTTCCCTCCCTCTCTTCCTCCCTTCCTCTTTTCCTCCCTCCTTTCCTGCCTCCCTCTCTCCCTCTCTCACCTTCTCACCCTCTCACCCGCTTCTACCTCTCCTACACTCTCTGTAAAAATCAATGGAAAAAATATCCTCAGGTGAGAATTGACCAAAAAAACATAGACTCTCAGGCCCTACCCAAGACCCACTGGATCAGCATCTGCCTTTAACAAGACGCCCAAATGACCCTGGGCACAATGTATTTTCATGAGCACTGTCCTAAAGGTGCCCTCCACCATGGTCTGGAACCCCTCTGGGTAACTGACAGCTCTTAAACATTAACATTCACTATTATTTTAAATTGAAGATCCCATTTTTTTGAGGATTGTGTATTTATGTAAAAAAGAAAAACATTAATATTAATAATAACTACCCCTATTGAACACTATCAGGTATGACGTATAACACTTTATGTGCATTATTATTTAATTCTCACAAACTCTAGAATGTAGATTCTGTTATTATCTTCATTTTAAAGAGACTAGGTAACTTACCTAAGGCCTCATAACTAGAAAGTGAAGGAACTGACATCAAAACCCAGTGAGCCTGCCCGGCCAGTGTGCTCAGTGGTTGAGCGTCGACTTATGAACCAGGAAGCTATGGTCAATTCCCGGTCAGGGCACATGCCTAGATTGCAGGCTTGATCCCCAGTGTGGGGTGTGCAGGAGGCAGCTGATCACTGATTCTCTGTCATGATTGATGTTTCTATCTCTCTCTCCCTCTCCCTTCCTCTCTGAAATAATATATATATATATATATATATATATATATATATATATATATATGTGTGTGTGTGTGTGTGTGTGTATATTTGTGTGTGTGTGTCTGTGATATATATATATATCAAAACAAAACAGATAACATGTTATTCCCTTTTTGCCTATGAGGAAACTGAAACTTGAAACTTGGAGAGGCTTGTCAGGGGCAGAACTGAGACTTGAACACTTCTCTGCGTACTGTGCACATTTTGAGGCCGTTATGGTGGTTTTATTAATTCTGAGCCTGTATCTAATTGAACTGTTTCAAACCAATAAACTGTTCCCGTGCAGAGACACTAGTTATTACTACCTTCGTGAATAAGAATTTCCAGCCAGGCAGGGAAGAGACTTGAGATGGTACAGTAACTTGATAGCCCAAGTATGGATCTAGGCCAGCAAGTAGCCACAGGGATGGGGGCGCTTCGGGGCCACATTGATGTCGGGTATCAGGGGAGGTGTCAAATTTAGAGATGCCCCCTTCTGACCCTTTGAGTCACCCACTAAGAATGGAACCTGCCTCTTGAATCTTAGTCTGATTGGCAGCTATGCTGGAATCCTTGCCTAGTTTTTTGTTTTATTTTGTTTTTGTTTTTTTATTAATCCTCACCGGAGGATGTTTTCCGAGTGATTTTTAGAGAGAATGGAAGGAAGGGACGAGACAGAGGGAGAGAAACATTGATGTGTCTCTCGATTGGTTGCCTCCCGCTTGCATCCCAACCAGGGCTGTGGATTGAGCCTGCAACCAAGGCACGTGCGCTTGACTGGAATGAAATCCAGGACCCTTCAGTCTGCAGGCCGACATTCTATTCACTGAGCAAAACCGGCCAGGGCTAGGAGTTATTTTAAAATATATATATATTTTTATTGATTTCAGAGAGAGGGACAGAGATATAGAAACATCAATGATGAGAGAGAATCATTGATCGGCTGCCTCCTGCACACCCCACACTAGGGATCAAGCTAGAGCATTGCCTAGTTTTTACCCTTCCCTTTTGTTGCTGAGCTCTGCTTTCCATCTCTTTCTGTCTAGAAGGACTTTCCTGAATCTGGCCATACATGACAGAGGTATGAGAAAGAACATCTTGGCCACTGGAGGGCAAACTTTTTTCAAATCCTTGTCACAAATGGGCAGCAGGTCTGCCATGTACTGCCAGGCATAGAGAGTTTTGGCTGAGAGACTGGGATGGGCCTCCCACAGCTGAGGCCCTGTACCAATAAAGAAACCAGGGCTTGGAGAGATTGGTGGTGGTGGCAGAGTGGAGTAGAGTAGGGAGGAAATAACAAATGCCTTTTTAAGTAACTTGTTCTAAAGTAAAATATAACTGTATCTAAAAAAATGTTCAAAGCAGAAGTTAAGTGGTTTTTCAGACCTGTTCAGTGTATAACTGTTTGCTTTTACCTTTAGAGTCACTGTCGGAATGGTTAATTAGGACCCTCAGAAAATTAATTGCAAGAGAGCACAATGGAGTTACGTGCCAATACTGCCTTTTGTTTACATGTGTAGTGTAGAAAGAAACTAATGAAATGGAAAACCAAAATGATCTGCCCAAAGGAACATTCCATCACATTTTTTTAAATTTCTTTATTGATTAAGGTATCACATATTTGTCCTCATCCCCCCATTCTCATCCCACACCCCTCCCCACGCATGCCCCCACCCCCCTGTTGTCCTTAACCACTGATTAGGCTCATATGCATGCACACAAGTCCTTTGGTTGATCTCTCCCCACATCACATTTTTAGTAAACGATTTCTGTCCCTTTAATTTACTGCCTTAGGAATAAAACTACAACCATTTGAATAAAGGGTGGGGCAAAACTGGGTTTATATTTGTTCATATGGGAAATAATACAGTAATTAATAAATAATAATACAAGAATAAACTGTGTTTTGCATACTCACAACTGTATACCTACTTTTGCCTCACTGTGTATTTTCTTTCTTTTTTTTTTTTAGAATATATATTTTTATTGATTTCCGAGAGGAAGGGAAAGGGAGAGAGAGAGAGAGAGAGAAACATCAGTGATGAGAGAGAATCACTGATCGGCTGCCTCCTGCATGCCCCCTACTGGGGATCTAGCCTGCAACCCAGGCATGTGCCCTTGACCAGAATCGAACCTGGGACCCTTCTGTCTGCAGGCCAACGCTCTATCCACTGAGCCAAACCAGCTAGGGCTATTTTCTTTTTTTAAAAAAAAATTTTTTTTTTATTGATTTCAGAGACGAAGAGGGAAAGAGAGACAAAAACATCAAGGATGAGAGAGAGTCATTGATTGGCTGCCTTCTGCATGCCCCACACTGGGGATCGAGCCCGCAACCCAGGCATATACCCTGACCAGGAATTGAACTGTGACCTCTTGGTTCACAGGTCGGTGCTCAACCACTGAGCCACACTGGCCGGGCCACCCTGTATTTTCTCTTATTTTTCATATGTATCTGTGTTCTAAGCTTAGAGTTTTAATAAATTTAAAAGGAATATTCTAGATAACAAAAGTAAGAATTGAAAGAGAAAATACATCAAGGCTCACTATTGTATTGTGTGGTAAGTAAAAAGAACAGATTCTGAGTCAATCCTATCTCAGTGACTCCTCTGTGGCCTTACATCAGCGTTATATAACACACAGCACCCATACTTTGACTAGCGTCACATTCTAAGATGCAAAAGAAAAGTGAGACTGATCTGGAATCAAAAGATATTTAAATCTGCATCTACGCTACTCTCCCTTCACATAAGCATACCCTTTATGGCCATAAGCACAGATGCCTAATACAAATATGTGTTAGAAGAAGCAGCACGTACTCTGGGGAGTGGGAAAGAGGGTGGGGAGTACTTAAGGCTCTACTCACAGTCTATGTATAGCTCTTAGAACAAGGAGAAGAGTTTGGTACCAATAGGGCCAGACAGGATTTGAGCATCAGTATTTTCTGTGATTTTTCTGTCTTTGCCCTTCCAGGTGCTTTCCTTGAGTAGCAAATGTAAAAAACCCTTTGTTTGCCAACCTATGGCTACTGAGAATGAAGTCTGAGGGAGAAAGAAGTCTGAGCAATCTAAAACGTACATGTTTCCATTTGGGAGCTATATACTGTATTAACTAACCCATAAAGATAGTTGGCCCAGTGTTACCTTTTATTGAAGTTCCTAGGCCAACCTATTTAATAATCAGATACATTTTTTCTGCATGGACAGCATGAATGGCGTTATAGGTTTGTTTTGTTTTGTTTTGTTTAAGGGAAAGGAATGTTTTTTAAGGGGTAAAAAACATCTTTTAAAAACTGGTCCTTGCCCTAACCGGTTTGGCTCAGTGGATAGAGCGTCGGCCTGCGGACTGAAGGGTCCCAGGTTCAATTCCGGTCAAGGGCATGCACCTTGGTTGTGGGCACATCCCCAGTAGGGGGTGTGCAGGAGGCAGCTGATCGTTGTTTCCCTCTCATTGATGTTTCTAACTCTCTATCCCTCTCCCTTCCTCTCTGTAAAAAAAAAAAAATCAATAAAATATATTTTTTAAAAAACAAAAACTGGTCCTTGCCCTGGCTGGGTGGCTCAGTTGGTTGAAGCATCATCCTGTAAACCAAAATGGTTGCAGGTTCAATTCCCAGTCAGGGCACATACCTAGGTTGCAGGTTCGATCCCAAGTTGGGGCACGTAATAGATGTCTCTCATCAATGTTTCTCTCTCTCCCTTCTTCTCTCTCTAAAATCATATCCTCAGATGAGAATTTTTTTAAAAAATTAAAAACTGGTTCTCTGAGGATTGTAAACTCAGCTCCTCTAGCTGCATTTTAAAACTATGTAGATATGGTTATGGGAACAAATTTTAGGTAGTTTTAAAAATCCCTATATAATATTTTTTGTAAATACTATCCTTTTATTGAATACAAGCTGTTAGAAGAAAGGAACAATATTTTATGTATTTGTCAGAAAAATACGTAAAGTGTGTGCTGATTATTATTGCTATTATACAATTTTAAAAGTCTATGCTCTATTCTTTTTATAGGCCTCATATGATGCTTACAAACTAATGGGGAGGAAGAAGTTTCATGAACAAATTTTAGAAGATGAATATCTTTTCCGGAAGTTCAAAATAACTGATGAAGTAGATATTGTCACCGTGCAAGATTACGTGACAGTAAGGAATTTAGATTTAGATATTGAAACCAAACAACAACAACAAAAAGCCTTCTTACCCTATTTTCCAAGAATCATACATTTTTTATCATGGTAAAATACACACAATATAGCCTTGCCTGATGTAGCTCAGTAGGTTGGGCGTCATCCCATGCACCAAAAGGGTTGCTGGCTCGACTCCTGGTCAGGACACATGCCCGGGTTGCGGGCTGGATCCCTGGTAGGAGGTATGCAGGAGGCAGCCAATCGATGTTAACGCTCTCACATGGATGTTTCTCTCTCTCCAGCTCCCTTCCCTCTCTCTAAAATAAATCAATAACACTATTATTTAAAATCACACACAATACAAAATGTTCCGTTTTTAAAGTGAACAATTCAGTGGCAATAAGTACATTCACAGTATTGTGCAAACCTCACCACCATCTAGTATTAGAACCTTTTTGGCACCCCAAAAAGGAAACCTCTCATCCATTAAGCAGTCACTCCTGATTCCTCCATCACTACAGCCCTTATCAACCACTGATCTACCTTCTGTCTCTCTGAATTTGCCTATTCTGGTTATTTCATACTAATGAAATCATATAATGTATGGCTTTTTGTGTCTAAGGAGTTATACCTAAGGAATGTGGGGTTTCTTTTTGGTGTGGTGGAAATGTTTTGGAATTAGATAGTGGTGATATATGGTATGAATTTACTAAAAACCACTGACTTGTACACTATAAAATGGTGAATTTTATATAAACGTTATCTCAATTAAAAATCAAAAATAAATACATGGTGCTAAGAGAGTGCATGGGGATTTGACCTAATAAGGAAGGATTCTTTTATTGTTGGGATGCTTTCTACTACAAGTAACAGAATCTTTCCAGCCACAAGAGACTTCAACGAAAAGGACATTTTATTGTCCCATGCAAGAAGTCCCCAGATAGGAGCGTCCTGGACTAGCTAATGTGGCAGCTCAAAGACATTACGGTTCTGGGTCAGCTTCTCTACAGTTCTCTTGGCTTCCTTCACATGGGAGCAAGATAACTATCACATTCTCAATTACATTCCAAAGCGGGAAGAAGGAGACTCCATGAGTCTTTTTATCTCAGGAAGAAAACTCTTTCCCAGAAGACCCCAACAGACTTCCTCAGGCCCCATTGGTCAGAATCAGATCACATGTTCCCCCCTAAACCAATCACCGATTGGTTTGTGTGCTGGGGCTCTCCTTCCCAGAGTATATTGCTGGTCCATACCTGTAAAAAAACAAAAACAAAAAACAACCAGGGCTCCAGGAGCAAGGGAGAAGTGGGAAGTGGTTGATGGGTAGGCAATCAATGTGTCACAGCCTCAGTCTGGGGCTGAGCAGGTGGCATACCCAAGGCAAAGGCTCTGTGGCAGGAGGAGCTGTGAGGCCTGGAAGCAGGTCTGTGGGACTGAAAGAGAGAGAGCAGAGTGTGGTGGTACGTAGTCAGGCCGAAAGGCCGCTAAGATCATCATGCAGGGCTTTCAACCATAGTAAGGTGTTTATTTTTTTCTTTTCTATCTTTTTCTTAGTTTTTTATTTGGAGGGTATTTTTTTTTCTTAATTCTGTGTACAATGAGAAGCTGGTACAGTGTTTCAAGAAATGAGGTGATAGAATCTGATAAGTGAGGAGATCTATGTGGCTGCAATGTAGAGTATGGGATAGAGTACAGTACCAGCCTTCTAGTTTGGAGGTTCCTGCAGTATTTTAGGAGAGATGGTGGCATATTTGTTTAGGGCTGTGAGGCTGGAGATGCAAGAGATAATCTATATAATAAAAGCCTAAGCGACTGTTACAGCAGAACAACTGGTCGCTATGATGCACACTGACCACCAGGGAGTAGACAATGCAGGAGTTGCCCCCTGGTGGTCAGTGTGCTCCCACAGGCGGAGCACTGCTCAGCCATAAGCCAGGCTCATGGCTGGCAAGCGCAGCGGCTGTGGCAGGAGCCTCTCCCGCCTCCACGGCAGCACTAAGGAGCAGTGAGCTGAGCGGTAAGGAGAAGCGAGCAGGCAGGTGGACATTCCCCAAGGGGTCCTGGACTGTGAAAGGGCACAGGCCAGCCTGAGGGAGCCCCCCACTCCAGTACACGAATTTTGTGCACCAGGCCTCTAGTTAGGGAATAAAAGCAGTAGGCTTTGCCCTAGCTAGTTTTGCTCAGTGGATAGAGAGTGATACTGCAAACTGAACGGTCCTGCGTTCAATTCCGTGAGGGCGTGCAGGAGACAGCCAATCAATGATTCTCTCTCATCATTGATGTTTCTATCGCTCCCTCTCCCTTCCTCTCTGAAATCAATAAAAAAAAAATTTTTTTTTAAAAGCAGTTGGCCTTGGTGACAGGGTGGTAAGTTAAAAGAAGGTGTCCTAGCCTTCCTTAACATGGCTCCTAGTCTTCTGGTTTGCATAACTAATAGGATAGCAGTTCTGAATCAGGGAACTTACACTAGATACCTAAATAATAATAATAGCAAATGCCGATGTACAGTCATGCGCCACTTAATGATAGGGACACATTCTGAGAAATGCATCATTAGGGATTTCAGCATTGTGCGAACATCACAGATTGCACTTACACAAGTCTAGATGGTATAGTTGCTACTATAATTGTATGTGCTGTACTTTTTTTGTACAGTAGGTTTGTTTACAGCAGCACCACCACAAACATGTGAGCAGTGCATTATGATGTCATAATGGCTATGATGTCACTAGGTGAAAGGAATTTTTCAGCTTCATTATAATCTTACTAGAAGCCCATTGCACGAAGTTTTGTGCAATAGACTTTCCTTCACCTGGCTGCCAGCACCAGTTTTCCTCTGGCCACCCCTGATCGAAGCGCCTCCTGAAGGCTGAGGGCGGGACTCAGGAGGCGCTCCGATGGGGGGCGGAGGCCAGAGGAAAACTGGTGCTGGTGGAAAACTGGTGCCGGCAGCCACGCAATCGGCCACCAGCGTCTTCCGCCGCCACCAGCTTCTTCCGAGGGCCCCATGGGTCTTCCGCAGTGCGAGTCCCCGCCCCCTGCTCCTACTGCTAGCCAATCGGCCACCCTGAGTCCTGCCCCCCGCGCCTTCAGCCGGCCCAATCGTGGGCGTAGCGGAGTGATGCAATTTGCATATTGCCTTTTTATTATGTAGGATGGGACCACCATCATCTATGTGGTCTGTTGTTGACCAAAACATCATTATGTGGCGCATAACTGTAATACCAACTCCTTTTATTCTCATAACAACCCTAAGAGATAGGTATTATTATTACCCTATTTCACACATTCTAAAAACTAAGGGATCCCAAAATTCTAGCTCATAATAACACATGGCCTTAACTATTTATTCAGTTGCTTCAATGTGAAACATGAAATTAATATACTGCCTTGGAGACTCCCAGTTCTGTTTTCTTTCTTTCAAAGCCTTAACCTAGAAGATTAGGGCATTAGACCAGGAAATGACTAGAGCTTGAGGGTGCCAACTATCTTTGCTAAGGACATGGTTCTCATACTTGCAGATTGTGGCTATGCCAAGGACTGGTGTCATAGAAAAAAGTCCCCAGATTGACATAATGGAAGAGAGAGATATAGTGATTCCTGATATTTATTGAGCCCTTTATGGACACAGCACAGACTTCAGCTCTTTATATGCATATTATCTCCTTTAATCTTCATGTTCATAAATTATGTGACCCTTTAACAGATGAGAAAAAATTAAGTTTAATGAGATTTTTCTAAAACTGGCCCAAGGTCACATTGCTAATAAGTGCAGAGCAGATCATTGACAGTGCTGAGATGTTTACCCATTTTACTACTCCCCTCTCGGGAAATAAAATATACACAGGCAGTCCTCACTGTACCAGTATAGTGTCTTATTTCATTGTAAGGTGTTTTATTTCTTTGTAAAAAAAAATAAAAACTTGAACTCATTGAAAACCACTGACTTATACACTTTAAATAGGTGAATTGGCTCTAGCTGGTTTGGCTCAGTGGATAGAGCCTGTGGACTGGTCAAGGGCACATGCCTGGGTTGCTGGCTCAATCCCCAGTAGGGGGGTGTGCAGAAGGCAGCTGATCAATGATTCTCTCTCATCATTGATGTTTCTATCTCTCTCTTTCCCTCTCCCTTCCCTCTGAAATCAATAAAATATATATATTTTTTAAATAAGTAAATAAGTGAATTGTATGGGATGTGAATCTCAATAGAGCTACTAAAAATGTTTAGCTAGCTAGAGTAGTTTAAAGTGTTTTCCTTCTTGTTCTTATGCAACTTACAATGCATCTTCTCTATGCCTTGGCAAATTGTCATACTTCTTTTAAGTTTGGATTACCCACCAACATTTTATCCTTTGGACATTAAATTTTTTTAATTGGGGGGGGGGGGAGAGAGAGAGAGAGAGAGAGAGAGAGAGAGAGAGAGAGAGAGAGAGAGAGAGAGAGAGAGAGAGAGAGAGAGGATGCGCATCGATTTGTTGTTGTTGGTCCACTTATTTATGCATTCATTGGTTGCTTCTTGTGTGTGCCCTAACCGGGGATTGAGGTCACAACCTTGGTGTTTGCAACTGAGCTACCTGGCCAGGGCTTATCCTCTGGACTTTAAATGTTGTGATATATCTCAGAGTTCCTTTACGGTGAAGTGTCTTTTTTGTCAGGGTCACTTCCTCTGGCACAGCTTCATCCCTTTTGTTACAGCCTCATTCCTCACTTATGTTGATAAGTTCACTTTCGCCAGGTTCCTCTAGCTGCCTGTGTGCAGTCTCTTGAATGATGGCTGCATCAACATCCCCACGGTCACCTATTTCTTCTAAAAGTCTGTTTACATGGGATTTGAATTTCACTTCCAGCATTATCACTTTTTGTTACTTTTTTGGCCTATTCACTCTTTTGATTTTTTTGTTGTTACTAGGGGACAAAGAGGCAACACAACTATTTACTTTGCTCTCTGTGTGTGAATTAAATAACAGATCCGTTGTGACCAATCATTGACACACTTTGAAAGAAGTGACATGATTTGTCATAATCACCATACACATCTGTTATTTATGCAGTAATCTATGGACTGAAGAGTGAGCAGCAGAGTTTGTACTTGATGCAATTACTCAATTATACTGTGGTAACTGAAATTTGAACCATGTTGTTAGAGGACTGGGCTTATTCAACTAAATAGCGGTAATTAAAATTCATGCATGCCTAAATAATACAAAGGGAGAGTGGCCTGTATGTGTGTGAGTGTGTGTGAGTGTGCATATACCCTAACTGTCTTGCTGTTATTCCATTTCCTAGCATCATAGATCCTGCTTCCCTATTCCTATCTCTTAAATGAGCATTTATAAGGTTGAATTGATTATATATATTTGCACTTTTAAATTCCTAATTTTATATTTTAAATATTTTTAAAAGAAAAGTGGGGTTTCTATAAATACTTCAAATGAAAATAGTGAAATTTGCCACTAAGCACCAAATACGAACTCATTCTTTCTAAAAAGCTTTATGCAAATGTCATCTCAACCCAAGCATGTCATGAAGGATCACTACCAGGTATACAGATCACATAGCTATTACCAAATGTTGGGCTCATCCTGAGTTTAATTTAGATTATTATATTTTTTAATTAAATCTTTATTATTGAAAATATTGCATAGGTCCCCCTTTTCCCCCCATTGATTCCTAGCCTATCCCCACCCACCACCCCAGGCCTTCACCACCCTATTGTCTGTGTCCATGGCTTATGCATATATGCATACAATTGCTTTGGTTGATTTCTCCCAGCCCACCCCACTCCCTACCCCCACCTTCCCTCTGAAATTCAACAATCTGTTCCATGTTTCTATGTCTCTGGATCTATTTTGCTCATCATTTTATCTTGGATCATGTGATACTTGTCTTTCTCTGACTGGCTTATTTCACTTAGCATAATACTCTCCAGGTCCCTCCATACTGTCTGTAAGGGTAACAGGTCCTTCTTTTTTACAGCTGCATAGTATTACATGGTGTAAATGTACCACAGCTTTTTTATCCACTCATCTACTGATGGGCACTTGGGCTGTTTCCAGGTCTTAGCTATTGTAAATTGTGCTGCTATGAACATAGGGGTGCATATATTCTTTCTGACTGGTGTTTCGGATTTCTTAGGATATATTCCTAGAAGTGGGATCACTGGGTCAAATGGCAGTTCCATATTTAAATTTTAAATTTTATTTTTTTGTTAATCCTCACCCGAGGATATTTTTCCATTGATTTTTAGAGAGAATGGAAGAGAGGAGGAGAGACAGAGAAAGAGAAACATTGATCTGAGAGAGACACAATGATTGGTTGCCTCCCGCCAAGGTCTCAACCAGAGCCTGCCAACTGAGGTATGTGCCCTTGACCAGAATCAAACCCGAGACCCTTCAGTCCACAGACCGACGATCTATCTACTGTGCCAAACCGGTTAGGGCTGTATTTAACTTTTTGAGAAAACTCCATACTGTTTTCCATAATGGCTGTATCAGTCTGCATTCCACCAGCAGTGTACTAGGGTTCCCTTTTCTCCACATCCTCGCCAGCACTTGTCATTTGTTTATTTGTTGATGGTAGTCATTCTGACAGGTGTGAGGTGATACCTCATTGTCATTTTAATTTGCATTACTGCTGATCAGTGACTTTGAGCACTTTTTGTCTCTTGGCCATCTATATGTTCACTTTGGAGAAGTGTCTATTTTTTTTTGCCCATTTTAAATTGGATTTTGTTAAGTTGTATGGGCTATACATACATATATATATATAATATTAACTGTTTATCATATGTATCATTGCCAAACATTTTCTTCCATACAGTGGGTTCCCTTTTCATTTTGTTGATGGTTCCTTTTGTTGTGCAGAAGCTTTTTATTTTGATCTAGTCCCATTTGTTTATCTTCTCTTTAGTTTGCCCTAGATGTAGTATCCGTAAACATATTGCTACGAGAAATACCTGAGATTTTGCTGCCTATGGTTTTTTCTAGGATTTGCATGGTTTCACGACTTACATTTAAGTATTTTATCCATTTTGAATTTATTCTCATGTATGGCTAAGTTGGCGGTCTAGTTTCATTTATTTGCATGTATCTGTCCAGTTTTCCCAGCACCATTTTTTAAATTTCTCCCACCCCCCCGCCAATGATTTTTAGAGAAAGTGGAAGAGAGAGGGAAAGATAGAGAAAATATCGATGTGAGAGAAACACATGGTTTGGTTGCCTTCTGCACGAATCCTGATCAGGGCCTGGGCTGGAGAGGAGCCTGCAACCAAGGTACATGCCCTTGACCAGAATTGAACCCTGAACCCTTCGGTCCACAGGCAGGCGCTCTGTCCACTGAGCAAAACCAGCTAGGGCCCAACACCATTTATTGAAAAGACTGTCTTTACTCCATTGTATGCTCTTGCCTGCTTTGTCAAATATTAATTGAACATAATGACTTGGGTCAATTTCTGGGGTCTCTGTTCTGTTCCAGTGAATTATATGCCTGTTCTTGAACTAGTACCAGGCTGTTTTGATTACAGTGGCTTTGTAGTATAACTTGATACCTGGTATTGTGATCCCTCCAACTTTGTTCTTCTTTCTCAAGATTGCTGCAGCTATTCGGGTCTTTTTTGGTTCCATATAAATTTTTGGAGTATTTGTTCTAGATCTGTGAAATATGCTGTTGGTATTTTAATAGGGATTGTATTGAATATGTAGATTGCTTTGGGTAGTATGGACATGTTAATTATGTTAATTCTACTCATCCATGACCACAGTATATTCTTCCACTTGTTTATATCTTCCTCTATCTCTTTTCTCCATGTCCTGTAGTTTTCTGAGTACAAGTCTTTTACCTCCTTGGTTAAGTTTATTCCTAAGTATCTTATTTTTTTTTTGTTGCAATGGTAAATAGGATTGTTTTCTTAGTTTCTCTTTCTGAGAATTCATTATCTATACTAATAAAAGGGTAATATGCTAATTAGACTAGATGTCTTCCAGACATCCTTCTAGTCAAAGCCATGGTGGCAGGGGCAGAGGCAGTTAAGGGCGATCAGGCTGGCAGGAGATAGCAGTTAGGGGTGATCAGGCAGATAGGCAGAAGTGGTTAGGGGCGAGCAGGCAGGCAGGCAGAGGCTGTTAGGGGCAATCAGGTAGGCAGGCAGGCAGGTTAGTGGTCCCAGATTGTGAGAGGGATGTCCAGCAGTCAGACATCCCTCAAGGGGTCCCGGGTTGGAGAGAATGCAGGCCAGGCTGAGGGACCCCCGTCCCCCCATGCACAAATTTCGTGCACTGGGCCTCTAGTCCTATATAATAAAAGCCTAATATGCAAATCGATCAAACGGCAGAACAACTGGTTGCTATGATGCACACTAACCACCAGGGGGCAGATGCTTAACTCAGGAGCTGCCCCCTGATGATCAGTGCACTCCCACAGGGGGAGCGCTGCTCAGCCAGAAGCCAGGTTCACAGCTGGTGAGCACAGCAGCAGTGGCAGGAGCCTCTCCCGCCTCCTTGACAGCACCAAGGATGTCCAAGGGCTCCCAGACTGTGAGAGGGCACAGGCTGAGCTGAGGGACACGCCCCCCTCCAAGTGCATGAACTTTGTGCACTGGGCCTCTCTCTAGTTGGTGTATAAAAATGCAATCAATTTCTGGGTGTTAATTTTGTATTCTACTACATTGCCTAATTCATTTATTATATCTAGTAGGTTTTTGGTGGAGTCTTTAGGGTTTTGTATGTACAGTATTATATCATCTGTTTATAATGACAGTTTTACTTCCTCTTTTCCAGTTTGGATGCCTTTTCTTTCTTCTTGTCTGATCAATGTGGCTAGGACTCCCAGTACTATGTTGAATAAGAGTGGTGAAAGCGGACATCCTGTCTTGTTCCTGTTCTTAGGGGAAATGGTTTTAATTTTTGCCCACTAAGTATAATGTTTGCTGTAGGTTTGTCATATATGGCCTTTATTATGTTGAGATATGCTTCCTCTATTCCCACTTTTGCTGAGAGATTTTATCAAAAATAGGTGTTGGATTTTGTCAAATACTTTTTCTGCATATATTGGTATAATCATGTGTATTTATCTTTCAATTTGTTTAGGTGATGTATCACATGTGTTGATTTGCAAATATTGTACCAGCCTTGAATCCCTGAAATAAATCCCACTTGGTCATGGTGTATATTGCTGGATCTGAGTTGCTAATATTCTGTTGAGGATTTTAGCATATACACTGAGTGGCCAGATTATTATGATCTCTGAACGCATAATAATCTGGCCACTCAGTGTGTGTGTGTGTGTGTGTATGTGTGTGTGTGTGTGTGTATTAGAGGCCCGGTGCATGAATTCATGCATGGGAGGGGACATGGGTGGTTGGCCGGCCTGCCTGCTGGTCGAACTCCTGGTCGAGGGGACAATTTGCATATTAGCCTTTTATTATATAGGATATACACTGAGTGGCCAGATTATTATGCATTCAGAGATCATAATAATCTGGCCACTCAGTGTATGTTGATCAGGGATATTGGCCTGTAATTCTCTTTGTAGTGTCTTTATCTGGTTTTGGAATTAGGATAATGCTGGCATCATAAAAAGAGCTTGGAAGTCTTCCTTCCTCTTGGATTTTTTTTTGAATTGTTTGAAGAGTATAGGTGTTAGTTCTTTGAATATTTGGTAAAACTTCCCTGTGAAGCCATATGGACTCGGGCTTTTGTTTGCTGGGAATTTTTTTATTACTGTTTCTATTTCATCCATTGTTATTGGCCTATTCAGGGTTTTTTTTTAAATATATTTTATTGATTTTTTACAGAGAGGAAGAGAGAGGGAGAGAGAGTTAGAAACATCGATGAGAGAGAAACATTGATCAGCTGCCTCTTGCACACCTCCTACTGGGGATGTGCCCGCAACCAAGGTACATGCCCCTTGACCGGAATCGAACTTGGGACCCTTGAGTCCACAGGCCGATGCTCTATCCACTGAGCCAAACCGGTTAGGGCCTATTCAGGTTTTCTGATTCTTCCTGATTCAGTTTTGGGAGATTATAGTTTTTCCTAGGAATTTCATCCACATTGTCCAGCTTGTTGACATATAGTTGTTCATAGTATTTTCTTAAATAGTTGTCCTTTGTATTTCAGTGATGTCAGTTGTTACTTCTCCGCTTTGGTTTCTGATTTTATATACAGTAGGTCCTCGGGTTAAATTGGAGATCTGTTCCTACGGCGTGATGTAACGTGATTTTCGCTGTAAGTCGGAACCCACCTACATAAGGACCTATGTCACTCACATGGAGTACATACACAGCAGTAATGAAGTGAAACAGTAAAAACAATTTAAAAGAAAGATAACAACTCCTGACCTTTACTTGTGGCAAATAAATAATAAAAAACAAAGCACATATGTACATACGTCGAAATGATGGAACTTTTTTTATATATAAATAAATGGGAGATGGCGACATAACCACGAAACAACATATGTTGAGTCCGATGTAACCCAAGGACTGCCTGTATTTGGGTCCTCTCTCTTTGTTTCTTACTGAGTCTGACTAACAGTTCATCAATCTTATCTCTTCAAAGAACCATCTCTTGGTTTCATTAATGTTTTGTATTGTTGTTTTTTCTTTCTTTTTTTTTAATATATATTTTATTGATTTTTTTACAGAGAGGAAGGGAGAGAGATAGAAACATCGATGAGAGAGAAACATTGATCAGCTGCCTCCTACACACCCCCTACTGGGAATGTGTCCGCAACCAAGGTACATGCCCTTGACCGGAATCGAACCTGGGACCCTTGAGTCCACAGGCCGAAGCTCTATCCACTGAGCCAAACCGGTTTCGGCTGTATTGTTGTTTTGGTCTCTTATTTATTTATTTCTCTTCTAATCTTTATTATATCCTTCCTTCTACTTACTCTGGGCTTTTCTTGTTATTTTTCTAATTCTTTAAGTTGTAGAGTTAAATCATTTTATTATTAATTTTTCATGTTTTATGAGGTAGGCCTGTAGTGCTATGAACTTCCCTCTCAGGACTACTTTTGCTGTGTTCTGGAGATTTTGGATTGTTGTGTGTTCATTTTCGTTAGTTTCCAGGAAGTTTTTTATTTCTTTCTTGATCTCATTGGTAACCCATTCATTGTTTAATAACTTGCTATTTAGCCTCCATGTGTTTGAAAGTTTTTGAGTATTTTTACTGTAGTTGATTTCTAATTTTATTCCATTGTGATATGAGAAGATGCTTGATATGATTTCAGTCTTCTTAAACTTGTAAAGACTTGTTTTGTGTCCTAATATGTGGTCTATTTTTGAGAATGACCTATGTGTACTCGAGAAGAATGTGTATTCTATAGCTTTGGGGTGAAATGTTCTATGAATGTCTAGTAAATCCGTCTGATCCAGTGTAGCATTTAAAGTCACTGTTTTCTTGTTAATCTTTTGTGTGGAAGATCTATCCAGTGAAGTCAGGGGGTGCTAAAGTCACCTACTGTGACTTTATTGCTGTCAATTTCTCCCCTAAAGTCCTCTAGAAGGTTTTGGTGGGTTTTTTTTTACATATTTAGGTGCTTCTATATTGGGTGCATATATGTTTACCAGGGTTATATCTTCTTGTTGGATGGATCCCTTTAGTATTATGTAGTGACCTTTGTTGTCTCTTGTGATGGTCTTCATTCTGAAGTCTATTTTCTCATATATGAGTATTGCTGCCCCAGGATTTGTCTGTGTTTTTTTCGTTTCTATTTCCATGGAAAATTTTTTTCCACCCTTCACTCTCATCCTGTGTGAGTCTTTTGTTCTGAGGTGGGTCTCTTGTAGACAGCAATATAATTGGGTCATGTTTTTGTATCGTTCAACTACCCTATGTCTCTTGATTGGAGCATTTAATTCATTTACAGTTAAGGTTATTATTGATAGGTACTTTTTAAAAATATATTTTTTCTTTATTGATTAAGGTATTACATATGTGTCCTTATCCCTCCACTCGTGTCCTCACCCCCCTAGTGTCTGTATCCATTGATTTTGCTTATATGCATGCATACAAGTCCTTTGGTTGATCTCTCCCCCTTCCCCCCACCCTCCTCTGTCTTCCATCTGAGGTTTGACGGTCTGATTGATGATTCTCTGTCTCTGGATCTATTTTTGTTCACCAGTTTATGTTGTTCATTATAGTCCACAAATGAGTGATACTTATCTTTCTCCAACTGACTTATTTCGCTTAGCATAATGCTCTTCAGGTCCACCCATGCTGTTGCAAATGGTAGGAGTTCCTTCCTCTTTACAGCAGCATAGTATTCCATTGGGTAGATGTACCACAGTTTTTTAATCCACTCATCTGCTGATGGGCACTTAGGCTGTTTCCAAATCTTAGCTATTGTAAATTGTGCTGCTATGAGCATAGGGGTGCATATATAGTTTTGAAAAAATATTTTTTTTATTGATTTCAGAGAGGAAGGGAGAGGGAAGGAGAGATAGAAACACCAATGATGAGAGAGAATCAATGATTGGTTGCCTCCTACATGCCCCTTACTCGGGATCGAGCCCACAACTGGGCATGTGCCCTGACCAGGAATCGAACCATGACCTCCTGGTTTATAGGTTGATGTGCAACCACTGACTGACTCTAGCCAGGCAATAGGTATTTATTTATTGCCATTTTAATTCTGTATGCCTATTTTTCTCTCTCTATTTCTTCTCATTACAGCAATCCCTTTAACATTTCTTGCTGTGCTGATTTGGTGGTTATCAACTCCTTTAGCCTTTTCTTTCTTTCTTTCTTTCTTTCTTTCTTTCTTTCTTTCTTCCTTTCTAAAATCTGGGCAGCTCTTTATTTTACCATCTATTTTGAATGATAACCTTGCTTGGGTATAGCAATCTTGGTTTCAGATCCTTGCTTTTCATTACCTTGAATACTTCATGCCATTCCCTTCTGGCCTGTAGAGTCTCTGATGAGAAATCAGCTGACAGCTTTATGGGAGCTCCTTTGTAGGTAACAAATTGCTTTTCTCTTGCTGCCTTTAGATTCTATCTTTGTCTTTAGTGTTTGGCATTTTAATTATGATGTGTCTGGGTGTGAGCCTGTATGGGTTCTTCTTGCTTGGGACTCTCTGTGCCTCCTGGACTTGCATGACTTTTTCCTTCACAAGGTTAGGGAAGTTTTCTGTCATTATTTCCTCAAACCCGTTCTCTATCCCTTGCTCACTTTCCTCTAATTCTGGCACTCCAATTATGTGAATATTGTTACATTTCATGTTGTCCAACAGCTCCCTTAAGCTGTCCTCCTGTTTTTTTGTTTTGTTTTTAAATATATTTTTATTGATTTCAGAGAGGACAGGAGAGGGGTAGAGAGAGATAGAAACATAAATGATGAGAGAGAATCATTGATTGGCTGCCTCCTGCACAACCACCACTGGGGATCAAGCCCACAACCCAGGCATGTGCCCTGACTGAGAATTAAACTGTGCACTCCTGGTTCATAGTTCGACACTCAATCACCGAGTCATGCCGGCTAGGCTGTCCTGTTTTTTAATTGTTTTTTCTTTTTGGTTCTCTGATTGAGTGATTTTTTTCTGCCCTGTCTTCTAATTCACTGATCCAAACCTTGGCTTCCCCTAATCTGCAGAGTATTCCTTCCAATTTGTTCTTTATTAGTGCTATGTCATTCTTTATTTCTGACTGGTCTTTTTTCATAGTTACTATATCTTTTCTCATGCTGTTGAGCATCTTTGCCATTGTTATTCTGAACTCTATCCTATATAATAAAAGCCTAATATGCAAATTGACAGAATGGTGGAACGACCGGCAGAACAACTGGTCGCTATGATGCGCACTGACCACCAGGGGGCAGACACTCAACACAGGAACTGCCCCCAGCCCACAGGCCCCAGGCAGGTGTGAGCGGGGGTCCCCTGATTGCCCCGCCAGTCGCCACGCAGAGGGAGGAGATAGGCGGTGGTGGGGGGTGGGGCTGGTGAGTGGGCAACAACAGGCCAGCCAAGGCAGGTGCGAATGGGGGGCCCTTATCACCCTGCTGGTCAGCCCACAGATCAGCCCTGATCACCAGCCAGGCTTAGGGACCCTACCTGTGCATTAATTTAGTGCACCTGGCCTCTAGTATCAGCTAAATTTCTTATCTCCATTTCGTTTAGCTCATCTGGAGAATTCTCTTGTTCTTTCATTTTGGGGTTGTTTTTTGTCTCCCCTTTTTGGCTGCCTGTTTGGGTTTGTGTCTATGTATTAGGTAAATCTGCTACAACTCCCAGACTCTACTGCAGGAAAATGTCAGATGCTGTTTCTGACTGGCCCTGAGTACCCTGTTTGGGACTACCAGCAAACCGCAGCTTGTGGCTCCCTCTGCTGGGGCTGAGTGCCTTTGGAAAGGATCAAGATGTGCACCAGGGTCTGCTTTTCCTAGCCCTGGGGCCCAGAAGGAGGTCAGGCAAAGACTCAAAGCCTCCAGAGTTCCGTCTCTATCTTCAGTGTGAATGTTATCAGCCTTGATTAGCCTCGGGGTAGGGAACACAGGATGATAGAGGTCTTTAAACAGGGTGTGGTAACTGCCTTCCCCCAGGCTAAAACCACCTGGATTGCAAAGGTCTGCAGAGAAAGATGTTCTCCACACTGTGAGGGAATGACTCAGCACAGGAAACTGGGGTGGCTGCCATCCAAGCTCCTACCCCAAAGCCCCCAACCCTGGACTCTGCTCACACAGTTCCAGTCCACTCTTCCCTCCCTCTGCCAGAGCCCAGTGTAAGTGGCTGCACACAAAATTGTGTGCATTGGCCCTTTAAGAGGGTGCCTGCAGTTCCAGGAGTCTCTGGCTGGCAGACAGTAACCCTGCTGCTTTTTACGCCAGGTGTTATGTGGGAGCCTTTCTCAGTTCTGGTGCTCTGGGCTGGGGAGCCCAGCTTGGGGTTTAGACCCCAGAGTTCTCAGTGGGAACCCCCAACAGCTAAGATATCCCTCCAGACCTTCAGCTGCTGTCGGTGGTCAGCCCTCTTGCATCTCCACCCTTCTACCAGTCTCTGTGCGGTCTCCACTATCCATTCTTGGTTAGGGTTCTCTCCAGCAAGTCTTCAGTTGATTTTTCAGGGTGTTTTTTCTGTATTTTAGTTGTATTTCCAGTTTGGCTCTGGGACGGTGTCATTGTAGTTTCCACTTACTCTGCTGCCATTTTTCATCAGAGCCTCTTATGTGAGTTGTATTTGCCATTAAAATGTTTATACATTAAAGAAATATGTAGTGAGTGTGGTACCATGTGCATGATTCTATGTGACAGGGATTCTGCCTTCTAGTAGGGGAGCTAAGATACACACATATAGCGAAAACATCAATTAGTCAGCAATAAGAGTCATAGAAGAGAGATGCCAATAAAATCAGAGATGTTCAAGGAATGCCTTTTGAACGAAGTGACATTTGAGTGGAACCTTGGGAAATGTGTCTAAAACCATTCTAGAGCACCACAACCAATCATTCTTAATTGTTTTTTCCACCGGGTGGGGCAAGAATAGGTTTATAGTTGTTTGTATGGAAAATACTATAATAATGAATAAATAATAATACAAGTATAAACTCTGTGTTTCGCAAACTCACCAATGTAAACCTACTTTGGATCCCCCCTGTAGTATTCCAGTATTCTGGATAAGACGCCTGCATCTTCTGGTGGAAGAAATAACTGTTGGAGAAGATTGAGCCTCAAAAACATTCCCAAGACAATGATGATGTATGACATACTTGATTATGCAGAGTCTAGAGTAATCTCAAAACGTCTGCAAAAAGAAATGAAGTATCTATTACAGAGACCACGAACAGAAGAGATGCGTCAAAACCAGCTGCGGGTGATTACCGAAACTAGGTAAAAGTGACCCCTCACTAGGGTTATGATACTAGAGACGTTTCTGAAAATGTTCCTATTCTGCCAAATAGTTCACAGAATATAATAACAGGTTTGAGGCAGATTGCTCAAAACTTATGCAACTTTGTAAACAGAGCACCAACAAAAAGGACAATTGCTACCTGGGGAGGTAACTTGAATGACCAGACAGGCAGTTTAGGATGGCTGGAGGCCGCCACAGCAAATATAAAAATGTAGGGTAGAGATGCTGGCAACGCTTTAATTAGAGCAAGAGTGGGCATCGAAATAGTGCAGACAGAAGTGGAGCCTTGAGCCAATGTGATTGCCTTTTAAGTGGACACGAGAGGCAGTGCAACTTGCCAAGAACCGAGAGCCACCCAAGGTGGGGAGTAGGGTGGAGGACTGTAAGGGTGGACTGTGGGGGGGGGGTGCCTCTCTGGGGAGAGAGCCCTAGTGCAGGACTTTTTCCTTTCTGCCGAAGGTTATAATTCTGCTCTTGCTATTCTGCCTCGCCTTGCTGAAGATAAATTGCATATAAATCACAGTGACATTATTCCCTTCTTTACCAATAGCATATGAGCCAATTCACGTTATAGAAATGCATGTTGTAGCAAAATAGACTGTATTATGATCTGAACAACATGAACAGAATATGCCTACTCCAATTATAGCTTTTTTCCTTCCATTACCATGTCTCACCTAACCCATCCTGTTTACAGATTAAGCTTGCTTTCTTAAGAAAAAGATAATAAGACTGAAGAGGACCTATTGGTAGTCCATTTTCACAGTCATATTTGAAATGAAAAAAAAAATACTCCTTTAGGACCTGAAGAAAATACTGGTGACCCATTGTCACACATGCTGGGTTTTGTTGTTTTGTGTGGGGTTTGTTTCAGGAGTAGCGATGAGTGGTGCTGACCCAATAACATAATTTAGCCCATTTATTTTTACGATCAAGACTATACATTTGCCAGACAGATGGCCTGGTGTAGGGCACAGTCTGTCATCATAAAATAGATTTTCTCTCACTCATCCATATAAGCACTGAATATAGAACTTAACCCTATTAGCACCAAGGTCAAATAAATGATGTCATTTTCTTTGCCACCATATACAACCCTAGACTCCTAGCTGTTTGGACTCATGCTGCTGATTATCCAAGAATGAGTCGCTTTAACCAAATAAGTAGCCAAACTCTAAATCAATTGAAGAGGGGGAAGGACTTGCTTAAAGGCTTTTTCGAATGTAGTCTTAGTTTGGGATCTCCCAGAAGCAAACCATGAGACAAGGATTTGAGTATAGTTTATTTGGTGGGGGGGGCGGGGGGGCGGGGGGGAGACGGTGATCCCAGGAACTTACTGATAAGAGGGGATAGATAAGTGAAATGGGGAAGGGCAGGCGCCAAAACAGTGTGTGTTAGCAAGCCAGCTACCGCTGTGGGTAAGGAGCTGAACCTCTCCTGGGAATGTCTGAGCGAGTACAGAACATGCAACTCAAGTTATCCCACAGGAGGCAAAGGAGTTGGGATATTTGTACCCCAGTGTCCATTAGTCTTTAGTTAAGGATTGCTTAGGAGGGGCCGTATTAATTCTCGGGCAGTTTCCCCGAACATGGGTTCTTGTTTTCACAAGAAAGCTGCTGGCTGCGTGAGGTCAATGCTAGCAGTTGGAAGTTGGGGCTATGCTATGGGCATAGTACAAACTATGTCTGAACCCAACACTGATTTTAAAAGTTTGGGGGGGGGGTTTCAGCTATTATGAAATTTAATACCTTTTTGTGTTAGTATATGGTTAAAAAATATTCAAATGGCTACTACACAGTATTTTCCAGGAAAACTGATTTTCAATTGATACCCGCGTTTTATAATTTTTATCATCATCATCAATGTCTCCATGGCATATAAAGAACTGTGCTATGTACCTCAAGTAGAAATGATAACTTTGGCCTAAAAATATATATGCAATATTGCTGCAAGTACTGAGATCTATGATATATTTGCTAGAGAATGCTTTAATAAAATTTGGAACTTGCTGTATGTTTACCTTTCATTTTGTTCAATTTTCTGTCCGTAATACAAATATTTCCTAGGTACTTACCTCTGTTGAATAGCCAGTGTTTATATCGGCCCCCCCAACAGCAAGCTCAATTTAAACATCTGGGTCGTCGATCCAAGCAAGCGCGATTGAAAAATGAAAAAATGAAAAAAGCTTATGAGAAGGAGAAAAAAGCAAGCACTTCTGTGAAAACTGTAAGTTTAACTTGTACTGAATTCATCGTTTTGGGCAATATGCAAACTGCAAGTAATTCTACTTCTGTGAGTAGAATTTTCCTAATCTACAAATTCAAGGCTGAAAACGCTTTGTTATATACCAAGTGCGTGATAGTATAAAGCTACATTTCTCTTGGTAACACATATTTTTGAAATTCTTAAACCTGATTAATACCAGTCGTTTAGGCTTCACATCAGCATGAGCTGGCAAAACAAAAACCAAAAAAAAAAAACCCAACCCTCTGTATATTGACACTGATGAGTCAGCACATCTTTAATGGTGCTTTTCTCAGAGGAAGTCATTTCTATATGAACTTCTTAAAAGCTATACTGTGATTCTAACGAACAAAATAAACTGATGAACATAAGAGAAACAGAGGCATGCATTCATGGAACAGACTGACAGCTGTCAGAGGGAAGGAGGTGGGGGGACTGGGTGAAAGAAGGTGAAGAGATTAGCCAAAGAACATATATGCATAGCCCATAGACACACCAGTGTGGTGTTGGCCAGAGGGAAGAGGAGCAGGGCCTGGGTGGAGGTGGATCGGGGGAGAGGGGGAGGGCTGTGAGGAGGTGATGGGGACATCTGTAATAGTATCAACAATAAAAATAAAGTTTAAAAAGCTATACTGCCCGGCCAGAATGGCTCAGTGGTTGAGTATAGACCTATGAACCAGGAGGTTACAATTTGATTCTTGGTCAGGGCATATGCCCGGGTTGCAGGCTCCATTCCCAGTGTGGGGCATGCTGGAGGCAGCCAATCAGTGATTCTCCCTCATTATTGATGTTTCTCTCTCTCCCCCGTCCCTTCTTCTCTGAAATCAATAAAAACATATTTTAACAATAAAAAAGCTATACTGTGTAAATTCTGCCTCAGTATACTCCTACATCATAGGAATATTTATAATGCTCATGTATTGCTATGTAATTTTTAATACGTTATACATTTATTGAAATGAGGCTAAGTACAAAAAGTCAGTGATAAAAACAAAGTAATAAAAAGCAAATATGAAATACTTTCTTTTTTCATTTATAATTCTACCTAGGAACCTCAAACAGACAGACCAGATACAAAGCAACAACGAAAGGTTGTCTTCTCTACCCCATCTTTTGAAATTGTGAAATTTAAAGACCCCAAGGCAGATGAAAAATCGGAACAAGACAAAAAGGAACCATTTTTCTGGTGTCAAAAATTGTATGCTCGTCGTTATCCACCATTTTAATGTACAGCTAATTGAAAGAAAACCAAGTGATTTAATAAATTGCTTGTCTGTCTATAAATGATGAATATGAATACCAAAGAAAAATATATAAACAAGGCCTCAGTATGCTCTCTGAACCAAATGCGCGACAGATTTTTAAGCCCTTTTTGTAATACCAGGGGTGCAAATATTTTTTACTGGATGAAGTTTAATCTGAATAAATTATTTCAACTAGATGCCCTCAAACTAACCATATATAATAGTTTTGTTGAAGAAATGGTGCATACATGAATCCCTAGCATTTTTATTCAATTTTGATTTTCCTTCATTTTAAAAAATATCTGAACAGGCCATGCTTAGCATAAATATTAGAATTCGCAGAAGAAAAGGCTGCTATGGAGTCAGCCTCCAGTGTCTTTTTTTCAGTAGCATTTTGTTTTTACAGAACAGCTTGTGATTGACCTACTCTCAATTATAATAAAATTAATAATGCATTTGTTGCTACAGTCGGTGTGACATAGCATACCTAATCATTATTGAGCATTGTAAGCAGTTGGGACAGAATGTTGCATCTGCTTTCATGTTGCACTTTGGCTGCTTTTCAAGTATGAAGACTATTTTCAGTAGTATTTATCAATTTCCTTTTGAATTGATAAATTATCATGCCTGATATAGTGTGAAGTATTGATCTTTTGTGATCCAGGCTATCGGATTATATCAAACCTTACCAGAGGCTGTGATAGTTAAACAAAGGGCATTGTTTATTTAACTTTAAAAATACAATTTTTTATTTTGTTTAACATTTAAAATGTGGAAGTTGATTGCTGCTTTAACTCAGACAAAGCAGCCTATAAATGGATCTCATTCTCTGCTAAAACACTCCCTTAAATGATAAGGAATATTGGAGTAAATGTGTATGATTCCCACTAGAATATATTTAACAAAAATGTGTACTCTTTTTTTTTGGGGGGGGCGGGGTTCATTTATAGCAGGGACAATGAAAGAAGGGAGGACTCAGCATAGAAAAAGCAAAGGAGACCCTCGGCAGGGCTGCTTTGGCTCCCTGGGAAGTCAGAGAAAAGGGGGTCTTGGAGACAGGTTCAGGGATTTACCCCAGGAGGAGCTGCTGTTGCCCATTGCTCCCCTGGCTGCAAGTCTTGTGGAGACCCTTAGGGTTTAGGAGATGCATGCCTGTGGGGGAAGAAGAGGGGGAAGGAAAAGGCGCAGGCGTGCTCCAGGAGGGAGAGCACTAAACATGCACTCTTCAATATTAATATATCCTCATTTGATCTCCAAAAATGGGACGGATAATCCCCTTGTTTTCAGAGTTTGTACTGGACACTGGTTCAATAGAAAACACATACTTACCTCATGAGTCATGTATATTTTCATTTGTTAAATTATGAAACAGTTCCTATTTCAATCAAATGCATATCAGATTCAGTCAACCCATAGTATGTGCAAAAACAAAGCTAAGGGAGATTTAGGGTAACAAGATGAAGGAAAAGGACAAAGGAAGGACAGACTCTTTATGTTTAAGGGCAGCCACTTCTCTTACTAGCTACGACTTTGTCCTGTCATAATGCCTAGCTGCAAGGGAGGCTGAGAAATGTACTCTTCTTTTGGGCAGTTATGTACCATACTAAAATTCAGTTGTTATAAAAGAAAGTGATAATTGATATTAAGACATAACTAGCATAAAAAAAGACATAAATACCATCAGCTGCAAGAGAAAGTCTTCTATTGATTCTTTTAACTTACATTAAACAATATAACCACATCATAGAAAATATCCTTTTAAAAGTAGAATCACACATAATCTCATTGCTATAATACAATTGTTTTAATTTGCTTATATCTTTCTAATCTGTCTAAATGCACACATATTTTCACATGGTTATAATCATAGTAACATACAAAGGTGGGAAAAAGTAGGTTTACAATTGTGAGTACACAAAGATAAGCAAAAGAAAGAAAATTGTATGAAGAGATTATTCTTATATTATTTATTAATTATTATATTTTTTCTTTTTTTTTTTTTAATTCTCACCCAAGGATATTTTTCCATTGGTTTTTTTTTTTTCTTTTTTTTTTTTTCTTTTTTTTTTTTTGTTTTGTCTTTTTCCATTGGTTTTTAGAGAGAGAGGAAGAAAGAGGGAAAAACAGAAATATTGATGTGAAAGAAACACATTGATGGGTTGCCTCCTGCACGTGCCCCGAGCAGGGTCCGGGCCAGAGAGGAGCCTGCAACCTCAGTACATGCCCTTGACCGGAATCAAACCCTGGACCCTTCAGTCCGCAGGCCAATACTTTATCCACTGAGCCAAACCAGCTAGGGCAATCATTGTGTTATTTATTTGTATTACAACTGTAGTCCTTCTTTTGCCCACCCCTGTAGATTTAAATTTTTCACTTAATATTGTATCTTAAACATAGTCCATTTAAAAAAGAATTTTAATGGCCACATGATAGCCCATTGGGTTGATGAGGCATAATTTATGTAACCATACCATATCATTGGATATTTCAGTGATTCTAATTTTTCACTGTTGTAGGTAATTAACACTAGAGTAAACATCTTCATACACAGTTTTCTTTCTTTTGCTTATTTTTCTGTTGTTTATTTTTAACCTAATTGCACTGTAATCAGAGAACATGATTTGTATGATACTGATTCTGGGAAATTGGTTGAGACTGGCTTTCTAGCCAAATATATCTTCAGTTTGGATAGTGTTTTTTGCACTCTTAATGAAAAAAAGAAAGAAAGCATCCTGTATAGAAAAATGTGAATTGTGTGCCATTGGATACAAGATTCTATACTTGTCCTTTCTTCAGCATTGCTCAGTGCATTATCACAGCCAATGAGGTTTATCTAAGGTGCAATTATTACTAATTGAAAACTTTTTCCAATACTTGTCCTTTTTTTGATCAAGCTTGTTAATTCTATTGTTTATATTTTCTATTGCTACTAATTTTAGGGCTGTGTGACATCAATTACTGGGAAGGGTATATGTTAATTTCTACGGCGGTGGACTTTCAGTTTCTCCTCAAATTCTGTCAGTTTTTGCTGTTTGTTATTTGAAGATATCATTAGGTACATATATAATTTCAGAATTAGCATCTCTTCCTGGTGATTTGAATCTGTTATCTTTATGTAACTACTATCCTTATTCCTAATAATGCATTTTGCCTTGAAGACTTTTTTATCCATTATGAGCAAAGCTACTCTAGCTTTCTTCTGGTTAGCATCTGCCTGGCATATCATTTTGCATATTTTCTTATTTTCAACCTTTTCATGTGTCAGAGAGTGGCTGAGTGCTCACTAATTCCATTTCCTCTTCCTGGGAACACAGGCCTACCTTTCCCAGCTCTTTCTGCAATTGCATTGGGACCACCAGAAGAATGTGGGCAGAAGTGATGTGTGCCACTTCTAGGCGTGGCAAAAAACGTCATGCATGATCTTCTGTGTGCTCTCTCCCCTGTTTACATGTCTAGAGACAAAGAACTCCAAGATGGTATAGGATTGAAGGACCCCAGATTCCTATGTCACTGAATGAAAGAGTGACAGCCAGAGCAGCAACCCGACCTGATGGACTGTTATGCGAGCAAGAAATAAACTTCCTTGTGTTAAGCCCCAGCAATTGTAGAGGTTGTTTGTTACAGTAGCTAACATAAATTATTCTGATAAGCCATGTTGTTGTGTTTTAGGTTTTCTCTAGGACAGGGGTGGGAAACCTTTTTTCTGCCAAGGGCCATTTGGATATTTACAGCATTATTCATGGGCTAGACAAAATTGTCCACTTAAAAATTAGCCTGCTATATTTGGTCAGACATTTAATTAACTCACCCCTAATGTTTATAAAATTAATGAAGTTCTAGTAACAACTTACTTCACTTCTACTATTAATTACTTGCTTGGAAGTAAGGGTATATGCTCAGATTTGTGGACCAGGAAGATATGAGAGAATGAAGATGGCTCCTGAAAAATTTTCAGCCCTACACTATAAATTTACAGTATTATATTCAGCTATGATTCATAGAAATGACATTAAGTTTAAAATATTCATGTGTGTCATTTTTTTAAAAAAGTTGTCCAAAAGTAAGTCATTTCCTCCTGTATTTTTGGAAAAGTGAATATTCATTTCTCCCTGGTAATATTAAATTATGACAATCTTTGGCAGTAAAATTAACTTGTCAAATTATAGTCTCCAAAATTCTCCAACATTTGGAGAGTTCCGAGGAACTTCTAAAAGTGAAATAATCAAGACATGATGGTTATGGACCAGACTAAAACAATAAATTCAAAAATTATACCATTCCACCACATAATATTAAGAAAGAATCAAATACAACCTGAGCTTATTTTGGATCAATAATTATTATGGGTTTCTATAAATAAAAAGCTTCCAGTGCTAAAAGTAGTTGGATCAGCATTTCCAGAAATCTATGACTAATACCATTATACTATCTGTTCCAGGGAGTTGTATTATGACTTCTCTTGAGAAACTTTAAATATTAATCCATAGGTTATTCTCAGCATGCAATCCATTACCTTTTTCTCTTTCAGAGGACTTTCTCATTTAGCACAAATAAGTTAATGCAATTCTTTTAACATGCCAGAGAAAATAGGTTCAGATGATGATATCCAGGTTTGCATTAATTTAAAGTGAGTCAAAATGCTCTATGCAAAGACCATGCATTGCCAGTTCCTTTCTGCCTTCACAAATTATTTCTGAAGGCACAGCATCAAACGAATATCATCATTGACAAAAATTTTTACTTCTAGTCAGTTTGGCTCAGTGAATAGAGTGTTGGCCTGCAGACTGAAGGGTCCTGGGTTCGGTTCCAGTCAAGGACACATGCCCAGGTTGCAGGCTCAATCCCCAGTAAGGGGTGTGCAGGAGGCAGCCAATCAATGATTCTCTCTCATCATTGATGTTTCTGTCTCTCCCTCTCCCTTCTTCTCTGAAATCAACAAAAAATATATTTTTAAAAAAGTTTTTACTGTGTCATCCCCAAGAATAGATTTCTATAGTTTGAGTAATTTTGGAATAAATTAAATCGTGGTATTTATATTTCCTTTCTAAAAATCATACCAGTCTTTTTCTGGAAGGTAATTTCTCTGTGTCTCAAATGTGATTCTTCTCCCAAGCTGTGGCAGATGCAGCAGATGTGCTGCCCATATTCCCTAACTTCCAACTTACCAGCCCCTGAACACCTTTTTCTTTTCTTCATAAAATTCTGTATTTATATTTAGTGGCATTATTAGGGAGAACCACTGCAAATATACTAATGGTAAACATCTTTTAATATTTTTATTTTGGTGAATGATTTCCACATTTTATTAGGTGAGCTGAAATAACATTGTGCCATCTCTACCCCTTAAACCATGTTGCATCCTTTTAAACCTGGGAAAAAGTGATCATAGTACAAAGAGACAAAGAACCACAAATTGTCAGTACAGAGAGAGACCAAGAGCCACAAAGAGAAGAGTGGATGATGGATGAAGAGACAAATGCAAAACGTGGAAAAGGATCAATATTGGAACCAACAGGTAAAACCATGGCTTTTGTTTCTGTTTTGGGTAAGCTGACTAACCATTGTTTAGGGCCGTGGTCGGCAAACTGTGGCTCTCGAGCCACATGCGGCTCTTTGGCCCCTTGAGTGTGGCTCTTCCACAACATACCACGGCCTGGGCAAGTCTATTTTGAAGAAGTGGCGTTAGAAGAAGTTTAAGTTTAAAAAATCTGGCTCTCAAAAGAAATTTCAATCGTTGTACTGTTGATGTTTGGCTCTGGTGACTAATGAGTTTGCCGACCACTGGGTTAGGGCATTCTGCGGCTGGAGCAGGCTGCCACTGGTTTTTATGGGGCAGGCCAGAAGTGCCAGGGAATTCATGCCCCCTCAGGAGAGGCTCTGACTCGGTGCCTGAAAGAAGGTGGTGTACAAATACCCTAGCTCCTTCTGTCTTTTGTGGAATATCTGGAATGTGTGTATGTGTATTAGACTGGCTCTCAGAATTTCTCCAGCACGATTAAGTTCCAGTCACCCGAAGTGGTAATGGACTTGTAACGCATTCTATTGGTTGCCTTGCCTTCCTTGTCTTTTTTAAAAATATATTTTTATTGATCTCAGAGATGAAGGGGGTGGGGGGGAGGGAGAGAGAGAGAGACAGAGATAGAGAGAGAGAGAGAGAGAGAGAGAGAGAGAGAGAGAGAGAGAGATCAATGATGAGAGAGAATCATTGGTTGGCTGCCTCCTGCATGCCCCACACTGGGGATTGAGCCTGCAACCTGTCTGACATGCACCCTGACTGGGAACTGAACTGTGACCTTCTGGTTCATAGGTCGATGCTTAACCAATGAGCTACACTGACCAGGCTTGCATTCCTTGTCTTATTTCCCCAGTAACTTCCTTGTTCTCCTACTGAAGTGTTTGTTTGTTTGCCTTCTAAATAAACTACTTGCATTGGAATCCTAGCCTCAAAGTCAACTTCTGGAAAACCAACCAAAGACTCACCAGCTCTTACTGTTTGGGTTTATTCTTCCCTCACATTTCAATTCATTTGTTATTTCTTAATATATAGTATTGATTTTTTACAGAGAGGAAGGGAGAGGGATAAAGAGTTAGAAACATCGATGAGAGAGAAACATCCGATCAGCTGCCTCCTGCACACCCCCCACTGGGGATGTGCCCGCAACCAAGGTACATGCCCTTGACCGTAATTGAACCCTGGACCCTTCAGTCCACAGGCTGACGCTCTATCCACTGAGCCAAACCGGTCAGGGCTATTTCCTGGTTTTATAGTGCAATGAAGTGAGTAGCTGTCAACTTTTTAGGAAATGACTTTTTGGCTCCTTCTGAGTGTACGTTCTTTTCTTTTCTATTTTTTTTTTTCTGAGTGTACTTTCTTTTTTTTACACCGTATCAAGAAAAATCATTTGCTCTAGCTGGTTTGGCTCAGTGGATAGAGCATAGGCCTGCATACTGAAGGGTCCCTGGTTTGATTCCAGTCAAGGGTACATGCCTGGGTTGCAGGCTTGATCCTCAGTAGGGAGCTTGCAGGAGGCAACCAATCAATGATTCTCTCTCATCATTGATGTTTCTCTCTCTCCCTTCTTCTCTGAAATCAATAAAAATATATTTTAAAAAAAGAAAAATCATTTAATTCCTCTGCTAATCCTCCAAGGTATAGAAGTCTAAATTGAATCTGGCTACCTGGAGAGAATAAAAAGATATCTGTGGTATCTCTAAAGTCAATTCAAGTTTCTGGTCAGTACTTAGTGATTTCAAGGGTGTCTTCCAGCTTTAAAATTCTATGAGTTTTAGCAATAATTCTACAGAAACTGCCAAGACTGGTTTAGCTCAGTGGATAGAGCGTCGGCCTGCAGACTGAAAGGTCCCAGGTTCGATTCCGGTCAAGGGCATGTACCTTGGTTGCGGGCACATCCCCAGTAGGGGGTGTGCAGGAGGCAGCTGGTCGATGTTTCTCTCTCATTGATGTTTCTAGCTTTCTATCCCTCTCCCTTCCTCTCTGTAAAAAATCAATAAAATATATTTTAAAAATAATTCTACAGAAACTATTCCAGTAAATTGAATAGATGAGAGTACTTTCCAACTCAGTTTGATGACACTATAATACCCAAACCAGATGAAAGAACTACAAAAAAGAAAACTACAAAACAATGTCACTCATGAACTTAGACACCAAAATCCTCAAAAATATTTAGCAAATGGAATTCAGCAATATATACCAAGATTATATCATGACCAAGTAAGGTTTATTCCAGGATGTAAAGTTTCAGTATTCAAAACAATCAGTGAGAACCAAGAGGGCAGTGTAGGTAAATGCCAGTACTCACCGTCTGCCACAACCACATCGAAATTACAACTAAAATACAGAACAACCATCATCCAGAACCGTGAGAAAGCTGGCTGAATGGAAGTCCTACAACTATAGAGGTAAAGAAGAAAGCACACTGAGACTGGTAGGAGGGGTGGAGGTGTGAACTGGCTGGTCCCACACACACGTGTGCCGCTTTCTTAACCTGGAGGGAGATCATTCCTATGGAGGCTGCCATGAGAAGCAAGGGGTCCCCGCCCAGCACCAGACCCCCAGTCCAGGGTCCCAGAGCTGGGAAAAGGTGTCCCCATAACTATGGGCTGTAAAAACCATCAGGGATTGGGGCTCAGTGGCACAGTGGCTGCTGGAGGCCCAGGTGTCCCGCTTAAACACAAGGAAGCAGCCAAAATGCAGAGACAAAGAAATATGTCACAAATGAAAGAACAGAAGAAATCTCCCGAAAAAGAACTAAATGAAATGGAAGCAAACAAACTACTAGATACAAACTTCAAAACAATGGTTATAAGGTTGCTCAAAGATCTTAATGAGAACTTGAAGGGACTTAGTGAGACTTTCAAAGATCTTAGTGAGAATTTCTAACACATGAAGAAGGACTAGTCAGAAATTAAGCATACATTAACTAAAATAAACAATAATTTACAGGGATTCAACAGTAGAGAGAGGATTCTGAGAATCAAATTAATGATATGGAATATGAGCAAGCAAAAAACACCCAGTCAGAAGAGCAAAAAGAAAAAAGAATCCAAAAATATGAAGATAGTGTAAGGAGCCTCTGGGACAACTTCAAGTGTAGCAGCATTCACATTATGGAGATGTCAGAAGGAAAAGAGAGAGAGAAAGATATTGAAAACCTATTTGAAGAAATAATGACAGAAACTTCCCCCTACTTGGTGAAAGAAATAGACTTACAAGTCTAGGAAGCGCAGAGAGTCCCAAACAAGAGGAATGCAAAGAGGCCCACACCAAGACACATCATAATTAAAATGCCAAAGGTTAAAGACAAAGGTAGAATTTTAAAAATAGAAAGAGAGCCCTGCCCGTTTTGGCTCAGTGGATAGAGCATTGGCCTATGGACTGAAGGGTCCCGGGTTCGATTCCAGTCAGGTGCACATGCCTGGGTTGCAGGCTCGATCCCCAGTGGGGAGCTGTGCAGGAGGCAGCCAATCAATGATTCTCTCTCATTGATGTTTCTATTTCTCTCCCTCTCCCTTTCTGTCTGAAACCAATAAAAATATATATTTTTTAAAAATAGCAAGAGAAAAGCAGTTAGTTACCTACAAGGGAGTACCCATACGTTTCAGCTGATTTCTCAACAGAAACATTGCAGGCCAGAAGGGAGTGGCAAGAAATACTCAAAGTGATGAATAACAGGGACCTACAACCAAGATTTCTCTACCCAGCAAAGCTATCATTTAGAATTGAAGGGCAGATAAAGAGCTTCACAGACAAGAAAAAGCTAAAGGAGTTCATCACCACCAAACCAGTATTATATGAAATGCTGAAGGGTATTCTTGAAAAAGAATGAGGAGGAGGAGGAGGAGGAGGAGGAGGAGGAGGAAGAGGAATAATAGAAAATAGGAACAACTAGAGGCCAGATGTACGAAATTCCCTGGCTGCCGACACCGGCTTCCCCCTGGCAACCAGGACCCGGGCTTCCCTTACAGCCCTGGCTTCGTCTGGAAGGACGTCCGGAAGGATATCAGGTCTAATTAGCATATTACGCTTTTATTATTATAGATAAGATGGCAACAAATACATACCTATCAACAATTGAATCAAAAAATCAAAATAAAATAAGAAATCTAATGAACAAAATAAACTGATGAATAAAATAGAATCAGAGGCATGGAACAGACTGATGAATCTCAGAGGGAAAGGGGAGAGGGAGCAGGAAGATATTAACCAAAGATCTTACCTATGGACACAGATAGTAGGGTGGTGAAACCTGCGGTGGGTTGGGAACCCCATGGAAGGGGACAATCGGGGAAAAAGGGGGACATCTGTAATACTCTCAACAATAAAGATTTTTCAAAAAATCAGTGTAATCAATCGTATCAACAAGCTAACGTAGAATAATCACACAATAATATAATTAATGCAAAAAAGCATTTAACAAAATTAAATGCCCATTCATAATAAACACTCTTGGCAAGTTAGGAATATAGTGGAACTGCCTGGACTTGATATCATCAGTCTTTTCTTTATCTTCCTTTTTTTTTTTTTTTTTTTTTGCCCTGAGTAGTCTGGAAAAGGAAATTACTGACATTTCAAAGGTATGTTATCTTAAGGTGCAAAAATGTTACCAGACCGCTTCCGTGCCAAGGGCTGGCCTTGCCCAGATGAGGTCCAGGACCTTTCAGGCCACCTTCAGGTTATTGACTCATGCAGGGAAAATTTCAAGACACACACAAGTTCAGGTGAAAGTGAGAGTACGTTTATTAAAGCTTGGGATAGTGAGGCAAAGGAAGGGCTCCTAGAGACAGGATGGGGGTAAACCCGGGATGAGCGGCTGCTGCACAATTGCTCCCCTGGGTGCAAATGTCATTGGGACCCTTAAAGCTTAGGATAGAAGAAGCAAAGTGCATGCCTGAGAAAAAGGGGCGTGGGCGTGCTCAGAGAACAGTGCCCAGTCTTTTTAAGTTTAGCCATTCTGATAGGTGTGAAATGGCATCTCACTGTGGTTTAATACAGGGTGGGGCAAAAGTAGGTTACAGTTGATCATATAGAAAATAATACAATAATTAATAAATAGCCCAACCAGCCTGGCTCAGTGGTTGAGCGTTGACCTATGAACCAGGAGGTCACAGTTTGATTCCCAGTCAGGACACATGCTCGGGTTGTGGGCTCAACCCCAGTAGGGGGTGTACAGGAGGCAGCTGATCAATAATTCTCTCTCATCACTGATATTTTTCTCTCTCCCTCTCCCTTCCCCTCTGAAATCAATAAAAATATATTTTTAAAATAATAAGAAATAATACAAGAATAAACTCTGATTCGCACACTCAGAACTGTAAACCTACTTTTGCCCCAACCCTGTGCATTCCCTAAAGGTTCAGTGATGGTGAACATCTTTTCATGTGTTTATTTGCCATTCATATATCTTCTTTGATGAAGTGTCTAGTCAAATATTTTCCCCATATTTATATTGGTTATTTGCTTGTACCTGGTTGTTCCCATGGAGTTGACGTCTCCAGGTGCCATCTGCAGGGTGGGCTTTTCCAGTTGAACTTCTTAAGGTTGTTGCTCTTAGACTCTCCTGCCTTAATGTAAGGGTCTCCATCCTGCTCACGCTCAAGGCTTTGTCTCCCATCTCCCCCAGCTCATGAAACCTGGCCCTAGGCCATCAGGAATCAGCAGCTACCTCCAGAGTAAATGTGATCATTAGCTCTTGTGGATTTGTGCTTTCCTATAATTTCTGTGTCCCCACCACCACGCTTGGAGTTCCCTTACTTTCCCACTACAACTCTGTATTCAAATATTAAAACTTATTTTTTGGCATTTAATGTGTTCTGAACTAGAGTTTCTCTAAATATCTAGTCCAGCATATTGTTGGAAACACAAATCCTGGTGTTCAAATATTTGTGTTTTCCTTTGCATTTTTACTATGCAGATATACAGGGTAGGGCAAAAGTAGGTTTATAGTTATGAGTACACGAAACAAAGAGTTTATTTTTGTGTTATTTCTTAATTATTGTATTTTTTTTATTATCAACCTACTTTTGCCCACCTCTGTGTAATCGGTATAATAAGAAGACACCATGCATGCTGCTTTATAACATGTTCTTGTGTCATTTAGCAATATATTTTAAATACCTTTTTACATGAATAAATGTCAGTGATGCCGTGGGTAGGGTTACCCAGGAAACAGACTCTGAGACAAGAGATTTGAGTGCAGGAAATGTATTAAGAAGTGCTCTTAAGATCAACACCATCGAGAAAGGGAATAAAGTAGGATTAAGCACAAGGGGAAGTTAGGCAATGGTGCAGTGGTTACAAGGGCTCCAGCTGTGGAGCTGGGAGGACCTGCAGAGTTGTCCCAAATTGAAGAAAGAAGGCCGAGCCTTTATAGTCCTACTAGGGGCCCAGTGCACGAATTCATGTACCTTGAAAGGAACTGTGGGCCACAAGGCTGCGGTGGGCACAGGGGTGGGTCTCAGCCCATCCTCCGTGCCCTCGCTCGGCCCCCTCCCACTATGGCCCCTAGTCCAATCTGCTGGTAGCCCTGCTCCCACCGCTGCCATTCCCATGTGCTCATAGCGCCGGCCCCACTTGCACCTGCTGAAGGAGTGGAGTGATTGGGGCCGGTGCCAGCAGTGGGTGCAAGCAGGGCCAGTGCCGTCAGTGGGTGCAAGCAGTAGCTGCTGCCCCAATTGCCCCTCAGGAGCAGGGGGAGGTGGAGAAGCACTGAGGGGCAATCAGGGCCAGCAGCCTCCACTTGCACCCGCTGACGGCACCAAGCAATCGGGGCCAGTGCCAGGCACTGGCAGTGGGTGCAAGCGGTGGTTCCGGCACCAGCAGCAGGTGTGAGCAGGGCCAGCACCAGCAGCAGGTGCAAGCGCCAGGTGGGACTACGGTGCGCAGGAGCAAAGACTTTTCAGTAACCACTAGAGGCTCGCCCCAATGACAGCAACCAGTGCCCCGCCTTGGTCTGGCGCCCCCCGCTCACCTGCTCCACCATCCCACCACAGCTCACGCCATGTTCCACATGTGCCCCCTGGTGGTCAGCGCACGTCATAGCGACTGGTTGTTCGGTTGTTCCAGTTGTTCTGTCGTTGCATATTAGCCTTTTATTATATAGGATGGATTGCCTCCCAGGAAGGGGATGTGACGTTGGGCAAGGCAGCTGACTTCAATGAGTGCAATTCCTGGATATAGCTGACAGGTGAAAACTGTCAGCCTATAGCACAGCCTATAGTCCTGAGGGGGTTCTGGAGAGGTGCATTACAGTATCCAAAGAGTTAGGGACTCTTTGGGCCCCAAATAACAGAAAACCCAAACAACTCTTGCTTAACAAATAATTTTTCTCACTTAATATAAGGTCGGCAGTAGATGATTGCTGGCATGAACAGCATCTTTCCCTTTTACTAGGAAAGCAAAACTTTCTCAAAACCCCCAGTAGACTTCTTACATTTCATTGACAACAACTGGATCACAGCCCAGCCAGTGTGGCTCAGTTGGTTGAGCGTCATCCCATGCACCTAAAGGTCGCTGGCTCGATTCCTGGTCAGGGCACATACCCGGTCAGGTTGGGTGTAGGAGGCAACTGATTGATGTTTCTCTTACATTGATGTCTCTCTCTCTCCCCCAACCCCTTCCTCTCTATAAAATAAAATCAATAAAAACATACATTTTTTAAAAACTGGATCACGCCCTAGCTGGTTTGGCTCAGTGGATAGAGCATCAGCCTGCAGACTGAAGGGTCCCAGGTTCAATTCCAGTCATGGGCACATGCCGGCTCAATCCCCAGTAGGGGGCATGCAGGAGGCAGCTGATCAATGATTCTCATCATTGATGTTTCTCTCTCTCTCCCTCTCCCTTCCTTTCTGAAATCAATTAAAAAATAATAAAAATAAAAACTGGATCACATGGCCACTCCTGGTTGCAAGGGTAGCTTGGCAAGTGGGAACAGGACTGTCATGGTTTGTGCCTGGAGCAGTGAACAACATTGCCCTGAACAGTATCTGGGTTCTGTTACTATAGAAGAGGGGGAAATTTTGTAGACATGCAACTAACAGAGCCTGCCACAAACAGACCTCTACAAAATTATTTTGAATCATTGGATATGGCTATGACTTACTGAAACACTCCCCATATTGCTGGACATTTTGCTGTCATCCACTATGCTGCAATAAACATTCTTGCCTGCCCATATCCTCAATTATTTCCTCACGATGAAATGCCAAATAAGTAATTTCTGGGTCAAGAGGATGTACCTTTTTAAGGATTTTGATCCAGATTACCAAGATGTACCCGACAAAGATTGTACAGATTTATATTTCCAGGAGCAATGAACAAAGAGGCCCTAGATCCTTATTGATATTGCATATGATCATTCTTCTTAATTTTCATTAGACTTATAGTCTAAAGAAAAGTGCCATTTTAAATTTGCATTTTGATTACTTTGTTTTATCATATTTACTAGCGTTCCCGTTGCAGGAAAAATCCTGCAATAGGATTTCCTGCTGCACTCTACCCCGCCTCCACTCCACCCTTGTCACCCACCCCGCCTTCTCCTCCAGCCCGCCTGCTTTTCCCTTCGCCCCTGGCCCTGACTTCGCTCCTCCCTTCTCCTCCCCCCCACCCCCCAGCTTGCTTTGCTCCCTTCTGCAGCTCTTGGCTTCTTTCGATGCTGTCTTGATATGCAAATTAGCCGCCATCTTTGTTGGGGTAATTTGCATACTCGTCCTGATTGGTTGGTGGGCATGGCTTAGGTGTAGCGAATGTGCGGTCAATTTGCATATTTGTCTATTATTAGATTAGATTCTTTCTTTTTTTTAAATTGTGGTCCAAAACTATAGTTTGTATGGTTGCAGTGTTTTGGAAATTATTGACATAGACTTTGTGCTTTGCTATTGTGCTGTAAAGCTAATTCATGGCGGGTCTACAAGTAACCTGAGCTGTTTGGTTAAATTAAAGCTCCTGCCTGGTGCTCGCTTCGGCAGCACATGTACTAAAGCTCCTGCCTGACGTGGCTCCTGGTCAAAGCACAAAGCGTTGATGTATATAATGTGTCCATGTAACTATGAGTCCAAAGAGTTTCAGGGGAGTTCGACCCACCTTGTCAGCATTGCTTATTAATAACAATGAGCTTGGCCCTAGCTGGCGGACTGAAGGGTCATGGGTTCAATTCCTGGTCAAGGGCACATACCTCGGTTGTGGGTTTGATCCCCACCCTGGTCAGAGTGCATGCAGGAGGCAACCGAATGATGTCTCTCTCTTACATCGATGTTTCTCTCTCTGTCTCTCCCCCTCCCTTCCACTCTCTCTAAAAATCAACGGAAAAAATATCCTTGGGCCCTAACCGGTTTGGCTCAGTGGATAGAGAGTTGGCCTGTGGACTGAGAGGTCCCAGGTTCGATTCCGGTCAAGGGCATGTACCTTGGTTGCGGGCACATCCCCAGTGGGAGGTGTGCAGGAGGCAGCTGATTGATGTTTCTCTCTCATCGATGTTTCTAACTCTATCCCTCTCCCTTCCTCTCTGTAAAAAAATCAATAAAATGTATTTTTTTAAAAAGGAAAAAATATCCTCGGATGAGGATTACCCAAAACAAAAACAGCAACAAAACAAAAAACAATAAACTTGGAGAGTTGTACCTGGTCTGGGTGTGTTGCTCAACAGCCCCCTGCCCCAGGTTCTGCTGGGTCTGCAGCAGGGATATGCCTAGGTGACAAGCAAAATATAAACACCCTCAGCAAAGACTTCATTTTTGTTTCCCTGGTTCCGAAGTGATCTGTGCACACATCAGGGGTTCCCCGTCCACAGACATCTGGCCTGGCCTTTACAGAAAGAGGACAATCGGAGCCTGCACTTGGCCTCTCCAGACCCCTGCTGGGAGTCCCATGCTGTGATGTTTATTCCGATTTTCAGGCTCTTGCTATAGTGTGTCCTTTCCCTGTAATAAACTGTACATTTGAAAGCTTTGTCTTTTAGGTCCCATGAGTCTTCTTCAGCAAATGAACCCTGTTGAAGTGCCACTGTGAGTGCAGCTATATATTCAAATTGTATATGTGTTCCATGGGGAAAAAGGTGTATTTGTCTAGTATTCATGTTTCTTTTTGGGAAACTATTAAATAAGACATTAATTGAATTATTAAGCCAGTATCTAACCTTCTTATTTTGGTTTTATACATTTCAATGCCATTTTATTCAGTTTTTTGTCTCAAATTCTACTAACAAGTATTTTGATCTTTGGTTTCCCTTCATTGTGTTTGTTTTGCATGTTTCCCCAATTCTCTTACATTGATCTTCTTGTGCCATTTTGTGATTCTTGTAAATATCATAGAAATAATTGTTTTAAATCCAGTCTGGGAAACTTTATTTGTATACTAGAGGCCTGGTGCATGAAATTTGTGCACTGGGGGGGGGTGTCCCTCAGCCTGGCCTGCACCCTCTCGCAATCTGGGACCCCTCGGGGGATGTCTGACTGCCGGCTTGTGGCTGGATGGCCTTCTACTGCTGCACAGCCTGCTGCTTGAGCTTCAGCAGCTGCTGCACATGTTTGGGTTGGGCCACCACAGTCTGTCCTGTGAACACAGTCGAGTGGGTGAGTCAAGCACGGAGGCGGGCTCACCCTGAGTTTCCTGCGCTTCCCTGAGTCACTGAGTTATTCAGACTGACTGCTTTCTAGAGAGAACGGCACTGAGATTGGGCCTAAGATAGCAATCGGACCTCCCTCTCATAGTCCGGGACCCCTTGGGGGATGTCTGACTGCCTAAACAGTAGTAGGACTTCCCCCAAGGGATTTAGCAGTGTGCCAAGCGGCAGGCGGCCAGGGAGGAACCCGA
This sequence comes from Eptesicus fuscus, assembly GCF_027574615.1. Lineage (NCBI taxonomy): Eukaryota > Metazoa > Chordata > Mammalia > Chiroptera > Vespertilionidae > Eptesicus > Eptesicus fuscus. The sequence continues at coordinate 14,762,986 of NC_072473.1, forward strand.
ATCAGGGCCAGGTGCTGCACTGCGCACACTCATCCCGGCCCGCTGTGCCCGCTGTGGCTCGGTAGCGCTGCTGCAGAATCGGAAGAGGCTCCCACCGTGGCAGCTGCACTCGCCAGCTGTGAGCCAGGCTTCTGGCTGAGCAGTGCTTCCCCTGTGGGAGCGCACTGACCACCAGGGGGCAGCTCCTGCGTTTAGCATCTGCCCCCTGGTGGTCAGTGCGTGTCATAGCAACTGGTCGTTCTGGTCATTCTGCCATAATGGTCGCTTAGGCCAGTGGTTGGAAAACTGCGGCTCGCAAGCCACATGCGGCTCTTTGGCCCCTTGAGTGTGGCTCTTCCACAAAAGACCACATGCGGGCGCGCACGTACAGTGCGATTGAAACTTCGTGGCCCATGCGCAGAAGTCGGTTTTCGGCTCTCAAAAGAAATTTCTTTTTTTTTTTTTTTAATATATTTTTATTGATTTTTACAGAGAGGAAGGGAGAGGGATAGCGCGATAGAAACATCAATGAGAGAGAATTATTGATCTGCTGCCTCTTGCACAGCCCCCATTAGGGTCAAGCCTGCAACCTGGACATGTACCTGACCTGGAATTGAATCATGATCTCCTGGTTCATAGGTTGATACTCAACCACTGAACGACACTGGCTAGGCAAGAATGGTTTTTATATTTTATTGATTTTTTATAGAGAGGAAGAGAGAGGGATAGAGAGCTAGAAACATCAATGAGAGAGAAACATCCATCAGCTGCCTCCTGCACACCCCCTACTGGGGATGTGCCCACAACCAAGGTACATGCCCTTGACCGGAATCGAACCTGGGACCCTTGAGTCCGCAGGCCGACGCTCTATCCACTGAGCCAAACCGGTTTTGGCTCAAAAGAAATTTCAATCGTTGTACTGTTGGTATTTGGCTTTGTTGACTAATGAGTTTGCCGACCACTGGCTTAGGCTTTTATTATATAGATGAGAGTAAGTTCCATTTAGATTTAGCATTATAACTAATACATTTAGCTTATCATGTTTCATCTTTTTATTGTTGTTGTTGTTAATCCTCACCCAAGGATATTTTTCCATTGATTTTCAGAGAAAGTGGAAGAGAGGGAGGAAGGAAGGAGAGAGAGAGAGAGAGAGAGAGAGAGGAGAGAGAGAGAGAGAGAGAGAGAGGAGATTGGCGTGAGAGAGACATAGATCAGTTGCCTCCCCCATGCACCCTGACCTGGACTGGGGATCAAAACCACAAACGAGGTTCGTGCCCTTGACTGGGAATCGAACCCAAGACCCTTTAGTACATGGGCCGACACTCCAACCACTGAGCCAAACCGGCCAGGGCATTTTATCTTTTTAAAAAGATTTTTTATTGATTTTGAAAGAGAGGGGAAGGGAGATAGAAATATCGATGTGAGAATGTAACATCGATTGGCTGCCTCCTGTATGCCCACCACTAGGGATCGAGCCTGAAACCTGGGCATGAGCCCTGACCGGGAATGGAACCAGCAACCTTTTGATGCTCAGGATGATGCTCCACCAACTGAGCAAGACTGGACACAGCCATCTTTTTCTTTGCCATTTATTTTGCTTTATGATTTGTTTTCTCTCTTATGAGTACTTTCTTTGCTTGTATCTTTTTTGCTTTGGAAGGTATATATATATATATATATATATATATATATATATATATATATCTTTTAGAATTGTAAGTATGACCTTGAAGCATTCTGTGGATCTGGGGAAAGACACATACAAGGTGTTTTGATAGCAATAAAGCTTTCAGAGATTACTAGGTCATGGTAAAGGGACGCAGGATTCAATTTAAAGTTTCAGCTAGTCACAGTTGGGATCATTTGAGCATCAATAAAGATAAGTACATGGGTTATACACATCAAATAAGTTTGAATCCTTGCGTTCATATTACCAGAAAAAAAACCCAAACAACAAAAAACAACCAGTTTGCCTGGCTGGTATGGTTGAGAATCGACCTATGAACCAGGAGATCACAGTTCAATTCCCGGTCAGGGCACATGCCCGGGTTGCAGGCTCCATCCCCAGTGTGGGGCATGCAGGAGGGAGCCAATCAATGAGTCTCTCACCATTGGTGTTTGTATCTCTCTCCCTCTTCCTTATTCTCCCTGAAATCAATAAAAACATTTATTTTTTTAAATAATACCTTTCCTTAAAAAATACTTTATTGTTCTCCTGTAGGGGAGTTTATGGCACCAGCTGTATTTTTATATATTTTAAATATATTTTATTGATGTTAGAGAGGAAGGGAGAGGGACAAAGAGAAACATTAATGATGAGAGAGAATCATTGATTGGCTGCCTCCTGCACGTCCCACACTGGGGATCAAGCCTGCAACCTGGGCATGTGCCCTGACCAGGAATCAAACTGCGACCTCCTGGTTCATAAATCGATGCTGAACCACTGAGCCACACCAGCTCAGGCTATATTTAAAATATATATATATATTGATTTCAGAGAGTAAAGGAGAGGAAGAGAGAGACAAAAACCTCAGTGATGAGAGAGAACCATTGACCGGCTGCCTCCTGCACACCTCCTACTGGGGATTGAGCCTGAAACCTGGGCATGTGCCTTGGACCAGAATCGAACCCGGGACCCTTCGGTCCATGGGCCGAAGCTCTATTCACTGAGCCAAACCAGTTAGGAGGAACCAGCTCTATTTAGAAAACTGCTAAAAAATATTCAAGCTGAACAACAATTTTAAAAGCATTCATTCTGAAAGCTGATATTGCAGAGAAGTCTGAAACCAAATTGTCTTTGTTGCCTTGGAGCATAGCGGTGAAGAACGCTGGTCGGAATGCCTTGGTTTGTATTCTGGCCTCCTCAGTTTATACTGGATGCATGACCTTGGGCAAGTGTCTTGACCTCTAATCCTTACTGCCATCATCTGTACAGTGGGGCAACTCCTACACCTCCCCATCGTGTACCCTTTGCATTTGTTGGCCAAGCGTCTCTCTGATTCGCTTATTTTTCTCACTCCGCCCTTTTCATTCCGGTGGGATTTCGAATCACAGTACCCGCAGCCCCTGGCCAGTTCTCTTACTCCATTCTCTTGGCCACTGTGATGGATCCAAGGGCGAGTGCGTGGCAGAGAGACAACTGGAGACCTTCTCTGGTGAAACCAGGAGAGAGACTCCATCTCTCTCTTCTGGCGTCACTGAGCTCTGATCATGGGAGCCAGGAGCTGCGGGTGCCACGTCTGGAGGAAGCCCGTGGGCCCCCCGGAGGAATGAGAGAGCCGCCGAGGCAGCTGGAGAGCAAAGGGATCCCGACAACATAGTTGGAGTTCCTGAATCTGGCCACCTTAGAGGCCAGCGCCACCCTGTTTTGGAATGCTATGAAGTCTGAAAGGGAGAAGTCACGCAGAGCATCAAGTAGTGTGCCGAGCAAATGATGTTTTCTCCTGTCTTGATGATCCCGGGCTGTTTTCTTTTGTAGCGAAAACGTATTGCCATGTGTGTGTCATTAGATAATCCTCCCTGAAATGGGGTAAGTTCCTTCCTTCAGTCTACACGTGGAGATCTCCCTTAAACTCAGAAAAACCTTTTTTCTAAAAGATCTTTCATGCCCTGGCCGGCTATCTCAGTTGGTTAGAGCATCGTCCCAGTATGCCAAGGTTGCTGGTTTGATTCCCGGTCAGGGCACACACAAGGATCAACCAGTGAATGCATAAATAAGTGGAACAACAAATCTCTCTCTTTCTCTCTCTCTCTCTCTCTTCCTCTCACCAATAAATGAACATTAAAAAAATAAAACATATTTCATCATGTATTTCTTGGCTAGGAATGTCACGCACCTGTAATTTGTTGATCATTGTCCCCGTGTCAACGTTCTCATCATTCTCCTCCACATCTGAACACCAGTTCCTAGGGGCATGGACGTGGGTGATGCAGCATCAATGCCAAGAGCTGTTGACTCCTAGTTCTCTCAACCCTCCTGGGCCATACCATGCCCACGGGAGGACTCTAAGCCACGGGCTGCCACAAGCCCAGCCCCAAATGGGTTTCTGCCTTGTCCTTGTCCCACTGTCTTTCTAGTAGCAGGGATTTGCGCTACAGGATTTCTCAGTAACAGACTGCATGCAACGTCAGAGTGAGGAGCAACAGCTCTGCAGGATCCCAGAAAGCCCTGCTCCCTCAGCAGTGCCCTGGAGCTCGTGGGATATGCAGGCTCTCAGGCCCCGTCCTATATCAGGAGCATTTTCACAACATCCCCAGGGGCCCTGTGGCCCATTAAAGTTTGAGAAGCTCTGCTCCAGAGCACAGGATCAGTTTGAACCTTTTATTCATAATCCATTTTTTGGGGTCTTCTCACAAAGTCATTCTTTTCAGCAAAAACCTTCCCAAACTGACCAGACCAGATCATGTAATGCTCTGACACTTGAGTACTTACTTGATTTTCATGTGAATTTCCCCCGAATATAATGACCATAAAGTGGGGGTTCCATTGCGGGAGCACCTAGGACTCATGTGCAATTCACACTTTATAGAAACCTATGATGGGGACATAGAGATTCAGTATGCTATTTGGTCTACTTTTGTGTGTCTTTGAATGGAAAAGGTACATAAACCCAAATAAAACCCAAGTAAATACTATCTGTAATAGTGGATGCTGTCAGTTCTGACCTCTCGCCTGAGATTCATCCAGATTTATATCCAGTGATATTTTTCACCTTTTCACGCGTGAACACCTCACAGGCATCTGAGACCTAAAGAGCCTGAACCTGTGCTCCCGCTGGTCCCTTCCCAAATCACTCTTCTACCCATTTTTCCCATTGTGATTAATGCCAATATAATAGGCCAGGCGTCCTCAAACTACGGCCCGCGGGCCACATGCGGGTGTTTTTGCCGTTTTGTTTTTTTACTTCAAAATAAGATATGTGCAGTGTGCATAGGAATTTGTTCATACTTTTTTTTAAAACTATAGTCCGGCCCTCCAACGGTCTGAGGGACAGTGAACTGGCCCCCTGTTTAAAAAGTTTGAGGACCCCTGTAATAGGCCCTGTGTTCAAAGTGCACTCAGGAGTTGTTTCAGGCCATCCATTCTCCTATACCATCCAGTTCATACCCAAGTTCTGCCAGTGGTAGCCTCCAGAGCGTATCCTAACTCCCTTCTCTTCTCTGTCTGCAGTGTCAGCCACCACTACTGTCTAAATCGTCATCACCCTTCATACTGCCCTGGCCCCTCAGTGAGCTTTCCAATTCCCTCCTTACCCTGATTCAAGGACCAGACGACCTTTTAAGACATACATCAGCCGCCTACCTAGAAGCCTTCAGGGACTTCCCACTTCCCTTAGAATGAAATACTATCTCCTCACCCAGCCTTAGACAGCCCTGTGAGGTATGGCCATAGTGGCTCTCTGGTCACACCTTGCACCACAATCCTCACCTTCCTACATCAACCAGAGGCCCTGGTCCTCTTTCAGGCTCTGCTGCACATGCTTTTCAGCTGCAGGGCTACACACCCCTGTCCACTCTCTATATATCTCTTTTCTCCCACTCACCCTCTCTCTTTCCAGCTATCTATTCTTTACAGAGACCTTCCCTAATCACCCAATCAGAACTGGCTTCTCCTACATGGGCAATCCTTATTGAGCCAGTTTTCAGTTGAGGCAACCATCAAGATTTGCAATTATATGTTAACTAGAGGCCCAGTGCATGAAATTCGTGCACTCGCAGGGGTCTGTGCCCGGCCTGTGCCCTCTCGCAGTCTAGGAGCCCTCAGGGGATGTCTGACTGCCAGCTTAGGCCCGCTCCCAGCAGTCGGATATTCTTAGCATTCCTGCATTGAGCGTCTGCCCACTGGTGATCAGTGTGCATCATAGTGACTGGTTGTTCCACTGTTTAGTCGATTTGCATATTAGCCTTTTATTATATAGGATTTGTGTTTAAGGGTTTGACTGCCTCTCACACTCTGATAGATAATGCGCAAGCCTTTAGATCCAGCACCTAGCACAGTGACTGGCACATAGTAGGTGTTCATGAAGCCTGTGGTGAAGAACTGAATCTGTCCTTTTCACCTGCACTCCGGGAAAGCATCTCAAGGACACCTTTCACACCAACAGGTGAATTTTCTACGCCATCCTTTGTGCTTTACTGCCTATGGATTTTAATTCTGCTGCTGCCTTTCGAGTGTTCTTACAGTCTTTCTTTGAGTCAAGTACCTTTTACACTTTTGCTCTTTTTCTACCTATGATCTTTTGCTTCTCCTGCAATCTTTTGAAGATGCCTAATAATTTGACTTTTTCTTCTGGCTCTGAAAGCAAATAATTTTCCAGAAGTTTATTTCCTTTTCCCGAGTCTTCCATTTCTTTGATCACAGTCTTTGTAGATCCCAATTTGTTTTTTCTCTTAATTCATACACAAACAAGGAAAGACCCTTCCAGACTCAGTGTGTCAACAGAACACGTGCATTGCCTTTTGTCCCAACTTCTATCCATTTGGGTAGTAGTTTCACCCCCTTCATAAATCTGCATCTGGAAAGGAGGTGAGTTGTTGGGCACAACTTCCAGCCTACATTTTAGCTTCTAATGGGTTGTCTGTTATTGTACCTCTTTGTACTCTGGTGGTTATCACCCTCCTCTCGTTGTCTCCTCTGGTACTGGAAGCCAATGGCAGTGAAATAGCTCTTCCTATGTCTGCGGTCACAGTGAATGAGTAATGGGGAGGATATGCTTTACACCTCGGCCAGTCCGCCCTTACTTCCTGCCTAGTTGATGACTGTGGTCCTTTTTCAATGTAAAAAGACAATGGGTACACTTGCGGGCGGGCGGGGGCGGGGGCAGTCAGTGAGGACTGCTGGCGAGAAGGGGTGAAGGATGGGGGACTGCGAGGTTTCAAGAAAAGGGGGAAAACTCAGGAATAAAACTGCCTCCTCCTAGTAGAGCTTGAGATCAAGAGAGATGAATGCCCAGTCCTCAGGCTAGTAAAGGCCTGAATCTCTGAGTCAGGATTTGGTGGGTGGAGCAAAAGCAGTGTATCTTTTAAAAAATCTTTCTCTAGTTGCTTTCTTTCATGAGGAAAGCCTGAATATTACATAAGGTGAAGAAGTGCGGGTCTATTTTTCTCAAACTCCATTTGCCTTAAGATTATTTACAAGGCTGTTCACAATTTTATATTATGCTGCCTGTCAATCTCTCATTATTTTTAATGGGTTTTTATTCTTTTCCTGTAAGGTCATGGGATATTTTAGTGACAAGTTGCGAAGAGTTACACTAGAAGGCTGTAAGATCCAATTTTTCTCTTATCCTCTTTCAACAAAGAAATCTGCAGATCCACAGAATATTCATGAATGATTTTTTTTTTTTTTTTTTTTTTGCTTAACATCTGCTCCCATAGCTCTGTCAGTGAGGAATTCATCATTCTCAAAGCATTCCATATGCTTTTCCACTCTGCATTTACCCATGCAATTTCCCCTGGCACAAATCCTCTTCATTTTTTGGCCTCTAGCAACTCAAGAACAGGATGTTTCCATCCTCCTCTTGTTTTGAGCCTGAGGACACTGTGACTCCATGTTTGTGAGTAAAAACACCCTAATCAGAATCATGCCAGCATGGCTGAAATTTTATGAAGAACATATTTTCCTGAGCAAATTCAAATCAATTTAATTCCTTGGTACCAAGTTCCTCTATAATCCAGGTTAAATGTTTCTAGTATTTTTATTGGCTTTTATTTTATTGAAATTATTTTTGTTTGCTTTCGTTAATTTTTATTTTTCAATTACTTTCAGTATTATTTTGTATTAGCAGCAGGGGGCAGGGCTAGCTGCCGGCAGCCAGGGAAGATCGGCCCTGATTGGAGGCCAGGCTTTGGACACTACCTATGCATGAATTTCGTGCTCCAGGCCTCTAGTTGATTATATTTCCTATGTTGTACTTTACATCCATGTAACTATTCTTACTATTCTTGTGAAGGTATTAAGAATTACTGAAATGATTTTCATCTGGAAAATGTTTATTCATAAAAATATCACTATGAAAACTTGTTTTAAATTTTATCCAAATAAATTTTTAAAAATGATAACCTCTTATAAGTGAGTTTACTTTTATGGCCATTATGTGTACCAATTTCCTGTGGTGCAAATTTTGTGGGCCTACATTTTGTAAAGACATGATTCTTCAGATAATTTTGAATACACGGGGATTTTTTTTTTTAATACCCACCCAGGAACATTTTTTCCATTTCTTTTTTGGGAGAGTGAAAGGGAAGGAAAGAGAGGCGGGGGGAGAGAGAGAAAGAGAGAGAGAAATATCGATGTGAGAGATATATATCAACGCCTCCTGAACATTACCAGAGGCGGGGATCAAACCTGCAACTGAGGTACATGCCCTTGACTGGGAATCGAACCCATGACCCTTCAGTCCGAGGGCCGATGCTTCAAGTACTGAGCCAAACCGACCAGGGCTCTTCCGATAGTTTTGAGTCAATAACAAATGTAGCAGGTAGCGGTGGTGGCCCACCCATGCCCCATTGACACTCACTCTTCAGTATTCAAGAATGGTGGTTTTGGCTTCTGAATGCAAAAACCTGCAACTCCCGCCCCAACCTGGACTTTCAGACTGGTCACCCTGAAATGCTTGGAGCTAATGTGCCCATGATAGATGGCAGCTGGAGGATAAATACTTCCTCGTCCTCTGGTGGGATTACTCTGAGGTATGTTCTACACCTTCCCCCCCCCCCCCCAGTTGTCTGTGGAGAAGAGATTGAACCCATTCGCCCCCAGTAGAAAACTGCTTGATGATGTACCTTTACTGGCTCATCCCAGTTCCCCATTCCCTGCTGATGCTTTCTGGAATGACCTCTCAAATAACTTAAATTCTCAAAGGGCCTAAGTAGACACTTCTCCAAAGAGGACATGCAGATGGCCAATAGACATGAAAAAATAAATGCTCATCACTAATCTTCAGAGAGATGAAAATTAAAACTATAGCCTGGCTGGTGTGGCTCAGTGGTTGAGCGTCAATCCATGAACCAGGAGGTCACAGTTTGATTCCTGGTCGGGGCATATGCCGGGTTTTGGGCTTGATCCCCAGTAGGGGGTGTATAGGAGGCAGCTGATCAATGGATCAATCATTGATGTTTCTCTCTCACTCTCCCCCCCCTTCCTCTCTGGAATCAATTTTTTTTAAAAAGGTGAAAAGATTAGCCAAAGAACATATATGCCTAGCCCATGGACAACAGTGTGAAGGCTAGGGGAGGGGAGGGATGAGGGCTGAGTAGGTGGGCAAAACAGAAGGGGGGATGGGAGGCATCAGTAATAACGTGAGCAATAAATAAAAAATAAATAAATATAAGTAGAAAATTACACTTTCATTCTCATTTTGGAGTCAACTTCCAGGGAGCCCAAGACTACAGGTTTAATTGTATAAAGTTTTTGCCACTGTCAGTTTTACTGTTGTTTTTATAAAGTCTAAATTTTCCATGGTCTGTATTTTACATAAATTTTTTAATGAGCTAAAATGGGTCTCCACCTATTTTTTTCATTCATAAAAAATTTTACTAGGTGCTGTTTTATGTTGATTATTTCCACCAGTGCTAGAATCCACTTGAATGGAAGACAGATAGATTGGATCTGTGTGCATGCCTGGGTCAGAACCTCCTGCGCTTTTTTGCACATCCTTTCTTGAGAACCCTTTTCTAGAGCGAAATCCTGCTTAATGTCCATGACCAAGTAGAAATGCCAATGCTTCCATGAACCTTTTCCTGATTGTCATCAATGGTAATTGTAACTTTCAGAGCTCCCGTAGCACCCTGCTTTTTCCTTTATCTCTTGCCTTCTTTATTTTTATTTCTTGCCTTCAGTGATTTTTAGTTACTTATGATTCCTCATTAGATTGAGAGCAGATGGGTCTTTTTTTTTTTCACTCCCAGCTAACTTCACTCCCACTAGTACACAAGGCAGGTATTCAATAAAAGTTTGAACGCGAGTTTCCATTAGAGAAACCTCTCATACCCTAGGTCTAAGGAGAATGCTGTTAACTTTTGAATAGGGATTCTTTTGACCTTGTAATGTATACCATACCTTTCTCAGTATCTTTATCAGCTGCGCCTATCTCTTAAATATATGTGATTCTTAATCATTTTGCTCCATCAGAATAATTCCCATCCCTTTGTTTTCTCTAAATTGTTTCATTCACTTTCTACATTTAATGAAATTTATATGATTTTAAAAAATTGACCCAATATTAAAGGTACTTAGTTTGGGATAGTATGGTCAAGTGTGGCTCATATAGTTGATGAGGAATCCTTCCAAATCCATAATAAAACACTAAAATATCACTGAAAATGCATAAATGACACGAACAGGAATTCATAGAGCATACTGGCAAAGAGACATGAAAAATTACTCAACGTTCACTAAAATCAAACAAATAAAAATGAAAATACAACTTTGGATAGGGTGTGGTGACAAATTAGACTCACTGCTGATGTGGGTCTAATATTATACAACTTTCCTGAAGCTTAAACTAGCAGTATTTGTCATGGACTTTAATATAAATGAACTACTTTAAAAATGTAGTTATGCCCACAGTAGGACTATGTTTAATTATGATGTAGCCATATTATGGAACACTAAGCAATTATTCAAGATATTATTTTCAGCCCTGGCTGGTGTGGCTCTTGGTTGGGTGTTATCCTGTGCACTGAGAGGTTGCCAGTTCAGTTGTGGGCTTGATTATCGGTTGTTTAGGTGCATGTGGGAGGCAACCAATTGCTGTGTCTCTCACATCAATGTTTCTTTCTCTCCCTCCCTCCTTTCCACTCTCTCTAAAAACCAATGGGAAAAATATCCTCAAATGAGGATTAACATAAAAAATCAATAAAAATACTTTTTTAAAGTGAATATAATCAATTCACTTTTATATTTTTTCAAAAAAATGACTTGTGAAATACAGGATACAAAACTATAATTATTCTGCTCTCCATAACACTCAGAGACAGTTTTCTATTTAGTCCTTATTTTTCTGGGTATGGATCACATTTTCCTATTTCCTTGCTTGTCTCCTAATTTATTTATTTTTTTGGAAACTTGACATTTTTGATACTATATTGTAGCAAGTCTAGATTCTGTGTGGTTTTTGCTATTTTTGGGTGTGGTATGCTTGTTTAGTGATTTTCCTGGAGGAATTCTGTGCAGTTTATTCTCCACTCACTTCCCCTCTCCCCCACCCTAGTGGATGGCCACTGATATCTCTGATCAGCTTTTTTTTTTTTTTAATTCCAAGGCAACAACTGAGTCAGCATAGCTTAGTGGTCAGAAGTTACACATAACACCTTGAAGCAGTAAGGCTTCCTTCTGCCCTTTCCTGATAAATCTGTGTGACCTGGGGAATGAATTCAAAGTTCAGTTTCCAAGTCTATTCCTGATATTATGTGTTTGCAAGGCCTCACATCCAGCCAGAGGCAAGTACCTTACTATGGCCCTCTTAGCTCTTACGTTTCCCCTTAGGTGCACACAGCCTTGTCCATGAGCACATACTTCTGGACCCCCAGGGGTAAAGTAGGCTATCTCATTCCCAAGATCTCCTATTAAATTTCTGGCTGGTCTGCCAATATATTACTAAAACACAATCACTCTTTTTTTAAATACCCTTGACCAGAATAGAACCTGGGAACCTTCAGTCCGCAGGCTGACATTCTATCCACTGAGCCAATCCAGCTAGGGCCACAATCACTATTGATGCCTCACGCTAGCTGCAATGTCACCATAGTGACATATGGGATTCTCCACACTCCACTCCAAATAAAGATAGATCCCTGCAATGGCCCTGGAAGAACTTCCGTGCCATAGAGCAAGGGGAAGGAGTGTTCGGATGGGAATAGCCCCAGGCAAAAATCAGAGATGCCCATGGTTCTTATTGAGGTACTAGAGGCCCAGTGCACAAATTCGTGCAAGGGTGGGGTCCCTCAGCCTGGCCGGGGATCAGGGCCAATGGGGGCTGGCCAGCCAGAGAAGGACTGCAGGAGGTTGGCCGGCCAGGGAGGGACCACAGGGAGGGCTCCAGAGCATGTCTGGCCCTCTCGCCCAGTCCCGCTCAGCTGGACCCCAGCAGCAAGCTAACCTACTGGTGGGAGCGCCTTCCCCCTGGTGGTCAGTGTGCATCATAGCAACTGGTCGAGCAGTCAACCGGTCAACCGATTGGTCCGACACTTAGCATATTACTTTTATTATATAGGATAGTACATTTTCATGAATAAATGCTTCTCAATTTGTATGCCTATGGTCAATTTTCAGTTTATATATTTTTATAAGTTTGCTCAGTTTTATCATTGGTTTTTAGGGAGAGGATTTGCTGGAAGTCGTGGCCATTTTGCAAGTCCTGCTCCTTAAACTATACAAGTTGTACAAATAATTGTATAAATTCATCCGACTCCTAAGATGAGAAGGTGGTACCTTTCCTTGGTCTGTGAAAACCCCAGGGTAATGTCAACTTGGCTAAATGTTGACTTCAGTCTGGAAACTAACTGGCCCTATAGGAGGCAGTCCTATTTTGTAGACGAGAGTATCTGAATGAGTGGTCCTTCTTTTCTTTTACTTATTCCTTAGCCTGGCTTTTTCAAGAACATTCATGGGTCATATACACTGAGTGGGTAGATTATTATGATCTCTGAACACATAATAATCTGGCCACCACTCAGTTTCTGTGTGTGTGTGTGTGTGTGTGTGTGTGTGTGTGTGTGTGTGTATTAGAGGCCTGGTGCATGAATTTGTGCATGGGTGGGGTCCGGCCAGCCTCGTGGGGGGGTGGGCGGGGGGGGACATGGACGGTTGGCCGGCCTGCCTGCTGGTTGAACTCCTGGTCGAGGGGACAATTTGCATATTAGCCTTTTATTATATAGGATATACACTGAGTGGCCTGATTATTATGCGTTCAGAGATCATAATAATCTGGCCACTCAGTGTATATTCAATGTCAAAAAGAGCTCAGTGGTCAAATGTTTGGTTTACACTGAGCTAAACAACATCAAAATAAGTTAACATCAGGATTTCTCAGAGACTTTAATATGCTGTTTGTTGAGATTCTCTAAGAAAAATAAATTTTATGTAGTGTTTAAGATTATTGTGACCACTGAACATGTTTTTCTGTCACAGAGCATTCCATGGGATTAATGATTTGCTTTTGGTCTATTTCACTTGAAATTTTCAGCCTGGTTCAGAAATACTGAGATGTTGAGGGAAGAAGTATCCGTTGACAATTGGGATAGCTATATGCATCAACCTTCCAGACGGGGGAGCAGTGGCAGTGAAAATGAACAGAGGGAGTTCCTCAGGGAGGTCAATGTTGGCAGGCAATCAAGCTCTCTAATACAGCTGCCCCTCCTCACCAGAAGCATTTCATTGGTGACCTTCCAAGTTTCTGGGTTCTATTTTTATTAAGGAGGATTTGCCATGTGCCAGACGGAAAATCAAGATAAAAAGACACAGTATCTGCCCTCAAAGAGTACAGTGAAAGGTGGGATAGACAAATCAAGTGTCAGAGGAGGTGGGGGTCTAAGTATCCACAAGGTACTATGGTAAGATCAAGGGCATAATTAATCTGGCCCAAAGGTTTAAGGAAGACTTGATTAAGTCTCTTCCTCAGCATTGCCTATGAAGGCAGCAGCCATCTCCTACTTGGCACCATGGCTGCCCTCAGACCACTCATGAAACCCAAGACAGTAAAGAAGGCCAAGAAGTTCATCCGGCACCAGTCAATCCGATACGTCAAAATTAAGCGGAACTGGTGGAAACCCAGAGGCACTGACAATAGGGTGCGCAGAAGATTCAAGGGCCAGATCTTGATGCCCAACAATGGCTATGGGAGCAACAAGAAAACAAAGCACATGCTGCCCAGTGGCTTTCAGAAGTTTCTGGTCCACAACAGTTTGGAGTGCTGCTTGATGTGCAACAAATCTTACTGTGCTGAGATTGCTCACAACGTCTCCCCAAAGAACCACAAAGCCATTGTGGAAAGAGCAGCCCAGCTGGCCATCAGAGTCACCAATCCCAACGCCAGGCTGCGTAGTGAAGAAAATGAATAGATTGTACACACATTGTATTTGTATTAATAAAATAATAAAATTCTGCCCCCCCCCCAAAAAAAAACAACAAAAAAAAACGACTTGACAGAGGCTACAATGCCCAGGCTGGTTCTTGAAGGCCAAGAAAGGCTTAGCCAGGAAAGGAAGATGGGAAGGGCATGTACAAAGGCAGAAAGGCTAGAGAAGATGTGGTGTATTCAGAGAACTCCAAGGAGCTTCCATCGCTAGAATATGGGATAAAAGAGACTGAATAGGTACAAAGCGAGTAAAACAGGAAGGACCTTTTGGGGCAGGCTAGAAAGTTTGGATGTTATTCTCAAGATTAATGGAGCTTATTAAAGGCAGTTGAATCCCAGGATCTGATTTATGTTTTGAAAGCTCCCTTTGGCAACAGTGGAGAAAATGAAATGTGGAGGTAGATCAGAAAGAAAGCCCCCAGAGGTCAGCAAGAATGACAAGGACCTGAATAAGGGAAGTATGAATGGAGAGGAGATGGCAAGTAAGGGCTTAAACTGATAGGACTGGATGAACCAAGATGTTGAGGTGAAGGGGAAAGAGGCATTAGTACACAATTGCCAGGTTTTCAACTTGAATAGTCCCAGGCAATGGTAGAACCACATCATAATACAGGAAATACAGGACAAGGGGCAGGGGTTTTGGAAGGAGACAATGTACTCAGGTTTACACTTGTTCAGTTTGAAATTTCAATGAAACATGTGGGAAATGTTCGATGGTTGGAACTCTGAGTTGAGAAATAAAGATTTGGCAGGTAGCAGAATAAAAGTTGTAGGTGAAAAGGTAATGGGGGGATAAAGACAAATACGTAATACCTTAATCAATAAAAAAATTTTAATTAAAAAAATAAAATGAAAAAGCAAGTCAGAATAAACTGCATAATAATAAAAAAAAATTTGTAGGTGAAGCCACAGGTGTGGATAAGACTGGACAAGGAGTAGACAGAGAAGGAAGCAGAGACAAAACCCCTAGGGAACTAATATTAATATCTCCCCTCTTCCAGATGCTTATAGCATCTGTCTGGAACTCATATGGAATTTGTCACATGCTGCAATAAACATTTAGAACTCCGTGCCTATTGTGTAAAAAACGTGTCATGCTAGAAATGAGGGTACAAAGAGGAATAAAGAAGGTCCTTTCTTCCAAAGAGACTATGATCTAGGTGTGGAGAATGAATTATACTCAGCTATTATGCAAAGTGAAATAAGAACTATAAATGTATTGAGTGTAGAAGAAGCAATTAATTCAATGGGAGAGAACAGGTTGCAAGAGGGGAGGAAAGCATTTGAGTTGGGCTTTGAAAAAGAAGTGTATTTTGGAAGCAGGGAAAGGGAAAGCAAGCAAGTAATTTGAGACTGGAAATTCACACACAAAGATCACAACATAATGGAGTGTATGTAGGAAGTGACAGAGGGGGAGACTGAAGAGGTAGCTTGAGGATCCAGGGAATCCCCCTGGGAGTCCATTTTAAAGGAGGCACACGCTGGCCTATGTAAATCCAAGTGCTTGTGATATAGCAGATTCATTCCTGCCTATTTCCTATTTTTAGAAATGCCTTTATAAGAACAATGAATCAAAAATGCTAAAGGAAACCTATAAATTACCAAACTAAGGCTTGAGGCTTGCAAATGCTTTCTCTCAATTCTGTATTTCCACTCTACAAAACTCTGTGTTAGTGGAACTTTAATTACTTGGCTTCATTATAAAATTTCCATCGTATGTAAGTGTAAATAATTCACTCTAATGCTCTCATTTGAATCTGTGGCTGAAAGCATCAGTACAGATCACATTTTTGTGGCACTTCCTTGGCACGTTGAAGGAAAACAAAATGGAAATGCTAATCAAGTCATGAGTGACTCTGACAGTGATGGATTAAAGATAGTAAATAATAAGAGATAAAGAAGTATGTTTTAAAGATGAAAAATATTTTATTTAAACTTTTCTTCATAAACACTTTTAACATTTTTTTTTCAATTTAAAAACAGAATGGATAGCATAAACATGTTTGAATAGATTATATTCACGGCTTGGGAAAAATTACCTGACAAAAATGTAAAGGCTTTCAAAACAGGTATAAAAGGCAAACCTTATTCTAAGATTTTTTAATCTGTCCTAGGATTATTTGACTGTTGGCCCAAAATGTACCTAAAGGTCAAAATATTTTTCTAATAGACAAAGTACGCCCAAGAGGTACAGGGCATATACAAGTTAGGTAGAAAATAACCTCTCCAACCACCTCACAGAAACATTCCTTCAGAAAGCAAACTCCTAATCCTTATTGGTATACTGATGAACAAAATTTTTTAACGCAGTTGTTCCCAAAGATGTAAAACGAAAATCCAAGAATATCAGGGGGAACAAACCAAGCTGATGACATTCTCTTTAGTGTTACTCGTGTAATATTGAAGTTATACTGATATGCTGAAAGGATCGGACTTCCATGAGTTTACTTATTCCGTTCTATGTCTACCGAGTATTTGACTTTATAAACTCTCAACAAACTAATTTTCCAGGACTTCTGTTTTTAAGATAAATCTCTTTTTAGAAGATATTTATTCCCAAACCAACTCTAATCTAATCGAACAAATGTATGATCCCTAAAAATGTTCAGAGTACAAAAAAAAAAATCAAAAAATGTATAATAGGCAAACAAAAAAATGGCACTAGCAGTTTTACTGCTATATAGCCCTCAATTATATCTAATTTCACTATTATCTATGTTGTGTTTCACTTCAATCTAAAACTTTAAATTATGTATTCTCAAAAGAGCTAGCCTTTTTTGAGAGATAGCTTATAAACTGAAATAACAATTTATATTATAAACTGAAATGTTATGACCTACAACCACATATACATATATAAAAATAGTCCCACTGAACGTTTGACATGTTTAGATTATGCAGCTCAAATAATTTGTTATAAAATATTTTAAAGCTTAGTTTCTTGTAATTAAGACAAAACTCTCCATTTTTACTTCTCCCCATACAAATGTGTGTCCTTTACTATGACTCGAGCAGGCTTCCCAGAATGAGGTGTCCAAAGGTGCTGCTTTAGAAAAGATAAGTGAAGGGCTCAGTCAATATTTCACAAATTATAGTAACACTCACACAGAGCAGAGTAATGAGGACACAGAGAAAGCTGTCTCAAAAGCTAATAATTCTATTAATTAAGCTTTGCTTAAAAAAAACAAACCAGTAGTATTTTTTCCAATATAAAACCTTCAATGAGACAATCTTGAGTTTTATGAAAAGGTTGTAGTGCAAGAATTTTCTTTAAGCAGATTAAAGTCAAAACTTAGGTCAAAGACATGAAAGAGAACAAACATTTCTAATTAAGATGCAACTAATGAAGATCAGCTATTTTTGTAAAGTCTGGCATTTAAAATGTAAAGTGAAAAATAACACACAAAGATCACAACAGTTGCACTGAATAGTTTCAAATCTCTTACTGAATTTTTTAAGAACTACTATCTTGAACACATATAATGTATACAAACAAAAATGGTTCCAAATGAAGCACTCAAAAAATAAACTTGAAAAAAAAAAACTATGAAAATTTTCCATAGTTTAGTATAACAAAAATAAATCTCTTTCAGCAATTAAACCGTAACTTGAAAAGGGAATGTAAGTTATCATGGATTTAAAAGAACCTAAATTAGCTCTACATATAAACAGAATTTTCTCATACATTCATAAAGAACCCAAGCAATAGCAACTATTCTTAAAGCTTAAAACTGATTACAGCTAACATCAGGTCAGACATGACTTAAGTGTGAAGCTGAACCCAAAGTTACTTCAAGTTATGATTTCACAAAATTTCCAAAACATGAGCTTTGACCTTGGCCTTCTGACTTTAGAATGGAAAACCAAGAATTTCAACTGTTTGCCCAGATCTTACCTTAACTAGGGCTATGAAGTCATATCTAAGCAATTAAAGAGAACCACCACTAGAGTGTAAAAGCCTGATGAAGGGTACCCTGTCTCTATCTTTTCCAGCAAAAGACAACAATGAGGAAATTAATGAAGACATTATTGTTATTTCCTATAAAGCAAGCAGCAAACATACAAAACACTAAACCAGCTAATATATTAGAAAAATAACTAAATGACTTAGCTAATCCTAGCTTTCAAAAGTAAAATGAGTAGAAATTTTTAAATGAAAATGGTATCGTTTCATTTTTAAAAACAGAAAGCAAATGATAGAATCAACTAATAAAATACAAAAGAACACTAATTTGACTTCTAAAACCAATGCCAATGTTTTTCTTTTTCAAAAACTATTTGTGTACCTGATTGTTTCTTAAACCCAAACACCTCCAATTTTGGAATATTAAAAAAATAGTTGTCTCAAAGACAAAAAACAAAAAAAAAAAGAAAAAAAATAGTTGTCTCATTTAACTGCAAAACAAAACAAAAGTCTTCACATTTCCATGACTTCACTCTTCTATCTCATGTTCAGTGGTGGCAGCAGCAAAAAAAAAAAAAAAAAAAAAGTGAAACTAGACAATTTATACAACAGCCATACAGAAGGCATTGCAATATTGCACCAATATCCTAAGATCTGGCAAGTTTCGCCAGTGTAGATCTAATCTGTATCAGCTATAGACTCTACTCGGGAAAAAATGGCATCAATATGAATGAACCATTCCCTGGTTATTCTTCTTAACTTTTTCAACCATTTGTTTTTCCTTCGAGTTGAAAGGTGCGGCTAATCCTAAAACACTTACTATAAATGCTTTTAAACAGTTATTCTCCATCCATTCTCTTTGAGGTTACTGTCCTTCATGCTAGTAGCTTTCAGAAAAAACAAACAAAAGCTGAGGGCTTATATCCCAGTGCCGCTAAATTTTTTGTACTAAATAAACAAATAGATATGACCAGTTAAGATTATAATTCTATTCCTTACCTCTAAGTCAAAACTGAGCTCAAATTTTCCACAAGTTGCTACTTTCCATTCAATAACAGATACAGCAGCCTTACTGAATGTAAAGAATGGAAGTTGCACTTACTTTTAAGGGGCCTTTATTTAGAAGTCTGGTATTACCTAAATTCTCTTTAAAAGTGCTTGCACGCTGCAGGGCCAGGGCTTGTCATATATCATTCCAATTCTCACTAAAAACAGGGCAACGTTAAACAGACTGCAAAGAAAAACATGTTCAAAAAGAAGACATACATTGATAAGGAACACTAACGTTTACTTTTGAAAATATAAAATGTTAGTTTTCAGAAATCCATACATGTTTCAGGAATATGAGTTCAAATATTACTGAATCAGTATGGACTGTAGACTACTTTGACACGAAATGAGGACTCCAGTTATTTTAACTTTCTAAAAATGTTAATACATGAAAAGACATTACATCTAAAATTCAACAAGTATGGCAAACCGTGTGTGTGCAAGTGCACTAGCTTAAAAATATAGAATACTAACCACGCATAAAAGAGGATGTGCCTTATATATTCATAAGATGTATGCACGTATGGGTACGCTTTCACTAACACAATGCAGATAAGAGAAGGCAGCTTAGAAATAGTGTTTTGAATATAAAAAGTTAACTTTGTAGAAAATTTATATTTTTGCATTTTCAGCAAAAAGCCATGCAAAAAAGGGCAAGAGTTTTAAACTTAAACAATAAAACCAAAAGGTCTAACGGACTGAAATAAATGTTCAAAAAGATTTCAGATCAAGATAGGAACAGAAATTACAAGTGACACTTATCAGGTCTTCTCTTAGAAGATGCATGACTCCTACAGTGACATCTGAGAGAAATGTTTAAAGCATAAAATCAGCTTCCCAGATAAGTGTATCATTCTATTAAACTGACTCAGGAAGTAGTTTCAAGAGCTAGTGCTTAGAACTAACTTATTGCATGAGTTTGAGGCCACTAAAAAAGAAAACAACGGATGCTAGCACAGAATGAAAAATTTGTATGCTATTAGACCAATGGCTTTGATAGTAAAACTGGTGAGGTTTTTCTTATATGTTTTCAATTAACTACTCTGTCACAAACAAATTTTTTGTTTGGCTTTGAAGTGAGAAAGATGTCATTAGTTGCAACGCCTGACCTCATCCAGAATATATTCTGGAAAATGCAGGTTGCACACTTGTAAACCATCCAGCTTGCAGGGCATCCGTGGGTACTCATCTTCCTTCCACTTGTTTTCATCTGGATCAAAAGTGAGAATGGAATCGCTGTAATGACCGTTGTAGCAAAGGCCTCCAAGAACCATTATTTGTTTGTCCAGCACAGTCACACCATGGCCACTTCTACCAATTGGCATGGATGCCAAGATGGTCCATTGGTCAGTCTCTGGGTTGTACACTTCTGTGGAAGGGCAGCCCTGAGATTCAAAAGAGGCCCTCAAGATCACACAGACACCACCGAAGACATAAAGCTTGCCATTATAAGAGATCATCTTGTGAAAGCATCTCGCGTAATTCATCTTGCTCTTATTCTCCCAGCAGTTGGTAACAACTTGAGTTCTTCTGGTCCGTTGTTCTATGGTCCCTTCTTTACTGGGGTCAAAAACGCACACTTGCTTGGAGGTGGACGATGAGGTGATTCCACCAGTGATATACAACTTGTTATTGAGCACTGTCCCTTCATGTCCATATTTGTTAACTGGATAAGGATCCACGAATTCCCATTTATCATTGATGATATCATATCTCTCAGTTGAATAGAAAGTCTCATCTCTGGTTCTGCCTGCTACAGCGTAAATAAACTTCCCAATAACACCAACTGCAAATTCTGAACGCGGTACAGACATATCTGCCATCCGGAGCCAAGAGTTGTGTCTGGGGTCATACCTGAACACTTTGGAAGAAGCATGGAATTCACCATCTGGGCCCAGTTCTTCCCCGCCCAATAAGAACACAAAGTTATTGATAATAGCAAGGCAGTCCGGGCGCAGGGGTACTTGGGGGCCCTCTAGTTCCCACCAGACTCTTGGTTTCTTTAAGAGGAGTATTTTACTGTTAACCATGCTATGTCCAATCATTCCTCGGAATACTGTAGTTTGGGGTTTGGCAGAGCGGATGCGGCTTGATTTCATGTCCAACAAAGGCTGATGGTGAATGTTCTGAAAGTAATTCAATGCTTGTTCAACTTCATAGCGCAGCTGTCGAGAGTATCTGTAAAATTCTGATGTCTTAACCTAAGAAAAAAATAATACAATTTAACCAAAAGAAAGAACATCAATGGCACATAAAACATCAAAACCCACTAAGATGGTTAGTGTATGATTTTAGGCTTACTTTACTGAAATTGCTTTTCCTGTTAAGATCACAAACTTTTTTTTAAAGCTTTTATCACATTTGTTTTTTACAATCTATAATTGTAATAACCTATGCATATTTCCAAGCTTTTAAAAGTAAACAAGTTACTTTCCAGGCACAACCTAAATTCCTCTAAAATGTATTAATCACCATTATATGTCAGGCTCTGGGCTACAAGTGGTGGCTACGAGGACAGACAGAGGTGTCACAGCAGAGAAAAATATGACCATGGTTTTCTTAACCACAAGGAACAATATAAAAACAACCATAACTGAAAAATTTGGGGAATTAAATTAGTGAGTTAGTAAAAACACACAAAATTCTCAGTAGGTTTTTCACATAAAGACTTGGCATCATCAACTATTATTGATAAGAATTCAGTTTTTTTAAAAAATTCAGTTGATAAGGTCAATTTTTTTTTCATTTTATTTTTGAAGTTAAAACTACCTAATTAAGATGATTACTAAGATCTTATAAAGCACACTTTTTAAGTATTGCGCTAATGCTACAGGTAGATTTAAAAATATAAGAGTAAGCCCGGCTGGTATGGCTCAATGGTTGAGCATTGACCCATGAACCAAGAGGTCACCAGTTCAGGGCATATACCCAGGTTGTGGGCTCGATCCCCAGTAGGGGCTGTGCAGCAGGCGGCCGATCGATGATGTTTCTCTCTCATTGATGTTTCTATCTCTCTATCCCTCTCCCTTTCTCTCTAAAAATCAATAAAGGAAAAAAATTTTTTAAAGGATAAGGTATGGTCTGTTTCCACAGAGAACTTAGAAAAATATTTGGGGAAATGAAAACATACACATTCACCAGTAAGTAAATGAGGCGATTGACAGGTATGAAGCTGTACAGCACATCTGTGAGTGCTATAGAACTTTAGATATAAAGATTATCAAACTGGCCTTAAACACCCAAGGGAGTACTTTATGAAAGTGGTAAGAAGTTGAAAACCAATCAGAAAAAGCCTGTATCATATTTATATAAAATGAGTCTTGCCATTTTTTTCCAAATTATAAGAGAAAGTTTAGAAAGTTACAGAGGTAGTAAAAGTGAGCCACAGAAGAAATGGGCTAAGAAAACAAGTTATAAAGGAAAAAGAGGAAAAGACAAAGGCAAAAGAAATGCACCTAGGGGATCAAAAGGGGGAAGGGAAAGGCAAGGGTGTTCCAGAGAGGGAGAGCACCAAGAGTCTTGCATTTTAACAAGGGATCTCCTGTCCTAACTGGTTTGGCTCAGTGGATGGAGCATTGGCCTGTGGACTGAAGGGTCCCAGGTTCGATTCCGATCAAGGGCATGTACCTTGGCTGCGGTCACATCCCCAGTAGGGGGTGTGCAGGAGGCAGCTGACCGATGTTTCTAACTCTCTAGCCCTCTCCCTTCCTCTCTGTAAGAAATCAGTAAAATATATTTTAAAAAACAACAACCTTAAACTTGTTTAAAAAAAAATGGAAATGGATCTCCTGCCCTAACCGGTTTGGCTCAGTGGATGGAGCATTGGCCTGCGGACTGAAGGGTCCCAGGTTCGATTCCAGTCAAGGGCATGTACCTTGGTTGCGGGCACATCCCCAGTAGGGGGTGTGCAGGAGGCAGCTGATCAATGTTTCTCTCTCATCGATGTTTCTAACTCTCTATCCCTCTCCCTTCCTCTGTAAAAAAAATCAATAAATTATTTTTAAAAAATGGATCTCCTAAAATCATCAAAAGATTTGATTAGTAAAAATGAATTTTTTTTCATTTTCCATTCATTTCTTCTATGAATTGCCTAACAGTGTGCCTCACTCATTTTCTCATTGATTTATAAGAGCTAAAAGGCAATAATACCCTGGAAATCAACAAGAAACAAACCTCCAATTAAATATTTAAGAGCCTACTGTGCACAGCCAGAGGTCTGAGAGCTACACAGGTTTTGAAGTATAAGAATCTTGTCCAGCATAGTAATTAAGCACCATGTCAAACAGCCCAGTATGGTGATTAAGAGTCTGATTTAGGCCCTAGCCGGTTTTCTCACTGGTTAGACGGTTGTCCCAGGGACTGAAGAGTCAGGAGTTTGATTCCAGTCAAGGGCATGTACCTCGGATACAGGCTTGATCCGTGGCCCCCGTCAGGGCACATGCAGGAGGCAACCAATCGATGTCTCTCTCCCACATAGATGTTTCTCTCTATCGCTCCCGCTTCCTTCCATTCCCTCTAAAAATCAAAAGGAAAAAATACATATCCTCGGGTGAGGATTAACAAAACAAAAAAAATCTGATTTAGGAAATATCTGACTTTGGCACTCACAGGCTGTGCAATCTTGGGCAATTCAACATCCTTAAGCCCATTTCTTCGTCTGAATTACTGGATAACAATAGTACCTACACACCTCATAACCCTAAGAAAGGAGATAAGCAAGATAATATAAGTGAAAAGAACTTAGTATGGTGTCTGTCATAGGGTACTGTACAAAAAATAATAGCAGTTACTAGCTTTTTTACTGACCAGGGTACATCTGTTGAAGTGTCACTCAGCTTAAGTCAATGCATCTGATGATGTGCTTCCCGTCTGTGTAAAAATTCAATCTTTCAGAAAGTAGAGGAGAAATGAGAGAAACTGTTACTTTGGATCTAATCCTCACCAGTAATACATGATTAGTAACATACTAGTAGAAGGAAGCTTTGGAGAAAGCAGCCAACAGCCGTGTTGTTTGGAGAACAAGAAAGGAAGGGGAATGATGCACATATTGGATAGACAGATTTCAAGTTTTTCAAAGAAAAATTAGGATCAATTCCAAGATCAGAAACTGTGTAAAGGCTCTCAAAAGCTTGGAGGTTCTCAAAAGCATGATGTTGACTGCATAAGGGGAAGAAAATAGTAAAGTATCTAAAAAATCTAATGTGCTGCACAGAGCTTTCTAGAATTCAGATGTTAAAAAACTACTTACAACAGATGGTAAAAATACACGCGCGCGCGCGCGCACACACGCACACATACACACAAACAGGCACATAAAATAAGTATTAGTGGAATGGAGTTGTAAGAAAATTGTGAACAAGGCTAGAGCCTCTGAATGAATTGTGACTGTATAAAGTGCCAGATATTGGATAAATGGTAGTTTAGAGGTTAAAATAAAAAGTAGAGGAAAAAGTGAAGTCTCCCCTGGATGAGGTGGTTAATATAATATTAACAAAGACAAACAGCCTTACTCCTATTTTATTTCCATTCTCAGCTAAGAATGTTTTATTCTTTCTAATCTGAAGATCAAATACAATGACTAAGAAGAAACTTAAATCCAAGATGGCTGAGAAAAAAAGAAAAACCAGCTAGATATCCTCACTGAGTTCAAGTCATTTGATCTCACAAATCACATCCTGGGATCCTGAGAGGCTTCACAGATAAGACTGCTAAATTGCTTTCTGTAATCTGTGTGGAATCGTGAAGAATGGGAGAGGACTAGAAGCCAGACAGATTTCTCAACTACAGACTGGTTAGCTTGAGGCTGATCCTAGATTGTTTAAAAAAAAAAAAAAAAAAACAGCACTTGCAAATAAGAAACTACTACACACTAGAAGCCTCCCTAAAAAATGCAAAACTGGGAGAAACCAAGATGGCGGCATAGGTAAGCACCTAAACTGCTGCCTCGCACAACAATTTCAAAACTACAACTAAAAGACAGAACAGACATCATCCAGAACCATAGGAAAGCTGGCTGAGTGGAAATTCTACAACTAGAAGGAAAGAGAAAAGCTCATGGACAATCAGAGGAACTGCAAAGGGCTGAGGTACGGAGACACGCGCGCAGAGAGGAAGGGCGGCTGAGTGCCTGGCTGGCTTTCTCTGGCAGGAGGGGGAAAGAAGCCCCCAACTGCACTGAACCCCAGTTCCAGGTGAAACCCCGTGGACCCAGGCTCATATGGGGGGAGTCTGCACTGTCAGGTAGAGAGAAAGGCACACAGAGACAAGGAGACTCGGGGAAGCCGTGGTGGGCAGGGGTCTGGAGGCGTGCACACACGAATGCATGCAGAGAAGACTGACTGTGGAGATTACCGCAGGCTTTCCCTAGCGGAAGGGAGTCGGAAGCTCCTGACTGCACTGAACCCCAGTTCCAGGCGAGTCCCTGGGGACCCACGCTCTTACGGGGGGAATCTGGACTGTCAGGCAGAAACTCAGGGGAGCCGCGGAAGGCAGAGGTCTGGAGGCGCGCGTGCAAGGGCAGGGCTGACGGGAAGCCAAGACTGTCTGCTCAGCCCTGAGACTCCACCCCATCCAAGCTGAGCACAGAGGCTTTTGCAGTTTTGCAAGTCTGGTCCTATAAGGCTGTCTCCAGTACAGAAGGTCTCCCGGGGTAGACACAGCTGATACTCACAGCCAATTGGCCTGGAGGTTAATTCCTCACAGTGATACCAACAACAATCAAGACTTAACTACAACAAAACTGTACACACAGTCCACAAAGGGGTGCACCAAGAGTGTCCACCTCAGGTAACTGGGGAGGTTATAAGGTTTTTCAAGAATTTTCTAGAAAAGGCTGATAAATTTAGCAAGACCCTCGAGGATATGAAAAAGGACCAACTAGAAATTAAACATACACTGACTGAAATAAAAAATATTATACAGAGACCCAACAGCAGACTAGAGGAACGCAAGAATCAAGTCAAAGATTTGAAATACAGGGAAGCAAAAAACACTCAACTGGGAAAGCAAAAAGAAAAAAGAATCCAAAAAGTTGAAGATAGTGTAAGAAGCCTCTGGGACAACTTCAAGCGTATCAACATCAGAATTATGGGGGTGCCATAAGAAGAGAGAGAGCAAGATACTGAAAACCTATTTGAAGAAATAATGACAGAAAACTTCACCCACCTGGTGAAAGAAATAGACTTACAAGTCCAGGAAGCTCACAGAACCCCAAACAAAAGGAATCCAAAGAGGACCACACCAAGACACATCATAATTAAAATGCCAAGAGCAAAAGACAAAGAGAGAATATTAAAAGCAGCAAGAGAAAAACAGTTAATTACCTACAAGGGAGCACCCATACGACTGTCAGCTGATTTCTCAACAGAAACTATGCAGGCCAGACAGGAGTGGCAAGAAATATTCAAGTGATGAATAGCAAGAACCTGCAACCAAGATTACTCTAACCAGCAAAGTTATCATTCAGAATGGAAGGTCAGATAAAGAGCTTCACAGATAAGAAAAAGCTAAAGGAGTTCATCACCACCAAACCAGTATTATATGAAATGCTGAAAGGTATTCTTTAAGAAGAGGAAGAAGAAAAAAGTAAAGATAAAAATTATGAACAACAAATACATATCTATCAACAGGTGAACCTAAAAATCAAGTGAATTAAAAATCTGAGGAACAGAATAAACTGGTGAATATAATAGAATCAGGGGCATAGAAAGGGAGTGGACTGATAATTCTCAGGGGGAAAGGTGTATGGGGGGTGCGGGAAGAGACTGGACAAAAACCGTACACCTATGGATGAGGACAGTAGGGGGGAGGTAAGGGTAGAGGGTGGGGTGGGAACCGGGTGGAGGAGAGCTATGGGGGGAAAAAGAGAAACAATTGTAATAATCTGAACAATAAAGATTTATTAAATTTTAAAAAAATGCAAAACTGACCATTTCTGGTTTAATTTTTTTTCTTTTTAAAAAATATGGAATGCTTCACTAATTTGCATGTCATCCTCGTACAGGGTCAATGCTAATCTTCTCTGTATCATTCCAATTTTAGTATATGTGCTGCCAAAGTGAGCACTCTGGTTTAATTTTTGACTATGTAACAGCACTGATAGAGGATGAGAGAATCTATGATTTCAGCAAAGTAATCATAAAGAAATTAGAAACACTGAAGACCCAAGAACCACCTGAAACTGCAGCAATAATTGTGTTAATACATTTTGGGGGTAGGGTGAAGTGGTGAGAAGTTCACAGCTTTTATCAGATACTCCAGGGATCCACCAACTCCAAATGTAAAGATTTACCTGACTCTATCCTCAACATGAACTAACAATGTGTGACATGATAGGTTTAAGAGGTAATAAAATCATGGAAAAAACACACACACAAAGAGATAATCTGTCCAGCCGGTATAGCTCAGTGGTTGAGCGTCAACTTATGAACCAGGAGGTCATGGTCCAATTACCAGTCAGGGCACATGCCTGGGTTGCCGGCTTGATCCCCAGTAGGAACGTGCAGGGGGCAACCAATCAATGATTCTCTCTCGTCATTGACACTTCTATCCCTCTTTCCCTCTCCTTTCCTCTCTCTGAAATCAATAAAAAAAAATTTAATAAAATAATAAGACAATCCCATGTTCTGCATTCGGGTGAAACCACAATTAAAACAGTGTTTAGTTCCATCACTACACTTTAGACATCGGCAAAACAGACCATGTCTGAAGAAGATGGCAACTGTTTTTACGACCAATAAGTAGAAGTTAGGAGGAAGATGTTTGGCCAGTACAAAAAAAAAAAAGCTTTGTACTTAAAACTGTCAACATAATGAATGTTCATTGCATTATTATCTCTAAGAGCACAAAAACTAGGAACAACTCAAATATATATCAGTAAGACATTGGTTGACCAGGCCGGTGTGGCCCAGTGGTTGAGCACTGACCTATGAGCCAGGAGGTCACGGTCAGGGCACATGCCCGGGTTGCGGGCTTGATCCCCAGCAAAGGGCATGCAGGAGGCAGCCGATCAATGATTATCTCTCATCATTGATGTTTCTAGCTCTCTTTCCCACTCCCTTCCTCTCTGAAATCAATAAAAAAATATATATTTTTAAAAAACACATCAGTTGGGAGAGGAACCAAGATGGCGGCATAGTTAAACAACTAATCTGCTGCCTCACACAACAATTTCAAAAATACAACTAAAAGACAAAAACGTCTACCACCCAGAACCACGGGAAAGCTGGCTGAGTGGAAGATTTACAACTAAGAAGAGAAAGAAGCACAATCGCTGAAAAGCTGAGGTACGGAGGCACGCGAATTGGGCCGGCGGCGGGCGGCTGGGTGCGCGGCTTTTCTTCAACCCGCAGGGAGACAAGCTCCCGATCACTCTGAAATCCAGTTTCTGGGGACACTCGGGGGACCCAGGCACCTACGGGGAGAAGCTGGACTCTCGGCCATTGGGTCGGAAAGTGAGAGTGACTTTTGCAGTGGTGCGCCCAGCAATCATTGTTTACTGCGCTGGAGCGCGGGGCGCAGGGACTTGGAAACGTGGAAAGGCAGAGACGGCTGAGGGCAGCCATCGCCGTTGGCCATGCCCCAGCCTAGTGACGTCCTGAGACCCCACCCAGCCCTGAGGCCCCGCCCTGAGGCCCCGCCCCCCACATTCTACAAACCCGCCCCGGCTCCACACAGCGGCTTTTGCATATAAATGGCCAGTTCTGGAGCAGCTTAACCAACTGCAGCTCCAGTCAGACTGCTCCAAAACCACCCAAGCAAAGGAGGAGAAAACTAGCCCTTGCTGTAGCTTCTGCTAGGGGACACACAGTACACAAGGGTACACCAAGAGTGTCCACCTCAAGTAACTGGGAGGCTGACCCGTTGAACCAATAGGACACCTAGTACACAAAACTACCCTACCAACTTAGGGAAGCAGAGAATATGAGAAGGCAAGGAAACAGATCACAAACCAAAGAAATGGAGGAGAACAAGCGACTGGACATAGAGTTCAAAACCACGGTTATAAGGTTTTTCAAGAATTTCATGGAAAAGGCCGATAAATTCAATGAGGACCAACTAGAAATTAAACATACACTGACTGAGATAAAAAATATTATACAGAGACCCAAAAGCAGACTAGAGGATTGCAAGAATCAACTCAAAGATTTGGAATACAAAGAGGCCAAGGACACTCCTCCAGAGAAGCATGAAGAGAAGAGAATTCAGAAAGTTGAAGATAGTGTAAGAAGCCTTTGGGACAACTTCAAGCGTACCAACATCAGAATTATGGGGGTACCAGAAGAAGAGAGAGAGCAAGATGCTGAAAACCTATTTGAAGAAATAATGAACGAAAACTTCCCCCACCTGATGAAAGAAATAGACTTACAAGTCCAGGAAGCGCACAGAACCCCAAACAAAAGGAATCCAAAGAGGACCACACCAAGACACATCATAATTAAAATGCCAAGAGCAAAAGACAAAGAGAGAATCTTACAAGCAGCAAGAGAAAAACAGTTAGTTACCTACAAGGGAGCTCCCATACGATTATCAGCTAATTTCTCAACAGAAACCATGCAGGCCAGACGGGAGTGGCAAGAAATATTCAAAGTGATGAATAGCAGGAACCTACAACCAAGACTACTCTACCCAGCAAAGTTATCATTCAGAATTGAAGGGCAGATAAAGAGCTTCACAGATAAGAAAAAGCTAAAGGAGTTCATCACCACCAAACCAGCATTATATGAAATGCTGAAAGGTATTCTTTAAAAAGAGGAAAAAGAAGAAGAAAGATAAAAATTATGAACAACAAATACATATCTATCAACAAGTGAATCTAAAAGTCAAGTGAATTAAAAATCTGAGGAACAGAATAAACTGGTGAACTTAATAGAATCAGGCATAGAATGGGAGTGGATTGATAATTCTCAGGGGGAAAGGGGTGTCTGTGTGGGGAGTATGGGAAGAGACTGGACAAAAATCATACACCTATGGATAAGGACAGCGGGGGGGGGAAGGTAAGGGAAGGGGGGGTAGGAACTGGGTGGTGGGGAGATATGTGGGGGAAAAGGAGAAACAATTGTAATCTGAACAATAAAGATTCATTAAAAAAAAAAAACACATCAGTTGAATAAACTCTGGTATACGCCATATGCGGTAGTCATTAAAAAGAATTAGGTTAATCCATGTGCACTAATGCAGACATTCAAAATGTCAAATGACAAAAACTGCAGAAAAGTATATAGAATATTCTCAAAAAACAAAAATGAACTGTTTTACACAGTTCACAGTACATGCAGGGGAAAACATGTATATGTGGATAACATTCATCGGTGAGTTGCTGGGGACTTGCCCTTTTTAGACTCCATATAGGTCTGTATTTAGCTTTCCTACAAGGGCTACATTAATAAAAAATATGGGTACACATTTTCTCAAGTCAGGGACTGTCTACCTCCAGAGTCAGTGAGCATCCTGCCACTGGAGGTAGTCCAAGTGTGACCACATATCAGGAGCACTAAAGAGGGATTCCAGTGTCACACGAGGTCTAGGAGAATGGCCTGTAATGGCCTTCCACCTTCCAACTCCAGGGTCTTGCAGATCCCATCAAACTGGGTCAGTTTAACTGCTTCTCAGAGTTAGTTTCCTCTCTCATTTTATACCAAATCTTCTGGTCCCTTTTCCTCTTATCCACTCATTCAATGTGCTCCTTTGAAACTTGGATTCCAAAGAGTTTCCAAGATTCACTTCACCTCTATGTTAAAGTCCAAACTAGAGCTACATATCTGTATCCAGTCTGTCCTACCGTTAAGCCTCTGATAAAGGAAGTTGTGCCGTTTGAGATAGCTGCTTATACCATAAAAAAATCTAAGCAAAGGAATTTAGCTCCTACTTCTCACCAACAAGGTCAGAAGTTCTAGATCTATCTGGTCCTTTTCCCAGAGCTATGTATTGCTGCAACTTTCCTCTAAAACCACACAATGTCAATAAGCATAATTAGTTTCTTCTTTCATTATAGAAACATAGAATTAATGCCTCTCTGATAATTCTGCACAAAGTAATTACAGATATTCTCTGCTTCAAAACAAAAGATGGGAGGGCTAAAAACCTTCTAGGTGAACGGAATCGTTCAAAATGCATTAATAAAAGGAGTTATCCTAAAAGGAACATGTGGCTCATTTTTTCATAGAAAAAGCATTTCTGCCATCTTTCACTCCTCATATAACAGTTAAACTATCTGTATATCAGGTGCTCTCAAAAAGAAAGATATGGAAAGAATGACATTTCTTTCATGTTCTGAACTACTTTTCTTATCCTTTCATAGGATTAAAAAAGTTGTCTTATTTAGAAACTTGAAAAGAATATATTCATTATTTATCACTTTTCTTGCTTTGATACCTTAAAACTATTACAAAAAGCATTTTGTCTTATTCTGAATACAAAATAAAATCATGTCTTAAAAACGGATCTGATAATTTTAAATTGGTCATTTCCTCCTTTAATCTCCTTTTAGTTTAATGTAATTCTGCGTATGCACATATGCATGTAGTTAGAGAAAATTTGAGATATTAATTTTAAATGTGGTTCTTGTAAATATATATTAAGTCAAAAAAATAATAACTAGCCATTACCACTGAGCAAAAATTCCATGTCTCTACCTTCACTGTCAAAATGTTACATAATCCGCCGGGACGGTGTGCTCAGTGGTTGGGCATCACCCCGGAAACAGGATTCCTGGTCAGGGCACATGCCTGGGTTGCAGGCTCCATCCCCAGAAGGGGCCATCTGTGCAGGAGCAGCCAAGCGATGATGTTTCTAATCAATGTTTCTATTTCTCTATCCCTTTCCCTTCCTCTCTCTCTAAAAATCAATAAAAAACATATTTAAAAAAACATTAAAAAAAGATCCCAGGTCTTATGCTGTGAACAAATATCCAGTTTAGATATTTCCCTTTATGAAAGGAATCAGTTGCATGAACAGATACCTCTTTGGCCCTTCCTACTCCAAAAATGCTAATTTTTGAAATGTATAAGGTGTCATATGGAAGACTGGGTTTTATCACCCCTTCTCCATAATCCAATCTTCTGAAAAGAAATATCCAGAAACAACGAAGTTACTATCATGGGGCTTTAGTGGTAAAGCAAATGAGATCTTTGGGAACTATGGCTACATTTGATATAATTGCTTAGTAAAATGTGGAGCAGTCTTTATATGCTTAGTAAAATGTGGAGCAGTCTTTATATGTTGTATTGTGAAAGCATCTCCCTGTATTAGAAGCTTATTTATAAAACCATGTTCAGAACTGAAACACAAAAAAGTTTGGTTTAAATTGCTTTAAATTAATGTTTGTTCTGAAAAACAGAGTTAATGACCAGGGATATTAACTGCTAAGTATTATCTGATTATACTAATATTTAGGTAATACACCCAAGTTTTAGAATTTATACCTGCTAAGTACAAATTCTCTCAGTAGTACTCTAATTGTAGTCAAATACCAAATGGTAGAATCAAATTTTAACAAGGGCTTACACATCCTCTCTTCTCCTAGCAGGCCAGAGTCTAAAAACTTGAAGTCAAGTGGCCATAGTAAATGGGGGCAAGGGAGAAGACCCCTCAGGATAATCTATCCTGTGGTCAGCAAACCGCGGCTCGCAAGCCACATGCGGCTCTTTGGCCCCTTGAGTGTGGCTCTTCCACAACATACTATGGCCTGGGCGAGTCTATTTTGAAGAAGTGGCGTTAGAAGAAGTTTAAATTTAAAAAAATTGGCTCTCAAAAGAAATTTCAATCGTTGTACTGTTGATATTTGGCTCTGTTGACTAATGAGTTTGCCCACCACTGATCTATCCTATATAATAAGAGAGGGATATGCTAATTATCCATTATGCCCTGTGGCATAACAATGGACCGCGTAATGACCCGATCACCTCATAACGACCGGATCATGGATCTGCAGGAGGGTGGGGCAGCGAACTACAAGCGGGCGGCGGAGAGCTACAGGACAGGGCAGGGCAGCAAGCTATAGGGGAGCCGGGGGGAGCTACAGGAGGGTGGCAGCAACCTACTGGCGCACGGATTCATGCGCAGGGCTACTAGTATATTTATAAAAGCCTAAGCGACCATCCAACCATTCGACCAGTAGTTATGACATGCATTGACCACCAGGGGGCAGATGCTCAACACAGGAGCTGCCAAGCTGCGGTGACTTGGCAACTGCAGTTCTCGGATGACGCACCTGGAACCAGAGGGAGGGAGCCTGATTCTGGGGTGTGTCACCCAAGAACCACCCTCTCGCAATCCAGGACCTCCTCAGGAGAGCCAGTTTCAGCCCAATGCCTGCAGACCAGGCTGAGGGACCGCATTGGTGCACAAATCTGTGCACTGGGCCTCTAGTGTTCTAATAAGTTTCAGCACAATCTGGTTAGTTCTCTAGCCTTTCAACTTTTCTATAAAGTGAAAACCATTTAATTCAAAAATAAATGTGCTGCCCTGACCGGTTTGGCTTCGTGGATAGAGCGTCGGCCTGCACACTGAAGGGTCCCAGGTTCGATCCCAGTCAAGGGCATATACCTTGGTTGCGGGCACATCCCCAGTTGGGGGTGTGCAGGAGGCAGCTGAGCAATGTTTCTCTCTCATTGATGTTTCTAGCTATCTACCTCTCTCCCTTCCTCTCTGTAAAAAATCAATAAAAAACATTTAAAAAAATAAATAAAATGTGTTTAGCCTGGCCAGTGTGGCTCAATGGTTGAGCATCGACCTAAGAACCCCAAGGTCACGGTTCAATTCCTGGTCAGGGCACATGCCCAGGTTCCGGGCTCAATCCCCAGTGTGGAGCCTGCAGGAGGCAGCTGATCGATGCTTCTCTCTCATCATTGATGTTTCTATCTTTCTCTCCCTCTCTGAAATCAATAAAAATATATCTTAAAAGTAAATACATTTCTAAAATGTGCTTAAAAAGTCTAAGTTCCTTCCAATTTTGGTGCAATGGTAATAGAGCATCACTGGAAATTAAATAAGTGCACAACCCTAAAAGGTAGAAAAAAAAACTTAAGACTACCTTATTATCTGATTATACTAATATTTAGGTAATACACCGAAGTTTTAGAATTTATACCTAAGGAGGAATTTTTCTATTTATGGAAGTATTCTCAATCATGTAAATATTTTATCTATAAATATGATAGGGTAGAAAGATAGCCAAATCAAAGGTTTAATCTGAAACTAATTTGTGGCCCTAGCCAATTTGGCTCAGTGGATCGAGTGCCGGCCTGTGGACCAAAGGGTTCTGGGTTCGATTCACGTACCTTGATTGCAGGCGGGCCCTGGTCAGGCCCTGTCTTTCCCTCTCTCTTCCACTCTCTCTAAAAATCAATAGAACAATATCCTCGAGTGAGGATTAACAAAAAATAAATAGATAGGTAAATAAATAAAAGGTAGATGGTATTAAGAAAATCTTAAAAATAAAAAATAAAGCTTCTGAATGATGAGGCTTACTTATGACATTTGTAAAATTTCCTGAGTAAATTTTTAACATGAGAATTAAAACTTTAAAGCCTAAAATCTTAGTATTTTTCCTGGCTTCTTTCCTGCTCCTAAACTTTTCTCCATTTTTCTGACTTCTCTGATCCTTCCTTTTTTATTTCTGGTTATCATTTCTTTTCTCTTTTTTATCCAATTTATAAAAAAGGTTTTCTTTTTTTACAAATCAATTTAGCTATTCCCATTCCATATCTTCTTTTCCTTTAACTTCATAGTTAATTTCCAATTCTATGCTTTTGTTTTCATCTCCTTTTTATTTAAAAGGAAAATAAGCAAATACACTATGAGGTAATCTCTTTCCCAGGGGATCTAACAGCAGTCAACACCCTAGATTACCAGCACTCTTCAGGAACCTGTGAACCTGGAGCAATACAAGTCAAAGGTAGAAAAATAAGAGCACTCTACATTTATACATGAAAGGCAGAATATTAATATACATTTTTTACTTTTAGCTTTAAATTTTTTAGAACTTTATTATGAATTTTCTAAACAAAGAATAATACGATGATCACTCGTAAACAGATTAATAGTTGTCATTGTTCTGCCATATTGGCTTTAGCTAGCTAGATAGGTTGAGGGTGCATAACCCATTTCAAAGAAAGTTGTAGACATTATAATGCTTCATTCCTAACTACTTCAGCAAGCATCTCATCTCCCAGGAGTGAGGGGTAGTCTCTGCTTAACCATAATATCATTGTTAAAATTAACAGTCATTCCACCCAGCCAGTGTGGCTCTGCAGTTGAGCGTCGACCTATGAACCAGGAGGTCACGGTTCGATTCCCAGTCAGGGTACATACGCCCAGGTTGTGGGCTTGATCCCCAGTGGGGGACGTGCAGGAGGCAGCCGATCAATGATTCTCTCACATCATTGGTGTTTCTATCTCTCTCTCTCCCTATCCCTTCCTCTCTGAAATAAATAAAAAGATCTTTTTAAAAAATTAAGTCATTCCTTAATATCATGTAATAGCCACCCCATTTTCTGATTTTCTCAGTTGTCCCAAAATGTCTTTTTTAGCCATTTTTTAGGATTTAATCAAGGTTCATAAAGCACATTTGGTTATGATATCTCTCTTAATCTAGAATTGTCTGTGTTAACAGAGGCAAAGACCTCTGTTGGAACTAGCAAAAATACATGCCACAGACATTTACATATGTAAAAACTGGCACTGAAGTCTAGTTTTAAAACTGGGAATCCACTACTGATAAAAGTAATCATAAGAACTCTTAAACAACTATGTCAAAAGGACATGATCCTTACATTTACTTAGAGCTTTCTTTGATTATACAGTGAAAACCACAGGATTGTGCTTTCAGATCTTTTCCTGTCTTTTACTTTTTTCAGTACAATTAAATTTCTTAGGCTATGTTTTGATCATGCAAATACCTTAGAATTTTCACAACTCCATAACAACTTCTAAAACAACCCAAGCTGGGCCACAGGGTTAATTAACTGTGTGCTTCTAGCACCTCTGGCAGCTATAATCGGAAATCCTTGGGCTGAGAGAAACAGACCTGGGTTTCAGTCTGGGCAGTGCCACTTGTTCTGGGATAAGATTCCTATCCTTTTGGAGCTTGTTTTCTTATTTATAAAATGGAGATAGCCTGGCCCTGGCCGGCATGACTCAATGGTTAATGTCAGCCCTCACACTGAAAGGTTGGGGCATGTGCCGGATGCAACCAATTAATGTGTCTCTCACATTGGTGTTTCTCTCTCTCCTTCTCCCACCCTCCCTCCCTTTCACTCTCCTAAAAAAAAAAATCAATGGAAAAAGCCCTAGCCAGTTTGGTTCAGTGGATAGTGTGTCGGCCTGTGGACTAAAGGGTCCCTGGTTTGATTCCAGTCAAGACATGTGTCTTGGTTGCAGGCTCTTCCCTGGCCCTGACCCCCTCCCTGGTCAGGGCTCCTGCAGGAGGCAACCAATCAATGTGTTTCTCTCACACTGATGTTTCTCTCTCTTTCCCTCTCTCTTCCACTCTCCCTAAAAATCAATGGAAAAATATCCTCAAGTGAGAATTAACTAAAAAATAAAAAATAAATTTCAGATTCCTTTAAAAAAAATCAATGGAAAAAATATCCTTGGGTGAGGATTAACAACAACAACAAAAAAAGATGAAATTGATTTTAATATATTTTATTTGACCCAATATATCCAAAATATCATTTGGACATGTAAACAATATAAAAATTACTAATAAGGTAATATACATCTGTTTTGTCACTGTAGTCTTTGAAATCTCAATTCAGACTTGTCAAATTTCAACTATTCAATAGCCACAAGCAGCAACCATATTGAACAGCACAGTTCTAGAGTCATTGATATACACTAATTTTTATATAAGAATAAATAATCTTAATTTTAACTCTTTAGTTAGCTTTAACCCCAATAAATTAAATGGAACAGCTCTACATTTTTTAAAAGGGGAGGGAAATTTTATGAATCTAAACGAAACACAGAATAGTGTAAATAAAATTTTGATGATTTTAGTCATAGGATTGGACTAGTTAGCTTCCTAATATAAAAAAAGGATATATTCCAAGTTTGGTCAGAGTTGTTAAATTGTTTTCCAAGACTAACTCTGGCATTGCAATATTTTCCTGTAATTGTTCCTGGAAAAAAAATGGTGCTAATAAGGAGATGTGTTAACAAGAAATATAAGGAATAGAAGAACTAAATTAACACCTACACAAGGAAATAATCTGATAAATCCAGAATTTGGAACACACTAAGACAATCAGTAATTTATCTTTAAAAAAAAAAAAAGTGCCCTGGTTTGACTCAGCGGATAGAGCATTGGCCTGGGACTGAAGGGTCCCAGGTTTGATTCCGGTCAAGGGCATGTACCTCAGTTGCAGGCTCAATCCCTGGCCCTGGTCGGGGTGCATGTGGGAGGCAACCAATCAATGTGTATCTCACTCGCATCCATGTTTCTCTCTTTCCCTCTCTGTGTCTCTCCCTTCCACTCTCTCTAAAAAATCAATGGAAAAATATCCTCAGGTGAGGATTAACAACAATAAAAGTGGGGGACTCTTTTAGATTAAGAAATATTAGACAGACATAACAAAAAACAATGCAAAAACCATGACTAGATTCTAGGGCAATTTGGGTACAACTGAGAAAATTTTATTATGGACTAGCTATTAGATGATATTAGGGTCTTACTGTGAATTTTCCTAGTGGAATGGTATTGAACTTGGGTAGAAAAAAGTCCTTATTAAGAGGAGCAGCACATTAAGTATTTAGGAGTAAGATGTCATGATGTTTGTAACTTATTTTCAGAGATTCAGCAAAACAAATCTATATAAGGCAAATATGATAAGCCTATCTAGGTAGCTAAAGCCAATGTGGTAGAACAATAACAACTATTAACCTACAAGATATATTTACGAGTGATCATTTTACTATTCTTCCAGCTTTTTTACATGCTTAGAAAGTCTAATACAAAGATTTAAAAAATTTAAACCTAAAAGTAAAAAGTGCATATCAATATTCCATTTTTCTAAATTTCAGCAGATAGGATAAAACTACAAATCAAAACTGCCTTTAGCCCTAGCTGGCTTGGCTCAGTGGATAGAGCGTCAGCCTGCGGACTGAAGGGTCCCAGGTTCGATTCCAGCCAAGGGCACATGCCTGGGTTGCAGGCTGGATCCCCAGTAGGGGGCATGCAGGAGGCAGCCAATCAATGATTCTCTCTCATCATTGATGTCTCTATCTCTCTCTCCTTCTCCCTTCCTCTCTGAAATCAATAAATATATTTTTTAAAAAACTGCCTATACATTTCCTCACATAGATTCTTTTTTTTTAATATATTTTATTGATTTTTTTACAGAGAGGAAAAGAGAGGGATAGAGAGTTAGAAACATCGATGAGAGAGAAACATCGATCAGCTGCCTCTTGCACACCCCCTACTGGGGATGTGCCGCAACCCAGGTACATGCCCTTGACCAGAATCGAACCTGGGACCCTTGAGTCCGAAGGCCGATGCTCTATCCACTGAGCCAAACCGGTTTCGGCCTCACATAGATTCTCATAGTAAAAAAGAACCAGCACAGATGTAACATGTCTTTATTTCTGTGCCCTTTCTGGCATTGAGCATATATAATGGATATTAAAACCGCCTTGTTTGAGACCTGCAGTTGCTAAGCACAGGGAAAATAGATGGACCCAATTTTCAAGCTCAAAATACAGGGTTGGGCAAAAGTAGGCTTACAGTTGTTCATAAGGAAAACAATAAAATAATAAATAATACAAGAATAAACTCAACTGTAAACCTACTTTTGCCCCACCCTGTATAATGGTGTGAAATAGTCCCAATTCTTACTTCCTAACCAAATTTTCCAGTTTAGTTTGGTTTCTGAAGTTTTATTACTAGAGATAAAGTCTCAAATCTAGCTAACTTAGTGTTTTACAACATTTTGAAAGCCACAGATTCTTTTGATAAACATTAACTCAAACACTAAGACAAGAATAACTGACTACCTTCCATTTATCTTACCAGTATTATTAAAATAAAACAAAGATTTCTCAGTGGCCGGGGCCTTATTAAGTTTTCCTAAGAAATCAACTCAAGAAGGAAGCCTTACAACATTTTCATTCTGATGAGATTCCCAATACCTGGCCAATGGGTAATAACCACCTCCTATGCAAACAATCCATCAAAAGGTACAACTGGTATTTTATATGATTTTCAAAATTATCCGATGGTAATAACTTGCAGCCACTGTCACTATTGACCAGCTTGAACTGATAATTGGAATATAAAAAGGTTTTGTAGCTCAGCACTTAAAAATCACTTACTATCAATTATCCATCATATTGTCTCACAAGAGGGGAAATTTTATTTTCTATTTCACAAGTACTTTCATCTAGTTGGAGGGTTTTTGTTTGTTGTAGTAGTGGAAAAGCATTTGTATCCTATATAATAAAGAGGTAATATGCAATTGCCCGTCACACCCTTACAAGATGGTTGCCTACGACCAGGCTGGCAGGGGTGTTAGTGAGGGACGACCAAACGAATGAACAAGCAGGCTGCGTGGGGCAACCAGGCTGGCAGGGGTGTTAGTGAGGGACAACCAAATGACTGAACAGCAGGCTGCATGGGGCAACCAGGCCGGCAGGGGTCTTAGTAAGGGACGACCAAACAACTGAACAAGCAGGCTGTGTGGGATGACCAGGCCAGTGGAGGGGTTAGTGAGGGATGACCAAATGACTGAACAGCAGGCTGTGTGGGACGACCAGGCCGGCAGGGGGGTGAGGGACAACCAAACAATTGAACAGCAGGCTGCGTGGGGCGACCAGGCCAGCCAGGGGGGAGCTGTGAGAGGCGACCAGGCTGGCGGGGGGGGGGGGGGCAGTTAGGGGCGACCAGGCCAGCAGGGGGGTCAGCTGGGGGTGACCAGGCTGGCGGGAGGGGGCAGTAAGAGGCGACCAGGCCCAGGAGGCAGTTAGGGGCAACCAGGCTGGCAGGGGGGGGCAGTTAGGGGCAATCAGGCTGGCACGCAGAGGCAGTTAGGGGTGACCAGGCAGGCAGGCAAGCAATTAGGAGCCAGCAGTCCAGGATTGTGAGAGGGATGTCCGATTGCCGGCAGTTGGACATCCCCCGAGGGGTTCCGGATTGGAGAGAGTGCAGGCTGGGCTGAGGGGACCCCCACCCCCGTGCACGAATTTTGTGCACCAGGCCTCTAGTTTAATATATAAAGACAAAACAGGATTCTCCCAGAGAAAGAGAGGG
This sequence comes from Eptesicus fuscus, assembly GCF_027574615.1. Classification (NCBI taxonomy): domain Eukaryota; kingdom Metazoa; phylum Chordata; class Mammalia; order Chiroptera; family Vespertilionidae; genus Eptesicus; species Eptesicus fuscus. The sequence goes on from NC_072473.1 coordinate 14,803,241, forward strand.
ATAAAAACAGAAGGAAAAAAAATCAAACAGAGACAAAAGATTTACATAGTTGGTGTACTATGATTATCACTGAACAAAAATAATTAAGAAATGTATTCTTTAGTTTCAATTATTTCTGCCTTATCAGTACATTCTGAGAATAAAGATAATAAAATCCAGAAAACTGAGTTCTGTATTAAAGTATAAATATTCATTTACCCTCCCTCCCTTCTTTCATGTAGATAAAATAAAAGTATGTTAATGATATTTCACAGGGAAAAGAATATGCCAGGCTGCTGTTATTGGAAGGCGCAAATCTGTTTTATTTTTCAAATGGTGTATATGGCCTTCTTTTGCAAATATTGTATTTTTATCACCAGGTTTGGTTAACTAAAGCTTAATAACTATTTAACATGAAGGGTGTCGACCAAAGCTTAAGTGCTTTCTAGAAAGAAGATGCAAGATAAACAGAGCCCCAGAGGTAAACCATGTGATTAGAAACCAATTAAGTTAAGCAATTACTGAAACTGCTTTCTCTCCTTTGGGCAAGAAAAGATCACAAGTGAGACTCTGATATAAAAATGAAAAATGCTTACATGCAAAAAGGCCAAGGCTGCTTTGGAGAAAAACTATTTTTACGATAGTAAAACTATTACATGGTAAAAAGTACACAGTTTGATCAATGTAGATGAAAGATTTATAATCTATTTGTTTAGAAATGTAGAAACAATGGTTTTAGATGTAAATATAATTTTCATGGTTAAATGTAGTTAGCATGCACAGTGAAACGGGGGAAAACAGAACTAAGAGCAGGGGACAGAAATTGCCACTAGGACCTATTGGTTTTCTAGAGCTATTTTATGTTTTCTTACATTTTAGAGGAATATGAAACTGTATTAATGCATCATTCAGAACTAAAAAAACTCCTCAACTCTATATTTAATTTTTTTAAAGAGAACTAAAGAAAAAAATGTATGTGTTATGAAATCATACGTTTTTTAAATAGCAATATGCAGTAAAGAGATGAATTTATTGAGAACTAGCCTCACACGATTCAGAGTTCATTACTTAGTGAAGAAAGAAAAGCCAAAGCAAACTTGTAATATTTGGGGCTAAATAATTGTGTTTCAACTTTAAAAGAACTTTTAAAATGAAACCACTCCACTACTTACCTAATTCTTCTTTCACCCACAAAATGTTTTTAAAAACCTAAATGCACAAGCTAAAACAAATTAGACCTCTTAGACATAAAACTATTCTTATCAACTATTCATTCTCTTTTTGGCTCCTGACCAAGCCTGGGAATCTTATCTATAAAGATATCCTGCCTTAACTAAATTAGTACCATCTATTGCTTTCAAATGCACTAACCTTCTCAAAAACACTGGATGGGGTCATCAAGCAAAACCTGATGTTCTGAATAATGGTATCGGTATGTCTCCAGCGTCTTCTATCATGCCGCAGCCAAGACTGCACAGCCTCGTACAGCTCTATCTCTGGGAACCTGCTCAGATGATCATTATCCAAATAAGACATGAGCTTCTCAAAACTCAGATAAGACAGGAAGTCAGGCCTGGACATGAGTGGCACAAAGTTGTCTAGCAGAAAGGATTCCAGCTTCTCCCTAACTCCCTCGATGTTCACACCGAAATCATCTAAGAGTCTCATGATTTCTGCACAGTTTTCTAAGCAGATTTTCGCTAACAGGAAAGAGCAGCAGAACTTCACCACTTCTATAAGTTGAACATACATGGCAGCCTGAAGAATCTCATGAACAGTATTCATACTCAGTTCTATAGTTCCATAGTACATAAACTGAAGTACGTGGCTGAAGCCAGTAGCAGTTAGACCTTTTAAGTGAATTTTGTCCTGATCACGCTCCCTCATGTCTGCAGTAAACATAATTCTGAAGTAATCACTCTGGGTGGCCAAAAGTGCTTTATGGGCATGGAACTGATGATCGTCAATAACCAGAGTGACATCAAGCAGCAGTCGCTCCTCATACAGTGTTCTGAACCCAGCAGAGACACTGGTGTCATGGAGGGAGGAACAGAATCCTTCCATCTCCCCTGCCATGAATCACCTGGAAAAAAAGTAATCAAAGAAAACTGTGTTAATCATTTCCATGCATTCTGAAGACATTATTAACTTAGAGCTTAAACAATTTTTTATAATTATCTCAATTCCACTGTCTAAGTCCTAAATGTACAAGCCCTTTGGGAAAAGATAACCTAAAGATTTGCAGGCTAATGTTTTTTGGCTTCCCTACCTGGGGAAAAAATTTTATTAAATATCTACCAAAAATGGTAAATTGTTTACTTAAAAACAATAATATGCCTAATACATTGATTTTTTATACTGCTCGCCAAATATATCTAAATATGTCCCCAGATTAACAATACAAAGAGGATGTCTTAGTCAAATACTAAATTATGAAAGAGACAGAAAAAAATTAAATCAAAAATTACACTGTTGACCTTGAAAACTCCTAGAACTGTACCCAAAGAAAGACTCACATAAATATGCCAAGTTGTCTACACAAGGTTTTTCTTTCTAGCCTTATTTATAATAAAAAATTGGATAGTATTCAAAAGTCTAATAATAAGATTATTAAATAAATATGGTACAGTCCTATAATGGATTACTATAACAACTACCTACTCTAACAAAGGATATTTATTAGGTATTGTTATGTGGAAAAAAGCAGGCAACTGCGATATAGACAATATATTTTTAAAAATTAAATACACATGTATATGTTTAGATGAGAAAAAGTCCAGAGGAATATATACCAAAATGATGTCCCTGGATAGGAGTTCAAGAATTATTGAGGTTTAATTTCTCCCTTTTACTTACCTCATTAACATTGTTTTTAAAAATGATCATTGCTTATATATTTAAAATATGAATATGTAAAAGGAAATTAAACCACATTTTTGAGTATCAGAGAAATGAAGCCAAGATAGTGAAATTAAAATAGATCTCTTAAGTAAAGCCAAATAAACTAAGCCAGTCTATTGGAGACTGTTTATGAAGTAATTTTCTCCTTTTCACAGAACCCCAACCCAGACCATCTATCCTCTCAATTCTCATCCTCACACAGCTCTGAGCATCCTGCCCAACGACCCATCTTCCCATCCCAATTCCCTCTCAACCCTTTCTACTGTGCCCAGTGGAACCTTGCATCAGTGTAAACAAATTCCCCTATAGGCTCATGCTGGTCACATCAAGTTTTCTCTGCAGTCTGATTTAAATAAGAAAAATACTTTTCTATATTCTTCATAGAACAAAGTGCTCTCCTATAGCTTACAAACCTATCTTCTAAACCTTCTCTTATCTTTCTACTGTCCTTTTTCTAAAACATGGCCTTTTACTCAGATAAAAAAAATCCATCCTCTGCTCTAACCGGTTTGGATCAGTGGATAGAACATCAGCCTGCAGACTGAAAGGTCCCAGGTTCGATTCCGGTCAAGGGCATGTACCTAGGTTGCGGGCACATCCCCAGTAGGAGGTGTGCAGGAGGCAGTTGATTGATGTTTCTCTCTCATCAATGTTTCTAACTCTCTATCCCTCTCCCTTCCTCTCTGTAAAAAATCAATAATATATATATATATATATATATATCCATCATCTATTTCTCCTTGTCACTTATCTATCACACTAGAGGCCCGGTGCACAAAATTCATGCCTGGGTAGAGTCCCTAGGCCTGGCCAGCAATCAGGGCCGATAGGGGCCTTCCTTCGTTCCATGGCACACTCCCTGGTGGTCAGCGCACGTCATAGTAAGTGGTCCAACTCCCAAGGGGACAATTTGTATATTAGCCTTTTATTATATAGGATACCCACATCCTGATCAATCTCTCCCCCACATTTCCTGACAACTTTGGCACCTGGCTAAGAGTCATTTCCTACACCTCTTTAATGCTCACGTAAGATCATTCATTCAAATACCTAGAATCAAAGTTCCCTGACCACTTCATCCTACAACATCCCCCCTGCTTCCATTTTAAAACCTTAGCCCCAAACCTGTTGGACCTTACCACAATCCAGAAGGGATCCACACCTGAAATTTTAACTGTTAACTTTCCAACTCTCAGGCTTAACCTCTTTCTCTCTTCACTTGATTAATCATATCCAAACTTTACCTCTGTCCTTCTTCTCCAGCTTAGACCTCCTAGTATGACTCAATTTCTCAACCTCATTCCTTTCCCTGGTTGGTTATTTGGACCATGAACCCTCCACAATCACCTGCTCTACCTCCTTTTTTAAATTTTATTGATTTCAGAGAGCAACGGAGAGGGAGAGAAAGATAGAAACATCAATGATGAGAATCACTGATTGGCTGCCTCCTGCATGCCCCCATGGGGATTAAGCCCACAACCCAGGCGTATGCCCTTCACCAGAATTGAACCCGGATCCCTTCAATCCGCAGGCTGACGTTCTATCCACTGAGCCAAACCAGCTAGGGCTCTACCTCCTTATTGAGGGAAACCATCACTGCCAATCTCACTACCCTACAATCAATACCTCCCCCTTTATTTATTAAAAGAAAGAACCTGTCTGTACGCCAGGCACAATGTTAGGTACTGAGTGAGGTATGTGCCTTTCAGGAATTATCTCTGTACCCTGGATTTGGCAGAGCCTTCAGTTGCCAAGAGTGAAAAGGCAGCTTCCACAGACATGCTAAAGACACTACACTTAGCTCTTTCCATCTCCAGCTGCCGCAGCGTGAGGAGCTGCCGCCATGTCTGCCCGCCTACAATGGATGATCGTGCGGAACTGCTCCAGCTTCCTAATGAAGAGGAACAAGCAGACGTACAGCACCGAACCCAAAAACCTGAAGGCCCGCAACTCCTTTCGCTACACCGGGCTTATTCACCGCAAGATGGTGGGCGTGGAGCCGGCGCCCGTCGGCAAAGGGGTGGTGGTCATCATTAAGTGGAGATCCGGCCAGCGAAAGCCGGCCACCTCCTACGTGCGCACCACCATCAACAAGAACGCCTGGGCCACCCTGAGCAGCATCCGGCACGTGATCCGCAAGAACAAGTACCGCCCGGATCTGCACATGGCCGCCATTTGCAGGGCCAGCGCCAGCACCATCCTGCGCAGCCAGAAGCCCTTGATGTTGAAGAGGAAGCGGCCCGACCTACCAAGAGCTCCTGAGCACCCCTCCCCCTGAGCAATAAAGGTATCAGCCATCTCTCCTCAAAACCTAAAGAAAAAAAAAAAAAAGACACCACACTTCTCCACTCTTGTGAATAGATTTTACTGTTGCTTCATCAATATGTTGTCTATGAAGTAAATATGCAACAGCCCCATTCTCAACTTGTTTGAATTACTCTTCCATGTCCAATTAAAAAATTAAAAAGGTGATCTACAAAAAAATATGTTGTCTATGACACCCTGTATTTAACTTCTTAACATATTAATCCATGTATTCAGTAGTTATCCCAGTCTGGTGTCATCTAAAAATAAAAAACCGTTAATAAATGAAAGTCTGAAAGGATCATATACACAAGTGTTAAAAAATGGTTATATTGGGCCCGGACCGGTTTGGCTCAGTGGATAGAGCATCAGCCTGCAGACTGAAGGGTCCCGGGTTCAATTCCGGTCAAGGGCATGTACCTTGGTTGCAGGCACATCCCCAGTAGGGAGTGTGCAGGAGGCAGCTGATCAATGTTTCTAATTCTATTCCTCTCCCTTCCTCTCTGTAAAAAATTAATAAAATATATTTTTTTTAAAAATGGTTATCTTGGAATAGAAGAATATCAGGAAGTTTTACCTTTCCCCCCCTTTTCGCTAATTTGTTTTTTATCTGCAAAGAAAGTGTATTATTGTTTTGTAAAAGTCCATTTTTTAAAAATCTAAAAAAAATCCTTAATTGCCAAATTCAATAGTGATATCCCAGTCCCCTATTTCTCAGAAACCTTCTGCAACATAGCATAGCTCATCACTCAGCTTCATGACACTACTTTTTAAATGTTTTAATTGATTTTTTAGAGAGAGAGGGAGAGGAAGAAGTGATAGAAACACTGATAAGAGAAACATTGATGTGCTACCACCTCCTGCATGCCACCCCTCCTCCCCAACTGGCGATCAAGCCTGCAACCTGGGCATGTGCCCTGACAGGGAATCTGAACCAGTGACTTCTTGGTACATAGGTTAATGCTTAACCACTGAGCAACACTGGCCTCACACTATTTTCCTGATTCTTTTCCTATTCTTGGGCTGCTTATTTCTGTCTTTCCTAAGTTCATTTTCCTTGAGCTACCCTATTCCTTGAGCCACTCCTTAATCACTGGTGTTCCCTAAGATTTTGTTCTTGCAGTTTTTTCTTTTCTTTTTAAAAAAATAGATTTTTATTGATTTCAGAGAGGAAGGAAGAAGGAGAGATAGATAGAAACACCCATGATGAGAGAAAATCATGGATCGGCTGCCTCCTCCAAGTCCCCCACTGGAGATCGAGCCCACAACCCGGGCTCGAAGGCGACACTCTATCCAGAGCCAAACCGGCTAGGGCTTGCACCTTTTTTTTTTTTTTTTCATCTCATCTAAGCACCGTCTCCCTAAATGGACTCATCTAAACCCATGGTTTTCACTAATACCCATCTTTACTGTTACCTTGACAATCTCCATCCTTATACCAGTCCTCTAGATAGCAAATGGCCTGTCAGACACTTTAGGATCCCCACAGGGATCTCAAAATCATCATTTCTAAACTGAATCATAATTATATCTTCCCCCAACCAGTTCTTTGGTATTTCCCATCTTATCAAGAGGCATTCTAGGTGCCTCTTTGTCCCCATTTGTCTCTTAACTTAGCTTGAAGTCTTATTGATTGTACCACATCATATGTTCACTTACTTAAGACAGCCAAGTATTCACAAGATGAAATTAATAGCAAATTTTTTATTAGTACTCCACTAATCCAAAAGCTATATACTTCCATTCTGGAAAGGTAGAGCACAAGAGAGCTATCTATAATTTAGAAAATAGTATGAAATATTTTAGACCCTTCAGAGAACTGCTTTACTAACACACTAAAGATTAAACTATGGGACTTTTGCCCCTGAATTGTTTTTAAAGGTAAAACTTAATGAGCTTAGAATTTTCCAAGTGATATGAGGCACTGCATACAAATGAGTACCAGGAACAAAAGGTAGTGTCTGAATAATCACACATTCTGGCTATCAACATCACACTGATTATCAATTTCCAAAATAATTAGAATAAAGTAGCAAATTAAACTGGACGAAAAGTTAATATTTCATTATCTTTCTCAGCATCATTATGGATTACCAATTACTGCTCTGACTCATCAAGATGTATTGGTCACATTTAATGGAGATTTAATAATAGAAGGCTACACATCAGCATTCATATACTTGAGTAGACTGCGTTGTGTTTCATTAATCTATTTCAACAGTGCTTAACACCATATATTTCACTTCTTGTGAAAGTAACCCTCTCTATTCAACAGTTATCACTATCTTATAAGGTCTCAAACAGCTAATATTCACCTTTCTGGAAAAAAGTTCCATATAAAGGAAATTTTTAAAAAGTGATACTATGCGGCGCGTAGCTCGGTTGGAGCTTGTCCCATACACCAAAAAGTTGCGGGTTTAATTCCCGTCAGGGCACATACCTAGGTTGCGGGGTTTTTGTTGTTTTTTTAATTATTTTATTGATTTCAGAGAGGAAGAGGAAGGGAGAGGGATAGAGAGAAACATCAATGATGAGAGATAATCATTGATCGGCTGCCTCCTGCACACCCCACACTGGGGATCGAGCCCCCAACGGGCATATGCCCTTGACCCGAATCGAACCTGGGACCCTTCGCTCCACAGGCCGATGCTCGATGCTCGATCCACTGAGCCAAACCGGCTAGGGCCAGGTTGCAGGTTTGATCCCGTCAGGGTGTGTACAGGAAGTAAGGCATCCATGTTTCTCTTACAACGATGTTTCTATCTCCTTTCCTCTCTCTCTAAAATCAATAATAAAATATATCCTCGGGTGCGAACTTGAGAACGAGAGACTCCGCTTTCTCAAAAAAAAAAAAAAAAAAAACGCTCTAGGTTCTAGATACTTACTATGATGAAAACATCCTAAGGCAAAGAAGCAAGAAGAAAAGAGGGGAGGATTGGTAATCTGTGAGTCAAAATTTGACCCTAAATATGTAAACACAGTACCCACTCTCCTCTGCGCACCCACAGCCCACCGACGGGGGGTTCCCAGCAGACGGGTTTCCACCCTGCGCTCCCACCGACCCCGTTCGCATATGGTCGACCCAGGTGGGGAAAATGAATCAAGATGAACACTCTTTCGTCAAAAATTTATAAGAGAGAAATTAAGGGAAAAAGAGAAAGGCACGCACTGTGTCGAACTGGAACTTCTGCGGCCACGTGGACTGAGTATCGAGTAAATCCTCCCGTCCCCCCACCCTCCGCCGGGCTCTAGGGTTTTCTCCTCTTGGGATCTCGAGTCATGGGTTCTGCAGACCGGACTCACCCCAGAGGACGAAAGGGGCAAGGCCGTTGTCACCTAGGTTAGTGATGCGTGTCTCCCCAGCGACAGGCTCCGCATCAACTGGGCTACGCACCAAACAAAGGGCAGCAGCACAAGATGGCGGACGCACACGACGCTAGCCGACGCACACGACGCTGGCGGACACACAAAATGGCGGACGCACAAAATGGCGGACATACAGAAAAGGAACGCGGTCTTAGAAGCGGGAATCTCTTCAAAGAGCCCTACGGATGGTATTAGAAACCAAGATCTGGGGGATAGCACTTTTGCACCTTCATAAAGTTAAAATACATGTGGAACTATCGTTAAGTTGGGGTGTGTGTGGGAGGGGGAGGGTGAGAATGCCCATTTTAAAAAGGGTTGTTAGTTTTCTTCTTGAGTTAATAATTTTTAATAAAAAAAATCAGTCAACTCAGAAGAATGAAGTTGTGAGGATAGGTAATGCTCCCCAACACCTTCATTTTTAAAGTTCCTAGGCCTAGCTCTATTTCTGCCTTTGGGTTGTGAAAGAAATCCTTCCATTCTTAGAATAAATTCTCCCTTTTTTACTCCCTTAGGTAGGTTTTTCCTAATACAGTTTTAGAACAAAAATAGCTCTACTTTCTTGGTATTATCTTCTCATCTGTAAAATTAGAGCATTCAACATAATATCTAAAATTTTTAATCATAAAATTATCATTTAACCAATTTTATGATTTTACAACTATATAATGCATTTATATAGATATGCAAAGTAAATAAACTACAGCTATTTTTCAAGTCATAACAATGCACTTGTCAAGTTTATCTGATCTAAACTAACTTCAAAAACTAATTTTTATGTTTTTTAATTGATTTTAGAAAGAGAGGAAGGGAAGGGGAGAGAGAGAAACATCAATGTGAGAGAGAAATATCAATCGGTTGCCTCCCCTACGCACCTCAACCAGGACCAAACCAGCAACCTGAGTATGTGCCCTGTCCGAGAATCAAACCGGTTCACTTTTTGGTGCAAGGGACACTTCACTGAGCCACACCAGCCAGCTGAGACATATGCAGTAACTTATTTTCTACATGAAAAAGCCTGGTGCATCTATCAATAAGACTAACAGTTTTAGAGCAGCGGCAGTATTTTACACTTTTTTAAAATATATTTTTATTGATTTTAGAGAGGAAGGGAGAGGGATAGAAACATCAATGATGAGAATCATTGATCAGCTCCTTCTTGCACGTCCCCTACTGGGGATCGAGCCCGAAACCCAGGCATCTTCCCTTGGCCTGAATCGAACCCGGGACTCTTCAGTCCACAGGCCAACACTCTATCCACTGAGCCAAACCAGCTAGGGCAGTATTTTACACTTTTATGGGAAGTATGTGTTCAAGTAGAAAGTGATAAAATACACAGTGATTAACTGGCCAACATGATACAGTCAGGTTACGTCGGCAATCCGACGTAACGGGCAATTTTCGCCGTAAGTCAACCCACCTACATAAGCACCTATGTCACTCACATGGAGCACATACACAGCAGTAATGAAGTGAAACAGTAAAAAAAAATTTAAAAGATAATTCCTGACCTTTACTTATGGCAAATAAATAATAAAAAACATAAAGCACATATGTACATACGTCGAAATGACGGAATTTTTTTGTTCTTAATAAATACTGTAAATGGGACATGGCGACATAACCACAAAATGACGTACGTCGAGTCCAACGTAACCCGAGGACTGCCTGTATAAGTCTCTGAACGTAAGTAGAGTTATGAGTACAGGTCTGGAGTCGGCTACGTATTACCTCTGTGGCCTTGGGGCAAGCTACTTAGCCTCTCTGTGTTCCACTGCCCTCATCTGTGAAAAGGGAATACTAATATTAATAGAACCTACCACCTCATAGGTGACTGTAAGGATTAAATGAGTTAATACATGTAAAGACAGAACAGTATATGGCCCTTAAATACTCCATAACATTAGGGCTTATTATTAGACCCCTTCATGGTGCTACTGACACCAAGATAATAAACCTGATCCCTTAACAGTTCATTTAACTCTGGAGAAACCCTTCTCCCTAGCAACAGCACTTATAACCCAAGTAGTCTCTCAGGGACCCAGGTCAACTCTAACCAGACTAATGAAGGTACTAAGTCCACAGGTGAAACTTTTCTTCAAGGTCATACAACTAGTTAGAAATAGAGTTAAGACTAGAATCTGATTTGCAAAAAAAAAAAACAACAACACAAAAACACATGCCTGGCTGATGTGGCTCAGTGGCTGAGCACTGACCTATGAACCAGGAGGTTATAGTTCGATTCCCCTCCAGGGCACGTTCCAGGTTGCAGGCACAGTCTCTCGTGGGAGGCATGTAAGAAGCAGCCAATCGATGATTCTCTCTCATCATTGATGTTTCTCTCTCTCTCTCTTTCCTTCCTTCCCTCTCTGAAATCAATAAAAATATTTTTTAAAAAACACAAAATACTGTGGTTAGAAAGAGTAAAAGCTTTGAAATCAGAGAGCCTACTAGTATTTACCACCTGTGTGACCTGGAGAAACTTAGTTAACTTCCTGACCTCAGTTTCCATCCATTTATTAGGAATAATCATCATCATCTTAAGTTGAGGTGGTAATTAAATGAATTAATGTAAGTTAAATGTCTAGCCTCAAGCAAGATACCCACTGGAGGTCAATCAATGCTGGCTTCCCTTGTCCAACTCTTGCCTAATGCTCCTCATCACCCACAAGACCATAGTAACTTGACACCCCTCCAATTTCCCTCTATAGACCCCACACCTCCCTAAAGTTTATCACAATACAAGTCTCTAAGAGATTAGGACATGTACTGCTAGTCAATACACAGCCTTACTTTGCAGTAACATTGTTTTCCATTTTTTCTCATCACATAAGTATAATTTTCTAGCTTTTTAGGCTCCTTGGGCTTTTCTGCCCTAACCAGAGTAGCTACTCTCCTCTCTATCTGTGTTGTTCAATATGGAAGCCAATGTGGCTAGTCCAAATTGAAAAACTGACAACAGATTTTGAAGACTTATCCCCCCCCACACTGAAAAAAAAATGCAAAATATCTCATTATACAAATTTTTATACTGGAAACATGTTGAAATATTTTGAATATACTTGGTTAAATAAAATATATTAAAATGAAACTCACTTGTTTTTTACTTTTTTAAACTGTGGCTATGAGAAAATTTTAAATTACCTTTGTGGCTTGCATTATACTTGGTTGGACAGCACAGATCTATAACATCAATTTTAAGACATCAAACAACCAAACTTACAAATGAACACATGAAACAAAACCAACTTGTTTACAATACAAACCCTGGAAGCTATAAAGAAAAGGAAGCCCTGGCCGGTTTGGCTCAGTGGAGCCTGCGGACTGAAAGGTCCCAGGTTCGATTCCGGTCAAGGGCACATGCCCGGGTTGTGGGCTCGATCCCCAGTGGGGGACGTGCAGGAGGCAGCCGATCAATGATTCTTCTCATCATTGATGTTTCTATCTCTCTTTCCCTCTCCCTTCCTTTCTGAAATCAATAAAAATATACTTTAAAAAAAAAGAAAAGGAAAAAAGTGAAGCTTAAGTTAAAATAACATAAGCAAATAAAAAATAAGAACTTGAAAAAGGAAAGTGTAGGACAGTGATGGGCAACCTTTTGAGCTTGGTGTGTCAGACTTCGCCAAAAAACTGAGCATAACTCAGGTAGTGTGTCACTTTGAGGAAAAAACATTATTTCGCAAATGTTTCATCCTCAGGAGCAGCAAATGTTTCATACTCGGCATGCGGCCACATGTCATAAAAAATGGCTACGCGTGTCAGTGCTGACACGCGTGTCATAGGTTCGCCATCACTGGTGTAGGAATACAAAAAGAAAAATATACAAAACCTATGCATTAGAATTCTCTAAATAAAGAGTTATAGCAATTTAATAAATAATTATAAAAACTAATTGTAAAATGAAAACAAAACTCAAATAAGAACTCTATCAATCACCCTGGCCAGTGTTGCAAGGTGGCTAGAATGTCGGCCCAAGTACCAAAGGGTCTCAGGTTTGATCCATCTGATCCCCAGCCCCGGTTGGGTCACATGCAGGAGACAACCAATCCATGTCTCTCACATCCATTCTCTCTCTCTCTCTCTCTCTCTCTCTCTCTCTCTCTCTCTCGTCCCCTCCACTCTCTCTGAAATGCAATGGGGAAAAACGAACTCTATAAATCAATGAGGGCTGAGGGGAGATCCATTAAGGCAGTGGTCGGCAAGCTCATTAGTCAACGGAGCCAAATACCAACAGTACGACGATTGAAATTTCTTTTGAGAGCCAAAAACCGACTTCTGCGCATGGGCCACGAAGTTTCAATCGCACTCTACATGCGCGCCCGCACGTGGTATTTTGTCGAAGAGCCACACTCAAGGGGCCAAAGAGCCGCATGTGGCTTGCGAGCCGTGGTTTGCGAACCACTGCATTAAGGGACTTTGAGAAAAGATAACTTACCAACATGTAAAATGTTTAATGTACAGAAATTCTGTATTCTCACTTTTCAAAATAGATCATCAGATTAAGGGAAATCATGGTTTATAAACCTATAAATGTATATATTCTATATTTGGCCTTCAGAATTTGAAATGGTAGGTTTTCTAAAAGGGTTAACCAAATCAAATTAAACTAAATGACAAGGTATACTTACACTACTAGGAAAGAAATACAGAAGATCGTCTTATTTCATAAACTTGGAACTGACTAGAGAAAAAAGAAAGTCTCACATTTCCTACACATAAGAACGATGAATACCTGTATAGTGATTCTCCAAGTGTGGTCCAGGGACAACTGAGGTCCTAGTCCCCTAAGAGGACTTTGCAAGGTCAAAACTATTTTCATAATAATTTTTAAAGTTATTTGCCTTTTTCACTTATTCTGTTTTCCAGAGGCTATATGTGTAATACCATAACAGATTGAATGTAGAAGTGATAAGAAGCCCATTGTCTTTTATTAAGCCAGACATTAAAGAGATTTGCAAAAAATATAATACCACTCTTCTCACCAAGTTTTTCATTCTTTTGGAGAATAGTTATTTTTCATTTAAAAAAATGCTATTTAGATAAACGAGTAGGGTTTTTTTTTAAATGAATTATAAATGAGGTTTTTTTTAATTTTTCAGTTTAAATTTCTATTATGGTAAATATAGATACAACCCACATACACAAAAGCTCTTTGGAACCCCAATAATTTTTAAGAGTATAATGAGGTCCTGAGACCAAAAGCTTTGAGTACCACTGACAGTTACAATGATAAGGGATAAATGACAACACACACACTTACACCAATCTACCTCTGCCCTATTACTGCTATTTATATCACAGAAATTTCTAACAGTTCAAACTCTCTAGTGACCAGTAAAGGAAAAAGTCTGGTGGGGGTAAAATTGGACAGGAAATTAAAAGGAAAGGAATTAAATGCTTCCTTTTCAGTTAGAAGGCTGCCATTCTGATTTTCTGATTTGAAGGCAAAATTCTAGACAATTCAATAGATGTTTCAAAATTAACTAACTTCCATGTTTATGCCATCAGCAACAATTTAATGCTTTCACAGTCCCCAACAGCTGCTTGAAAATTCATACAAACCCTAAATTATCCAGTACAAAAGCTAGATTCTCAGAGGTTGTTGATATACTTAACTTTGATGAAAATTTTAAATTACTTCATATTACCTTCATCCTCAAACTTAGCCTATCCAAGTTGATGCTTATGCACAAAAGGCCATACTTTCATACTAAAAAGAAAATGCAAGAATTACTACAGATACAATAGAATTAATTTCTGATTCATAAAATTTCTCACAATTTCTGTAACCTATATCGTAAAATTTTTAAATTTAACAATCTCAAAGAGGCCAGCTTGTCAATCTAAAAGGACAGAAAAATTTGAAAATAGACTAACTTCATTAGCTCTGTTAGCAGTCATTTTACCCTCAGATATAACACTCTAATTGAGAAATATGTTTAATATGGGAGGAAAGGCTGTGTAAATTAACTTTAATTTGTTGAATACTGGAAATTCTTCCTTGTCCATCTAAATGTTTTTATAGATCAAGACCAAATTGCAAATGACGGTTTAACTAAGCTTTTAGGGAGGCTCTGGGTCCTTCAGCCTCCAGGTTAGCACCTATTACCCAAATTACTTCACTTTTCAGGTATGTTTAGCATTTAGTCATCCTATAATACACGAAACCTTGTAAGAAAAACCCCCACTCCTGCTTCAATGCTCTTTTTTCATCAGAAGATTTTAATTTAATGCTCCTCTGCTCATTCCTCACTACAAGTAGAAGTAATCCAAGGGTGATGTCATGGAAAACAGCTTCCCCAGCCTTTAGAGACTGGATCCAGTGAGGATTCTAGGAAAAACCTCTATTGGGGAATAAAACCCCGAATCTTCTAAGTTACATCCTAAATTGAAATCATTGATACAGTAATGTTAACATTCTAGTTCTCCACAATAACTAAATCTTTCTGAAGGTCTCAATGTTAGGATATGAATATCCTGCAAATCTTTAAATGACGCAAAAATCATTAACTAAAATTCAATGATCTTATCAGAGACAACGAATTTTCAATCTGTTCTTATTTGCTTTAATAATTTAGCCAGATGAGTTTTAGAGGTCTTATATTAGGAAAATATCTGAGGAAATATCTTGCCTTTTCCAGTTTCTTTATTCCAAAGTTCAAATTTCTAATTCTGACAAGGCCTTCCATTTTTGGACCAGCAGCAGCACAACATATACCCAAGGCAAAGAGGAACTATGAGAACCCCTCCAGTGAATGAGTCCTAAAACATCAATAATAATTATCTCCCATTACTTTCCCCCTTGTCCACCTTGCTCCAGATACACTGGCCTCTTCGCTGTTTCTTGAAAACCAGCCACAAGCCCACCTTAAGGCCTCTGCCTGAATCACTCCATTCCCAGATATACATGGCTCCCTTCAGGTTTTTCCTTCAATCTCATCTCAGTGAAGCCTTTCCCTAACCCAGTGGTCGGCAAACTGCGGCTCGCGAGCCACATGAGCCGCGGTTTGCCGCTCTGTTGACTGAGTTTGCTGACCACTGCCCTAATTCCTGCTTTAAAGTTAAAAAAAGCCTCCCAGCCCTGCCCAGTGTAGCTCAGTTGGTTGAGTGTCATCCCATGCACTGAAAGGTTGTGGGTCTGATTCCCTGTCAGGGTGCACACCTAGGTTGCAGGTTTGATCCCTGGGCAGGGTGCATACAGAAGTTTCAGGAAGCCTTTCTCACATCGTCATCGATGATTCTCTCATTCTCTCTCTCTCTCTCTCTCTCTCTCTCTCTCTCAAATCAATAAAAAACATAAAAAAAGACAATAAGAAAACCTCCTATATGCCCCATCAACCAGAAAATCCCCACATTCTTTTTCTGATTAATTTTTCCTCTTAGTATATTAAACTTTTTGTTCTGTTTCATTGACTGTTGTATCCCTAGAACCTAGAAAGAACAGCACCTGGCACATAATAAATGCTTAATAAATATGTGTTGGAGCCCTAGCCCGTTTGGCTCAGTGGATAAGAGCACCAGCCTGAGGACTGAAGGGTCCCGAGTTCAATTCCAACCAAGGGTACACGCTTGGATTGCAGGCTAGATCCCCAATAGGGGATGTGCAAGAGGCAGCTGATCAATGGTTCTCTCTCATCATTCATGTTTCTATCTCTCTCTCCCTCTCCATTCCTCTCTGAAATCAATAACAAATATATATATATATATATATATATATGCGCATACACACACACACACACACACACACACACACACACTAATCTGGCCACTCAGTATATATCCTATATAATAAAAGGCTAATATGCAAACTGTCCCCTCAACCAGGAGTTCGACCAGCAGGCAGGCCGGCCAACCGCCCATGTCCCCTTCCCCCTGGCCAGGCTGGCCGGACCCCACCCATGCACGAATTCATGCACCAGGCCTCATACACACACACACACACACACACACACACACACACTGACTGAGTGGCCCGATTATTATGCATTCAGAGATCATAATAATCTGGCCACTCAGTGTATATTTGTTGGATGAATAGATAAATTTAATCCTCACAACCCTCCATATTCTGTAACTACCACGGATTTAAAGACAAGAAACACCAAAGCTCAGAGGTTAAGTTGCCCACGGCTATAATTCTTAATAAGTGATAGAGCTGGGTCTGCCAGACATCAGAGCCTTCGAGTTTAACTAACCATCCTACAATGTTTTACCAATGACTACCTTTCATTTCTCTTCTATAAAAAACAACACCCTGTCACAAGGTATAGCATTCCAATTCAGAGGAGATGTATGCTAATAAATTAATTCAACCCCACATAAGCTAAAGATTCATCCTCCTCACAGGTAATGTTATTCATTCTCAGAACATTTACACTGAGAAAGGGCAACCTTGACAACAGGCTAGCTACAAAATTTTAGGGGTCCAGGGCAAAATGAATATGCAGGGCCCCTTGTTCAAAGCAGGAAGAAAGTATCATTCAAGATACTAAGACATAAAGCTTTCTCCTTTCTTCTATGGTCTCTCTCCACTTGTCATGGTGTTTATTTGCTGTCTAATTCATTCTAAGTAAAGAAAAATTTAAAACTTAAATTATTAGCATGAATTTTACTGTTCACCTTTATATTGCACAAGTTTTACATAGATTATTAAACCAAGTTTGGGGCCCTGAACACCCATGAATCCACGCTAGCCCAGTTTCCAAGATTTTAGCCCCAGATAACACAAATCAAAGCAGAGAGGTCAAACCTTAAAATTTCCACTAAAGCAGTGATTTCCCAAAAATTTACCTTCAGGACAAGCGATAAGTCCAATATATAAAACCTAACATTATAAAGTAGGCTCTTCCTTTGGGAATTTAATCCTGCCTGCCTTTTATTATTCTGCCTTTTCACAAAACACAAAAGCATACTCTGAAAGACAACTGGTATTGGATTATAAACTGAATAAACATTCAAAACAAAAAAATCATTTGTTAGCTAAAAATAATATACTGAACAAATGTTTCTTTCACTTTTTGTGGATCATTTTTAAAGCCAAACCATACTACATTTTTGATGTCTCCAGTAAGAATCCCATACTAATCTGTTACACATACATATTATAAATTCTGACAAATAAGTGCAATTTTCAAACCACAAATATTTACTATCCTATTATTTCCCCCAAGTTAATCAGCAATAAAGAGTGCAAATTAACATCCTTTACCACTGAAAAACTGTTTCTAATCACCTAAATGTTGTGGTGATTAAAAGAGAGAATTAAATGATATAAATATTGTCAGAAAGTTGACAGTTTCTATACATTTCTAGATATATTAAGCATTACAGATATCCAAATGCATTTAGAAGCTCTTCAAAAAATATTCAGGCATCCTATTTCCTAGATCTGAAAAAAGGCATTAAAATTAGGGTATTCATGTTAAAAGCATTTTCTGAATTACAATTTAATCAGATTAACAAAAGGACATATCAATTCGGAAAATATAAGACACCAAACAAATGTAAGGTATTAAACATTGCGAGTAAGAAAAAAGGAAATAAGCGGCCTAGATAAATGAAAAGCAAAGCACTACAATAACGTTCAATTTGAATTAAAGAATACCGTTATTTAAATAAGCAGTTAGCATTTTGTAGAAGGCCAAGCAACGTGACTATTATATACCTAGTCGATTTACAGCACAGCTTCGACATTCCGTACTTATTGCTTATACTCATAATAAAGAAATAAAGAGGCAGCAACAGTTAGCCACTACAGCATTCACCACTCTAGCAAAGGTTACTCAAAAAACTGCCTTGCATTTTTACCTTTACACTCTATAGCTACAGATTATTTTCATATATATGGCTTCGTAGTCCCTCACTACCCTGTGATGTGACTAGATTTCATAGATAAGAAACCAAAGCTCGGTAAGCGATTTTCTCAGAGTCACCCAGTCGAACCCAGACCTTCTGATTCCACATTTTATACCTCGCATTGCATATAGTTCTATTTCAGGCATAAATGGGGCTTTTAAAGGGATAGAACGGGTTGGGGAGAAAATAGTCATGGTACCTGCAGCTGTATGCTGCAAAAAATGGCTGAATTATGCTTCTTCCTTTTTTTCCCTCCTCTCTGGAAAAAAATGAAAATTCAAACAATTAAGTAAACTCAAAGACAAATTAGGTCCCGGCATCTACCCCATGTTTTTGACTCAGGTCGGTGCAGAGAGAGCTACCGAATGGGTGCCGAGCGCGGGGCCGAGGCCGAAGCCCGGGCTCCCGCAGGCCGGAGGGCCGGGGGGCGGCTACGTACCTCGGGGGTCCGTCCAATCCCTAGTAGACGGCAGTTTGCATCAGGAAGAAGCGGGCCGGCGGCCGGACGGTGGGCAGTCGGGCGCCTGGACGGCACGCGGCAGGCTCCTCGACCGTCTAGAAGGGGCCGCTCCCGGGCCGGGCCGGGGCGCTCCGGCGGGGGGCGAGTCGGCGCGCCTGCTGCCCCCTCGGCACCAGTCCTAGGAAAGGAGACAGCGTTGAGTCGCCAGTCGAGACAGTCGAGCTGGTCGGGAGGCGGCGCGGCGTCGGGGGGCCGGCCCGGCCTTACCTCTGCCCGGGGCACACGGCACCTCGACGAGCTCGGCGAAAGGACCGACTGGGGACCGCAGGCGGGGAAAGGGGCTGAGGGGCCGCGGGCAGCGGCAGAAGCGCTGGAGGTGACGGCGTCGACGACGGCGTCTCCGGGCTTCTACCCCGAAGCGCGCCGAGTCTCAGGATCACCCACGCCGGGGGTGGAGGAAGGCGGGCGAGGGGCGGGAAAGGGGCGGGGCGAGTGGGGCCACGAGCCAGGGGCCTCTCCTGGCCGCGCGCCCCCTGCGGGCGGCGAGAGCGCCCGGGGCCCGCCCAGGGAGGCGGGGCCCGCCGGCGGAGAGCTCCGTGCGCGGCCGCTGCAACGCGGAAGCCTGCCACGTGGGTAGGGAGGTGGAGGGGTGGGGAGCCGAGAGATGGACAGGAGGCCCTGGAGGCGCCCCCAGTCCCCGCCGGTGCCTCAAGGGGGCCCCGCGTGCGGGCGGCGGCCCAGAGGGTGTTTACCTTCCCCCTGGTCGAGCGCCAGTGCCGCCATCTTTTCAGCCAGCACGCGTCACTTCCGGCGCCGCGGGAGCGGGAGCGGGTGTGGGAGTGGGGTGGGGGCAGGGCTGTCCCACGCTCGCGGGGCCCCACGTTCCGGCTGGCCAAGCCAGCGGGCCCCACTGCCGGGGGGGGGGGTGAGGGGGGGATCAGGCGGCCCCGCGCTGTGGCCGCCAGCCCTGCCCGACGTGGCCTTCCTCGCCGTCGGGGCTGGCAACACTTGGCTGCGCTCTAGTCGCTGCGCAGCGGTCCCTGCTCGTCTGCGGGAGCAGTGGGTTCGAGGCACCGCAGTGCGCCCACTCTCGACAAGTTGAGGATTAGGAAGCGGGGAGAACGTCTTTGCATGTTGCGTTCACTGGGGGTGGGGGAATCGGGAACGACGTGGAGGGAGTTTTACCGTACCTACCTGTGCAATGAAAGCGACTGCATCTGCAGCAAATGACATCATTTTTCAGGAAGGCAACTTGCAGGCGATCATTGCGTCACAGTTCCACTTGGCTTGTAACACAACAATTACACGTTTCAGAAGTACATTTCCCAGAGGTGGGGAAATTCATAGAAAACGGCATGTCTGCACCACGCAGAGAAATGCCGGATCTAAAAAAACGCTGTTCTGTTTCTGTTTGCGTCCAAAGAAGATGGCAAGCAGCAGCAGACCGCAGTGATTTGGGGGGCGGGGAGGTGTTCTTTTTTAACAAATCAGCTATAGAACTCTACCTAAATGCTTTTTTAAATAGCGCCTTTTTCCTGATTTAGAATATAAAATTGCATTATAGGACTGTTTTGTCATTTTATTGTTGTGAAATCTTTTGGGAAAAGTGTAGATGAGAGAAATACACAGAGGCCAGTGGTTCTACTACTAACCTGAAATTGTCATCCATTCCCCATTTCAGATCCTAAACTATGGAATTTTTCCGCCTCCCACCCCCAACCCCCCTGCCGCCATTTTCTCTAGACCAATATCCCGAAGTACTTTCAGTGAGATACATATATTGCTAAAACGATCATTATCTCCTTGTAGCAAACTTAAACACGTCCTGTTCCCTAAGAGGCCAAAATAGCACACGGTGTACTGTTTTGCTGAAGTAGACAGACTACTTCGTGAGGGAAAAAAAGAGAGAGAGGAGAGAAGCACCTTCATCTGCTGGAAATAGGGAAATAAGCTTCCCTTTTCCCATTTAAACTGTAAAACAAGCTTTAAAAAAACCATGAGCCATCAAATAAACTTTAAAATGGCATATATTCAACTTTGAACACTTGTTTTCAGACATTATTCCTGAATATCTAAAAATGCTGAATTTTTTTGCACATTAGCTAACATACATTTGGAGCTATATATTACATATTGTGGCACTAAACTGTCTAGAAAGGGACTTCTGTTCTTGATTCAGTCAGGAACTGAAATGTGTCTGTTTTGTGCAGTAGGAATATACCTGCAGTGATGTCATGAGCCTTATTATGACTTTATGTGGTCTCCTGTGATATTATGTCCAAATGTACTTTTGAATATACTTACCTGTTTCTGAAAACAGGCTGAGTCTTTCCACCAATCTATATATTTACTGTGTAGTGCCCACCCCTGAAGAAATAGTGATCTTTAATCGAGGATGCCTCTCTCTCTCTCTCTCTCTCTCTCTCTCTCTCTCTCTTTCTCTCTCTCTTTTAAGGAGTGTTTTATAGAAGGGTCTGATACAACAAGAAGCATTTTGCTTCTCCAACACCAAGCAAAGTAAAACCAAGTCATTTAAATAAATGAGCCCTGGCTGGTTTGGCTCAATGGATAGAGCGTTGGCCTGCAGACTCAGGGGTCCCAGGTTCGATTCTGGTCAAGGGCATGTATCTTGGTTGTGGGGACATCCCCGGTGGGGAGTGTTCAGGAGGCAGCTGAGTGATATTTCTAACTATCCCTCTCCCTTTCTCTCTGTAAAAAAAAATAATAAAATTAAAATAAATAAATAAAATGAACTCCTCCAGGTAATTCAATTACTTTCCCCACCAATTACTGGAACAATGGTACTAAATACCCTGAGAACATTTTCTCACGGGTAGAGACCCTCATGGGGCAGATAGAAGCTGTATTTTCCTTGCCCTCTAACTTAAGTATACAGACCTCAAATCCCATATCTAGCAGTCCCAGATAATCCACAGGTTAGAGAGCTGGTAGCAGAGTTGGGAGGAAGTTCCTCCTACCCAGGAGTTCTGAGGATTTAGGATATTGTATACCCTCCCCCACTTTTTAAAAAAATCAAGTTGAGGCTTTTCAGAAATCCAGTCTGTGCTACTTATCTTGGTAATCACTTTCCATGTAACTAGCCCCCACCCCAGTCTCTGGAAGTCTAAGAGTTTTATCTTCAGCAAACTCTAATAAAGCTGCATATGCATTCTCTTTCCTCTTGAAAACTGTTTGCCAAATGCTCTATAGCTTGAGGCTTTTTAAGGAGTCTTGTGGCGAAGAGTCTATTTCAGTCCCTCAGGGTCCACCAGTATCTTTCAAATCAGTACTAACTTCTGTGGGTCCATACCAAGACCTGGACACTGACACATTGCAACAGGTTGATAGCTGTTGTTCTAAGCATTATTTCCTGGTCCCTAACCCTGATATAGTCTTCAAAATGCAATCTGAGGGTCCCCAAATTTTCCAGGCTTTCAAGTTTATTGCTTTAATAGCCAAATAAAATAACTTGAGGTTTTAAATTATTTTAAAAATATATATTTTATTGATTTTTTACAGAGAGGAAGGGAGAGGAATAGAGAGTTAGAAACATCGATGAGAGAGAAACAGTGATCAGCTGCCTCCTGCAACCGAGGTACATGCCCTTGACCGGAATCAAACCCGGGACCCTTCAGTCAGCAGACCGACGCTCTATCCACCGAGCCAAACCGGTTTCAGCAATTAGTTGAATCTTATATGTGCCCTGACTGGGGATCAAACCCACAACCTTGGTGTATTGGGATGATGCTCTAACCAACTGAACTACCCGGCCAGGGCGACTTGAGCTTTTATGTTACACTAGTAGCCCATTTGCAGGAAGAATCCTGCAAGCGGCTGCTGCGGCCCTGCGCGTTGCTGCCGCTGCCGCCACCATTGCGGCCACCGTGCCTGTACCCGTGGGCTGCTGCCACCCGCCCTGCTCCGCCCTGCCCGGGCTTTCCCTCTGGCAGCCACCTTGCTTTCCGCTTTTCCTCCCTCTTCCTTCTAAGTTGTCTTTAGTCTTCACTCCTCCCTCTCTCAGCATATGCAAATTAACTGCCATCTTTGTTGGGTAATTTGCATGCTCGTCCTGATTGGCTGGTGGGCGTGGCTCTGGCTGGTGGGCGTGGTTTGGACATAGCAGAGGTGCGGTCAATTTGTATATTACTATTTTACTAGGTAGGATGACTAATAGAAAATCGGTGTCTTTATGAATGTTGGAGGATTCCTGGCTGATACACATCTTGGTCATTGCTGGTCACCTGTCACTTGTAGTGGCTCCTCTTAGCTTGTCTCATCACCTCTGGCCTTCTGGTTTGTCACCACCTCTCCACACTTCTCCAGCGCTCGCGCTCTCTCTCTCTTCACTTCCTGACTAACAAACTTGACTCTCCCTCCACTTCCCTAGCGAAGCAAAAACAAGGAAACTTCAATCTCTTTAAACAAGTCATAGCTTCTAGCGATCCCTACACAGGGATGTCCTCTCTCGTTGTCTCTAAGATCTATAGTCATTTGATGGGAACCCTTTCCTGAGCATACCACTTGTTTCTCTTTTCCCCAATGCCATGAACTCTCAAACCCGACCCTGGGCCCAGCTAGGAGAATACCAAATCCCTAAATATACCAAAGTGATGTAAGTGCAAAAATAAACAAAAACCCTTCAAAGGGCACTCCCCCCCCCCATGAAACAGCATGCCCGAAGTATTTCCATTTGTGTTATTTCACTAATGTGTAAAGCTACCTAAAGGAAAATGAATTGATAACATGACATATCTACAAGTCCAAGAGGACTCAACTATGTGATTCGTCCTGGAACTTTGCTTCTTCCTATTTCATTTCTCTCCTTAAAGCTCTAGCAAACAATCCTCTGCTGGCCATTGTTAGAATAACTGCTTTAACCTGGGGCCAATCAGCAAGGGTTCAGAAACATTCAGGTTCCATCTCTGAGTTCCTAATACATTGTGATAGGTTTACACAGTTTGGGGTGCCATGGGAGCAAGTACAAAGGGGGGGTGTGTGTAATCGGAGCTTGGGAGGATCAAGTATAGCTCCTCAGAGGTATTATTCTCTAAGTTCCATCCAAAGGGAAGAAAAGGCCCTAACCGGTTTGGCTCAGTGGATAAAGCGTCGGCCTTCGGACTCAAGGGTCCCAGGTTCGATTCCGGTCAAGGGAATGTACCTTGGTTGCTGGCACATACCCGGTGGGGGGTGTGCAGGAGGCAGCTGATCGATGTTTCTCTCTCATCGATGTTTCTAACTCTCTATCCCTCTCCCTTCCTTTCTGTAAAAAATCAATAAAAATATATTTAAAAAAAAAAAAACAAAGGGAAGAAAAGCAAGGAAGACAGTTAAGGATACCTACACGGCAAGGCACCTTTATTTAGAGAACCACTGATAGTTTAGTAGGGTTACAGTGTGGGACACAAGAAAGGGAGAGGGAAAAGAATTAAAAACTCAGAAAGGCTGTGGAATATACTAGTTACTAGTATATACAGTGGTATATTATACAGTGGTCGGCAAACTCATTAGTCAACAGAGCCAAATATCAACAGTACAACGATTGAAATTTCTTTTGAGAGCCAAATTTTTTAAACTTAAACTTCTTCTAACGTCACTTCTTCAAAATAGACTCGCCCAGGCCATGGTATTTTGTGGAAGAGCCACACTCAAGGGGGCCAAAGAGCCGCATGTGGCTCGCGAGCCGCAGTTTGCCGACCATGGTAACTACTAACTAGTAGACCTTGGCAGTCAGGGCTTCTCCCCTCCTGTGTTGCCTCTCACCCCATGCTCTTTCCACTGTACCATGTTATATGGATTAACATAGCAAATGATCTTCACATTGTTGCATTTTTTTACTCCTACTTAATTCCATAAATTGTTCCTTTTTAATCGACTATACTAATATACTTACATCATTCATATTTATGAATGGCTACTATAAGTCCCATTCTAAGCACTGGGAATCTATCCGCAACCAAACATATAAAAATCCGTGCCTTGCCCAGTCGGCGTGGCTCAGTGGTTGAGTGTGGACCTATGAACCAGGAACCAGGTTCGATTCCTGGTCAGGGCAAATGCCCAGTTGCGGACTCATGCAGGAGGCAGCCAATCAATAATTCTCTCGCCGAAATCGGTTTGGCTCAGTGGATAGAGCGTTGGCCTGCGGACTCAAGGGTCCCGGGTTCGATTCCGGTCAGGGGCATATACCTTGGTTGCGGGCACATCCCTGGTGGGGGGTGTGCAGGAGGCAGCTGATCGATGTTTCTAGCTCTCTGTCCCTCTCTCTTCCTCTCTGTGAAAAATCAATAAAATATATTTAAAAATAATAATAATTCTCTCATCATTGATGTTTCTTTTTTTTTAAATTGATTTCAGAGAGGAAGGGAGAGGGAGAGATAGAAACATAATGACGAGAGAGAATCATCAGTCGGCTGCCTCCTGCATGCCTCTCACTGGAGATTGAGCCCGAAACCCGGGCATGTGCCCTTGCCTGGAATCGAACCTGGGACCCTTCAATCTGCAAGCTGACACTCTATCCACTGAGCCAAACCAGCTAGGGCATCTTTGATGTTTCTCTCTCTCCCTCTCCCTTCCTCTCTGAAATCGGTAAAAAAAAAATTTTAGCCCTAGACGGTTGAGCTCAGTAGATAAAGCATCAGCCTGTGGACCAAAGGGCCCTGGGTTTGATTCCAGTTAAGGGTATGTACCTTGGTTGCAGGCTCCTGCCCAGCCCAGGCCCTGGTCAGGGCTCATGCAGGAGGCAACCAATTGATGTGTCTCTCTCACATAGATGTTTCTCTCTCCATCTCTCCCCCTCCCACTCTCTCTAAAAATCAATGGGATGAGCTCACTCATCTAGGGGGAAAGATGAACAACATAGACTGAAGATCAAGAACAGCATTGATCAGACTGTCAGACCTCAGAGAGAAGGTAGGGGAGGGTGGGGACAAGGGAGATAGATCAACCAAAGGACTTGTGTGCTTGCATATGAGCCTAACCAGTGATCACGGACAACAGGGGGAGGGGGGCATGCGTGGGGGGGGGGTTTGGGATGGGAATGGGGGGGTTGATGACAAATATGTGATACCTTAATCAATAAAGTAATTTAAAAAAAACGAAGAGGAAGGAAAGAAAAAAATAAAATAAAAATATAAAAATCAATGGGAAAATATTCTTGGGTGAGGATTAACAAAAAAACAACACAAAACAAAAGCACTAAAATTACATTTGGTCTCTTGGACTCAGTCTTCTCACATATTGTATATGTTCTATATTATTATACTAGAGGCCCGGCACATGAAATTCGTGCACAGGTATGATCCCTAGGCCTCCCCTGCGATCAGGGCTATCTTCCCCAGCTGCCTGTAGTTGGCTCCACCCCCCCGCTACCACCCATCCCCGGTTCCCCATTTGCTATCAGGTGATCGGTGCTGGGACCTGATGCGGCAGGGATCTCCCTTTCCCGTGGTCAGCACAGAGAGAGATGAAATGGGTTCTTGGTAGAGGCGGCCGGGGATTGAGAAACAATGAAATAAAGAGAGTCGACACAGAAATAGATTCAAGCTGGGTCCCGGGTGGGTCGCTGACCTCTTCTGCTGGAGAGACAGACGACTGCCCTGAGCCACGCAGCACATTTATTTATTTTCCAATATACAAGGGGGTTTCACCGGAAAACTTAGGATCAAAGGAGCTTGGGAGGGCCCAGGTCCTATTAATTCCCTCTTTCCCGGTGCTAGACTGGATTTACATCTCAAAGCCCCTCTCCCGGTACCTGGACCAAGGTAAGTTAGGAACTGATAACACCCCTGCATTCTTGGGGGGCGTGTAACCGAGACAAGACTCTGCCAATGCCTCGGGCTCAGTTAACAACAATTTGAAGAATGTCCCTGTGTCTTCCCAGGGGGCCCTCTACAGATCGGTGCCTAACGGCCAGGGGAAGGGACCGAGAGGTCGGCTGTTCCTGCCTGCTCACCAGCCCCAACCCTGTGGGTGACCATCAGGTGATCGGAGCCTGCCGGCTGGGGAAAGAAACCAAGAGGTGGTCAGTGCGTCTCATAGTGACTGGTCCAGTGGTCATTCTGCTGTTAGGGTCAATTTGCATATTACCCTTTTATTATACAGGATAGAGGCCTGGTACATGGGTGGGGGCTGGCTGGCCTGCCCTGAAGGGGGCCCCAGATCGGGGTGGAGGGTCCCCGCTGGGGGTGGGGCTGGCTGGGGTGAGGGGCTGCAGGGTTTGCAGGCTGACCCTGCACATGATCAGGGTGCGTCCCCGCTGGGGGGTGGGGCTGGCTGGGGCGAGGGGCTGCAGGGTTTGCAGGCCAGGCACGCCCCCTATTGGGGTGGGAGTCCCCACTGGGGGTGTGGCCAGCCTGGGTGAGGGGCCACGCCCCCGGCTTTGTCAGGAAGGAGGTCCAGAATGACGTTCAGAAGACATCTGGTCTATCCAGTCTAATTAGCATATTACCTTTTTATTAGTATAAATATTATATATACCATATTTTCTGGCGTATAAGATGACTTTTTAACTCAGGAAAATCTTCTCAAAAGTCGGGGGTCGTCTTATAGGGCGGGTATATGCCAAACTCTATATTTTAACTGGAAAAGTTGGGGGTCATCTTATACGCCCAGTCGTCTTATATGCCGGAAAATACGGTATTTTAATTCATGCCTTCTTACAAATTACATAAATCAGGCAATAACCAAAATAAATAAACAAATTATATGACCTGCTATAATGTGACAAATGCTATGGGAAATAATAGAGCTGGATGGTAAAAGAGATTAGGAATGTTGATGGGGGAGGGTGTTCCAATTCTAACTGGGAGGATTTGGGTAGGAGGTATCCTTTGAGCCTTGACTGGAAGGAGATGGACCAGATTATGTAAAACCTTGTAGGTTATTTTAAAGTCTTTGGCTTTGTTTCCCCTTCATTTCATTTTATTTTTTCCCATTCACCATTTATTACCCCTATACCCTCTTCCACCTCCACCTCCCCCCAACCAAGTGTTTGGCCTTTGAGAAATTGGAACCATTGGAAGGTTTTGAGAAGAGAGGCAATATGATTAATACTCAGGCTGCTGTATAAATAATAGAATTCAGGCATAATGTAATGTACAAATGTACAACATGATGACTGTAGTTAACACTGCTGTATTGTATATTTGAAGGTTGCTAAGATAGTAGATCCCAGAAATTCTCATCACAAGGAATAAAAACCTTTTTTCCCCCTTGTATCTGTATGAGATGATAGATGTTAACTATACTTAACTGTGGTAATCATTTCACAGTATATGTAAGTCAAATTATGCTGTATACCTCAAACTTATACAGTGCTGTATGTCAATTACAGCTCAATAAAACTAAAAGAAAAAACACTGGAAAGATTACACAAAAAAATATAGGCTGTTAAAAAAAAAAGAATGTAGGCAGACATGGGGAAGCAGGGTGCTATTCCATCAATGGAGTGGAATGGAGGCTACAGTGGAAACGGGAGAAGTGACCAGACTCTGCAAATATTTTGAAGGAAGAGCCAACAGGATTTCCTGAATGTAGGGAGGAAGGAAAGAGAGGTGTCAAGGATGTCGCCCAGGTTTCTGGCCTGAGGACTGGAAGGATGGAATTGTCACGTCCTGTGATCTGGGAGACTTCCAGAGGAACAGGTTTGCAGGGGGGGCGGGAGGGGAAAGGAGAAGATACAAGGACTGGATCCTGGTCTAGTCATCCAGGAGAACATAGGGGACTGCTCTCGGAGACCAGAGTGCCATATGCTGTACCCTGGAGAGGCAGGAACTAAATATTCACCATCAATAAAAGATGCACTGCCGGGCTGGTGTGGCTCAGTGGTTGAGCGTTGACCTATGAACCAGGAGGTCACAGTTTGATTCCTGGTCAGGGCACATGCCCGGCATTGCAGGCTCGATCCCCAGTGTGGGGCATGCAGAAGACAGCCAATCAATGATTTTCTCTCATCATTGATGTTTCTCTCTCCCCCTCTCCCTTCCTCTCTGAAATCAATAAAAATATTTTTTAAATAAAAATGAAAACATTATGAAGAAAAAATTTTTAAAATTTGCATTGAATTTATTGTGGTAACATTGGTTAATAAAATTATATAGGTTCAGGTGTACAATTCTATAATACATCATTTGTATATTGTATAGTGTGTTCACCACCCAAGGTCGAGTCTCCTTCCATCACCATTTATCCCTCTTTACTCTCTGCTACTTACCCCCACCCCGCTTTCCCTCTGGTAATCCCCATACTGTTATCTGTGTCTATGAGGTGTTTTTTTGGTTTTTGTTTTTGTTTTTTTATTTTTGCTTAATCCCTTCACCTGTTTAACCCAGACCCACCCCGTCCGCTCTGACAGCTGTCAGTCTGTTCTCTGTAGCTATGAACAAGTTTTTTTTTTTTTTAAATCTCTTTTAATATATTTTATTGATCTTTTACAGAAAGGAAGAGAGAGGGATAGAGAGTTAGAAACATCGATCAGCTGCCTCTTGCACACTCCCTACTGGGGATGTGCCCGCAACCAAGGTACATGCCCTTGACCGGAATCAAACCTGGGACCCTTGAGTCCGCAGGCTGACGCTCTATTCACTGAGCCAAACCGGTTTCGGCTATGAACAAATTTTTTAAAAGTTAATCATTTTTTGCCGAAACCGGTTTGGCTCAGTGGATAGAGCGTCAGCCTGCGGACTCAAGGGTCCCAGGTTTGATTCTGGTCAAGGGCATGTACCTTGGTTGCGGGCACATCCCCAGTAGGGGGTGTGCAGGAGGCAGCTGATCGATGTTTCTCTCTCATCGATGTTTCTAACTCTCTATCCCTCTCTCTTCCTCTCTGTAAAAAATCAATAAAATATATTTGAAAAAAAAGTTAATCATTTTTGTGCTCCTTATGAACCAATTGAAAATAATACTATGCGCCCTGACCGGTTTGGCTCAATGGATAGAGTGTCGGCCTGCAGACTGAAGGGTCCCAGGTTCTATTCCAGTCGGGGGCATGTGCCCGGGTTGTGGGCTCGATCTTCAGTAGGGGACGTGCAGGAGGCAGCTGATCAATGATTCCCTCTCATTATTGATGTTTCTATCTCTCCTCCCTCTCCCTTCCTCTCTGAAATCAATAAAACTATGTATTTTTTAAAAAAGAAAATAATACTATGCTTCTGAAGCCTCAATATGCAAGCCACATGTTCATGAGGTGTTGAGGAGACTTTCAAGGAGCTCAGTGTAAGTACTGGAAGGACTGGCAACACCAAAGGCAGGGAGTCGTCCGGGAGAAGATAGAGAACTGCCAAGGAGACAGAAGGAGTAGCCTGTGAGATAGAGTAAAACAAAGAGTGTGGTATGCTATGCCAGATAGAAAAGTACATGAAGTTGTTCAACACCCGTCATCATTCAAAGATGAAATTAATATCACTATTGTAATGAAATATATTTACTTTGAAACACGTTGTAGACAATGACCCCTTATAATAAATGGAAATGTTGCCTGGCTGGCGTGGCTCAGTGGTTGAGCGTAGACCTATAAACCAGGAGGTCATGGGTCAATTCCCTGTCAGGGCACATGCCCAGGTTGCGGGCTCCATCCCCAGTGTGGGATGTGCAGGAGGCAGCAGATTAATGTTTCTCTCTCATTAATGTTTCTATCTCTCCCTCTCCCTTCCTATCTGAAATCAATGAAAATATTTTTTAAAAAAAATAAATGAAGATGCTAAACAGATCACTTTCTCACAGAGTTAATAATTTTTATGTTCTTTCTGAACCAGGACAAAGCAGCACTATACTTTAGAAGCCTCAAGATACAAACCACATATTCATAAGTACTGCATTTCAGTAGATGTGCATGCAAACACACACATTCTAAGTGTGAGCCCCAGAGTTGAGGTGAGTGGGAGCAGTGAAGAGCTAATATATGGTGTTTGCACCATGAAGGAAGTGAGAAAAAAAGTGATATTAATAGTGATATTAATTTCATCTTTTCTTTTTTTAAAATATATATTTTATTGATTTTTTACAGAGAGATAGGGAGAGAGATAGAGAGTTAGAAACATCGATGAGAGAGAAACATCGATCAGCTGCCTCCTGCACACCCCTTACTGGGGATGTGCCCACAACCAAGATACATGCCCTTGACCGGAATCGAACCCGGGACCTTTCAGTCCGCAGGCCGACGCTCTATCCACTGAGCCAAACCGGCTTCGGCTAATTTCATCTTTTCAATAATTAGTGTTGCCAGAGCACAGCTTTAGGACTTGGGAGACTGTGGTTAAGGATAGAGGCGGGATTGAATATAGGGTCTGAAGTTATTTATTAGTTCTAAAACTAAGTTCTTCAAAAAACAGTGATCACATAGCTCTCAGGACAAAATGTCTTTGTCCTGACACAGGGCAGAGAGGGACTTCAGATAAGTCAGCTCTGGCAGCCTCAGCTTGGGGCGGGGGTAGGGGGTGGGGGGAGGGGGCTTGCCTGGCTTCAAGGATGGCTGAACTTCACCCTATCCAGAGACCTAGGAGAAAAGCAGCACTGTCATGGTGGGGGGTGTTGAAATGCTAAGCATAGGTGAGGCAGAATGCCCTTCATAACCAGAAGTCTCAATATTGTCAAGATGGTGATTCTCCTCAAATTGATCTATAGATTCAAAACAATCCCTAGAAATCCCTGGCAGGCTTATATGTAGAAATTCACAGGCTGGTCATAAAATTTATATTGAAATGCAAAGGCTCTAGAAAAGCCAAAACAACTTTTTAAAAGAATATGGTTAAAAGGACTTACACTTGCCAATTTCAGAATGGACTATCTAAAACTACAGAAATCAAGACAGTGTGGTACTGGCGTAAGGATAGAAATAATAGATCAATGGAACAGAGAGCCCAGAAATAAACCCTTTTATGGTCAAATTATTTTCAAGAAAGTTCCAAGGCAATTCAAAAGGGAAACAATTATCTTTTCAGCAAATAGTGTTGAGACAATTGGATAGCCACATGCAAAAAGATGGAGTTAAACTCCTACCTCATGCTACACAAAAATTAACTCAAAATAGATCATAGACCTAAATGTAAGAGCTAAAACTAGAAACATTTCCAAAGAAAACACAGGAGTAAATCTTTATGTTCTTTTTTTTTTTTAATATTTTATTGATTTTTTACAGAGAGGAAGAGAGAGGGATAGAGAGTTAGAAACATCGATGAGAGAGAAACATAGATCAGCTGCCTCCTGCACACCCCCCACTGGGGACGTGCTCACAACCAAGGTACATGCCCTCGACCGGAATCGAACCTGGGACCCTTGAGTCCGCAGGCCGACGCTCTATCCACTGAGCCAAACCGGTTTCAGCTAAATCTTTATGTTCTTAAATATGATACCAGAAGCATGATTTGTAGCCCTGGCTGGTGTGGCTCAGTTGGTTGAGCATTGTCCCATGCACTGAAAGGTTGCTGGTTTGATTCCCAGTCAAAGCACATACCTCGGTTGTGGGTTTGATCTACAGTCGGGTGGTCCAATTGATGTTTCCCCTTCTTTTTCTCTTTCTCCCTTCCTCTCTCTCTCTCTCAAATCAATAATATATTTTTTTAAAGCACGAGTCATAAAAGCAGAAATAACTTGGACTTCAAAGTTTAAAACTTTTGCTGCTTCTTCAAAGACACCATTAAGAAAATGAATAGCCCTAACCAGTTTGGCTCAGTGGATAGAGTGTTGGCCTGCTGACTGAAAGGTCCCAGGTTCGATTCCGGTCAAGGGCATGTACCTTGGTTGCGGGCACATCCCCAATAGGAGGTGTGCAGGAGGCAGCTGATTGATGTTTCTCTCTCATCAATGTTTCTAACTCTCTATCCTTCTCCCTTCCTCTCTGTAAAAAAATCAATAAAATATAAATTTAAAAAAAGAAAAAGAAAATGAATGGAGCTCTAACCGGTTTGGCTCAGTGGATAGAGTGTTAGCCTGGGGACTGAAAGGTCCCAGGTTCAATTCCGGTCAAGGGCATGTACCTTGGTAGCGGGCACATCCCCAGTAGGAGGTGTGCAGGAGGCAGCTGATTGATGTTTCTCTCTCATCAATGTTTCTAACTCTCTATCCCTCTCCCTTCCTCTCTGTAAAAAATCAATAAAATATATTTTGGGAAAAAAAGAAAATGAATAGACAAGCTACAGACTGGGAGAAAACATTTACAAATCATGTATCTGATAAACACTTGTTTCCAGAATATTTAAAAACTCTTACTCAATAAGATAAACTGCCCAATTTAAAAATGGCTTTGAATAGATATTTTACCAAAGAAGATATATGAATGACTAATAAGTACATGAAAAGATGCTCAACATCATTACTCATTAGAGAAATGCAAATTATAACCACATCTACTAGCCCTAGCCAGTTTGGCTCAATGGATAGAGCGTTGGCCTGTGGATTGAAGGGTCCCGGGTTTGATTCCGGTCAAGGGCACATGCCCGGGTTGTGAATCTCAAGGTAGCCGATCCATGATTCTCTCTCATCATTAATGTTTCTATTTCTCTCTCTCTCTCTCTGCCTTCCTCTCTGAAATTAATAAAAATACATAAATGAAATAAATAAAAATATTTTTAAATGGGCAAAGGATCTGAATAGACATTTACTTTTTTATATTTTTATTTATTTCAGAAAGGAAGGAAGAAGGAGAGAGAAATAGAAACATCAATGATGAGAGAGAATCATTGATTGGCTGCCTCCTGTACGCCCCCCACTGCAGATCGAGCCCACAACCCGAGCATATGCCCTTGACCGGAATCAAACCTGGGACCCCTCAGTCTGCAGGCTGACGCTCTATCCACTTATGCTGAGAGAAACCAGAAACAAAATACCACATATTGTATGATTCCATTTATATAAAACTAGAGGCCTGGTGCATGAAATTCGTGCATGGGGGGGGCTGTGTGTCCCTCAGTCCAGTCTGCACCCTCTCCAATCTGGGACCCCTCAAGGGATTGGGATCGGGCCTAAACGGGCAGTCAGATATCCCTCTCACAATCCAGGACTGCTGGCTCCCAACTGCTCGCCTGCCTGCCTGCCTGATTGCCCCTAACCACTTCTGCCTGCCAGCCTGATCACCCTCTAACCACTCCCCTGCCAGCCTGATTGATGCCTAACTGCTCCCCTGCCAGCCCAATTGCCCCTAACTGCCCTCCCTTGCTGGCTTGGTCACCACTAACTGCCCTCCCCTGCCGGCCATCTTGTGGCAGCCATCTTGTGTCCACATGGGAGCGGTCATCTTGTGTGTTGGAGTGATGGTTAATTTGCATATTACCTCTTTATTATATGGGACTAGGGGCCCAGTGCACAAATTCGTGCACCTTGAAAGGAACTATGGGCCATGAGGCTTTGGTGGGCACAGGGGTGGGTCTCAGCCCATCTTCCTTGCCCCCGCTCAGGCCCTCCCACCGTAGTCCCTGGTCCCCTCTCTGCTGACAGCCCTGCTCCCGTCACTGCTGCTGCTCCCATGGGCTGACGGTGCCAAGCAATCAGGACTGGCGCCGGGCACTGGCAGTGGGTGCGATCAGTGGCTGCTGCCCCAATCGCCCCTCAGGAGCAGGAGGAGGTGGAGAAGCCCTGAGAGGTGATCGGGGCCAGCAGCCGCTGCTCGCACCAGCTGACGGAACCAAGCAATTGGGGCCAGCGCTGGGCGCTGGCAGTGGGTGCAAGCAGTGACTCTGATGCCGGCAGCAGGTGCAAGTGGGGCCGGAGCTGGTGCCAGCAGCAGGTGTGAGCACCAGGTGGGACCACAGCATGTGGGAGCAAAGAATTTTCAGTAACCACTAGAGGCTTGCCCTGATGACAGCGATCAGTGCCCCACCTTGGTCTGGCACCCCAGCTCACCTGCTTCCACCATCCCGCCATGGCCAATACCCACCATGTTCTGCACTCTGCCACCTGCTGCCAACACCTGCCATATTCCATGCGTGTCCCCTGGTGGTAAGCACACGTCATAGTGACCGGTTGTTCGGTTGTTCTGCCGTTCAGTCTATTTGCATATTAGCTTTCTATTATATAGGATGTCCAGATAAGGCAAATCTATAGAGACAGAAAGACCATTAATGGTTGCCAGGGGCCAGAGGTAGAAATGGGGAGTGACTGCAAATGGATACTCAGGATCTCTTTGGGAGTGATGGAGATGTTCAAAATCTGGATTGTGGTGATAGTTGCACAACTCTGTAAATTTACTAAAAATCACTTAATTGTGTACTGAAAATGGGTGAATTATATGGTATACAAAATTTACCTCAATAAAGCCCATTTTCTAAAAAGAGCACGCTTGTTATTAATTGCCTATGAATTCCAGCTATGCTACTTACTAGCTGTGGAATCATGGGCATGTTATCTAATCTTTTTAGGAATCAAGTTTCCTCACCTGTCAAATGGCAATAATAGTATATATCTTTAAAAAATTGTACATATCTCATCAGATTGTTGTAAGGATTAAATAAAGTTAATACTTAAGTCAGTGCATTATTTGTTAACTACTATTATTCTTATTAATGACATTATTTCCTGTGACATTTCTACTTCCAAAAGTTTCAGACAATGAAGCATATGTTTTATTATCAATGATATGTATATATATTATATATTATACATTATACATTATATATTGTATGTTATAGGTTATACATTATACAACATATAGCATACAATCATATTATATCCTAGGGGCCCAATGCACGAATTCATGCACGTTGAAAGGAACTGTGGGCCACGAGGCTGCAGTGGGCACAGGGGCAGGTCTCAGCCCATCCTCCGCGCCCCTCCCCAGCCCCTCCTGCTGCAGCTGCTGGTCCCCTGTCTGCCAGCAGCCCTGCTCCCGCTGCTGCCCGCTGCTGCTGCTCCCACATGCTGATGGCACAGAGTGAGCAGAGCCGGCACCATCAGCAGGTGTGAGCGGCGGCTCCAGCGCCATCAGCAGGTGCAAGTGGGGCCAGCACTGGCAGCAGGTGTGAGCACTGGGTGGGACTGCGGCATGTGGGAGCAAAGAATTTTCAGTAACCACCAGAGGCTCACCCCAATGAT
The DNA here is from genome assembly GCF_027574615.1 of Eptesicus fuscus. NCBI lineage: Eukaryota > Metazoa > Chordata > Mammalia > Chiroptera > Vespertilionidae > Eptesicus > Eptesicus fuscus. Next base: position 14,839,122 of record NC_072473.1, read on the forward strand.
GGCGACTGGCACCCTGTTCATCTGCTCCACCATCCCGCTGTGGCCAATGCCCGCCATGTTCCACATGCGCCCCCTGGTGGTCAGCACACGTCATAGTGAGTGGTTAGTCAGTTGTTCAGTTGTTCCGCCGTTCTGTCTATTTGCATATTAGGGTGTTTAAAAATATATATATATTTTTTTTATTATCTCTCTATATAATAGAGGAATATGCAAATTAGCCGGGATGCCATAAGGTCACAACTGAACAGCAGGAATCTGAGGCTGCATGGTGCCTAGCTGAGGCAAGGGACCTCAGGCCATCTCCCCACCCAGCGGGGCTTGACGGGGATGTTATAGTAATAATGATAAGAATAATATAGAATAAGTATCAAAATGTAGAATTTCAGTGTGATATTAAAGTATGATGTTAAAAAGTATTGAATGTAAACAGGTTGATTAAACACCCCTGAGCGGCCTGTATGTAGAAAATAGAAAAAGTGATCTGTTCCCTATATATAAAACCAGATATGCAAAGCTCCTAGGACCCGCTGATAAGACACACTGAAAATGCCCATCTAGGCACATAAAAAGAGGAAGCACCAGAGAAAGATCAGAGCAGGCCTGCTCTGCTCCTCCACAGATGGTCACTCTCCACCCCCCTTCCTGCATCTGCCCAAGCTCTGCCATGGACTGTGAGTCCAAACAGTGAGCCGGAAACTGAGGCCTCAAGCAAGACGCCGAGCTGCAGCTGCAACGTCCAACGTCCAGTGTGTGTGTCTGTCGGCGCGGATCCCCGGGTGGCCTGCCGAGGTCTGGAAACCACCAGGACTCTGGTAAATAAACCGTGAATGATTCGTGCATTGCATGTCTATCTCCTGTGTAATTTATGCTCAGTCAATATTAAGTAAGTACCTTGGGTAGTACATATCAGTTTAGAGACTGGCTGAGGCACCCTTGTTCACCTGTGCTTACGTCCCTGAAGGAAAAATTAAGACAGGGGACCTCAGGCCATACCCCCTATCCCAGCGCTGGGCAGGGACACCTCAGGCCATACCCTCTGCCCAGTGGGGCTTGATGGGGGACCTGAGGCTGTGCCCCCCACCCTGGCACCGGGCCAGGGGACCTGAGGCTGTGCCCCCAACATGGAGGGGCTTGACAGAGGTGGGGCCATCAGGGACTGGGTCTCACCCAATGGGGGTGGGGCTGGCCAGGTCTGGGTCTCCTGCGTTTTCAAAGCATGTGCGGGTGATGGGCGGGGACTTAACTCTAGGTCCTGTGGCATGCCCCAGACCCTGACAGGAGGGAGATTTTCAGATAAGTTTTACTAATTTTCTTTCATCTCTGACACTTCTATTATAGAGAAAGGGCAAATAGCAATATTAAAATATTTCCTCTAATTAATTCCCTTTTAACGTGCATGAATTTTGTGCACCGGGCCACTAGTGTACTATATATTGTATAATATACTATCTATACTAATAAAAGCCTAGGTGACCCTTGTGCGCAATGTCATCACAAGATGGCCACCACAAGATGGTCACGCGCACAGTGGAGGCGGGGCCTGGCACCCGCTCTGTGTGGTGAGGCCTGGGGGTCCCGTGGCTCCACATGGCGTGGAGGAGGCTGGTCCCAGCGTCTCTGCTGCCTCGCACGGAGGAGGTAGGTCCCAGTGGAGGAGGCGGGTCGCAACAGGCGAGGGCAGTTGTGGGCAATCGGGCCTGCAGGGTAGCAGTTAGGCATTGATCAGGCCAGCAGGGGAGCGGTTAGGGGGAGATCAGGCCGGCAGGGGAGCAGTTTGGGGGGCGATCAGGCTGGCAGGCAGAAGCAGTTAGGGGCAATCAGGCAGGCAAGCAGGTGAGCAGTTAGGAGCCAGTGGTCCCGGATTGTGAGAGGGCCTAAACTGGCAGTTGCACATCCCCTGAGGGGTCCCAAATTGGAGAGGTTGCAGGCCGGGCTGAGGGACACCTCCCCATGCATGAATTTCGTGCACCGGGCCACTAGTATATTATATATTACATTCTATATTGTATATTACATATTATATATACATACATATATATATTGTCCCCAAAAATGTATACAAACTTTTTAAAAATATTTTTAATTGATTTTTTACAGAGAGGAAGGGAGAGGGATAGGAGAGTTAGAAACATCGATGAGAGAGACACCAATTCAGCTGCCTCCTGCACACCTCCCACTGGGGATGTGCCCGCAACCAAGGTACATGCCCTTGACTGGAATCGAACCTGGGACCCTTGAGTCCGCAGGCCGACGCTCTATCCACTGAGCTAAACCAGTTAGGGCTACAAACTTTTTGATAGCTCAATTGATGTCTCTTCCTTTTCAAATTTAAGCATTGGAATTAATAATTATTCAAAGTGTGCACACATTTTTTGAGACACGCTATATATATATTTTTTAAATATATATTTCTTTTATTGATTTCAGAGAGGAAGGAAGAGGGGGAGAGAGATAGAAACATCAATGATGAGAGAGAATCATTGTTTCGCTGCCTCCTGCACGCCCCCTACTGGGGCTCGAGCCTGCAACCCGGGCATGTGCCCTTGGCTAGAATCGAACCCAGGACCCTTCAGTCCACAGGCCAATGCTCTATCCACTGAGCCAAACCAGCCAGGACTATATATTTTTTTTCTTTTCTTTTTTCTTTTTAAGGGAGAGTGGGATGGGGAGAGATAGAAAGAGAAACATCAATGTGAAAGAGACACATCAATTGGTTGCCTCCCGCACACTCTCTACCAGGGCCAGGGAATCAAACCTCAGACCCTTCAGTCCACAGGCTGATGCTCTATCCACTGAGCAAAACCGGCTAGGGCTATTTTTTTATGTTGTTATTGTTTTTAGGGAGAGAGTGAGGGAGGGGGAGAAAGCAAGAAATATTGATCAGTTGCCTCCTGCATGTACCCCAACCAGGGATGGAACTCGAAACCTTGCTATGTGCCCTGATGGGGAATTGAACCAGCGACCTTTCAGCGCAACCAACTGAGCCACAGTGAACAAGGTGTGAATTTTGTATTTTTTTATTGATATAATTTACACACTGTAAGATTCACCCTTTAAAACGTATATTCACTGTCCTAGCCGGTTTGCTTCAGTGGATAGAGCGTCACCCTGCGGACTGAAGGGTCCTAGGTTCCATTCCCGCCAAGCACACATGCCCAGGTTGTGGGTTTGATCCCCAGTGTGGGGCGTGCAGGAGGAAGCAGATCAATGGTTCTCTCTCATCATTGATGTTTCTACCACTCTCTCCCTTTCTCTCTAAAATGAAAATTAAATTTTAAAATAAATAGAATGTACAGTTCACTGATTTTTTAGTATATTCACAAAGTAGTGTAACCATCACCACTAATTCCACATTGTAATCATCTGGGTTTTCTGAATTGGCGGTACAACTATTTACAATGTCAGATAAATTCTAAATTTATCAACTTGTAAGTTCCTAAATTTAGAATTAATTGCCTCCACCTAAATACAAAATATTGTACAGTTTCTGCCATCACTTAACCAATGAATGTATTTATTGAAATATATCTTCCCATTTTAGGTAAACCGTTGTACCTAAAACTTATAAAAACATACACATTATCATCTTTCTTAAGCATTAAATGAACACAGATAACCTAAATTCTTATTCATCTCTCCTTACATTTTTCTGCCTAGAAATGAATACATGTTCATGATAGAAAATTTGTAAAGCATAGAAATACATGGAGGAGGAACAAAACTTGAATTCTTTTTAACACTGGATGAAAAAGGGTTAAATCTCAACAACCTTTAAATTTTTAAATATCAATTTATTGGTAATATTTCCATCAAAGAAGTGGGTTTTCTTGGATCAGCTTTTAAAAAAAAAAAACCTTTTGGGGAGGTCTTACTGACACCCAGCTTCTATTCTATGCTAACTCCATTCTAGCGCCACTACGGACCACCTCCCTAGCTCCAGAAACGTCTGAGAGTTAAGTTAGACTTTGATTTTCCCATCCGTCGGCCGCGGAAGCTCCGCGCGAGGGCGCCCTGCCCGCCGTCTGCCAGTGACGCGAGGCGACGTGAACGTGGCCAGCTCAGCGCACGGCCTCCTCCCGCCTATAGCTCCGTCACAGGTGGGCGGGACCCAAGCCGACTTCGCCTTATTACATTGCGGAAGTCAGTAAAAAAATACGTTCCCACAGTCTGTCCTCACATCCTACCTAAGATTCCCAGGTCCTGAGAAACCCTTCCGGCCACCCCCACGGGAAACCGGAAATAGTTTCTCCAGAGCCAGCGCGCGCGCCGTTAGTTTCACCCGCGTAGCAAGGGTCCTTTTTTGGGGCTGCCCTCAGCTTTGCCTGCACAAATAACCAACAGGTCCGCTACGAATAGACCCCCAAATTTTGCCTCGTGTTTTCTAGTCATCCTGCCGGCAGGTTGTGTATGAACCCAAGCAGAAAGAAGTCCAAGTAATGAGGCCCTGCTGCACCGGTCGTCCTCCTTTCCCCGGCCCGGGCCCTAGCCTGCTTTCCTTTCTTCGCTCCGCCCCTCCTCCCCCGCCCTGCGTTTCGTCTGGCGGTTGCCGCGGCGACTTCCTTCCTCTCCCGACAAGATGGCGGGGGGTGAGGCTGGCGTGACTCTCGGCCAGCCGCATCTTTCTCGTCAAGATCTCGCCACTTTGGTAAGATTTCGATTTGGGAGGATGCGGAGTGAACTCGGGAGTGGGAAAGACAGGGCCTCCCGAGTGGCGTTGAGACAAGGCATTGCCGGGCTGCAGGAGCGTGGTTAGCTCTGGAGCCGGAGGTCCTGAGCCGCGCTGCCGCCACCTGCATCTCGGCAAGTCCGCGAGCTGGGCTGCGCGGGGCGGCGGGGGGGAGCCGAGATCCTGAGACATAAATGTCATTAAGTTTTTCACTTTTGAAAGTTTGTTCTCAGTGCTAATGTCAAGGTTGGGCGCCTCGGGCCTCCCCATCTTCTCTAGAGAACAGAGGAGTGTAGTGTTAGGTAGCGATGAGAAGGACTTTTAAAACTTACCAGTCAGCCGAGTACAAGATTGCTTATAGAAGAGAGCTGTTCGCATAGAGGTGAACTGTAGGTAAAGTGTAAAGTCAAAGGAAAAAGTTGTGATTTGCTTTATGTATAGTGATTAAAAGTAAAAGTAAAATGTTTGATTGCAGGATGTTACCAAACTGACGCCACTTTCACACGAAGTAATCAGCAGACAAGCCACAATTAATATAGGTAAGATAAGAATAACTTCTTGGAGACCTGAGTTGCTTGATCTCCAGCAAGTGATTTTTCTCTCCCTTTGGGAATTTCTGTCTCTTTGTGTGATTATCTGAATTATATAAGTTTGCAGATATTCAAACAGACGTTGAGCACTTGTGAGTAAAGCACCTCCTTGTTTTCTTTGGGAAGCACATGTTACCCATGCTTATCTTACAGACTAGGTGAGGAAAAAAATACAGACATATGAGAAGTTTAATAGCATAAGGCAGTATGTAGTCATGTAGCACTTTAAGTAAGAAATAAAAATGTGGCTGTACTTGTCACACAGGGTTATTGCAAGGGCAGAGCGTTTTTGAAAGTTTTATTTGATATATAGGCTATTATTATGTAGAGTTTTTTTTTTTTTCCTTAATTGACACCTACAACTGTAGAGGAGAAGTTATGTTGACTGAGTGTAAATTTGGGCTATTTGAGAGTCTGTACAAACAGCACAGTAAAACCTAGTTAAAAAGTAAGGCTCTACCATCAGGCTATTAAAGAGTTGTAAGATAAATGCTATCCTTGACATTACTGTAATTAAACGTGGGTTTTCTTATTTTCATGGATTCCTTTTGGTTAGGCTCATCATACCTATTTATTTTACTCTGGGAATACTGGAAAATTTCTGAATATACACAATACGTATTTTTACTGCATTTTTATTTTTAAATTTTTATTTATTGATTTGAGAGAGAGAAACATCGATTTGTTGTTCCACTTATTTATGCATTCATTGGTGCTTCTTGTATGTACCCTGACCAAGATGGAACCCACAACCTTGGTGTATTACGATGATGCTCCAACCAACTGAGCTACCCAGCCAGGGCCTTGAGTGTCTATTTTAAATGAAGGCAATTTTTCCTGTGATTAAAAACATGAGGTGAATAATTTTTAGTATGCTAAGTATGGCTTTTTTTGTTGTTGTTAATCCTTACCCAAGGATATTTTTTTCCATTGACGTTTTAGAGAGAGTGGAAGGGAGAGGGGGAGGCTCTCATCATTGATGTTTCTGTCTCCCTCTCCCTTCCTCTGTGAAATCAATAAAAATATATTTTTTAAAAAAGAATATGTAGGAGCAAAAATTGAAGCCACTGTTGGTTTTACATTGATATTTTATAATGAGTTATGGCTTTGTTTTTCTAGTCCATTGTTATTTGCCAAAAATATTTGGTGCAATTGAGTGCATGTGAATTAATTTTTTGAATTTTGTCTGTAGGTACAATTGGCCACGTAGCTCATGGGAAATCCACAGTTGTAAAAGCTATTTCTGGAGTTCACACTGTCAGGTTCAAAAATGAGCTAGAAAGAAATATTACAATCAAGCTTGGATATGCTAATGCTAAGGTGAGCCCTGTACTGTGGAACTAGACATCAACTTTAATTGGAATGTGCAGATAACAAATCCGAATCTTCTTTTCATTGAAACTTAGATTTATAAACTTGATGACCCAAGTTGTCCTCGGCCAGAATGTTACAGATCCTGTGGAAGCAGCACACCTGATGAGTTTCCTACAGACATTCCAGGGACCAAAGGAAACTTCAAATTAGTCAGGTGACCTCTTTGGTGCTAAAAACACTTTATACTTTATATTTTATTGTTTTGTGGTTGGAGCTCTTTGAAATATATTAACCGGGATATTAAACAGAGAGCCTAACCGCTGAATGGTTTTGTTATTTTAACATATTATGTTTTTAAATAGTTGTTTCTATTCTTAGGGGAAGAAAAAAGCCATTCTTTTTAAAAAAAAACATATTTGTATTGATTTTAAGAGAAGAAGGAAGAGATAGGAACATCAATGATGAGAGAGAATCATTGATCGGCTGCCTTCTGCATGGCCCACAACCCAGGCATGTGCCCTGACCAGGAATCGAACCGTGACCTCCTGGTTCATAGATCTAGACTCGAGGCATACCAGCCGGGCAGAGAATTTATTCTTTTATCAAAAGCCGGGCCAATTCCAGCTTTTGAAAGTGCTAGAGAAATTTTTGGCAAATTATTTTTTCAGATGGCAATGTCCATTCTGTTAACACTGTTAGCTTTCAAATAGGTGACATTCCCTATATACACTTCATACTGTATTTATTTTCATTGGATTTGGGAATTTCTGTCTCCAGTTATTTCTAGTTATTACATAGCTAATTTCATTTGCTTTGTAATGATCTATAGTGATTTGACTCAGCGAGTAGGTAATCTTATTTCCAAGGTCTAGAAACACCAAGTCCTGTAACCACTTGACTTTATAGCAGTAATAAATATTTATATTTGTTCCATATTCATATGTGGTATTTATATTCTGCATTAAAGTGGTTTAAATTTGTGAAATCTATAATTTGCATCTTGAAGCATTGATTGATCTTAGGACTGATAGTTATTTCTCCATTGGTAGACATGTTTCCTTTGTTGACTGTCCTGGCCACGATATTTTGATGGCTACTATGCTGAATGGTGCCGCAGTGATGGATGCAGCTCTTCTGTTGATAGGTAAGTAATATCAGAATTGGTTTGGACAAATCAATGTGGAGCAAATCCAAGATGAAATATTTAAAGGGGAACTAAGGCCTTTAAAGGCCATATCCATACCTAAGGGTGACATGAATGGAAACTAATATGAAATACTAGATGACATCCCTGCCTACCAGCTATCACAAAATATTAAACAAGATAGACCTAGGGCCTATAGAATTCATATGGTATTATATATTTTTAAAAGTCAGTAGTTCATTTTCCACACATCACATGATATAACTTATTTTTATTTTTAAAAGTATGTCAAGATGGGTGTGAAGAGAGCAGAGCGCCTGAAGAATGGCTCCTCTGTGAATAACACATCCAACAGCAACTTGGGCTTATTCTTCACAGGTGGCAGGATACTATGACTTTCCTGTGACATTACGCCCTATACATGAAAAAAAAAAGAAAAAGAAAAAAAGTATGCCAAGGGATATAGTATAGGACACCTGTACATTACTGCATAGAGAGGATGACTGTTGGAGTACCCAACAAAACATGCCTATTTCTTTATAATACACTGTTGGTTATCTTTACTATTAGTGTTCTTCCCTTTCTTTGTTAGGGAATAACCTCTATTAGTTGAAATTCATAGCCTGTATTAAGTGTCTTTTCCCTCGCCCTGACCGGTTTGGCTCAGTGGATAGAGCCTCGGCCTGCGGACTGAAGGGTCCCGGGTTCGATTCCAGTCAAGGGCATGTGCCTTGGTTGCGGGCACATCCCCAGTGGGGGGTGTGCAAGAGGCAGCTGATGGATGTTTCTCTCTCATCGATGTTTCTAACTCTCTATCCCTCTCCCTTCCTCTCTGTAAAAAATCAATAAAATATATTTTAAAAAAAACTTTAAAAAAAAAGTGTCTTTTCCCTCTTAATTACTCTGCCTCTCGGGAGCTTGACTAGGCCGGAACATTTCTAATACTAGATAGAGCTTTATGCCTAAGCAAAATTTGTTCAGGGCAGACCCTGAGATGCCAAACTTGTTGATTCCAAACTCCTTGCTTAGGACCAGCAGTGGGAGCCAAACATTCAAATGTTTCCTTTATCACATGCCAGCTAACAAAATATACATAACATAAAACTTACCATTTTAGCCATTTAAAGTGTACAATTTGGTGACATTAAGTACACTGACAATGTTGTACAAGCATCATCACTATCTAGATCCAGAACATCTTCATTACCCCAAAAGAAAGCCCGATGCCCATTAAACAGTCACTCTATTCTCTCCCAGTCCAGCTCCTGGCAACCACTAATCTGCTTTCTTTCTCATGAATTTGCCTCTTCTGACAAATAATTTCTAGCTAATTCTCATGCATCTATTTTATTCTTTGTCATTTAGCTGGTAATGAGTCTTGCCCTCAGCCTCAGACTTCTGAACACCTGGCTGCTATAGAAATCATGAAACTGAAGCATATTTTGATTTTACAAAATAAAATTGATTTGGTGAAAGAAAGCCAGGCTAAAGAACAATATGAACAGATCCTTGCATTTGTACAAGGTAAGAAGCCGTAATATCTAATACATCTATGGATCATTTGGAGAGCTAGTTAATCCAGGTACCAGATGTTAGCTTAATAGATGATATAAAACAGGGTAAGCTTAGGGGTATTAAGCCTTCTTTTTCTCTACCTACCACTGGTGAAATCGATGTTTCTGAATGAATAGACTAAAATATATTTTTGCTGGTTGAAAGTTAGAAGTGAAGTTGTATTCTGGAAACTACCAGTTTAATAAAAATCCTCAGTGAGCCCTAGCTGGTTTGGCTCAGTGGATAGAGCATCAGCCTGGGGATTGAAGAGTCCTGGGTTCAATTCTGGTTAAGGGCACATGCCAGGATTGTGGGCTCGACCCCCAGTATGGGGCATGGAGGAGGCAGCTGATCAATGATTCTCATCATTGATGTTTCTATCTCTTCCCTCTCCCTTCCTCTCTGAAATCAATAAAAAAATATTTTAAAAAATAAATATAAAAATCCTCAGTGATAATAAAATGAACAAAGCACTTAAAAAATAGGTCTTAAACTATTCTTACTCAGTAGCTACTTGGAGAATTGGAACTGACAATCATTTATTTAAACTTCATCATCCCTTTCTCTACCAGCTAGTGTTCTTCATATTAGGGAAGACATAATACATCTTATTGTTGACATTCGATTCTCTCTCAGCCTTGTTTTTCTTGTTAGAAAGGTTGACTTTGCACAGAACCCAGTTCTATCATAATGTAAAAGAATAAGTCATATTGATTAAAATTAATTCTGTTTGTTCCATTTCTTTGAACACCCTGTTTGACATATAATTAATAAGGAGCAAATATTAATATGTGCAGTAGTCTTTGATTAGCAAAGAGTCTATAATTTTGACATTTATTGGAAAGCTAATTACATGTTACTAGAAATCTTTCAACTAGTAAAATGTTCTTTCCCAGGAGTGTTAGTATTTTATTCCTTTAAACAGTTTTATCATCTTAGTATGTTAAATATATGTTAACATTTTTCTCTTAAAGGGAATAGTATCCATTTTCAGGAGTAAAAGCAAACAGAATACTGCCACCTTTCTAAACAAAATTATCACTTTCTACTGGTTGCTGGCACTTGTGTGGGAATGTGTAGGCATCTGTTTCTTAACAGTTTCCTGTAACATGTATAGAACAAATTTTGTAAAATTGAATTCTGATTTTTCTGAATTTTGTCATATAGGTACAGTAGCAGAAGGTGCTCCTATTATTCCAATTTCTGCTCAGCTGAAATACAATATTGAAGTTGTCTGTGAGTACATAGTAAAGAAAATCCCAGTACCGCCGAGAGATTTTACTTCAGAACCCCGACTTATTGGTAAGTGATAGGATTTGTCTTTAACTCTTAATTGGATCTTTTCTACATTGGTGATTCCCCCTTAAGAGTATTTATTACTATTTCCTATTTCTGCAGAGGTAATAATAAATTAAAATCTCCATTGAAAAATTTTTTTAAATTGTTGAGTTTTGAGAGCATATTGGCAATGCTAGATTGCATTACTGGATCAGGGCCAGAGTCCTGAATGCAGAAGAAATGTAACCTTTTTGTATATATGTTACGTGATTGAGATGGAATAACACCGTATTCTCTATGGAATTATGTTGTAATAAAGAACAGAATATTAGAACTCTCACACAGATTATTTCATTGTACCATTAATGAAGATTTTCATGTCCCTTTCACTTTTATTTAAGTTTAAAATATCAGTATTGCTATAATTTGATCATCAAAACTTGTGATTTCTTCCTTTCATTGATTTCAGAGAGGAAGGGAGAGAGATATATCAATGATGAGAGAAAATCATTGATCAGCTGCCTACTGCACGCCCCCTACTGGGGATCGAGCCCACAATCCAGCCATGTGCCCTTGACCGAAATTGAACCCAGGACCCTTCAGTTTGCTGGTCTATGCTCTTATCTATTGAGCCAAACCAGCTAGGGCTAAGCTTGTGATTTTTACAGAGATGTAGGAGCCTTTTCAAAACACATTTGAGCCCTGTTAGGCCTTCACCCAGGGTCCACCTGTGTGTTATGGGAAGTGTTCTCTTCCCTTGGGTGATTGTGATGCGTACCCATTGTTAAGAGACACTGCTCTCAGGACCTAAGGGCAGGTTATATAGTCCTAGAGTTGTTTTATAGTTTTAAAACTCAATTTTTATTTCAGAAGTTGTATAGAGGTATATAAAGAAAAGAAAAAAGTCCATAATCTCCCTGCCTCCCACTTCTAGCCCCTTAGCCCTGAAGTAACCAAAGTGAAACAGTTGGCATATATTATTCCCATACCTCTCTTTGCTCATATCATCATGTATTTAGTTTTAGTTTTTCTTTGTGGAAGTGGGATCATACTGTGTGTGTGATTTTAGTAACCAGTTTTTTTTTTCCCTTAATAGTGTCCTTCCAGATCAGTACATATGGTTCTACATTCTTTAATGGCTGCATGGCAATCCCTAGTATTGATGGATCATAAAATGCCTCCTGTCAGTGAACTTTTACATTATTTCCACTTTTTCATAAGACTGCAATAAACTTAGTTGGAGTAATAATGTCAGATTTTGTCACAAACTCACCCCTATGGTGTAAATCTTATGTGTGTACTATTTTAGGAAAGTTAACTTAGAAAATAATATTTCATGTAAAATTAAAGTGTACAGACTCGGCTTTAATTTGTTTTCTTTTTAGTTATTAGGTCCTTTGATGTCAACAAACCTGGCTGTGAAGTTGATGACCTTAAAGGGGGTGTAGCTGGTGGTAGTATTCTCAAAGGGGTGTTAAAGGTAAGTTGGGTTTTGGTGGTTGAGTGTTTGTTTGTTTAATTGGGGTAAATTGGTTAATAACATTATTTAAATTTCAGGTATTTACAACTTTATAATACAACATCTGTATACTCCATTGTGTGCTCACCACCAAAAGTCTACTGGTTATGATTTTGCTTTGTTTGTTTTCCCCTGGTCTTTTTAGGTGTGTTTTTTTTTTTTCAATTACAGTTTACATTCAGTATTATTCTGTATGTTTCAGATGTACAGCAAAGTGGTTAGGAAATCATGTACTTCCTTGGTCTTAATCAGGAAAACAGTATATGGATATTTTAAATTAAAAAAAATATATTTTTTTCTAAAGACATGAAACTCTTTTTAAAAGAATTTATTGATTTGAGAGAGAGATCAATTTTTTCTACTTATTTATGTATTGGTTGCTTCTTGTATGTGCTCTTATTGGGGATCAAACCCGCAACCTTGGCATATTGGGACAACACTAACCAACTGTGCTACCCGTCCGTCCAGGGCAAAAATGTTTTTCTTGGTGCCTAGTACTTGATATAGATGTCTTTTAGTACTCCACATTTTTTGTGGAGATAGGCTTATGTGGTAGCTGGATGTCGAAACAGTTGGATGGTTCTGGTTTGGGAGATCTTTTCTACTTTTTTTTATTGTTGTGATCTTTGAAATAGAAAAAGGATTGCCTTTTCAGTTTTGTGGTCTTTCTGTTAGGACTTCTTATATGTAAATGGGAATTGTGTTGTCCCTAATTCTAAATGCAGTAATTCTAATTATTTATTTTTTTTACAGGTGGGACAGGAGATAGAAGTCAGACCTGGTATTGTTTCCAAAGATAGTGAAGGAAAACTCATGTGTAAACCAATCTTTTCCAAAATTGTATCACTGTTTGCGGAACATAATGATCTTCAGTACGCTGCTCCAGGGGGTCTCATTGGTAAGGATTTTCCTCTCATCCCTATGTTATTTTTGAGAGGCAGGAAGGGAGAGGGGAGAGAGAGAGAGAAAAACATGAATGTGAGAGAGGGAAACATCAATTGGCTGCCTCCTGCATGCCCCCCATTGGGGATCGAGCTCACAACCTGGGCATGTGCCCCAACTGACTGAGAATTGAACTGAGGACTTTCCAGTATATGGGATGACACCCAACCAACTAAGCCACACCAGCCAGGGCACATCCATACGTTTTTATTTGTGGATATTCATGGCACTTTTCATGGGAAATGGATTACTCAAAAAGATATTTTATAGATACTCCTTTTTTTAATTCTCACCCCAGGATATGTTCGTTAATTCTAGAGAGGAGGAAAGGGAGAGGGAGGGGGGAGAGATAACGCATTTGACCACCACCCAGCTTCAACAAATTACCAATATTCTCCCAATCTTGCTTCCTCTTTATATCTCTGTTCCTCTCCTACTCAAAAGGTACACTGCTAAAACATTTTGAAGTGGATCCTAGGAATCATATGAAATCTTCAAGCTATCTTTTTGACCTGCCTAGGGGAGAAATGGCAGGCAGATATTCTTCACACTACCCATGAATTTTGTATCTTTTTAGCCTTCATTAAGGATAGATTCATTATTTATTTATTTTTATTTAAAAAAATATACATTTTATTGATTTTTTTTACAGAGAGGAAGGGAGAGAGATAGAGAGTTAGAAACATCGATCAGCTGCCTCCTGCACACCCCCGTACTGGGGATGTGCCTGCAACCAAGGTACATGCCCTTGACCGGAATCGAACCTGGGACCTTTCAGTCCGCAGGCTGATGCTCTATCCACTGAGCCAAACTGGTTTCGGCAGGATAGATTCATTTTTTAGTTAGTCTATTATCTCTTTGTCTTTTGTTTAGAATTTAAGTAAAGAGGGTCTTTCTGATTTCAAATACACAACTAACCTGGGAGTTTACAATTCTGTTTCTTCAGAAAAAATGGATTTTTTTGTCAAACCTATGTGGCTGTTATGTGACTATGAAAATCTAAGTATTAAAATGTATAGGTGTGTGCTGTACTTGTTTGAGTACGTTTTGGGATAAACAGCTTTGTAGGGAAAAAAGTTGGAACGTACACACACACACACACACACACACAAACACACAAACTAGAGGCCCAATGCATGAAATTCGTGCAAGGGCTCGGCCCTCGCAGACCCTACTTTGTCCGGAAGGTTGTTTGGCTGTTTGGTCTAATTAGCATATTAGCTCTTTATTATATAGGATATATCTTATTTCCTATCAGGAGTTGGAACCAAAATTGACCCCACTTTGTGCCGGGCTGACAGAATGGTGGGGCAAGTACTTGGTGCAGTTGGAGCTTTACCTGAGATCTTCACAGAATTGGAAATCTCCTATTTCCTGCTTAGACGCCTTCTAGGTGTACGCACTGAAGGAGACAAAAAAGCTGCAAAAGTAAGTGCTTTCCATAATTCCTGTTTCAAAAAAAGTGACAGTGATGTAAAGACCAGATTTACAGTTAACATGGGATTTAAAAAAAAAAAGTAAATTTGACTTCTTGAAAATGGAGAATTTTAATATGGCAGTCCGTTTAAAGTGAAACCAAACAAAACGGAAAAGTATGTCGTGACAATGATATAGTCCTGTTACCCATTTTCCTTATTTTCTTGTTAATCTTCACCCCAGGATATTTTCCCATCGATTTTTAGAGAGAGTGGAAGGGAGGGGGAGAGACAGAAGAAAACATCGGTGTGTCCTCCAGTGGACTCGTTGTCTCGCGCACATGTCTCAGCCAGGGCTAGAGATCGAGCCTGCAACTGAGGCATGTGCCCTTGACTGGAATCATAGGCTGACACTATCCACTGAGCCAAACCAGCCAGGGCATCCTTGACTGGAATCAAACCCGGGCCCACTGTCTATCCACTGAGCCAAACTGGCTAGGGCATCATTTGATTTTTCTTTTTAAGTTTCAAGATTATGCTGGTAGAGATGGAAAGTTGCTGACATCTGTTGTTGGCAGGGATGTCAGAAAATAAGTTTTGGAACACATTTTTTTGATATTGGGGTTTATTTTTATTTTCCTAGGTGCAAAAGTTGTCTAAGAATGAAGTGCTCATGGTGAACATAGGATCCCTGTCGACTGGAGGAAGAGTTAGTGCAGTCAAGGCCGATTTGGGCAAAATTGTTTTGACTAATCCTGTGTGCACAGAAGTAGGAGAAAAAATTGCCCTTAGTCGAAGAGTTGAGAAACACTGGCGGTAAGTGTCTTAGCCTTTGTCACTATCTAATAAAGAAGACACGGTTAATTTTCTTAGATCCTTGGTGGTGCGCGCGCTCGTGCGCGTGCACACACACTCTTTCACGTACACTTTTCCTAGAATACAACAGTTATTGTGGCTTTAGCTCTAAACTGTATTTATTTGGATGACTTTGTAATCTGTATTTCCAGCCCTGATTTGTGATGGACACATATCAAAAACCAATGAATTTACTTCAGTATTTCCCTTGTCTTTGGCTTTTTAAAACTTTCATTTGGAAATAAATTCAGACATAATAGGAAAATTACAAGAGTTGCACACACAACTCCTATATTACTTGTGTGTGTGCATATATATTTATATATATGAATAAACTTTTTTTCTGAACCATTTGAGGATTGGGTTGTTTATAACCATGCCCCTTGATCTCATAATACTTTGTATATTTCCTAAAAACAAAGATATTCTCTTATATAACCATGTAAAGAGGTTTAACATTAAAAAGAAAAAAAAGTTTAACATTGATAAAATAATAAAATCTACAGTCCATATTCCAGTTTTATTGCTTGTCCCAATATTGTCCTCTATGTCCTTTCAGTGCATTTAGTTTTCATGTCTTTTTGATCTCTAATCTGGAACTTCCTTAACCTTTCATTGTCTTAGCATTGACAGCTTTGAAGAATACAAGCTAGTTACTTTATAGACTCTTCCTCAATTTGGGTTTATCTGATGTTTCCTAAGATTAGATTCAGGTTTTATATTCTTGGCTGGAATACTTATAGGTGGTGATGTCTCCTTAGAGAATCATTAAAATTGTTCAAAGAAATGAGAGCATCTGAATGATTCTTAACATTTTTTAAATATTTTTTTTTATTGAGTTCAGAGAGGAAAGGAAAGGGAAAGAGAGAGAAAACATCAATGATGAGAATCATTGATTGGCTGCCTCCTGCACGCCCCCTACTGGGGATTGAGCCCATAACCTAGGCATGTGCCCTGATTGGGAATCAAACCAGTAACCTCTTGATTCCTGGGTCGATGCTCAACCACTGAGCCACGCTGGCTGGGTGATTCTTACATTCTTTAGAATTGTGGTTTTAACCCATGTTAAAATCCACCATGGAGGTGGATTTTGTTCTAGAAGCTACAGTTGAGTTAGCAATCCAACTTAGTCACTTAATAGAGCAGACATTGGAAGAGGGAGCAGAGGTCCCTCTGCTGTTGAGAGTAATCTGCCAATAATAGACTATTTAGTCCTTTAGTTTAATTTCCTTTACCATCTAAGGTAATGCTAAAGCCATTGTGATATGCTGAGGTGCTGTGAATGGAGAAAAGGATAGAGAATGGGATTTTTAATCAGAGTGAGGGGTTTTGTAAGAGCATGGTTCCTTGGGTGGATGGGAAGGCTCTTGGCAGTTCTGAAGGAGTAGGTGTGTTTTGATAGAGTGAAGATGAGCATATTTATAGTAGCAATTTTTTTTTCTTCTGTCATTCATTCTGACTAGAGTCCATCTGTCTGGGTCTAAGAATCTAAGATGATAGTGTGAGCTTTATGGAGGAGCAGGTTTTGGAGACATTCTGATTGAGCAGATAGGCAGGTAAAACCAGTTATGTCAAATGATTGTGTGGTAATAATGAAATAGCCCAAAACTCACAGTTTCTTTTATTTTCATTTTGCAGTTTAATTGGTTGGGGTCAAATAAGAAGAGGAGTGACAATCAAGCCAACAGTAGATGATGACTGAAGAATTTGGATCAAATCAGATTTTCTATTACCAAATTAGCGATATATTTTCAAAGTAGTGCTGGGGAGTGAATTTCACCTTAGTAGCAATTATTCTCATTTTTTGGTGATGCAAATATAACCTCTCTAGTACTGAAATTAGGGTCTACAATAAATGTAAAAATTATTGGATTGATTCTCTTAGAAACTACTCATTCCCAAATAATGTCTAAATTACATATCACTGCTGGTTTGAAATGAAACTGCTACAATTAGCTTTTGCCGTAGCACATGTACCACCGAACCTATTTGAAATAAATTTTTTCTTCTTATTTTCATGATTCATCTTTGAGTAGCTTCGGGCTTGAAAGGATTATTACATCAGTAAAAACTTGGAGATACAAATTTTTGAAGACTAGCTTCCCTTTGCCTCATACTTTATGTTGCTTTATCTTCACAATTTTGAGTAAAAGAAATGAATAGGTTCAAATAAAATTATCCTTTAGAGCAAGCATGTCAAACTCAAAGGCTGACACGGGCCAAATAAACAAGGTTTAAGTTTATGTGGGCCGCAAAAAAACAAAAGCTTCCATTTTCAATACAAAGGGCTGAAATAAATGAGTCATCGATAACATAAAATAATAGAACATTTTAATAAAAACTAATATTTTTCTTGAACATTAACTTACCAGACACTGAATTAAGACAAATTAATAAGCGTAACACAGATAAACCTATTTTTCTTGTTCTCCGAAAGTGAAATATTTCCTGTTCACACCAAACAAGTCAGTCCAAGACTAATGGCGTGGCCATCGGCTGCTAAAATATTCACTGCTAGTATTAGAGAAATGGTGTGCCTGCGCGTAAGGCGTGTAAGGGAAATGAATGCAACAGGATTATAGTAATCAGTCATCGAATGTTGTAGTTATTAAAAATTATGTATAACAGGATATTGTAAAAATTAAGTTATAATTAAAAAAATACATATATATTGATTTCAGAGAGGAAGGGAGAGGGAAAGAGAATTATTTTTTTTAGTGTATTTTATTGGTTTTCTACAGAGAGGAAGAGAGAGGGATAGAGAGTTAGAAACATCGATGAGAGAAAACATCGATCAGCTGCCTCCTGCACACCCCGCACTGGGGTTGTGCCCGCAACCAAGGTACATGCCCCTGACCAGAATCGAACCTGGGACCCTTCAGTCCGCATACCGACGCTCTATCCACTGAGCCAAACCGGCTTCGGCGAAAGAATTATTGATTGGCTGTCTCCTGCATTGACACTGGGGATGAAGCCCCCAACCCAGGCATGTGCCCATGACCGGAATCGAACTTAGGACCCGCAGGCTGACGTTCTATCCACTGAGACAAACCAGCTAGGGCAAGTTACAAAATTTTTTTAAAACGTTTCTTACATACCATTATATTGGCTGGGCCACAAAAATAGTTTTGGGCCACGAGTTTGACATGCTTTAGAGCATGAGTACTGGTTACTGTGGGCACCCTCCTCCGCCGCCCCCCCTTTCCTGGACTAGAATACAGGAAACTAGAGTCAGAAGTTCTCACCCTCTCCCTATGAAATCCTGTAATTGTTGGTTGACACCTGAAATCCAACAGCCTTCTCCCATTGCAAATACTGTTACACCAGGTGCTTCTATATAAGATCTTCCAAGGCCTTATGAGATTCTAATATTAGTAATCTTTAGGATTTACTATATATATAGTAAATATATAGTAATTATATATATAATTGATTACAGGGAGAGAAATATATATATTTAATTGGTTACAGGGAGAGAGAGAAACATTAGTGATGAGAGAATCATTGATCAGCTGCCTCCTGCACACCCCATACCAGGGATCCAGTCCACAATCAATCATATGCCCTAACCAAGAATCGAACTGTGACCTGGTTCATGGATCAATGTTCAACTACTGAGCCACCGGCCGGGGAAAAAAATTTTTTTTAATATAGTTTATTGATTTTTTTACAGAGAGGAAGGAAGAGGGATAGAGAGCTAGAAACATCGATGAGAGAAACATCGATCAGCTGCCTACTGCACACCCCCTACTGGGGATGTGCCCACAACCAAGGTACATGCCCTTGACCGGAATCGAACCTGGGACCCTTTAGTCTGCAGGCCGATGCTCTATCCACTCAACCAAACTGGTTAGGGCTGTTGTTCTTTAATATTAGTAATCTTTGGAGCTTTCAAGAGAAAAGATGTTAGAAAGCAAGGGGTGTGGCCTTTGATTTTTTAAAAAATATATTTTATTGATTTTCTATAGAGAGGAAGAGAGAGGGATAGAGAGTCAGAAACATTGATGAGAGGGAAACATCTATCAGCTGCCTCCTGCACACCCTCCACCGGGGATGCGCCTGCAACCAAGGTACATGCCCTTGACCGGAATTGAACCTGGGACCCTTGAGTCCGCAGGCCGACGCTCTATCCACTGAGCCAAACGGGCCAGGGCATGCCCTTTGATTTTTTTTTTAATATATATTTTATTGATTTTTTACAGAGAGGAAGAGAGAGGGATAGAGAGTTAGAAACATCGATGAGAGAAACATAGATCAGCTGCCTCTTGGACACCCCCTACTGGGGATGTGCCTGCAACCAAGGTACATGCCCTTGACCGGAATCGAACCTGGGACCCTTGAGTCCACAGGCCGACGCTCTATCCACTGAGCCAAACGGGCCAGGGCATGCCCTTTGATTTTTAACTTACTCTCCATGTTCCTGTACTTTTCATGTGCTGTGCTTTTTAATTTTTACTTATTTTTTGTTTCATAAGATTCTGTTAGAGCAGTCATTCTCAACTCTGACTGACATTAGAATTGCTGGGAAAACCTGAAAAAAAAGAAAGCTGCCTGCCCTAGCTGGTTTGGCTCAATGGAGAGAGCATAGGCCTGTGAACTGAAGGGTCCCAGGTTCAGTTCCTGATCAAGGCACATGCCTGGGTTGCAGGCTCATCCCCAGCAGGGGGCATGCAGGAGGCAGCCAATCCATGATGCTCTCTTACCATTGAGGTTTCTATCTCTCTCCCTCTCCCTCTCTGAAATCAATAAAAATATGTACTTTTTAAGAAAAGATAGATGCCCCACAGAGATTCTGATTTAATTGGCTTGGGGTGGAGCTGAGGCGTTGATGTTTTTTAAAAACTCCCCAGTGTTGAGAAACAAGTTTAGAGTTGAGAAGTAGGTGTATCAGATAACACAGAATCTTACTGAGTTTTGATAATACTCTAGTTTGCTTTTCTTCAATTTGTATTTAATGTGGGATTGGATGCCATAGTCATAATAGTATGCTCTTTTTGGCATTGAAGCTGGTGTGTTGTAGAAGTTTAGAATCTATGCCTATGAGTTATTTAAGTGTAAGTTTTGAGGAACCATATTAATGTCACATACTTGGTTGACATTGAAGGGTTATGTTATAGCGTCTGGAACACATTGAAATAAAACAAGGTTCTAATCCAAACATTAACTATATATCTAATATGTCCCCTGTGTTTTCTAAGTATTTACCAGAAATTCTGGAATGACGTAAGATGCAGAGCTTTGCAAGAGTTGACTAATTTATTATTTTTAAAAATATTCTTACTAATTTTTAGAGAGAGAGGGAGAAACACTGATATGAGAGCAAAATATTGATTGGCTGCCTCTGCACGCCCCGTACCAGAGATCCTGCCCACAACTTGGGCATGTGCCCTGACCGGGAATCGAATCGGCAACCTTTAGGTGCACAGGATGATGCCCAACCAACTGCGCCACACTGGCCCGTGCAACTAATTTAATTAGTCTCATGTCAGAATTGAAACCAGAAGTCTCTTGCATGAATTTCAACAAATCTGCAAAGCACTGTGCTTAGTGTAAATGGGAATATCCAAATAAAACAATGGGCCTTATTTCCATAGAACTTAAAGTCGGTACAGTAATTCTCAGCAAAAGACATACCTAGTTGAGAATCTGCTTGTAATGTGATGTTGCTGATGCAAGTTCATTGCATCTAAATTCTATTGGCTCTCGTCAGCAAGATCTTTTCAGAATCTGACCAGTTCTCACCACCCCCGCTGCTACCATCCTAGTCGGAGTCACCAGTGACAATAACCCTGTAACTCCTTCCTGCTTCCACACTTTCACCACGGCAGTCTGTTCTCAACATAAGCAGGTACCCTTTTTGCAAGCGAATGCTATGTACAACTCTGATAAATGATCAAGTTAGTCTCACAGAAGTGTGTGTGTGGGGGGGGAGGCATAAGGACAGTGAAGCTGTGACATCCAAATGACATCCAGGCTGACCTAGAAAGCTCTATCCCAGGGGTCCTCAAACTTTTTAAACAGGGGGCCAGTTCACTGTCCCTCAGACGGTTGGAGGGCTAGACTATAGTTTAAAAAAAAACAAACAAACCTATGAACAAATTCTTATGCACACTGCACATATCTTATTTTGAAGTACAAAAAACAAAACGGCAAAAACACCCACCCGCATGTGGCCCGCGGGCCGTAGTTTGAGGACGCCTGCTCTATCCACTATTTCACTCTTTGTATGTAACCTCCCAAGATGTGTGTGTTTACATTTGGCCTTTGCAGAGGAAAAAGAACTTTCCTTCTAATAAGAGTGTGCAAAAAGCTGCACTCATAAAATTGCTGAAATCCCATTTTTAGAAAAAAAATATGGTAAAGCTTCCAGTGAAATGGATACCTTTCTAGAAATGCATAAAAACATTTTTAAAATACCAAAAATAAAGCAGGCACCCTTAAAATATTGATAACAAGAAACTGAGAATGTTAAAAAAGTAGCTTTGCAAAAATTTTCACATTCTGCCAAATTTTAAGGAATAGGTAATTCTGATATTTAAATTGTTCCAGAAAATAGGAAATGAAGAGGGGGCTACAAAAGGAGACATCCTTCAGTGGTCGGCAAACTGCGGCTCGCGAGCCACATGCGGCTCTTTGGCCCCTTGAGTGTGGCTCTTCCACAAAATACCACGGCCTGGGAGAGTCTGTTTTGAAGAAGTGGCGTTAGAAGAAGTTGAAGTTTAAAAATTTGGCTCTCAAAAGAAATTTCAATCGTTGTACTGTTGATATTTGGCTCTGTTGACTAGTGAGTTTGCCGACCACTGTCCTAACTCATTGTTCAAAATTATTCTATCCCTGCTGTCCAAACCTGGAAAGAATACTACCAAAAGCAACAAAACTATTGGAGACGTCATAAAGTTCTAAAATTCATACTAAAATATTAGTAAATTAAGTCCAGCAATATATTAAAAAATAATGCTTTCTTGTGTACACCTGAGTGTTTTTATCGGTTGAAAAAAAAAAGCATACCTTGAAGATGCATTTGGTACAATTCAAAAATTTAAAAACGTAGGTGATGTAGAAAAGAAAACTATTAACTTGTGTACTTAGAGAACTATCAGAATTACCATTTTTAATGATGAAAAAATTTTCATCTTGGTAAAAAGTTTCACTTGGATAGAAAGGGGGATTGTGGGGTTAATAAAATAACTAGGATGAAATTTGGAGGGTGGGAAGCAGTCATCAATTTCATTCCACCAGAATTCATGTTATTGTTTTGTTTCTAAATTCTCAAGTCCTGGTACAAGTCAAGAATGTCAGCTGCCGCTTCAATTCTACAACACGATTCTCTGGGGCTTAGCACATGAGATATAAATATTGGGAATGGAAGTGACAGAACATTATTTACTAGGTCTAAGGTTGTCTACCTAAAAAGACAACCCAGAAACTGAAAAACTTGAACTGCTAAGAGAATTCAGTAAGGTGACAGAGTTCAAGATAAATATGCCAAAATTATTAGTTTACTAAATATTTACTCATTTACAACACACAAATACACAAATCAGAAAATGCAATGGTTATAAACTATCCAGGTATAAATTTGGCAAGAATATGCAAGGTATATATGAATACAACCAACATTGGCTGGAAGACAAAAAAGGAGATATGAATAATAAGAAAATAGGCAATATTCTTGGAAGGGAATACTCAACATTGTACAGATGACTGCCATATTTTCCCATAAACTCAGTGCAATCAATAAAAATATCAAGACTTTAAAGAACTTGTTCAGCTAAACATAAAGATTTGGAAAAGTAAATTCATGATAGTAAATGAACTTTGAAAAAGAATTATGATGGGAGAGTTGACATACCACATTTTAGAACATATAAAGCCACAATATAAGAAGCATGGTATTAATACAGAAATAGAGCAATCATTGGAACAAACTATAACCAGATCTAAAATTTTAATAATATATACTATAGGTAGCATTGTATGTCAGTGAAGAAAAAGATAGACTGTGTTTTAGTCCAAATGGCTAGCTATTTGCCGATAGAGATATTTTTATTGAAAATCTTATATAAAATTTCATCGAGATGAAATTATGAACAAAGAAGATATGCGATTATTTTAGCAATTTGGACGAGGAAGTCAAGACAAACCCAAAAGTTATAAAGGAAAAGTTGACAGATCCAATAAATAAAAGCTCAAAACTTATGGCCAAAGATATTGCAGATTTAAAAGATGATAGGTTGAGAAAAAATTCTTAAAACTTACATGACATATAAAAAATTCATATTCCCAGTATCCATCAGTAATATAAAAATAGAATAGAAGTGGGACAAAATACATATTGCATTGCTTTAGATGGCTAAAAACTAGCAGGAAGAGAACTCGTATAGACTCATGAGCACACTGATTTGGTTTGGGCATATGGAGAAGTTAGTGACAGCGAAATGGTCCCACAGACAGGAGCATATGCAGCATCTCATCTCCATGGAGTTTTTTTTTTAAATAAATTTTATTGATTTTTTTACAGAGAGGAAGAGAGAGGGATAGAGAGTTAGAAACATCGATGAGAGAGAAACATCGATCAGCTGCCTCCTGCACACTCCCTACTGGGGATGTGCCCGCAACCAAGGTACATGCCCCTGACCTGAATCGAACCTGGGACCCTTGAGTCCGCAGGCCGACGCTCTATCCACTGAGCCAAACCGGTTTCGGCCATGGAGTTTTCTTAGTGCCTCAGACTCCACAACAGGAAAGGACTGTTAGTGTCTTATTGGATCATGAAAATGAGTTTTGTGCCGAACCATTGTACTTTTATATCAGAGATCATATCATTGTTCAGGAAGAACTTAGACAAATATTCCTCTTACTATGCTTGCATTTAAGGGGACGTTTACAAACATTTGGCATCAGTGTAATAATCACACTGTATTCTGGAGGACAAGGCACCATTAGTGAATAATGTGTCTGACTTCAGCTTTTTGGCAACAGAGAAAATCCATCTCACAAATATGTATAGGCTATTTATAGAAGAAATACAAATATCCAATACACATTTGTGAAGTGCTCAGCCTATCTAGTAATAAGGAATGTGAAAACTAACAGTGTGATTCATTTTCACTCTTTAAAATTGGCAAAAATTGAAACGATTTATAGCAGTCAGTGTTGGTGAGGATATGGACGGGTACATTCTTTAAAGAAGACAGTTTGATTATAACAAGATTTAAAATATTTCACCCTTTAACCCAGAATCCCACATGGGGGAATGTATCATAAAGAAATATTTGCTCATCATGTTTATTTCAGCATTGTTTCTTTTTTTCTTTCTTTCTTTCTTTTTTTTTTTTTTTTTTTTTGGTTAATCCTTGCCAGAGGATATTTTTCAATTGACTTTTAGAGAGAGGGAAAGAGAGGGAAAGACAGAGAGAAACATCGATATGAGCATGAGCCCTGACCAGGGCCCAGTGCCAGGGAGGTGCCCAGAATCGAACCCGGGACACTTTGGTCTGCAGGCTGACGCTCTATCCACTGAGCCAAACCAGCTAGGGCAGTTTGTCTCTTTTTATTGCTGAATAGTATTTCACTGTGAAGATATACCGAATTTACCCATTCACCAATTGATGGACATTACAATTGTTTCCACTTTTTTGGCCATTAAGAATAATGCTGCTATGAACGTTAGCGTTCAAGTTTGTGTAGACATATGTTTTCATTTTTCTTTGAGTAGATTCCTGGGAGTGGAATGTTAGGTGGTATGGTAAGTCTGTGTTCTACTTTTTAAGAAACTGCTAACCTGTTTTTCAAAGTGGCTGTACCATTTTACATTCCCTTCAGCAATGTATAGGAGTTCCAGTTTCTTCACATCCTTTCCAAAACTTGGTATTGTGTGTTTTCTTTTGTTATACTAATTTTGGAGGATATGTAGTGGTATCTCATTGTGGTTTCAATTTGCATTTTCCTACTGTCTAATGATGAGCCCATCATAGTACCAAAATATCCCCCAAAATGGAGTTCAAGTTTGATCAAAACATATGAGAATGGGAACAGGGAAGATGAGAAATCTACATGCATAGCTGAACTTGAGAACACTGCTTGGGGCCCCCGGGGCGATTTCTGTTTCCTGGCTTTGCCCCCACTTCCCAGACAGCTGCTCACAGAGCTTGGGCACGTATCATCCTATTCCGCCTGGGAGCCCGTGCCAGCCACTGGGGACTGAGCTCATACTTTCTGTGGAAAGATGCCACCTTGAATTTGCCAGGGTGGCCTCCAGGTCGGTTGCTGAGAATGGGCTCGTCCCACTTCAGCGGCCACTGAAGTCCTGTGCCCTGTGGAAGCCCAGAGCCCACAGAATCAGAGAGGACCGTGCCACTGCTGATGTCACTGCCCTTCGTGTTGACCACCAGAAAATGGTGCCATTCCCTACGTTTTGGGTCCTTTCTGCTGGGAGCATCCGGGTCTGTCAAGACCAAGGTGTACAGTGTACTTAGATCAAGGCCATCCCTTGCAATACTAGTGGGTCGGTTCTCAGCCTGGGTGGGCGTCAGCACTTTGCCCAGCTCGTCTACCTCCACCCCGGCGTATGCGACCTGCAGCGGGTGCTGCGGAGTCTCATCCACCCCCTGCCGGCTCCAGGGCCGGGACCACTTCCCGAGGTCCGCCGGCACACGGGGCGGAGCAGGCGGACAGCCGCGAGAGCCGGAGCCGGAGCCGAGAGCCACGGGAGACCAGGCGCTGTAAAGTAAGATTTTCAATCGGGTAATAGAAATCCTCCAACTTTTCTGTTTTCGAAATTGTTTTTAACCATTCGAAATGCTTTGAATTTCCGTAGAAATGTTAGGCTCAGCTTGTCGATTTCTCTCCCCCCCCCCCCCCCCAAAGGGCCTGCTGGAATTTGGATAGGGATCGCGTTCAATTTATAGATCCAGGCGGCGGCCTGGGCCCGGGCGCGGCGGTGGCGGTGGCGGAGCCGGAGCGGGAGCCGGAGCCGGAGCCACATCTAAGATGGCAGCGGCGGCGGCGGCGGGGCGGGCGTTGTGGGGGGTGGCGGGCCGGGGCGTCTCGGGGCCCTGCGCGGCCGATTCGGGGCTCCCTGGCGCCCACCTTCTCGCCATCGGCGACGCGATCGGCGGGATCAGGGGCGCGCGGAGCCGCAGGCGATGCGCTCTGGCCCCGCCGAGGCAGGCATCGCCCTCTACAGCCGTGAAGATGTGTGTGTGTGTGTGTGTGTGTGTGTGGGGGGGGGGGGTTCGGTGTCCCGCGAGACGGAGTGCAGCCGCGTGGGCAAGCAAGTCCTTCATCATCATCATTACCCGGGGCTGCAGCAGCGTCCTCATCCAGTTCGCCGCCCCCCAAATCTATTCCTTCTGCAATATCCTAAAGACCTGCCGGGGCCATAGCCTGGAGCGGTCGGTGTTCTGCGCGCGAGGGAGGAGTCGTCCTCCATCTCCGTGCAGTATTTCCAGTTTTATGGCCACCTGCCCCAGCGGCAGAACAGGATGCAGGGCTACGTGCCGGTGAGCACCTAGCAGCGTGCCATACTGCAGAGCCACAGGGACTTCAAGGACAAGGTCGTTCTTGATGTTGGCTGTGGCTCTGGGGTCCTGTCGCTTTAAAATAAAATTATATATATATATATATGATTTCAGAGAGGAAGGGCGAGGGAGAGAGAGAGACATCAGCGATGAGAGAAAATCATTGATCAGTTGCCTCCTGCACCCCCCACCCCGGGGATCGAGCCTGTAACCTGGGCCTGTGCCCTGACCGATTGGCAATCAAAAGGTGACCTCCTGGTTCATAGGTCGAGGCTCCACCTCTGAGTCACAGTAGATGGACTCCTGTTGCTTTTTGCTGCCCAGGCTGGAGCAAGGAGGACATAGGCAGTGGAGGGCAGCACTGTGGCCCAGCACCCGTAGGTCTTGGTGAAGAATAACAACCTCACCTACTGTATTCAGCCACTGTATCGTGGTCATCTGCAGGAAGGTAGAAGAGGTCTCTCTGTCCATCACCATCTCAGAGCCTATGGGCTACATGCTGTTCAATGAATGCATGCTCGAGAGCTACCAACATGCCGGGTACCTGAGGCCTAGTGGAAACATGTTCCCTATCATTGGTGATGCCCACCCCGTGCCCTTCATGGATGAACTGCTCTACATGGAGCAATTCACTAAGGCCAGATTCTGGTACCAGCCATCTGTGGGCCCTCCGAGATGCCGTTGTGGACGAATGTTTCTGGAAGCTTGTAGTGGACACATTTGACACCCCGATACTGATGGCCATGCCTGTCAAGTACACGGTGAACTCCTTAGAAGCCAAAGATGGAGACTTGCACAGGATAGAAATCCCATTCAAATGCCACATGCTGCGGGAGGGGGGGGGGTGGTAAGAGAAAAAAGAAAAAGAAAAAAATTCCACACGCTGCAATCCGGGCTGGTTCAGGGTCTGGCTTTCTGGTTTGACGTCATGTTCATGGGCTTATAATAACTGTGTGGCTTGTCCAGGCCCCGCTGGTACCAGGTCTGGTGCCTGTTGCAGTCACCACTGTTTGGCAAGGCTGGGGACACACTCTCAGGGACATGCCTGCTTATTGCCTACAGAAGACAGAGCTATGACATCAGTATTGTGGCCCAGGTAGACCAGATGGGTTCCAAATCCAGTCACCTACTGGATTTGCAAAACCCCTTCTTCAGATACACAGGGGTGACACCCTCACCCCCGCCTGGGTCCCAATACACACCCACTTGGAGAGCACATGGATCATGGGCAGCACCGAAACCTCAGCAGTGGGATGGCCGCAGCTGGGATGCTGACTGCCTGGACCTGAGCAATGTTATCATAGGCGGCTTCAGTGTGGGCCACAACAACCGGATTCCTTTAGGGCAGTGGTCGGCAAACTGCGGCTCTGTTGACTAATGAGTTTGTCGACCACTGACCTAGACTCTCGATTCCAATAATTACAGGCTGTTGTTGTTCCTTGTGATTAAGCCCCTATCCCAGTGGTCGGCAAACTCATTAGTCAACAGAGCCGCAGTTTGCCGACCACTGCTTTAGGGTCCTCTGGCACCCAGGGCAGCAGTGGTGGGGCTCCAGCACCCACCACCTGGTCAACAGCCAGCTTACCAGGGCATCCCTGCCATCTCCATGGCCTCAGCCATGTCCACCCCAACCAACACCATGAACTAGGGGAGCTAGGCCCCTCCAGTGGGGAATGGACTGACAGCACCAAGAAACCAAATGAACACCCTGTCCACCCACCCCTCCACCTGGGCAGCTTTCACCCCAGTATTGAAGAAGCCCAAATACTGGCCATGGTCCTCTTTGCCTATAGAAACTTGGGACACTTTTAAAAAATATATATATTTTTACTAGGGGCCCAGTGCACGAATTTGTGCACCTTGAAAGGAACTATGGCCGAAACCGGTTTAGCTCAGTGGATAGAGCATCGGCCTTTGGACTGAAAGGTCCCGGGTTCGATTCCGGTCAAGGGCATGTGCCTTGGTTGCGGGCACATCCCCAGTGGGGAGTGTGCAAGAGGCAGCTGGTCGATGTTTCTCTCTCATCGATGTTTCTAACTCTCTATCCCTCTCCCTTCCTCTCTGTAAAAAATCAATAAAATATATTTTAAGAAAAGAAAAAAAAAGAAAGGAACTATGGGCTGCAAGGCTGCAGTGGGCACAGGGGTAGGTCTCAGTCCATCTTCCGCACCCCCACCTGGCCCCTCTTGCCTTAGCCCTGGTCCCCTGGCTGCCCACAGCCTCACTCCCGCTGCCGCTGTTTCCTTGAGTTGACTGCGCCAGCACCGCTCACACTCGCTGATGGCGCTGAGCGATTGGGAACGGGTGCGAGCAGGACTGGTGCTGTCAGTGGGTGTGAGCGGCGGCTGCTGCCCCGATCACCCCTCAGGAGCAGGGGGAGGTGGGAGAAGCCCTCAGCAGTGATCGGGGCTGTCAGCCGCCACTTGCACCCGCTGACGCTGAAGGCACCGAGTGATAGGGGCGCCGAGCGATCGAGCGATCGGGCCTGGCGCCAGGCAGGACCCTGGCACTGCAGCAAAGAATTTTCAGTAACCACTAGAGGCTCACCCCGATGACGGTGACCAGTGCCATACCTTGGTCTGGTGTCCCTGCTCATCTGCTCCACCATCCTACCGCGGCTGACGGTGTGTTCAAATTTTCTATGTTCCACACGCGCCCCCTGGCGGTCAGCGCACGTCATAGTGACCGTTCTGTTCTGCTGTTTGGTCTATTTTCACATTAGCCTTTTATTATATAGGATTGATTTCAGAGAGGAAGGGAGAGGGAGAAAGAGATAGAAACATCAATGATGAGAAAGAATCATTGATTGGCTGCCTCCTGCACTGCATGCACCACACAGGGGATGGAGCCCACGACCTGGGCATGTGCCCTTGACTGGAATTGAACCCAGGACCCTTCAGTCCACAGGCCGACGCTTTATCCACTGAGCCAAACCAGCTAGGGTGAGCTTGGACACTTTTTACACAATGTTGCTGCAGCTACCCTCACTGCCCACTCATATCTTGGCCCTGAGCGTGGGTCATTGCCATATTTTACACAGGATCATACCATGGGATCCCTGTTTCCCTCTCCTGCACTCTCTACCCTGACCTGGGCTTGAAATCTAACGAAACAGACATGCCCAGGCCTGACAGCTGCAGGCCCTGTGGGTGGGTGGCAGGGAGCAACTGTGGCCCTGCCCAGTTTCCCAGCGCCGGCCCCCCTTGCCTGTCTCCAGTGAGAAGGCAGTCTTACCCAGACGGGGCCTCCCTACGCCTTGGTCACAATGGGCATGACATGCTGCTTTTTAAATTCTATTTTTTTTATGAAAAGAACCAGTGTCAATCCACAGACCCTCTGAGAATCCGGGCCGGCCTGGAGGAGCCAGCAGCCTCCCTCCCCCAACTCAGAGGCTCAGTGGTAGGACTTCAGAACAGGGTGGGGCCAGGCCTGTACAGCTCCATATATGTGTCACAAAAGGGTTTACTTCACACTTGAATGTACAACCCACTCCAGCTGTCGGGAAGGCCCTGCCCCTTGCTGCTATCCTGTCCCTGAGCCCCTCTGGATCCGCCTCCTTAATCCCTGCCAAGAGCTAGAACAGGAGGCCCTGGGGCCTGGAGGGGAGGAGGGTCAGTGTCAGCCACTAGACACAGAGAAACCTCAAGGATCTGTTATGGAAGGCGTTCTTTTTCCTTGTAGCTAACATTAGGCCTGTGTATTTCCCTCAGTATTTGTATTCCCAGCCTAAATCCCATTTGGTCACGGTGTGTGATTCTTTTTATATGCTGCTTAATTCAGTTGGTCGATAGTTTGTTAAATATTCTTACATTTATGTTCATGAGGGATATTGATTTTTAGTTTTCTTATGGTGGCTTTGTTTGGTATTGGTAAGGGGTAAAGCTAGCCTCACAGAATGAATTGGGCAGTATTCTGTCTTCCTCTGTTTTCTGAGAGTTTGTGAAGGATTGGTAATATTTCTTCTTTAAATATTTGATAGGATTCACCAGTTTGCCAGTGAAGCCACCTAGATTTGAACTGTTCTTTCGGAGAAGATTTCAAATTAGTAATGCGATTTCTTGCTGTAGGTGTGTTCAGATTTTCTATTGCTTATTGGGTTAATTTTGATAATTTGTGTCTTTTCAGGAATTTGTCCATTTCATCTAAGATGTCTAATGTGTGGGCATAAACTTGTTCATACAAACCCTTTTTAATCCTTTTAATTTCTGTAGTGTGGGTAGTGTTGTATCCTCTTTCATTCCTGATTTTGGTAATTTGTGTCTTTTCTCTCTCTCTCTCTCTCCTCCCCCCTCCCCCCCTTTTTTTTGTCAGTCTTTTCAAAGAACCAACTTTTAGTTTTTTTAATTTTCTCTATTGTTTTTCTGTTTTCTGTTTCATTGATTTCAGTTCTAATCTTTATTATGTCTTATCTTGCTTTGGGTGTAGTTTGCTCTTCTTTTTCTAGTTTCCTAAAATAGAAGCACAGGTTATTGATTTGATTTTTGTGTGTGATATAAATATTTAAAGCTATAAATGTCCCTCTAAGCACCATTTTCTCTGTGTTCCATCTTATTTTAAAAAGTAAATTTTTTATTATGAGATAATTATGAGTTCACATGCTGTTTTAAGAAATCATACAGAGATATCCCATGTACCCTTTACAGAATATCCCCCAATGGTACCATCTTACAAAGCTATAATATCTCATTGTGGTTTTAATTTGCATTTCTAATGGCTAATGGTGTTCATGGGCTTTTTACCATCTGGATATCCTTTTTGGTGAAAGGTCTGTTCATGTATTTTCCTCATTTTGTAATTGGATTATTTTCTTTTCTACAGTTGAGTTTTGAGGTATTAATCCTTTGTCAGATATGTGGTTTGCAAATATTTTCTCCCAGTTTGTAGCTTGCCTTTTCATCCTCTAAATAAGGTATTTCACAGAGCAAAAATTTACCCATTTTTCCTTTTATGGTGCTTTTGATGTTAAATTTAAGAACACTTTGCCTGGCCCTAGCTGGTTTGGCTCAGTGGATAGAGCATCGGCCTGTGGACTGAAGGGTCCCGGGTTCAATTTCATTCAAGGGCACATGCCCGGGTTGCAGGCTAGATCTCCAGTAGGGGGCGTGCAGGAGGCAGCCGATCAGTGATTCTCTCTCATCGTTTTTTTTTTTTGTTTTTTTTTTTTTTTTTTTTTTTTTTTTTAAATTTCTTTATTGATTAAGGTGTCACATATTTGTCCTCATCCCCCCATTCCCATCCCACCCCTCTCCCCACGCATGCCCCAATCCCCTGTTGAACTTAACCGTTGGATAGGCTTATATGCATGCATACAGGTCCTTTGGTTGAACTCTCCCCCTCCCCCCACCCTCCCCCTACCCTCCCCTATCCTCCCTCTGAGGCCCGATAGTCCGATCGATGCCTCCTTGCTTCTGGTTCTGTTCTTGTTCCTCAGTCTATGTTGTTCATCATTTCCCCTAGATGAGCGAGATCATATGTCACTAGATATATACTAATAAGAACTGAATGTGAGACGAGCAATAATAGTTATGCTGACAGGCAAATGAATCAATCTGTAGCGAGCTTCCCCCTGGACCAACAGTTCTTTTGAGACCCAATTTCAATGTCCAGTAGTTCCTTATGTGTACATGTCAGCACTGACCCCTCAGCTCTGGATGGTGGACAAATGGTGGTAATGGAGGTCCGACTCCCTCTGGTTTGGTCTCGGCCGAACCCAGGGGCACGGCGTCACCCAGACTAAGGGGCACGTGGCCTCACCCCTACCCAAGGGGCGCGTGGTCTCACCCGGGCCTGGGACCCCACCTCACCCGGATGGGTCCAGGGGCGCACGGCCTCACCCGGACTCAGGATCTGGCTTCACCCGTACCCAGGGACGCTTGGCCTCTCCCAGACCCAGGGGCACGTGGCCTCACCCGGGCCTAGGTGCACGAGGCCTCATCCGGATCCAGGGACACATGGTCGCACCCGGACCCAGGGACGCTTGGCCTCTCCCAGACCCAGGGCCACTTGGGCTCACCCGGGCCTAGGTGTACGAGGCCTCACCCGGATCCAGGGACACATGGTCTCACCCAGACCGAGGGACGCTTGGCCTCTCCCAGACCCAGGGCCACTTGGGCTCACCCGGGCCTAGGTGCACGAGGCCTCATCCGGATTCAGGGACACATGGTCGCACCCGGACCCAGGGGCGCTTGGCCTCTCCCAGACCCAGGGCCACTTGGGCTCACCCGGGCCTAGGTGCACGCGGCTTCACCCGGATCCAGGGACACATGGTCTCACCCGGACCCAGGGATGCTTGGCCTCTCCCAGACCCAGGGCCACTTGGGCTCACCCGGGCCTAGGTGCACGAGGCCTCACCCGGATCCAGGGACACATGGTCTCACCCGGACCGAGGGACGCTTGGCCTCTCCCAGACCCAGGGCCACTTGGGCTCACCCGGGCCTAGGTGCACGAGGCCTCATCCGGATCCAGGGACACATGGTCTCACCCGGACCGAGGGACGCTTGGCCTCTCCCAGACCCAGGGCCACTTGGGCTCACCCGGGCCTAGGTGCACGAGGCCTCATCCGGATCCAGGGACACATGGTCTCACCCGGACCCAGGGACGCTTGGCCTCTCCCAGACCCAGGGCCACTTGGGCTCACCTGGGCCTAGGTGCACGCGGCCTCACCCGGATCCAGGGACGCATGGTCTCACCCGGACCCAGGGACGCTTGGCCTCTCCCAGACCCAGGGCCACTTGGGCTCACCCGGGCCTAGGTGCACGAGGCCTCACCCGGATCCAGGGACACATGGTCTCACCCGGACCCAGGGATGATTGGCCTCTCCCAGACCCAGGGCCACTTGGGCTCACCCGGGCCTAGGTGCACGAGGCCTCATCCGGATCCAGGGACACATGGTAGCACCCGGACCCAGGGACGCTTGGCCTCTCCCAGACCCAGGGCCACTTGGGCTCACCCGGGCCTAGGTGCACGAGGCCTCATCCGGATCCAGGGACACATGGTCTCACCCGGACCCAGGGACGCTTGGCCTCTCCCAGACCCAGGGCCACTTGGGCTCACCCGGGCCTAGGTGCACGCGGCCTCCCCCGGATCCAGGGACACATGGTCTCACCCGGACCCAGGGATGCTTGTCCTCTCCCAGACCCAGGGCCACTTGGGCTCACCCGGGCCTAGGTGCACGAGGCCTCATCCGGATCCAGGGACGTATGGTCTCACCCGGACCCAGGGACGCTTGGCCTCTCCCAGACCCAGGGGCACGTGGCCTCACCCGGGTCTAGCTGCACGAGGCCTCACCCGGATCCAGGGACACATGGTCTCACCCGGACCCAGGGACGCTTGGCCTCTTCCAGACCCAGGGGCACGTGGCCTCACCCGGGTCTAGCTGCACGAGGCCTCACCCAGATCCAGGGACACATGGTCTCACCCGGACCCAGGGACGCTTGGCCTCTTCCAGACCGAGGGCCACTTGGGCTCACCCGGGCCTAGGTGCACGAGGCCTCACCCGGATCCAGGGACACATGGTCTCACCCGGACCCAGGGACGCTTGGCCTCTTCCAGACCCAGGGCCACTTGGGCTCACCCGGGCCTAGGTGCACGAGGCCTCACCCAGATCCAGGGACACATGGTCGCACCCGGACCCAGGAACGCTTGGCCTCTCCCAGACCCAGGGCCACTTGGGCTCACCCAGGTCTAGATGCACGCGGCCTCACCCGGATCCAGGGACACATGGTCTCACCCGGACCCAGGGACGCTTGGGCTCTCAGACCCCGGGGCACGTGACCTCACCCATGCCTAGGTGCACGAGGTCTCACCCGGATCCAGGGACACACGGTCTCACCCGGACCCAGGGACGCCTGGCCTCCCCCAAACCCAGGGGCACGTGGCCTCACCCGGGCCTAGGCGCACGAGGCCTCACCCGGATCCAGGGACACACGGTCTCACCCGGACCCAGGGACGCCTGGCCTCCCCCAGACCCAGGGGCACGTGGCCTCACCCGGGCCTAGGCGCACGAGGCCTCACCCGGATCCAGGGACACACGGTCTCACCCGGACCCAGGGACGCCTGGCCTCCCCCAGACCCAGGGGCACGCGGCCCCACCCGGGCCTAGGTGCACGAGGCCCCACCAGGATCCAGGGACACATGGTCTCGCCCGGACCCAGGGTTCAGATTCGCCCGTACCCAGGGGCACATGGCCTCACCCGAACCCGGAATCCAGCTTCACCTGGACCCAGGGGCGCGTGGCCTCATCCAAACCCAGGGGCGTGAGGCCTCACCTAGACCCAGAGGCATGTGACCACATCTGAGCCCAGAGGCTCGCAGGCTCGCCTGGACTCGGGTCTCAGCGGGGTTTCGTCTTCTTGATCCCAATTCCTGTTGGTCAATTCCCTCTCAGCAATTCCTTCGGTCATTTTCTCAGAGCTCCAGGGCGGCTGCCGCAGAACTCGTTGGGCGGCGGGCTCGGCAAGGCTCCGGTGTGCCCGGTGCCCGGCGGTGGGCTGGTCCGGTGTCGCTGCGTCGGCCCTTGGGTCTGCAACGGTGGCCAGTCGCTGAGCGTGCGCACCTGGCCACTTCGGGGCATTGAGATTCTTGAAGGACTCGGAGGTCAGCAAGCACGGAGTCTCCCACCCCATGTCTCCCAGGGGCTCGTCTGTCCGTGCTCGGCAGCGAGTGGAGCCGTCCCCTCAGCCGGAGACCGCCGGGGGAACTGCGCCGAGCACGTTCCTGGCCACCATTGTGTCGCCTGAGCCATAGTTCTTAAAGTGTGGACTTTGGGTCACCGGCATCAGCATCATCCTGCGTACCCCTCTCTTTTATTCTAGTTGTAGAGCATCTGCTCAGCCAGCCCCCCGGTCTTTCTGGCTGGTGTCTGCTCTGCTCTCCCGTCGTAGTCTCAATATTGTTGTGGTAGGCAACGATCAGGCTGCCGCCCTATGTCTCCATCTTGGTCCTCCTTTGTACAGTTAAGTCTTGATTGTTGTTGGTGTCACTGGGAGGAATTGTCCTCCAGGCCAATTGGCCGTGAGGACCCTCTTTGTCCATATAGGAAGAGTTGCTGTGCAGGAGACATGTTTGTGGGCCGGGTCTTGATGCAGCAATGCCTTGGCGCTCACTGAGTCTGCCTCTAGAATGCCTCCCTTATGCAAGTGATTGAAATCTGGTGTCATCTCCCACCAACCACTAGATGCCCTCGTTTCTGGGTCTCCAATGCAGTGTGGGTCAGCCACTACCTGAGGCACTCAGCAGGAAAAAGCTTCTGCTCAGCTTGGCTGGGGCGGAGCTACAGGGTGGAGCCTACAACCTTGGCTTCCTGTCAGCCCCGCCCTATGAGGCTCCTGCGTCTGTGTCCCTCTGTATTCTTGCAAACACCTCTGAGAGAAACGCGCCCTGGAGTTTCGCCCACTGCCAAACAGTCCAGTCCCTCCCCTAATGAATCTGGACTCCCAGATTCTCCCCTGGAACTGGGTTTCAGTGCAGTTGGAACTGGGTCTCAGCGCAGTCTGGCGTCCCTGTCTCCTTCCCAGCAGGGCCACCCAGTGGCGCAGGCAAAAGTCCGTCCTCTGCGCACCTTCCAGTGCGCGCGTCTGGAGCCACCGCTTCTCTGTGCCTCCGCCACCACAGCCCAAATTCATTCCCCCAGCGTGCGCCTGGCTTCCCAGGGTTTCGCCCGGAACTGGGGTTCAGTGCAGTCGGAACTGGGGTTCAGCATGGTCCTGAGCTTATGTCTCCTTCCCGCTAGGGCAATTCAGTGGCGCAGGCAACAGTCCGTCCTTTGCGCTCCTTCCCGTGCGCGCCTCTGGAGCTCTGCCTTCCCCCGCTCCTCTGTGCCTGCGCCCCACAGCCCAGATTCATTCCCCCAGCCTGCGCCTGGCTTCCCAGGGTTTCGCCCGGAACTGGCGCTCAGTGCAGTCGGAGCCGGCGCTTAGCGCACTCTGGAGCCTTTATCTCCTTCCTGCCAGTGAACGCTGGCCAGGCCGTCAGCCGCCCCTTCCTCTCCGGCTCCATCCTCCCCGCAGGCGCGCGTGCTCGTGTCTCCGCCAGTTTCTCCATACCTCAGGCTTTTACGGCTCCCCCGATTGTCCCCGTGGCCTTCTCCTTCCCCCCAGCTGTGGGCATTTCAGTCCGCCAGCTCTCCTGTGGTTCTGGACGATGTCCGTTCTGACCTCTAGTTGTGCCTTTGAAATTGTTGTGCCCGGCTGCAGGTTAGGTGTTTCACTTATGCCGCCATCTTGGTTTCTCTCTCTCATCGTTGATGTTTCTATCTTTCTCTCCCTCTCCCATCCTCTCTGAAATAAATAGAAAATAAAAAGAACACTTTGCCTGGCCCTAGGTCCTGAAGGTTTTATCCTATGTTTTTTTCCCTAAATGTTTTATAATTTTATGTTTTACATTTAAATCCACAATCCATTTTGAGTTCATTTGTGTATCTGGTGTGAGGTTCAGGTTTAGGTATATTTATTTATTTATTTTTTGCCTTATGGCTGTTCAATTGATCCAGCACCATTTGATGAAAATACTCTCCTTCCTCCATTGAATTATTTTTTGCATCCATGTCAAAAATCAATTGGGTATCTTTGTGTGGGTTTGTTTCTGGATTTTCTATTCTGATCACTGACCTATGTCTATACGTCTACAATCTGGATTACTGTAGCTATATAATCATGAAATCAGGTAGACTATTTTTTTCTACTTTATTCTTTTTTCAAAATTAATTTAGCTATTCTAGTTCCTTTTCCTTTCTATGTAAATATTAGGATAAGCTTGTGTACATCTATAAAAATATTGTTGAACCCTAGCTGGTTTGGCTCAGTGGATAGAGCATTGGCCCACAGACTGAAGGGTCCTGGGTTCGATTCCAGGCAAGGGCACATACCTTGGTTACAGACTCATTCCCCAGCCCTGGGCAGGGCCCGTATGGGAGGCAGCCAATCGATGTGTCTCTCTCACATCAATGTTTCTCTCTATCTCTCCTCCTCCCTTCCACTCTTTAAAAATCAATGGAAAAATATCCTTAGGTGAGGATTAACAACAAAGTATTTCCTCTAATTAATTCTCAGATATATATATCTGAGATTTGGATGGGAATTGTATTAAACCAGTATAGGAATTTGGGGAGAACTAAAATCTTTTCTATGTTGACTCTCCTAATCCATGAACACAGGAAGTCTCTCCATTTATTTAGACCTTCTTGTATTTCTTGCATCATTGTTTTGTAGTTTTTAAGGATACAAGTCTTATACATGCTTTGTTAGATTTATACCTAAGTATTTTATTTTATTTTTTACTGATTGTAAAAGGTATTGTATTTTAAATTTTGGTGTCCATGTGTTCATTGCTAATATATAGAAATACAGTTATTTTATACACTTATCTTGTCTCCTGTGACGTTGTCAAAATTATTAGCCCTAGGAGTTATTTTATAGATTTAAAAATATATTTTTTTATTGATTTCAGAGAGGAAGGAAGAGGGAGAGAGAGATAGAAACCTCAATGATGAGAGAGAATCATTGATCAGCTGCCTCCTGCATGCCCCATACTGGGGATCAAGCCTACAACCCGGGCATGTGCCCTGACTGGGAATCGAACCATGACCTCCTGGTTCATAGGTCCATGCTCAATCACTGAGCCACACTGGTGGGGCATCCTATATAATAAAAGCCTAATATGCAAATCCACCGAATGGTGGAATGACCAGTAGAACAACTGGTCATTATGATGCGCACTGACCACCAGGGGGCAGACGCTCAACGCAGGAGCTGCCTCCAGTCTGCAGGCCCCAGGCCAGCCAAAATGGGTGCCAGGAGCCGCCCCCCAACCCCGGTCACCCTGCTGGTCGCCCTACAGATTGGCCCTGATTGCCGGCCAGGTCTAGGGACTCTACCCGTGCACGAATTTCGTGCACTGGGCCTCTAGTTTTTACATAAACATTCATGTCATCTGCAAATAAGGACAACTTTATTTCTTTCTTTTCAATCAAGATTCCTTTTACTAGTATTTTATTTCAGTTTATTTCTTTGTCATGTTGCACTGGCTAGGACTTTCAGTACTATCCTATATAATAAAGAGGGAATATACAAATTGACCGACATGTCGTAACAAGATGGCAGCGCCCACAGCAGAGGCAGGGATCCTGTAACACAAGATGGCTGCACCCACAGCTGAGGCTGAGTTCTCATAATGAGCCTTAACAAGCAATCACCAGGAACCTGAGGCTCTGTGGTGCTGGGCTGGGGCAGGGGACCTGAGGCTTCGCCCCCCTCCTGATGGGGCTTGACAGGGGACCTCAGGCCACGCCCCCCCCACCCCAGCACCAGGCCAGGGGACCTCAGGGCGCACCCCCCACCTGGTGGGGCTTGACGGAGGTGGGGTCGGCCAGGTCTGGATCTAGCCCAATGGGGGTGGGGCTGACTGGTTTCGAGGCACATGTGGGTGGGCGGGGACTTGACTCTGGTTCCTGTGGTGTGCCCCAGACTCTGACAGGAGGAAGATTTTCATATACATTTTACTAATTTTCTTTCATCTCTGACACTTCTATTATAGAGAAAGGGCAAATAGCAATATTAAAGTATTTCCTCTAATTAATTCTCTTTTAATGTGCATGAATTTCATGCACCGGGTCACTAGTGTTGAATAAGATGATGAGAGCAGACATCCTTGCTTTGTTCCTGTTCTTAGGGGGAAAACAGTCAGTTTTTCACCAATAAGTATAATGTAAGCTGTAAGTTTTTTTGTAGGTTTTATTTATCAAGTTGAAGTTACTTTTTATCCCTAGTTTTCTGAGAATTTTTATCGGGAATCAGTGTTGAATTTTGTCAAATGCTTTTCTGCATCAATTGATATGATTATGTGATTTTTTTCTTTTTTAGCTTGTTGAAGGGATTTTAAATATTGAACTAGATTTGCATCCAGGGAATAAACCTTCCTTGGCCATGGTGTATGACTCTAAAAAAATTTTTTTACTGTAAGAAAATATACATAGCATACAACTTACTATTTTAGCCATTTAAAAGTGTACAATTGTCACTAAGTACATTCACGATGTTGTGCAATCATCACCACTATCTAATTCCAGAACATTTTCATCACTCCAAAAGGAAACCTCATACTCATTAAGCAATCACTCCTCATTCCCATTCTCCCAACCCCTGGCAACCACTAATCTGCTTTTTGTTTCTATGGACTTGCCAACTCTGCATATTTCATGTAAATGGAATTGTACAGTGTGTGGCCTTTTGTGTCTGGTTTATTTCACGTAGCACAATGTTTCTGCGGTTCATCCATGTCATAGCATGTGTCAGTACTTCATTCCTTTCTATGACTGAATAATATAGCATATTTTGTTTATCTGTTCATCGGTTGATGAGCATTTGGGTTGTTTCCATCTTTTGGCTATTGTGAGTAGTGGTGCTATGAACATTCATGTGTAAGTTTTTGTTTGAACACCTGTTTTCAATTCTTTTGAGTATATACCTAGAAGTGGAATTACTGGGTCATATGGTAATTCGGTGTTTTAGCTTTTTGAGGAACAGCTAAACTTTTTTCTAAAGTGGCCACACCATTTTGCATTCCCACCAGGAGTGTATGAGGGTTCCAGTGTCTTCACATCCTCATCAATGCTTTTTATTTTATGTTTGTTGTTGGTGTTATGGCCATCCTAGTGGGTGTGAAGTGGTATTTCATTGTGATTTTTATTTTCGTTTCCCTAATAAGTAGTGATGTTGAGCAGCTTTTCATATGCTTGTTAGCCATGTGTATATCTTCTTTGGAGAAATGTCTATTCAAGTCCTTTGCTCATTTTTAAGTGGGTTGTCTGTCCTTTTGTTGTTGAGTTGTAGATGTATTTGATATATTCTGAATACTAGAACCCATATAATTCTTTTAATATGTTGCTGAATTTTAATTGCTAAATACAGGGGTGGGCAAAAGTAGGTTTACAGTTGTATGTGAAACAGAATTTATTCTGTGTGTGTGTGTGTGAACAGCTACCTCTTCAATAAATTATTTCTTATTTCTTTATGTATTTATTTATTTATTTTAAAATATGGACTGCTTCACGAATTTACATGTCATCCTTATGCAGGGGCCATGCTAATCTTCTCTGTATCATTACAATTTTAGTATATGTGCTGCCGAAGCGAGCACCAGAGTTTATTCTTTTAAAAAATATATATTTTTTTATTGATTTCAGAAGGGACGGGAGAGGGAGAGAGAGAGAGATAGAAACATCACTGATGAGAGAGAATCATTGATTGGCTGCCTCCTGCATGCCCACTACTGGGGATTGAGCCCATAAACTGGGCATGTGCCCTTGACCGGAATCGAACCCGGGACCCTTCAGTCCGCAGGCCGATGCTCTATCCACTGAGCCAAACCAGCTAGGGCCCAGAGTTTATTCTTGTGTTATTTATTAATTATTGTATTATTTATTTGTATTACAACTGTATTCATGAGGGATATTGACTGTACTTTTCTTTTTTGTGATTAATCCTCACCCAAGGATACTTTTCCATTGGTTTTTAGAGAGTGCGGGAGGCAACCAATCGATGTGTCTCTCTCACATAATTTTTTTAAATACATTTATTTTTTTTGCCTCTCTGATTGGGTTTTTTAGCTACCTTGTCTTCTAAGTTGCTGACTCAATCCTCTGCTTCATCTAATCTGCTGTTGAATCCTTCATTTCAGATATTGTATTCTTAAATTTTGACTGATTCTTTTTCATTGTTTCTATGTCCTTTGTTTTATGTTTACTATCTCTTTGTTGAAGTTCTCACTAAGTTCCTTGTACATCCTTATAACCACTGTTTTGAACTCTATACCTCCATTTCATTTAGTTCTTTTTCTGGGGATATTTCCTGTTCTTTCATTTGGGGCATGTTTCTTTGTCTCCTCGTTTTGGCTGCCTCTCTTTATTTGTTTCTGTGCATTAAGTAGATCTGCTATGTCTTCTTGTCTTGGTACGGAGGCCTTATGTAGTAGCTATATTGTGGGGCTCAATGACACAGTCTCCCTGATCACCTGAGCCAGGTGCTCCAGGAGTGTCCCTTGTGTGGGTTATGTGAGCCCTCCTATTGTAGTTGAGTCTTGATTGCTGTTGGTCCATCAGTGGGTGGGGTTGATTCTTAGGCTGGGTGAAGATGTGGATTGACCCCAACCACAGTGTATGAACTGCTGGGTGGAGCTGACCCCACAAATCGGAATTTGCCCCAACAGGGTTTGTGCCTGCTGAGATTTCCCTTTGGGTATGCTTCTTGAGGAACTAATTGGGTGGTGCTCTGCTGTGGTCTGAAGCCTGCCACCAGGTGTGTTGGTTCTGGGGCCTCTTGGGAGGGACTCCGTTGCAGCAGGTCAATATTAGGCACTGCCTGTGACTGGCTCTAGGCTACCTGTTTGGAGCTACAAAGGAATCCACAGTTGGTGCTACCTCTGCTGGGCCTGGGTGTGAGGAGAGGAGCCAAGCTGCATACCAAAGCCAGTTTCCACCAGCACCAAGCCTGGGAGCAGGTCAGCAAATAGCCCCAAGCACCCCCAAAATCCACCTCCGCCTGTGGCTTCCTGTTAGTCTCAGTGAAATAGCCTCTGGTGATATGAGAGTTGCATGAGGTAGGTTCTCAGTGAATCATCAGGTAGGGGGATGTGTTCTTCACTAGAATGATATAGATTCAAACTCAGCACCAGTGCTGGGACTGAAACCACTCAGCAAAAGTCCCAGAGTACACCAAGGTCAGCCGCCACCATCCGGGTGCCTGCAGACCTGTGTAGTGGGGCAGGGTCTTGTGGAGTTATCAGGGTGAGACCAGCAGAGTTCATCAGACCCACAGAGACCAAGACTTGGCCGTGTGAAGGGAGGGCTATACACAAGAATGGTGGTGCTGGTCAGGCATGTGAGGGAAAATTGGCACCCGCCCTAGAGGCACAGAATTCAGTCTCTTCCTGATTCTTCCCAGAGCTTTTCTGGAAACTCTGCACTGCAAGCCCAGGCTTGCCACAGCCAGGTGACAATTCTGCAGGACACCAGGTTGGCAGGGAGGGGCCACTGGGAGTTGGGAGGGTGGGGCTAGTGGATTTTCTCTGGGGATAAGCTCCAGTCAGGTTCGTGGTAGGAGGCGTGGTCTCTGCCCCAGAGTCATATAACTCAGTCTCTGACACCCCCTGAGTTCATCCTCGAGAGGCCTTCAAGAAATTCTACACCACAGGCACAGGTATCTGACTCCTCTTCAGGGCTTGAGCTCGGCAGGGTGGGGCAACTGGGAGTCAGGAAGATGGGGCTATTACATTCCCCCCGGCTGTAACCACACGGAGTGGGTGCTTAACTCAGGAAAGATTACATCTGTGGGAACGTGAGAGAGGGACTCCGCACAGGGCCCCTGGCGGCTGTCCCTTCAGCTCTCTCCTCAGAGCCACACAACCCAGACTCTCCAATCTTCTTTGAGCCTCCTTCCCTCC
Source organism: Eptesicus fuscus (assembly GCF_027574615.1). Lineage (NCBI taxonomy): Eukaryota > Metazoa > Chordata > Mammalia > Chiroptera > Vespertilionidae > Eptesicus > Eptesicus fuscus. Next base: position 14,882,355 of record NC_072473.1, read on the forward strand.
TTTGGAGGCCACGGTAAGTGGCTGTGAGTGAGATTTTGTGCTCTGATTCTTTAAGAGAGTGCCTGGGTTTCTAGCAGACTCCCATCTCCCTGGTGCAGTGGTCGGCAAACTGCGGCTCGCGAGCCACATGCGGCTCTTTGGCCCCTTGAGTGTAGCTCTTCCACAAAATACCACGGCCTGGGCGAGTCTATTTTGAAGAAGTGGCGTTAGAAGAAGTTTAAGTTTAAAAAATGTGGCTCTCAAAAGAAATTTCAATCGTTGTACTGTTGATATTTGGCTCTGTTGACGAATGAGTTGGCCGACCACTGCCCTGGTGGACAGAATTCGCACCGATTTTCACAGCCAGATGTTATGTGGGCTCCTCTTCCCGGCTCTAGTGTTCTGGGCTGGGAGCCCTGCTGGAGTTGAGACTCCATGCTCCTGGCAGGGGGAACCTCTGTAGCTGAGATATCCCTCTGGATTCTCAGCCACTGCACGTGGGTACGGGTCCAGTCCTTTTCACATCTCCACTCTTCCTACCAGTCTCGATATGGCTTCTTCTGTAAATCCTTGCTAATAAGACTTTTGTTCAGCTAGTCTTCAGTTGGTTATTTAGGTTGATTTTCCTTTATTTTAGTTGTACTTTCAGTTTGGTCCTAGGAGGAAGTGAGTGTGACTTCTACCTACTCTGCCACCACCTTGGATCATCTGTGAAGGTATTTCTTTTCATTGTTATTAACATTTAAGTCAATGGTAAAGCAGAATATCCTCAATAATGTGGGTGGGCCTTATCTAATCAGTTGAAGACCTTAAGTGAAAAAACTGACCTCCCCTGAGGAAGGAAAAATTCTGCCTTTGGACTTAACACTGCTGTTTTTCCTTGGGTCTCTAGCCTGCTGGCCTGCCCTGAAGATTTTGGATTTGCCAGCCCCACAATTGTGTGTGTGTGTGTGTGTGTGTGTGTGTGTGTGTGTATTTTCTCCCCTCTTTGTCAGTGATATTTTGCAGTTTCAAAAAACTTACCCACAAACTTCCAGAATGCTCCTTAGAGGGCAGTATTGTCCCTGTTGAGCCTTTAGTACTTTTGAGACAATTGCTGTATCTCCTGAGGCTGCTTTTTGACCAGAGACGAGTGGGTTGTGAAATCGGGGCTGGGGAGCTCCAGTTTCTCGTGGTCTCAAAGGCTGGACTAATCCCCTTTTATAGACAAAATGATATGGATTCCAAACTTTTAAAGTAGGGGTTGTACTCACAACCTACATAGTCTTCACTTTTCTCTCTCTATAAAAATATATAATATATATTATATAAATATAATATATGTGATATTTCATGTTATATATAAAATAAGGGATATATATACTGAGTGGCCAGATTATTATGATCTCTGAACACATAATAATCTGGCCACTCAGTATATATATATTAGAGGCCCGGTGCATGAATTCGTGCATGGGTGGGGTCCGGCCAGCCTGGCGGGGGGGGGGGGGGCATGGACGGTTGGCCGGCCTGCCTGCTGGTCGAACTGCTGGTTGAGGGGACAATTTGCATATTATCCTTTTATTATATAGGATATACACTGAGTGGCCAGATTATTATGCATTCAGAGATCATAATAATCTGGCCACTCAGTGTATATACATATATATTAACACATCTACTTCTATTGAGCTCATCTAGTGAATTTGTTATTTTATATATTGTATTTTTACCTTCTAAAATTTCCATTTGGTAATTTTTATGGTTTATTTTTACTCGGCTGAGAACTATATTTTCATTTATCTAAAGGGCGTGTTTACCTCATAGAGCATAATTATAACAGCTTTAAAGTCTGTCTGTTAATTTCAACATCTGAGTTATCTTGGATTTGGCATCTGTTGAATGTCTTTTCCCTTGGGAATTAGCCACGTTTTTCTCGATTTTTTGTATGTCAAATAATTTGGATTGTATACTAGATATTATGAATCTTATGTTGTAAGAATCTGGGTCCTGGCCACATGCCCCCAGGTCCGGGTGAGGCCGTGTGCCCCTGGGTCCAGGTGAGGCTGGGTCCCGGGTCCGGGTGAGGCCGCGCCCCTGGGTCCGGGAGAGGCCACGCGCCCCTGCGTCTGGATGAGGCTGGATCCTGGGCCCGGGTGAGGCTGCATGCCCCCGGGCCCGGGTAAAACCGCGCGCCCCTGGGTCCTGGGGAGGCCGCGCGCCCCTGGGACCGGGTGAGGCCACGCGCCCCTGGGACCGGGTGAGGCCGCGCACCCCTGGGTTCGGGTGAGGCCACGTGCCCCTGGGTCCGGGTGAGGCTGGAGCACGGGTCCGGGTGAGGCCGCGCGCCCCTGGGTCCGGGTGAGGTCGCGCACCCCTGAGTCCGGGTTCGGGCGAGACCAAACCAGAGGGAGTCGGATCTGCATTACCACCATTTGTCCACCATCCAGAACTGAAAAGTTAGTGCCGACATGTACACATAAGGAACTGGTGGACATTGAAATTGGGTCTCAAAAGAACTGTTGGTCCAGAAAGAAACTCACTACACACTGATTCATTTGCCTGTCAGCATAACTATTATTGCTCGTCTCACATTCGGTTCTTATAAGTATATTTCTAGTAACACATGATCTCACTCATCTAGGGGAAATGATGAACAATATAGACTGATGAACAAGAACAGACCCAGAAACAAGGAGGCATCGATCGGACTGTCGGGCCTCAGAGGGAGGGTAGGGGAGGGTGGAGGTAGGGGGGAGAGATCAACCAAAGGACTTGTGTGCATGCATACGAGCCTAACCAATGTTAAGGACAACAGAGGGGTGTGGGATAGGAATGGGGGGATGAGGACAAATGTGTGACACCTTAATCAATAAAGAAATTTAAAAAAAAAAGAATCTGGGTCCTGTTAAAGTCCTCTGGTGGATGAGATTTTTTTTTTTAAAAGCAGGCAATCAACCTGGTTAGGTTCAGACTACAAGCTTTGTGTGCAGTGGTCCCAATGTCAGTTCAAAAGCCTCTGCTCTGGTACTTTGGTCTTACCCGCATGTGCTCTACTCAGGAGTTAGGTTGAGGGGTGTTTTATATAATAGTTTCGTTCTCAAAGTCTTTGCTTTGTTACTTTGGGTCTGTCCCATGCATTCTCAGCTCAGAGTTGAGTCTGGGATTTGTGCTAGTTCATGAACAGAATTAACTCCTTCTCCAGCAATCTCCTTTTTGTGATTCCTTCCATACTTCCAGTTTTCAGGGGCACCTTTTCTCAGTTGTCTGGCCAGAGTATAGCGTTCCTTGGAGGTATTCTCATTGTACTGTCTAAGCAAGCTCTGCTGGAGATTTCTTCTCTGATGAATGTTGGGAGAGAAAGTAGCTAAAATATATGGGTAACTCACCCCTCACCCCTTCAAATTTTTACTTCCCTTCTTAATGCACCTGATTTTGCTGACATTTCAGAGTTCTCAGGTAGTTGTTTTTGTGTGTTTTCCCCCAGAGGTTATAGTTGTTTAAGTGGGAGAGAGAGACTATAGTGGGTTTATTCCATTTTGGCTGGTACCATAAATCAGCACATCCACAGTATTTCTATTAATGGTAAACTACTTTTTATGTCTGTATTTTGCCTTTATAATGGTAATTTATCTAGGTATAAAATGCTATGTTGGTAATAATTTCCTTTTTTCACTTTGAAAATATCATTTCACTGTCTTCTGGCAGCAGTTGGTGACTTATACAAAGTCTGTCGGTTATCTAATTTTCATTTCTTAGTGATAATACCTCTTTTCTCTTGTGGCTTTTAAGATTCCCTTTATCATTAATGTTTTGTAGTTTCACTCTGTGTCAAAAAAAGAAAAAAAGAAAAAAGTATCAACAACCATCCATAATGCTCCCTAGAGTGCAGTATTTTTCCTGTTGAGCCCAATAGCACTCCAGTGACAATTGCTGTCTCTCCTGACTGAAGTTGCTGCTTGGTCAAAGACTGGATAAGTTGTGAGATCTGAGTGTAGATCTCCTGTTTCTCACAATCTCAAAGGTTAGACTAGTCCTTTTATAAACAAAATGACATGGATTCCAAAATTTTAAAGTAGAGGTTGTACCCACAGTCTACATAAGCTTCATTTTTGTGTTTATAACCTATTTCTTTCATTGATTCATGGAAATCAGTCTTCACTAAGGTTTTGGCTAACTTCCTTCAGTCCTTCATTGCTTTGTATTTCTTTATTACCTTAAATATATTTCAGAGTAACTTAAAGCCACTTAAGGTCATTCATTAGACCCTTTGCACTCCTTTCTATGTTCCTTGCAGTAATTGTCAACTTATTTATTTACCATTAATTGGATTGATATGCCAGGTTCTATACTAGACCCAGACCTTTTTCTCAATGTTCCCTCAACCTCTTTAATGCACTAGTAATCTAGAAAAAAACAGTTTAATGACAGAACAGAGTTTTAAGGAACATATGAAGTTGTGCCAGAAAATGCTTTGACTTACATAACTTAATCTCTTCCTTAGTGGGTATATTTTTGGTCAGGAGAACTTAACCATTGTTTCTTAAGCTTTTATAAAACGTGTCCTGCTACTTTCTATGAAATATATTACAGTAATATTTATTGACCCATGTGCAGGGTGGTTGTGAGATATTTTACAATATTTATTGTCAAGTCTCAGTCAATAGAGAAAAATTGTTACTGAAAATAGTACTTTTGGGAAATGTTATTTGTCAGGTTGAATTATTTGTTCTATAACATCGTGTGCTAAACCTGAAAGTGATGAATAAGTATTAAAAATGAATCTGAGTATTTTTCTTTTATTAGTATTAATAACATCATTTCAAGTGGATGTTTGAAGACATTTAATTTTTGAGCAGAAATAATACAAATATTAATGTACTTGTATAATTTAAAGATAAAATAAATATTCCTTACTAAATATTAAAAAAAGTGGTTGGTTTAAATTAGGCACATCTTTGTTCATCATAAATGATTGTCCAGAGCTTGGACTTTGAATTTCTATTTCATATATTTATTAAAAATACAAAGACTCAAACTATGTATTTAACTGTTTTTTTTATAAATACATTTTAAAAGCATTAGTGTGCCTTGTTTGGGGAAATAAACACTGTTAGAGAGAAGCAAATAATTTGTATTCTAATTTTGCCTAAATAAAATTTCTATTAATTGAATGTTGTTCCAAAATTTACTAGAGAAACTTATACATGCAAAATTCACTTTAAACCATGAAGTACTACATTAACAAGAAATATTACAGTAATAATTTAAAGGAATCCTAGGGCTAAAATTATTTTGAAGTTATTTCATAGACTTAGTTTACTTAAATGAGCAAGGCCATAGGAGAAAAAATATTCATGAATAAATGTTCCCCTTCAAAGAGAGGAAGAATGAAAAAATAGAAAGGAGAGGAGATTCCTTATTTTCAGCTTTTATTCACAATTTGGTGTGCAGTCCTCCAGGGGATAGGGCCAGAAGATCCATTATTTGTAAAATAAATATTAGGATAAAATCCAAGAAATGAAAGAAACCACTATAATATTAAAATTGAATTGGAAATATTCACATAAACCCATTATTAAATAGTACATTAGTTATCTACTGCTACTTAACAATATTAACACAAACTTAGAGGCTTAACACAAGACACATTTATTCTCTCTCTTTTTCTGCGGGTCAGGAGTCGGGGCATGGCATGGCTTAGCTAGATGCTTTGCTTCAGGGACTAACAAAGCTTCAGTTAAGGTGCCCGCCCAGGCTCCATTTGCGTCTGCTTCCCTGCTCACGTGGTTGTGGGCAGCTTTTCATTCCTTGCGGGCTGCTGGAGTGAGGTGAGGGCCTCAGTTTCTTTTTTTTTTAAATATATTTTATTTATTTATTTATTTATTTATTTTTAATATATTTTATTGATTTTTACAGGGAGGAAGGGAGAGGGATAGAGAGCTAGAAACGTCGATGAGGGAGAAACATCGACCAGCTGCCTCCTGCACATCCCCCCAGTAGGGGATGTGCCCGCAACCAAGGTACATGCCCTTGACCGGAATCGAACCTGGGACCTTCCAGTCCGCAGGCCGACGCTCTATCCACTGAGCCAAACCGGTTTCGGCATGGGCCTCAGTTTCTTGCTGGCTGTAAGCTGGAGGCTTCCCTCAGTTTCTTGCCCAGTGGCCCTCTCCCCAGGCAACCCTCAGCATGGCGGGTAGCTTCTTTAAAGGCAGCAAGGGACATAGTCTCCTTGTAAGGCTGGCAACAGTCATACATACCACAATCATATACTCTATGCAACCTGTCACCTTTGTCATACACTAACGACTAGGAGCGAGTCATGGTTCCTCCCACTTTCCTGAGGAGGGGAGCACACAGAAGCACGAACACCAGGAGGCAGGGATCATGGGGGCCACCCTAGAGGCTGTCAGCCACAATATGTGAATTTTCTAGTTCTGTCTATTGAAATGGTCTAAAAGCATTGCCACCATTCATTGTCATGTTCGAATAATGAACCCCCCTCCCCTAGTGCTCAGGTTGTTGTATCTGAAAACCATTCCCCAGTTTAAGGAAGCTGGGCCTTTTGGAGAAATAGCTTATTCCAGGGCTGGGACAGGAAAAGTACAAGGAAAGCCAGGGATATTTTGTTATGCTAGAAATCAGTAGTTCTCAAAGATTAGTGGGGTCCCGTTGCACTGGCCGGAGTCAGGGCATTTAGAGGATTATGAAGACTCATGGTGGCAATGAATTGAAACAGGTGGAATCTATGAAAACCCGTGGTTTAATAATGATGTTCAAAAGTCTGAAAATGTTTACTTGTCACCATTTGAGGCAGCTATTATTCAACTCTTACTATGTAATTTGGCTATTAATAGTAAAGAGTGAAGCATTTTTTTTTTTTGCCTTTCCAGTAGAATCTGTATTTCAATAACCAAATATCCCCAATGGATAAAGGGAGCTCTACTTCAAAGATGAATGCCAATTAATAAATGTAGAGAGATGATAGATTTTAAAACACCACAGACTTTAATGGAGGCTCCAGAGGAGAACCCATTCCTTGCCTTTTCCAGCCCCCAGATCAGGGGTCCTCAAACTTTTTAAACAGGGGGCCAGTTCACTGTCTCTCAGACCGTTGGAGGGCCGGACTATAGTTTAAAAAAAAACTATGAACAAATTCCTATGCACACGGCACATATCTTATTTTGAAGTAAAAAAACAAAAATGCAAAAACACCCGCATGTGGCCTGCGGGCCGTAGTTTGAGGACGCCTGGCCTAGAGGCGGCTAACATTCCTTGGCTCTGCCCGCATCACTCCGGTATTTGCTCCTATCTTCATATCACCTTCTCTGCCTTCTGACCATCTTGCTTTTTCTTATAATGACCCTGTGATTACATGGGGTCCACAAGGATAATCTCCTTATCTCAAGATCCTAACCCTGGCTGGGTAGCTCAGTTGGTTAGGTCATTGTGCTGATACGCTAGGTTGTGGGTTCAATCCCTGGTCAGGGCACATATAGGAATCAACCAGTGAGCCCTAACCGGTCTGGCTCAGTGGATAGAGCGTCGGCCTGCGGACTGAAAGGTCCCAGGTTCGATTACGGTCAAGGGCATGTACCTTGGTTGCGGGCACATCCCCAGTAGCGGGGTGTGCAGGAGGCAGCTGATCGATGTTACTCTCTCATCGATGTTTCTAACTCTCTATTCCTCTCCCTTCCTCTCTGTAAAACATCAATAAAATATATTTTTAAAGAAAGAATCAACCAATGAATGCATAAATAAATGGAACAACAAATTGATCTCTCTCACCACTCCTCTCCTCTCTTCTCTCCTTCTCTCTCTCTCTCAAATCAATCAATAATAAAAAAAAGATCCTTAACTTAGTCACACCTGCAGAGTTCCTTTTGCCGTGAAAAAGATTCAAGGGATTAAGTCATGGACATCTTAGAGGGGAGGCCATTTTCCTGTCTACCACAGTATGTGATGTTTTTACTTTTGTGTCTACATTTTGTAATTTTATATAATGTGTATTTATTACTTAAAATGTGTAAGTTAAACGTAAAAAAATGTTATAGGTTAATACCAAGTGACATGAAATACGGTTCTTTGAAAACTTTTATCGGGCTCCATATGAAGCGTGAGCTTCACATCCAGTTATTTTCTTGGTTTTTACTGATACTAAATCAGAAAATTCAAATTCACAAGTATGTGTCGCCAGAAATGGCAGTCAGTGTTCGGTAACTGGGCCAGAGACATTAGTGTGTTGAATTAAACAAGGACTCATAAATTGAGAAGTCATTTCTTCCATTTTGTGTTGTCCCCGGACACTAAGAGGATGAAATATCGAGCTCAAATTCTGCAAGGAAGAATGTTTTACTTAGGAGAGTGGGTCTCACTGAGGGCAGCACCACCCAAGGGTGTGCTTTGAACACATGTGGGGTTGCTACAGTGATTGACAGGACTCCCCTGGCAGGGATTTCCTGGCAGTTAATGGGAAGGAGCCAAGAATGTCATATGTTCTTCAATGCATGTGACATTCTTACAAGGACAGATTTTCCTCCCTCTTATGTAATTTTCAAATGTCCCCTTAGAAAGTCACATATATGAAAAACCTATTTGTAATTGTCTGAGCCTAAACCCAATCTCATTTTGCATCTAAACTCCAAGTACTTTCTTCTTTTTTTCTGAAATTGAATTTTAACAAAATATGGAATGCTTTCACAAAGCTGCATGTCATTCTAGCATTGGGGCCATGCTTATCTTCTCTGTATAATTCCAATTTTAGTATATTGCTGCTGAAGCGAGCATAACTCACAGTCTTTTACGCACAGTTTTAATATCCTGGAATTTTCCAGGAACGGAACCACTATACAAACTGAAAGGAGTGTGTGTTGTTTTGTTTGGAACTTTACCAAGAATGGTTTAATGGTTTAGAAAATCACACCAGTGACATCAATGCCATTTATGGGCTGTGCTGGCTATCTCCCATTTGCCCTTCCAGATCCACTCCACTCCTCTCTGTCTGCTCTGTGCCCCTGGGAAGGGACTGTATCTACAGGTTTCTTTGCCTTCCAGTTTCTGGGCGGGTTCACTCAGAAAGCGAAGGCAGGAAATGTGGAACGTGGAAGGAGAGGGGTGTATGCCGCTTGAAATGACTACCAGGTAATAGGTGTTTTCTGATCCGTGGCAAAAGAAAATTGGATGTGACAATTTTATATTCCATTAGGAAATGATAACGTTGTACATGTGATGGAGTCCCAGCTAGTCAGAAAGCACAAGTAATGCGTATGAAGAAGTGCTTTAAACTCCCATGGGCTTAATGGTGGCAAGCTAAAGTTTAGATATCCTTAAAACGTTTGTCATTTTTTGTGTGTGAGAGATTTATTTTGCTTATGTGAGGCTAGTATTATTAAAACGCTATGAAGCTCGGCCGGTGTGGCTCAGTGGTTGAGTATCTACCCATGGACCAGGAGGTCACCGGTTCGATTCCTGGTCAGGGCCCATGCCTGGGTTTCAAGCTCCATCCCTTGTCCCCAGCAGCGGGTGTGCAGGAGGCAGCCAATCGATGTTACTGTTTCTCATTGGTGTTTCTGTCTCTCTCTTCCCCTCTCTCTCAAAAACAAAACAAAACAAAACAAAAAACCCCAACCCTATGAAAAGATAGACATATTAATCGAAAGGGAACCACCATCTTAGGAAATACATAGAAGACAATACTATTAATAACTTTCTATAGAATTTTCACTTAAAAATAAAACCCTTTCTCATGTAATATTTCCATTGATAATGGGAAAATAAAGATGAATATATATTGAAAAAAAAACCCCACAAAAACAAACAACCCTGCTATGGTACTTGCTCCCTCTGATATACTTCTTCCTTAACTCACATTTATGGCTTCCAGAAAGTTCTCTATGATTGTACAACAGCAAAACACAGGCTTGGTATATGCACAGTTTGCTGTCACTGGGTAAAAATGGATGGCTGCATTCTAGCCCCTGAAAGCAGTGGTGAAGGGAAATATTGCTAGGGGTAAAACTTTGAGCATTATGTCTTATTGTTCATTTCATGTGGAAGGAGAGATGGCCTATTTTCTCTCGAGGCATAATATTGTTGGGAGATACAATCTGTCAGAGCCCAGAGTGTCCCTGATGTTCTTGTTTTGTATGCCAAGAATGCGAGGCCCTGATCCTCTTTACCTGGGCTTTCATCTCTCAAGGCCATATTTGCAGGGAGTTGCCTGGAGAGATGAGATGCTATCTCCTTGGACAGAGAGCAGGTTTGCCGTAAAAGATGTGAGTTCAGCCCTGGCCAGTGTGGCTCAGTTGGTTAGGCATTGTCCCATGCACCGAAAGGTTTTGGGGTTCTATTCCGTCAGGGCACATACCTGGGTTTTTAGGCTCAATCCTGGATAGGGGGTGTGCAGGAGGCAGCTGATTGATGTTGCACTCTCACATCAATGTTTCTCTCTCCCTCTCCTTCTCCCTCTCTAAAAATTACTAAATATTCAATGCCTGCTATCTGTTAAGTAGGCAGTGGGGACAGAGTAGTTAGGGAGATCCTATCTAATAAAAGAGTAATATGCAAATTAACTGTCACTCCAAGACAAAATGGTGGCGCCCATAGCCACAAGATGGCGGCGTCCAGTCCTCTCAGCCCGCCGGAGTCACCCAGTCTCAGGGAGAGCTGCTACTGAGAGCCGGCAGCGTAAGCGGCCTGGCGGAATGCTGTCCAGAGATCCTCCTGACCCTTTATAAAAAAAAAAAAATTCACTCCCCATGGAGTGATCCCATACACACAAACCTGCAGTCTCGGGTCTTAGCCTTGGAGGTGCCCGTACCCCCACGGCTGTGATGCAAACTCTCATTGGGTACAGAGTGTGTCCATCTGGGCCCCTCCACATCCCCCCTGTGGGACTTGAGGAAGTGGGGAACCCATGCAAGTATATGCTGATGATGCTCATACTTACTGTGCTGCTGGCTTCCAGGGAATGGAAGCAGGCTAACTTGTTAGCTTGTAAGTAAGAGAAAGTCCCATATACCAACAAATATTTGTTATACACTTTGTAGGTGGTTTTACAAGCCTTTTGGGTATTACGTGACTCATACCTGAGTTTGCATTGGGGGTTGTGACTTGGAATTCTTCCTCTGTAGTTTTGGCCCTTATGGAAAAATTTTTGTCATTTTTATGTTTGAATGACTTCTTTTTATCTTTGTTCAGGCAAAACTCCACTGGCAGAGGTATAATTTGCACATCTGTTAGAAAAAGCAGATAAGTTTTACTGAGTTTATGAAACGATTTGACAAGTTTCATAGCAGACAATACTAAGGACCAGGGGTGAATGTATTGCCAATATAATAAATCAGAAATTCAAATATTCATTGTCAGGTTTTTTTAATTCACACTATAGATGGATAACACTACATGGTCATTTTTCATTGTTTATAATTCTATTTTGCTCCTTTCTTTCCCATATTAAGTTTTATTTATTTATTTTTTTAAATATATTTTTATTGATTTCAGAGAGGAAGGAAGAGGGAGAGATAGAAACATCCACGATGAGAGAGAATCATGGATCAACTGCCTCCTACAAATTCCCCACAGGGGATCGAGCCCACAGCCCAGTCATGTGCCCTTGACTGGAATCAAACCTGGGCCCTTTCAGTTCACAGGCCGACGCTCTATCCACTGAGCCAAACCGGCTAGGGCTCCATATTAAGTTTTAATCTTCTTAGAGCTGTCTTTATTTCCCCCAGTTCTAAATAACGGAATTCCAGCATTTGAACTGGAAACCCACAGGCCCTCCTAACTGCTGGGGTAAGAAACCCCAGCAACAGCCTCGGCTAGTGTGGCTCAGTTGGTTGGAGAACTGTTCTTTTGACCAAAAGGTGGCGGGTTCGATCCCTGGTCAGGGCACATATGGGAGATAACTGGTCGATGTTTCTCTCTCTATCTCTTCCTCTCTCTTAAAAAAAGAGAGAAAGAAAGAAAGAAATTCCAGAAACAGAATAAGATGATTTTCTTGTTTCTTAAAATGTCCTTGAAAATGTTATGTCTAACCATATAATACTTTTGGGTCTTGTAAGACATCTGGAAATCAGAACTTATGGCTTGTTCTGTGAATGTAACCTTGGCCTTAAAAGGCCGGTGATTCTTTTTGTTTGTACTACTTAATAATGTGTTTCCTGGGTAATGGTATTTAAATTTACATCTCCATGTCCTAAAAGCTATGAATACCTATGAGTTTTAGTAGCTAAGTTAATTGAAAATTTATGTGCACACAAAAATTTATGTGCAAATATTTATAGCAGCTTTCTTCATCAAAAACTGGAAACGACCAGATGTCCTTCAGCAAGTGGATGATAAACTGGTAGCTGACTACAATGGAACACTAGTCAGTGAGGGAAATATCTATTGATTCACTCAACATGAATGAATCTCTTTTGAGTGGTAAAATATACATAACATAAGCATGGATGAATCTTAAATGCATTTTGTTAAATGAAATAAGCCAGACTCCAAAGACCCAAACGTATTGTATGATTCCGCTCATGTGACATTTGGGAAAAGGCAAAGCCATAGGGATGTGTATAGCGATAGGAATATCGCTGCTGTAAAAAATGACCACAGCCGAAACCGGTTTGGCTCAGTGGATAGAGCGTCGGCCTGCGGACTGAAGGGTCCCGGGTTCGATTCCGGTCAAGGGCATGTACATTGGTTGTGAGCACATCCCCAGTAGGGGGTGTGCAGGAGGCAGCTGGTCGATGTTTCTCTCTCATCGATGTTTCTAACTCTCTATCCCTCTCCCTTCCTCTCTGTAAAAAATCAATAAAATATATTTAAAAAAAAAAAATGACCACAAACTTGGTGGCTTACGGCAACACAAATGTATTCCCTTACAGTTCTGGAGGCCAGGGGTCTGAAATCAGCCTCACTAGGCTAAAGTTGAGGTGTGGTAGGGCTGGTTCCTTCTGGAGCCTTAGGGGAAAACTTGTTTCCTTGACATTTCTAGCTTCTGGAAGCCTCCTGTATTCCTTAGCTGACTCTTTCCTCATATCATTCCATCCTCTTGCGCCCATTCTCATGACTCCTCCTACCTCCTTTGACTTTCTTACAGCTCTCTCTTAAGGACCCTGGTGATGACATTTAAGACCAACCTGGATAATTCAGGATAATCTCCATCATCAGATCCTTAACTTAATCACATCTGCAAAGTCCCTTTTGCCATATGATGTAACATTCATCAATTGCAGGGATTAAGACATGGATGTCTTTTTTTTTTTTAAGATTTTAAAAAAATTGATTTCAGAGAGGAAGAGGGAGTGAGAGAGAGAGAGAGAGAGAGACATCAATGATGAGAGAGAATCATTGATCAGCTACCTCCTGCACTCTCCCTACTGGGGATCGAGCTCATAACCCGGGTATGTGCCCTGACTGGGAATCAAACCTCGACCTCCTGGTTCATAGGTCGGTGCTCAACCACTGAGCCACATTGGCTGGGCTACATTAAAATTTTTTTTAATAAAATAGTTCTGGCCCCAACCCGTTTGGCTCAGTGGATAGAGCATCGGCCTGCGGACTCAAGGGTCCCAGGTTCGATTCCGGTCAAGGGCATGTACCTTGGTTGCGGGCACATCCCCAGTAGGGGGCGTGCAGGAGGCAGCTGATCGATGTTTCTCTCTCACCGATGTTTCTAATTCTCTATCCCTCTCCCTTCCTCTCTGTAAAAAAATCAGTAAAATATATTTTTTTAAAAGTCTGTAACTATGTACAATGACGGGTGTTAAATAGACTTACTGTGGTGATCAACTATTGAACCATTATTTTTGTACACCTGACACCCATTATGTGTCAATTATACCTAAAACTAAAGAAAGATGGTGCTTTGACTACATAATGTAAAACTAATGACAAAAAGAACTGTACGTAAATACTGTACTCTAGTTGGCAGATACAGAAATATAGATATGTAAGTATACGTGAGGTAGTATACTTAGATATATTTCCTGGCTCTGAGTGCCGTGATGGCCTAGAAGCAGTGGCACTCAGCAGCAATGAGAACACATCCAGACCTTGGTTTCTAAACACCATTCTCCAATAAATGGAACCAGGACTCCTTGAAGAAATGGCTGATTCTAGGCCTGGGGCAGGGAAGAGATAAGGAGCCTGCACTTGGCCTCTCCAGACCCCTGCTGGGAGTCCCATGCTGTGATGTTTATTCTGATTTTCAGGCTCTTGCTATAGTGTGTCCTTTCCCTGTACATTTGAAAGCTTTGTCCTTTTGGGTCACTTCTTCAGCAATTAAACCCTGTTCAAGTGCCATTGTGAGTGCAGCTATATATTCTATTCTTGTAAAGGTTGCATGGGCATGAGGGGGGAAAAACGGGGTATCGTCTAGTATGCATATTTGTTTTCAGATTTATTAGTCATATTATTAAATGATTCTCTATCCTTCATATTTTGGCTTTATAAACTACAGTGTCACTTTTGTTGTTGTTGCTAATCCTCACCGGAGGATATTTTTCCACTGATTTTTAGGAGTGGAAGGGAGGGGAGAGACAGAGAGGGAGAAACATTGATGTGAGAGAGACGCATCGGTTGGTTGCCTCCTGCACGTGTCCCAACCAGGGCCAGGGATCGAGCCTGCAACCTAGGTACATGCTCTTGACCAGAACCGAACCTGGGACCCTTCAGTCTGCAGGCCAACACTCTAGCCACTGAGCCAAACTGGCTAGGGCTCAGTGTCACTTTTTAATGTCAGATTCTACTAATATATAAATATTTCCATCTTTGATTTCTCTTAATTTGCATTTGTTTTATATGTTTCCCCTTTTCTTTACGTTAATTTTTTGTTTCATTTTGTGATTCATTTAAATAATATGAAATTCAAATTTTATTTTTAAAATTTATTTATTAATTTATTTATTATTTTTTTGCCATGTCATAATTCTTTTTTAAGGTGTGAATTTTGTTTATATATATATATATATATATATATATATATATATATATATATAATTGATTTTAGAGTTAAAATTTATTTTTAATTATAGTTGATATACAATATTATATTAGTTCCAGGTGTACAACACAGTGACCCAACATTTATATACCTTACAAAGTGATCACCACAGCAAGTCTAGTAATCATCTGTCCCTGTACATAGTTATTAAATGTTATTGACTCTATTCCCTATGCTGTATATTACATCCCCATGACTTATTTTATAACTGGAAGTTTGTACTTCTTAATCCCTTTCCTCTTTTCTACACAAACCCCCATCTTCCCTCCCCTCTGGCAACCATCAGTTTGTTCTCTGTATCTATGAGTTTGTTTCTGTTTTGTTTGTTCATTTATTTTTTTGGATTCCAGATATAAGTGAAAGCATATGGTATTTGTCTTTCTCTGTCCAACTTATTTCACTTAACATAATACTCTTTAGGTCCATCCATGTCTCAAATAGCAAGATTGAATTCTTAATCCAATTTGTGAATCTTAATCTTTAATAGGGGAGTAGATTCCATTTATATTTATCATGATCACGACTACATTTGTTTAATTATTTATGTCATATTTTATGCTATTTTTAATGATTCTTTATCATTTTTATTTGTTTTACGATTTAAAATTTTTGTGGTTTATTTATTTATGTTTGTGTCCATGAGTTTCTGTTTTATATCCCACACATGAGTGAAAGTATAGAGTTCTTAGCTTTTTTCTGACTGACTTAATTCACTTATCCAGTCCTCTATTGCAGGGACACTTTGGTTGTTTCCATGTCTTATCCGTGGTGATTTAAAAAATGTGTTTGTTTTCCCTTTTGACTGTTTGCTTTTATCGAATTCATTTCTTTGGAAGACATATATACTCTTTTTGATACTGCTAAGCGTGACTTTTAGGTTTTTCAAAAGCATCCTCTGGGTCTGGAGGAGGGAATGTACACAAGTATTTTAATAGCAAGAAAGCTGTGAACAACTGTCAGGGTCATGTCAGAAGGACTCAGGAACCAACTTAAAGAAGTTCCCATTAGCCACAGTTGGTATAATTTGAGCACCAAAAAAAGTAATTGCAGTGGATTGAAACACATGGAATATGTTTGAATCATGAGTTTAAAATGCTACCAAATGTATTTTAAAAAATATTTTATTGATTTTTTTTACAGAGAGGAAGGGAGAGGGATAGAGGGTTAGAAACATCCATGAGAGAGAAACATTGATCAGCTGCCTCCTGCACACCTCCCACTGGGGATATGCCCGCAACCAAGGTACATGCCCTTGTCGGGAATCAAACCTGGGACCCTTTAGTCTGCAGGCCGACGCTCTATCCACTGAGCCAAACCGGTCAGGGCGCAAATGTATTTTTCACTTTAAAAAGAAAACACCTGATTGAGGCAGCCGATTTCCAAAACGTTGAGGTGACTATGGAAATTGTTGAGGTGACAAGTCTCTACTAACACTCTCCCCAGTAAAAGAACCATTTAGCTGGTGAAAATTATTTAAAAAAAAAACCCAACCATTTAAACTTTCTGGAATTTGTCCCAAGGACACACAGCAAATAGAAACATTCATTCAAGAAAATCTCCTGCGTAAACCTTAGTAAGAACAGTGGGAGTCTGTAGCATTTGAGCCGTGAACTGCTTCCCACTCCCCAACTCAGTGTGATGAAAGCTCTATTGGAAAATTCAGCCCAGAAGATGGGGTTCCCTTTTCTTCCCGCTGCCAGTCTTAGACCATTGTTTCACTCCAGGAAGGGCAAGCCGTCAGGCAGAATCTCTCATCTCTCATCAGCTCTGTGTTGCCCAAGCTTCATCCAGGCAGATGCAGGGGAGAGGATTGGAGCTCCCTCCCCTGCCCAGCCTCCCCAGTAGGACAACAGTTCTACTAAGCGTGGTACTGGGTCCCACCTGATCCCCCCTGCTTCAGCTTGCTCACAGGGCAGAGGTTCTAAATCAGGAGGAGGAGCAAGAGAAGACCCAGGCCGACGACCCCTGCCCGGTTCCCCTCTTGTAAAACGGATGTGTCACTCTAGAAGTGGGACGCCATCCTCCCCTCCCCCAGCTCAGGTGTAGTAGTGCCGAGGTCCTCTTAGAACTGACAGCGGTGCCCGTCACACGGTGTGTGTGTGTGTGTAATATTTGTTAGCGATTATTGTGAAAGACTGGCAGAGTGTACGGATCTCTGGTTACAACCTTTTTCTCTAAAAATGTCTACCTGTTGCTCCATTTTCTTCTGAAAGCTGATATTGCAGAGAAGTCTGAAACCAAATTGTCTTTGTTGCCTTGGAGCATAGCGGTGAAGAACGCTGGTCGGCCTGCCTTGGTTTGTATTCTGACCTCCTCAGTTTATACTGGATGCATGACCTTGGGCAAGTGTCTTGACCTCTAATCCTTACTGCCATCATCTGTACAGTGGGGCAACTCCTACACCTCCCCATCGTGTACCCTTAGCATTTGTTGGCCAAGCGTCTCTCTGATTCGCTTATTTTTCTCACTCCGCCCTTTTCATTCCGGTGGGATTTCGAATCACAGGACCCGCAGCCCCTGGCCAGTTCTCTTACTCCATTCTCTTGGCCACTGTGATGGATCCAAGGGCGAGCGCGTGGCAGAAAGACAACTGGAGACCTTCTCTGGTGAAACCAGGAGAGAGACTCCATCTCTCTCTTCTGGCGTCACTGAGCTCTGATCATGGGAGCCAGGAGCTGCGGGTGCCACGTCTGGAGGAAGCCTGTGGGCCCCCCGGAGGAATGAGAGAGCCGCCGAGGCAGCTGGAGAGCAAAGGGATCCCGACAACATAGTTGGAGTTCCTGAATCTGGCCACCTTAGAGGCCAGCGCCACCCTGTTTTGGAATGCTATGAAGTCTGAAAGGGAGAAGTCACGCAGAGCATCAAGCAGTGTGCCGAGCAAATGATGTTTTCTCCTGTCTTGATGATCCCGGGCTGTTTTCTTTTGTAGCGAAAACGTATTGCCATGTGTGTGTCATTAGATAATCCTCCCTGAAATGGGGTAAGTTCCTTCCTTCAGTCTACACATGGAGATCTCCCTTAAACTCAGAAAAACCTTTTTTTTCTAAAAGATCTTTCATGCCCTGGCCGGCTATCTCAGTTGGTTAGAGCATCGTCCCAGTATGCCAAGGTTGCTGGTTTGATTCCCGGTCAGGGCACACACAAGGATCAACCAGTGAATGCATAAATAAGTGGAACAACAAATCTCTCTCTCTCTCTCTCTCCCTCCCTCCCTCCCTCCCTCTTTTCCTCCCTCCTTCCCTCCCTCCCTCCCTCCCTCCCTCCTTCCTTCCTTCCCTCCCTCCCTCCCTCCCTCCCTGCTTCCCTCCTTCCCTCCCTCCCTCCCTCCCTCCCTCCCTCCTTCCCTCCTCCCTCCCTCCCTCCCTCCCTCCCTCCCTCCCTCCCTCCTTCCTTCCTTCCCTCCCTCCCTCCCTCCCTCTCTCCAATAAATGAACATTAAAAAAATAAAAGAAAACATCTTTCATCATGTATTTCTTGGCCAGGAACGTCACGCACCTGTAATTTGTTGATCATTGTCCCAGTGTCAACGCTCTCTTCATTCTCCTCCACATCTGAACACCGAGTTCCCAGGGGCATGGACGTGGGTGATGCAGTACCAATGCCAAGAGCTGTTGCTCCTGGGCCATACCATGCCCACGGGAGGACTCTAAGCCACGGGCTGCCACAAGCCCAGCCCCAAATGGGTTTCTGCCTTGTCCTTGTCCCACTGTCTTTCTAGTAGCAGGGATTTGCGCTACAGGATTTCTCAGTAACAGACTGCATGCAAGGTCAGAGTGAGGAGCAACAGCTCTGCAGGATCCCAGAAAGCCCTGCTCCCTCAGCAGTGCCCTGGAGCTCCTGGGATATGCAGGCTCTCAGGCCCCATCCTATATCAGGAGCATTTTCACAACATCCCCAGGGGCCCTGTGTGCCCATTAAAGTTTGAGAAGCTCTGCTTCAGAGCACAGGTTCAGTTTGAACCTTTTATTCATAATCCATTTTTTGGGGTCTTCTCACAAAGTCTATTTTTCCACCCCCAGTAAAAACCTTTCCAGACCTAACTGGTTTGGCTCAATGAATGGAGCGTTGGCCTGCGGACTGAAGGGTCCCAGGTTCGAGTCCGCTCAGGGGCTTGTAACTTGGTTGCGGGCACGTCCCCAGTGGGGAGTATGCAGGAGGCAGCTGAATCGTTGTTTCTCTCTCATCGATGTTTCTGACTCTCTATCCCTCTCCCTTCCTCTCTGTAAAAAATCAATAAAATATATATTTTTAAAAACAAAACAAAACAAAACAACCCAACAAAAACCTTCCCGAACTGACCAGACCAGATCATGTAATGCTCTGACACTTGATTTTCATGTGAATTTTCCCTGAATATAATGACCATAAAGTGGGGGTTCCATTGCTGGATCACTTAGCAGTCATATGCGCAATTCACACTTTATAGAAATCTTAATTTTACTCAGTCAGATTACTACTGTGTCCTTGGCTTGCCTCACCTTTTTGAGAATTACGAAACTTTCCACATTTTTGCCAGCTGCTTCTTCCTGTTTTGCTCTCAATTTGGGTTGTTTCTATTTGCTTGATGCCTGAATGCAAAAACAAGTAAAAATCATTTGTGGTTCATGTAAACACAGAGCACAATTCAAATTTATTCCATATGAGATTCTCTGACGAGGAATCATGTCCGATTACTGGTGAGAACATTTTTGCCTTAAAATGTAATGTTTAGTTGTCACTCCTTTGAGCATATTTATTTAAGCATTTTGGGGTGAAAAGTCATTTGAATTAGAATCATGAAAATAATTACAATAATGAAACGTCGTTAAAAAGGAGTCTTTGTTCAAAATGTGGGAGAATTTTCAAGAGCTGCTTTAACAAATGTTGCTAACTGAAAGGTCATTCTGTAAGATACTTATGTTCTTGGCAAAAAGTAAAAAGTATGAGCACATCAAGTATTGGCCACGGAATGGGGAGTTGGGAATTCTCTTCTGCTGGAGGGAATGTATATTAGTATAGTCGTTTTGGAGAGTAATTTTGAAAATGTGCCATATCCAGCAATTTTACTTCTTTATACTGCAAGCGAAACTTATAAATATGAGCAAAGAGGCGTTTACCAGGATGTACTAATATTTCTTATAGTATCATTGGTGTGTGCCCACCGGTCTGTGTATTCACCTGAAATGCTGGTTAAATTGCAGATTCCTGAGCTTTATCACAGATCTACTAAAAATCAGAATTTCTGGGAATTGAGGCCCAGGAGTCTGCATCTTTAGTAAGGTGTGCCCTTGCAAGTTTGAAAACCACTGCAGTTTTCTTAATCATAAGTGGTCTAGTTTTATTGATTTAGAAAGTAAGTGCAACTAATGCTTGCCCCACTCCAAAGATTCTTTGATATTTGAAGTATTTTTGTCTCTGTATTGTTGTTTGTTTTTTAGACTTGCGGTGGAAAATTTCAAATATACAACCAGAAGGAAAGCGGGGCGGCGGGGGCGGGGGGGGGGGAGGGAGAGGAATTAAGAGAGGGTATCGGGGGATAAATGGTGATGGAAGGAGACTTGACTTAGGGTGGTCAACACACAATATAATATATAGATGATGTACTATAGAATTGTACACCTAAACCTGTATAATTTTATTAACCAATGTCACCCCATTAAATTCAATAAAATGTAAAAAAAAAAAGAAAAATTAAAATATACACACAAAGAGGATAATACATCAAACCCTCATGTGCCCATCATCCAGCTTCAACAATTGTGTGCTCATGGACAGTCTTATTTTAATTCTATCCCCCACCCACTGCACCCTCAACTCCTGTTCTGTCCTCACCCATATTATTTTCAAGGCTATCTCTGATAGCTGTTTTATCTGTAAATGGTTTGATAATGTATCTCTAAAACATAAGTCCTCTTTTAAAGATATAATCACACTATCATTACACCTAAACCAAATTAACAATAATTTGTTTTTTATCAACATGTATCTTGTCATTGTTGACAACAATCCACTCAGTGTTCACATTTCTTCAATTGTCTCATCTTTTTTTTACACTTGCTTGAATCAAGATTGAAATAGGTTGCATATACAGCAATTGATCGCTATGCCTTTTAAGTCTTTTCTTATCTATTGGTTTCTCCTCCAGTTTTTTTCTCTGAATTTAGTTGTTGAAGAAAGCAGGTCCCAGAGTTTCCCACCATCTTGATTTAGTCGATTGCATCCCTGTGGTTTCATTGATATGGTTCCATGTCCCCTGTATTTCCTGTAAATTGGCAGTTAGAGCTAGAGGCTTGATCAAGTTCAGGTTTGACTTTTTTGGCTGGTGGTGCTAATGGATAGGAGGGGGCCTCCTCTTCCCTGGTTGCTAGTGGGGTTGGAATTCTTGTGCTATCCAGAGAAAAGGAGTTTTCTTTTTTTAAAAAAAATATATTTTATTGATTTTTTACAGAGAGGAAGAGAGAGGGATAGAGAGTTAGAAACATCGATCAGCTGCCTTCTGCACACCCCCCACCGGGGACGCGCCCGCAACCAAGGTACATGCCCTTGACTGGAATCGAACCCGGGACCCTTGAGTCCGCAGGCCGACGCTCTATCCACTGAGCCAAACCGGTTTCGGCGAGAAAAGGAGTTTTCTGAGGCTCACAGGGGAGGATGAGATATAGTAGAAAGCTTTATTTCTGTGTCATTACATCCCTCGGTTTCCAGAGTCCCATTTTCCTTTAATCCAGTCATAGACGTGTAGCAGGGGCTTCGGCAGAGCTAAAATCAGAGCCAGTGTCCAGAGTTTCCTTTCCATGTTGGAGCTGGGGCCAGGCCAGCATCAGGCTAGCTTAGCTTGTATTTCCCGCTGCAGTCCATCAGTCCGTTGCGTGTGGGGTCCGCATGGCCATGGGTCCTATGAGTGAATGCAAGGAAACAGCAGCAAAAAAAGAGTCAAGCATGACAAGAGAGCAACCAGAGAGAGCGCTCCTTTTAGGGTATTATGTATTCCCGAATGTTCGCCTGTTTGCAGTCCTCAAGCCCATTCTGGCCAACCATCTCTGTCCCCAGGTGTGATTGACAGGCAAGTACCTCCTCTATGTCACCCCAACTTTACTGGGTACGCATCTATTTTCCTTTTGTTAGATCCCTTCCCCCAGTGTTTTGCAGGGAATTGGCTTGTGGTTCCCTGGGGAGTGCAAAGTTGCAGCTTCCTGCTAAAGCTGCCCAAATGACATACTTCTAATGCCTGGCCTTTCTCCTTTGCTCCTTTCCTATTATGAATAACTAGCTGATTACAATGGTATCAGTGGTGTTGTGTACTTCCATCATGAGGCATATGTCTGGTTGTCGCTCTGCTTAGCAGCCACTGATGACTGTTGCCTAGGTCCATTGATTCATTAGGGGTTGCAAAATGGTGATATCTAACTCTAGCAAGTCTTCATGTATTCGTTGAAATACTTCTATGAAAAGAAAATGCCCTTCATCAACTATGTGTTTAACCTGAGGAACAGTTCAGACAGTATGAAGTGCCTCATCTTTCCCTTTACTAGTTTTCAAAATAATGAGTTGGTTCTGTAGCATTCTCCAAAGGTGATCATTAAAAAAAACACACCACAAGGTATAATTCACGTGCCATAAAATTCACTAGTTTCTAGTATATTCACAAAGCTGTGCAACCATCACCACTAGTTGATCATTCTAAAAAATATTTTTATTGTTTTTTTTTTGTTGTTTTTAGAGAGAAAAGAAGGGCGAGGGAGAGAGAAACATTGATATGAGAGCGAAACATCAGTCAGCTACCTCCTGCACACCCCCTAATGGAGACTGAGCCTGCAACCTGGGCATGTGCCCTACTGGGGAGTCCAAGAAGCACCCTTTTAAGTGCACAGGAGGATGTCCAGCTAACTGAGCCAGGGCTAGTTGATCATTTTTAAAAATGCCATTACAAACGCATCCACCTACTTGATGCATTTCAATTCATAGCAATTATTCTTTTGACATTCAAATTTTTAAATCTTTAGCAAACCGGCACCTCTTTACACTGGTTCCTGACACCTTTTGACACCTAGTAAGCTTTCTGTTAGGAGGAGATATTCCTGGTTCATCTTGTATTTTTCCACTCCAGCCCAGGAATCAATCATGTCTCTCAGAACTGTGGTTCCTCTAGTCGAAAATTGAACATAGAGGCAGCAATCTGGACACCCGGCATGCTCATTATTTCCTCACTTATATTCAGGAATTAAACAATGTCTTATTCAACTAATGACTCGTGTATAAAATACTGTTTGAAAAATCACCTAATTGTCAGTCATTGTTCATTTTAAAATTATTTCCCTTGGGGAGGGTGTGTGGCTTAAAAACTCAAATTAAAAATTCTTACTTGGCATTAATTATAGCCTGCTGAATTCCAACGTGATGCAACTTGCTCATGTTAAGATAAGTACACATAAGATGACTTGAGTATCAAGTATCAGATAGATGGTTAATTGTTATAGGGTGTGCTTAGTTCAATAAAACTAGAGCCTTCCTAGGGGAAAGTAAGTATTTTTTAACCTTTGGGACATAAAATAATTAGCACAACATTATTCAAGGTCTATATTTTCTCATAAACCAATAACTTATTGTTTTCTATTTGGATTTCCAGCAGTTAGTGATGTGAAGTGAAAATCAATAGTATTTTTCCTTTTTTTTTTTTTTTAAGAGCTTCTTTTCTGACTAATCTTTCTCTGGAAAAATGATTGAAAGGCCTTGTATTATTTCTGGCTCAAGGACCTATAAACATGTCAGGAATTTTTAGTTAAGTTATTAAAACATTGTCAAAACCTTGAGTAGATGCTTTTAACTATCTGATATACATTAACAGCTCTGAAGGAACAAATAAATTTTAGCACATAACCAAAATCCCTTGACTGCTTTGTAATCATCTATTTTGTAGTCACAGCATATACCTTTGAAATGTTCTGCTCTCAATGTCCCTAAGTCAAATTTTATTTGAGAAAATGGAAGGACTTAAGAATGTTTTTTAGCTTTTTTTTTTTTTTGTATATAATTTATTGATTTTTTACAGAGAGGAAGGGAGAGAGATAGAAGAGTCAGAAACATCGACCAGCTGCCTCCTGCACACCCCCTACTGGGGATGTGCCCGCAACCAAGGTACATGCCCTTGACCGGAATCGAACCCGGGACCCTTCAGTCCGCAGGCCGACGCTCTATCCACTGAGCCAAACCGGTTTCAGCAAGAATGTTTTTATTCTGCCATAGGTAACCTCCTTATTCAGACTTCTCCAAGTACCACATCTTTTTATTCCCTGTGCCCAGAATTCTATAGGTCCTTAATACTAAAACGGTGAACAAAAGTATCAAGGCTAGTAGGCTGTAGTAGGTCCTTTAAGTGCAAGGTGTCAGGTTAATCACCCAGTGATTAATTACCAAATGCATTCAGTGATCTTAGGTGTCCTCAAGGTTCTATTGTGAATATTCTCATAAACTATGTTTTGATTTTATTATAACATCGAATGATTTCTAAATTTTTTTTATTGATTTGAGAGAGAGAGAGAGAGAGAGAAAGACATCAATTTGTTGTTCCACTTATTTATTCATTCATTGGTTGATGCTTGCATGTACCCTGACTGGGGATTGAACCTGCAACCTTGGCATATTGGGACAACTGGGCTATCCAGCCAGGGCAACATAGAATGATTTCTGATCTCTGCTGTTCACGCTTCCTTTGTGCCTTCACTTTATCATAAGTATTTAATATTAAGGGTATTTCTAGTAAAATGCTTTTTATCATACACTGTTCTTTACAGCCTTCCATAAATGGATTTGAAGTAGAAGTTACTTTCCCTTTTTTGAAAAAATAGAAGTATAGTTGATTTCACCTGCATAATCATCTATGGGCTAATTTTTGTTGGACTTCAATAAAAGTTTATTTAATGTAATTAATAGAAATAGGCTTTCCTTTTCTTGTTTCCCATCAAAGCCTTTATGCATGAAAAGTAATGGCAAAGGGCTCTTTTATTATAAAAGTATCAATACCTAAACTACTTCTGGTCTTTTAAGTTGAGGAAACCTTTTTTTCATTTGTGCTCCTTGACACTCTTAAGTGCTTCATACTGGTGGGCTTAGAAGTATTTGATGGTAATTATGGAAGAACTAATAGGAAGGCTGACATTAGGTTTTTGTGTTCATGCTGCTTACAGTTGCATGGATGAGACCCCATTCTTGACACACCATAGCATTAAACAGAGGCACTTGGAAGGAAAGTACCTACATGCTGGTAATCAATTTTTTTTGAAATTATATTAGTGTGAGTATACAAGATATTTCTCTTTTCTCACTTATATTTACCTTTCTGTGAATAGAGTCTATATCATAGCCCGATGGGGTTTTCTACAAATGATGAAGACATGTTGTCATTTATCATTTTTAAAATAAACTGAACCGCTTGAAAAAAAATCAAAGCTGAAGTCTTGAAAGGAAAATTACCATCCAGCACATTCTCAGAGATTTCTTCTTATTGTACCTTTGGTTTGTAAGATGTCTGAAGGAAAGGACAACTTGCATTCTGGGAGTTTTAAAAAGTTATGACAGGAAATTAAAAATATATGGCTTCTGTATTTAAAATGAGATTTCACAACATATGCTATTTATGTTAAAACTTTTGTGTTCTGGACCGCTTAAAATGTTTTTATCTAACATTTAGTGAAGAAATAAAGCACGTCAGATATCCTGATTAAAAAACCAAACTGTTTACCACTTAAGTGTAACTTTTAAACATAATTTGGGTCCCAAGTTTAGTATGGAAAGAGCTTAAACATTTAAACGAATGAAAAAGCAAAATACGCATTTTGGGGGCTGATAAATGCTTTGTTTAATCAAATACATATTACCCCTTCTCTCCAGTCCGTTTTCTTTTTAAACTTGAAGAGGCTGTTTAAGGAAGTTTGTAAAAAAACACCCATACCCAATTCTGCTCCCTTTCCGTCTTTATTGGAGAATGTGAAAAATTGGATCTTATGAAACAATTACACAAGAGTTGCATTTCATAGGCTCCCAAACTCTGAAACACCGATATATATATAGAAAATATACATTCAAAATCTCTGTTCATTGCAACGTGCGAAACCCGTTTCAAATGTAACCAACCCTCTTCCTTGTTTTTCTTCCCCACTCCCGCAAACGAATAGTCAGTTAGGCTTTCTGGCTGAATGCTTATTTTTAAAAAATTAAATTAAATGGTTTCGTAGTTGCTTTAGGATCACCTTTCTACCCCTCCTCTTTCCCACATACCCACTTAGACTGGCAAGCCTATTTTCATTTTATTTCAAAGATTTTTTTTTTTTTTTTTTAAAGCGAAAGCAGGGGACGGCGGGGGTTGCTAAATTTATCTTCTCCAGCCACGGGGATGAAAACACATTTACTGCGGGCGGGGGTCTGAGGGCCTGCAAACAACTCGAGCAGGCGCCTCGGCCAGGACGGGTGAGGACAGGCAGTATGTCTCCGGGGAGGGCCCGGGGGGCGGCCGCGGCCCACAGGAGATGGTGGGGGGCGGCCGGGCCCCACGCGGGCTTTACAGCCGAGGCGGCGGCAGCGGCGCGTGTGTAGCGGTGGCGGGCGGGAGCGCGGAGGAGGTGGAAAGAAGGGGGGGCGCTGTCACGGAGACCCCGTCGCAGCGAGGCCCACTAGGCTTCCCGGCCGCGGGGCGTATGCTTCGCCGACCCGGGGCTCCAGGGGGACCCACCGGGCGGAGGAGGGGGCCTCTCTACCCTTCCGCATTTTCCTGGGTCTCTCTCCCGGGCGGTGACGTGACGTGCTGACGGCGGGCCCGTGCCGGGGAGCTGGGCCGCTTTTTGTCAGCTCCGAGCTCGGCCCCTCCTCCCTCCCTCCGCCCGCCCCACCAGCCGGAGCCCGGCCCAGTGCTCCAGAGAAAGGCCGGCCTGCAGTACCCGCCACCGTCGCCGCCCGCCCGCACGCCCGTCCGGTGAGTTCCGGGCGCCGCCGCGGCCGCGGGGCCTAGCGCGCGTGCAGCGGCCTGGTCCCGGCCTGGTCGGCGGCCCTCAAGGCGCCCTTCCGCGCTAGGCCGGGCGGCGTGGCGCGCGGCGCCGACCAGGCCCCGAGGAGGCCGCAGTTAGGCCCGGGGAGGAGCCCGGCTGCCCCGAGCTGCGGCGGAGGCGCGCTCAGTGAACGGGCGCGGGTTGGGGGAGGGTCGCCCGGTGGCCTGGGAGTCGGTTGAGGGGCCGCGGGTCGACGCCGCGGCCGGCGTGGGGCATCGCGCGAGGGTGAGGCCTGGCCAGGAGGCGAAGGCTGCAGGCGTGAGGTGAAGGCCGCAGGCCGACCGGGCCGATTTTCGCTATGTAAATATCGGCGGGGGGGGGGGCGGAGGGACGGGGGGACAAGATGGCGGCGGCTCGGCGCCTGCTGCAGGGGACGATTGAAGGGGTTGCCGGGAGGGGGAGCCGCCATCTTGAAGGCGGTGTCGGAAGAGAAAATTCCGCTACAGCTCGGGAGGGGGGGGGCGGAGGGCGGGCTGTGGCTGCGGCGGCTCCGGTGACGGGCCCTGGAGGCCAGGCGCGGCTGCGTGTGCTCGCTCCCCACCGCGGCCATTGCCCTCGCCGCCATGATGGGCTCCTGGCGCTCGGCGGCAGCGCCACCTTCCTGCCCTGCCTCGCGCAGCCCCTGGAGGGGCTGTTGCTTCCGCTGCATTTTAACTGAGCTGCGCAGGCGGCCATCGCCGCCGCTCTGACGCTTGGGACGTCTCCTCCCTCCGCGTCCCCAGCCCCGCGTCTTTTCCTCGCTTTCTTAGCCGCCCAAGGGCGATCGGGGCGGATGGCAGCCCAGATATCTGGGCTCACTACGGCAAGTGGCACCCCAAGACATTTTATTGTAAGTCGAACAAAGTCCTACATGGCTGTTAGGGTGCCCTCGATGCGGTTTTCCAACAACCATTGCCTTCTCCAGTGTCTAAATAAAGCAGTAGCAATCCAATTGGCTAAGAAGAAGTTCTCACCACTCTCTTATCCAATAGGAGAAAAAGTGAAAATTACCCAGGACGAAAACGGAGGAATAGCATTTGAAGGAGTCTTTTGAGCTCATTTATTTGGAAAGAACTTTTTTTTTTTGAAATGACGGTCTTGAAAAAGGTGCATTTAAGCTATTAGTGATCTGTCGGTAGTATGTGCTTTTTTTTTTTTTTTTTTTTAAGGAGTAAGGGAAAGGGCAGAAAGTTTTGATTTTCTTACTGAAGGACAACATAATGTGATGCGGTATTTTTTGTTCCTGTACGTATCATGGTATTGAGGAGTCTTTGATTGGAACAATTCGAAGGTGTAATTCCATCCTTTCAAGCGCCTTTGGTGGTGCACTGTGCAAACTCTCCAGGAAACTCGGAGCCCAGTGTTAGCGATGCATTGTGCAGGGTGCTAAGAACCATTTAAAACGGCTCTTGTAATGCAAGCGGGGCTGCGAGAAGTTCGTTGTTTAGTGGTAGAGGAGACGAGGTGAAGTGCACGCAAGTGCCGCGAGAGAAAGGTACAATTAATTACTGAGGTTTCAGGGGGAAGGCAAGGTTTCCTTCTGGAACATCGGGGAAGTGTTCCTGACATTTTGAGGTTACTGAATGATGGGTAGGACTGGATTAGGCAGTTGGCGGAGGTGGGGAAAGGACATTTCAAGGGTGAATGTTCTTCGGAAAACAGTAAGTATTTACAGTTTGGTTGGAGTAGATAGTGTAGGGATGGGAGTGGTGGGAATTCTGGCCAGAAAAGGTAGGTGGTGGAAAGGCTTGCTTGCCAGGTGTTCAGGCTTATAAACCCAGTGCGGGAGCCCTGGGAGCCCTCAAGTTTCTGGGCTTTATATTCGCTTCGTGGTTCCATTAGACTAGGAAAAGTTTCAAAGTTGAGAAATAGTGAAAGTAGTAAGTTCATCAGTGTTTTCACTACTGGAATGATTGTGAAGAATATTCCGAAGTTAAGCCAATTTAACTACCTTTTCGATGATCCATCTATTAGATAGCTGCTCCTTTTTTTTTTCTATCCTAACTTCTCATTTCAAATAACCTTTTGCTCAGTTATTATAATTTCTCTAGTAAACAAATGGGAAGGGGTTCCTAACTTTTTATTTACCAGGTGGAAAATACAGGACTAGTGCCGTAGATTACTTTACAAAAATGAAGAATGAATTGGTAAGCATTCCCGTGGTAATTTTGAAAGAAGTCCGTGTTGAGAAGTAGGTTAGAAGAGCCGGTTACTAAAAAGGCAGCAGCCTTCAGATGGCCCTTTGCAATCCCTGTTCTCCCTTGTGAGAGGAACCAAGGCTGTTTGCTACGCGAAGCCGTCTCACGTTGTGATTAATCTTTGACTGTTACAGATGCCCCTGTGGGGAATGTGTGCCCTAGAATTTTATGATGGAAAACATAAATATTCACTAGAAACTTGTAGTTTTTCCATGCCTAGACTGTGGCAGGTCAGAGTATTGATGCTGCATGAGAGGACGGGAGGGAACCGGAGATTCTCATGGTTGTCATAAAGGGCTATGGGTTTACAGACGATTAAGAAAGTGCATTGTAGGAGGCCCACTGGAAGCAAGTTGCTAAGGGGCTGGCTGGGTTGTCGCGGTGGTGAGAGTAAACGTACACTTAGAAGAACCAGTTGCTTTTCTTGCCAGCTGGGAAAGACATAGAAAATTGTTGCACGTACAGCAGCAGATGTTTTACTACAGCAAGAGTGGATGTTCAAGATAAAGATTGTTCAACTCAAGTTGTGTAAGGAAGAAGACAGATAAGTGCATAGTTTAGGAAGATTTCTATCTCAAACTGTCACGTATAAAATGCTTTTAGCCTGAAAGGGTAGACTTTGATCTGGAAAACTGACTGGTGGAAAACCTTATTACCCTACCATATTGGATACCCGAAGTGTTAATTTTTAAGTTATGTAGATGTTTCAGATAGGTGCAAGTTTCCTTTTTTTAAAAGAAAACATGCTCACAGTACATCAAAACAATTTTTTCCCACATTACTTTTTGTAAATACTTTCTCTCTAACCCCATCTGTATTTGTGTTGTCAATGATGAGACCTTGTATTTGTTTTGTGTGCACGTCCTAGCAATTCTAGACTTTTTTACTCTTAAATTTCTCAACCCGCCCTTGAAACCGCTCAGCATTAGCAGAGATTACCTAATCTTTTACTTAAATCAGGATAGATGATCACCTAATCTGAGCATTTGCGCTTCCTTCCTTCCATATCATGCTCTTTAGTCTCTAAGGCTTTCCTCCCTCCTGTTCTTTCCCTGCAGGAAGAATTGGCCTCCTTCAGGCCCAGCTGCTCTGCCTGTGCACCCCACCCGTCCCAAAGGACGGACCTGTTAGTGAATCTGAATCTGCCGATTGCATCATTGCCTTGTAACTCCGCTGGTGCCTTTCCCTCCCCTTAGAAACATTCCTAGGTTTCTCATGGTGCAGAAAACCTCACCTGCCTTCTTTTCTTTCACCAGTACTTTTCTTTTCATCCCACTTATTCCTAAATTGGGTAACTGTTCCTCAGCATGTCACTGGGTGTGTCACATAAAAGTATTCTGTGTTTCAGAAACTCTGTCTTATATCATGACATTTCCGTCAAGGTCAATCTTCTGTCCTTTTTTCCTCAATCTCCCCGGGTTTCAGTGTTTCACACCATGCCCACCTTCTCTTTTAGTTTCTCATCTGTCATTTTCAGTTGCTTACTGACCATCTTCACCCAGGTGCCCGGCTGTCTCAACACGGCTGAAATAAGATTTATCTGGCACATAGTAAATTGATGTCCAATACTATATATTGGAAAAATAATCTTTTTTTAAAATCCAGAGCCCCTAAAACAACACCTGCTTCTGGTTTTCTTTCTCTTAATGGCATCATTATTTTCCCAGGCTCATTTTTCTCTGTCTCATACAGCAATGTGGACATCTTTATTAGCATTTAATCTTCACCCGAGGAGATGTTTTTTAAAAAAATTGAGTTTAGAAAGCGAGGAAGGGAGAGGGGTAGAGAGAAAGAAATATCGATGTGAGAAAGAAACATCAATCAGTTGCCTCCTGTACTCGCCCCAAATGGGGATTGAACTTGCACCCTAGGTATCTGCCCTGACTGGGAATTGAACCCAAGACCCTTCTGTGCAAGGGATGACGCTCCAACCAACTGAGCCACACTGGTCAGGGCTAATTTATTATATTTTAACTGTGTTTATATTTTTGTCATCTTTTCTACACTCTCAGTGTAGAAATAGTTTTATTCTTGTCCCCAAGCAGTACCTGGCACATGGTCATTA
This sequence comes from Eptesicus fuscus, assembly GCF_027574615.1. NCBI lineage: Eukaryota > Metazoa > Chordata > Mammalia > Chiroptera > Vespertilionidae > Eptesicus > Eptesicus fuscus. Next base: position 14,913,576 of record NC_072473.1, read on the forward strand.
TCTAAAAACAATTAATTGTTGGGTGCAGAGAGTTTTATATAGTTGAATAGTTTTCAACTGTTCAAGCATCTAGTCAGTGTGTCCTTTGACCAAGGGGTATACATACTAAGGTACACCACATAAGTTGAGTAACCCCCACCCCATCCCCACTGCTTAACTATTTGGAGTTAATATAGCCAGTGTATTCTTATTCCTGTGAAATTACTTTTCTAAGCAATGTTTTATAAAATCCAGGTATCTTACAACTATATTTACTCAAAGGGAGGTCCACTTTAAATTATGAAATATTTCAGAATTACAAGTGTCAATTTACAAGTATTTCAGAGAAGCAAGTAACAGATCTTAATATTTAATTATATATTTGCTTCATAACATTTTTTGTTTGTGTAAAGAAAATCTCATAGATCCAGTTAAAGAGTGCCCCTCATTCCATTCCTGTCTTTTCTTTGCCAGAAATAACCACTGTCCCAGTTTGTATGTACCAAAAACAAGTATGTATTGCTTTGTGTGTTTTTACTTTACATAAACAGTATCATACTGTTTGTCATTTTCTTCACTTAGCATTGTGTTTTTGAGTTTTTTCCATGTTGTATGTGGATCTCGTTTAGTGATTCTCAAAGTGTGTTCCAGAAGTTCCCAGGGATCTCTTAAGATTCTTCCAGCTGCATTCTTCTGTACACTGCATGGGTGCTGTACAAAGGCTATATGACACATGGTGTCTTAAATTGAACACAAGCAGTTAAGGGGATCTTAGCTGGCCTCTAGTAAGCTTGATTTTTAAAGAGGCTTGCAAAAATGTAAAGTAATGCTATTCTTTTCACTGTTTTTATTTTTTTTGAAAATAGTAATAAGTGTTACTTATGTTGACATAAAGTGGGTTTATTATTTTTTATCAATTTATAAATTATTTTTAAAATGCCTCAGATTTAATCTCTAATGTAAACATAGATAGAACCCACATAAGCAAAAACGTTTTGGAGGTCTCAATTTTTAAGGCTGTGAAAGGGGTCTTGAGACCAAGAAGTTTGAAAACTATTGATCTAGTTCATTCATTTTATTTGTATTTCAATGTATAAATATATTGTGATCATTTATTATGGAGGGAACATTTGGTTTGCAATTTCCTATAATTCCAGACAGTGCTGTGGTGAACATCCTTATACTGTACAGGGTTCTTCTCTCTTGGGATTATAGTAGTAGAATTGCTACATTCAGGAATCTGCATTTGTCACGTTTACTGGGAATTGTCAAATTATGTTCTGTTTGACACTCCCACCAGCTGTGTATGAACCTCTGTTTCTCCAGACCAATGCCAAAAGATTACACTACATATTGTTTTCCAATCTGTTGGGTGTTAAGAATATCTCATAGCTGATTTCATTTTGCATTTCTTAAATTTCTAGTGAGGTTGAGCTCCCCCCCCCCCCCACATATTTATTTACCATTTGACTTTTCTATGACTTGCTTGTGCCTATCCTTCTTGGTCCATTTTCAATTGGGTTGTCTTTTTCTCATTGGCTTATGGATAGTTTTATATTCTGAATACTAATTGTAATTATACACACTGAAAATACCATTTCCTAGGCTGTGGCTTATCTTTTAGCTTTGTTTATGGAATATTTTGGGGGTTTTTTGGTATAAGACTTCTTGATGAGAAGGTAGTTCTCCCCCCCTCCCCCCATTTATGGCTTATGTCTCCCCCTCCACCCCCATTTAGCCTCCAAGGTTATAATAGTGCTATGCTTTTTCATATTTAGGTCATTAATTCATCTGGAACTTTTTTTCTTTATTGTATGATCTAATTTTTTAAAATTATTTTTATTTTTTTGTTAATCCTCACCTGAGGATATTTTTTTCCATTGATTTTTTAGAGAGAGTAGTCGAAGGAAGGGAGGGAGGGAAAGGAAGAGAGAGAGAGAGAAACATTGATGTGAGAGAGACACATAGATTGGGTGCCTCCCACACGTACCCCAACTGGGCCAGGGAACGAATCTGCAACCCAGGTACATGCCCTTGACTGGGAATCGAACCCATGACCCTAAGGTGTGCAGGCCAATCCTCTTAACCATTGAGCACACCGGCCAGGGCTAATTTAAATTTTTAATTTATTTTTTATAGGTTTTAGAGGGAGGGGGAGAGAGAGATACATCAATCAGTTACCTCCTACATGCACCCTGACCTTATATTGAACCCGCAACCTGGGTATGTGCCCTGACTGGGAATCAAACCTGCCACCTTTTGGTGTACAGGTCGACGCTCCAACCAACTGAGCCACACTGGCCAGGGCTAATTCTATCTTTTTAATATGGATTTGCCAAGTAGTTTAGCCTTTCTCCCCACTGATTTATAATGCAACTCCTGAGGTTTATCATATTCTCACAATATACATATCTGTTTCTAGTTTCTCTCTTCTGGTTTCATTTGTTGACTAAACATACTATACCACTCTGATTTAATAATGATTGCTTTATAATTAAATCTTAATATATGTTCTTTTTCTTCAGGTAAAAGCTATTTTCCTTCTTTTGTTTATTTTTGGGTCAATTTGTCAATTTCTATGAAAAACTGTTAGATTTTTATTGTATTTGCATCAAATTTATAGAATAAATATATGGATACAGATAAATATATGCTAAGTAGTGCAGCTGGGATTTGAATCTGGGTGTGCTCTATTGTTTTTCATAAAGTCTTGCTCAACTTGCATCAGATTTTTTTCTAGATAACTGTGTAATTTTTGTTATGAATAGGGTTTTTTTTTTTTTAGTTATTTCTATTTAGTATCTAAGCTGATGTATAGGGAACACTATGGACTTATATGTATTGACATAAAACCCCGCTGAACTCTCATATTACCATATTTCATAGATTTTGAGATCCAGTTTCCTCCCTTACATTTTAACATCTCTGAAATCAAAATAGATCTTGAATTGATGGTGTCCTGTAATCAGTGTTGTCCTGGTAGCAGTTATGATATAGTTATTGTTGCCTGCACATGCACAAACTTGATCAAGACTCTTCATTTTGTCATCACTTAAATGAGTATGTGCATTGTTGTGTAGTTATTTCATGCCAAACAATACAACCAAAGGGAATGGCGAAGTAGGTGTCTTGACTGGAAAGAAAATCCCAAAGATAATAATGGAGCATTTTAAGAAATGCTGCCTCACTAACACTCTTGGCAGAGGGCAATATTATTAGGAAAGTTTGAATAGTTTTGAGTAGAAAAGTAATTCATAGGATGCTGAATGTGAAGTTTTAGGAGTACCCTACCAATTTCTTTTGCTTCTATTTTTCTTTTTTTATATGCACAAAATACAAAAATATGTCTAAGTCTAAAAGAATTTTCTCTAAGTCTAAAATGAAAATTCTAGATAATAAAGTATGGCATTCCTTTAATTGGCAGTGTTTTTTTCTTAGTTGTATATAAAATAAGGATGCAACTTAAAATTGGTGGTATCTTTAGAATCAATGAAATGTGGGAGCAATAACACTTTATAATTCTTCTGTATTTTCTAGGTAGTTGTGTGTGAATGAGGTTTTATTTTCCATTCATTTTGTCTCCTGTTTTTCTTTCTTTTTTTTGTTTTGTTTTGTTAATCCTTACCTGAGGATATTTTTTCCATTGATTTTTAGAGAGAATGGAAGGTAAGGAGAGGTGTATGTAGAGAGAGAGAATAGAAAGAGAAACATTGTGAGAGAGACACATGGGTTGGTTGCCTCTGGCATGCATCCCGACCTGGGTGGGGATCTAACCTGCAACCCAGGTATGTGCCCTTGACTGGGAATGGAACCCACATCTCTTGGGTGTGCGCGCCGATGCTCTAACCATTTAATCACACTGGCCAAGGCTCTTTTTTTTTTTTTTTTAATGCATTGACTACTGTCTCTAGCACAGTGTTGAATAAAAGCATTGATAACAGGCATTCTTGTCTAGATACTTGAATGGAGTGCTTCTAATATTTTATCATTAAGCATGATATTGTAGTGGGTTGTTTTTTGGATGGGGTAGATGTTATTTATTACATTCTCTTATGCTTATTTTAGCGTTTCATTGTGAACAGAAGTTGGTTTTTCTAATGTGTTTGCTGGATATATTGGTTTGATGGATTGCATAGATTTTCTTTCTTTAAATTAAACATTTTTTTAATTACAGTTGACATTCAATATTGTATTAGTTTCAGTTTGCTATCTTGAAAGGAGGATGTAGATTTTCTATTTTAAATTATCTTTGGATTTCCTGGATTATTGCTATGTACTTTTCCTTTTTCATGTAGGCTTTGTATTATTTTGATAACAAATAAGGTTATGCTAACTTCATAAGGTGAGTTTGGCAGTATTTTTTTCTTTTTGAAATAAGTTTTACTTAATACTCTGTTCTTGAAAGTTAGAATTCATCTGTGAAACTGCTGGTGTCTTTTCTGTGAATTGATTTGATTTAAGTTTCTTTCGTGGTGGTAAGTCTTTTTGTCTTTTTTTTTTTAATTGATTTGAGAGAGAGAGAGAAACAAGAAATTTGTTGTTTCACTTATTTACGCATTTATTGGTTGATTCTTGCATGTGCCTTGACTGGGTGTTGAACTCGAAACCTTAGCATATCAGGATGGTGATGTCTAACCAACTGAGCTACCAGTCCAGAACTTGACTTTTCAGAAAAATGTAACTTTTCAATTATATTGGTATAAGATACAGGTTTCTCTGCCTTTAAAATATCTAATTTGATTAATTTGTCCCTCTTTTTTTCAGCACTGCCAGTAACTTGCCTATGTTATTAAGATTTTCAAATAGTTCATTTCTTTTAAAAATATATTTTTTTGTTGATTTCAGAGAGAGGAAGGGAGAGAGAGAAACATCAATGATGAGAGAGTCTCTTTGATCGGCTGCCTTCAGCATTACCCTCACCCCCATTGGGGATCGAGCCTGCAACCCAGGCATGTGTCCTGACGAGAATCGAACCCTGACTTCCTGGTTCGTGGGTTGACAGCCACACCGGCCGGGCTCAAATAGTTCTTATTGACCCTTTGTGTTTCTGCTCATTTGGTAAGATTTCTTTCCTTCTACTTTATTTGCATTTATTCTAACATTTAAAAAATTTAAGTTGGAGGTTTGGCTCATTAGTATTTAATTTGTACTCTTATAAATATGTGCCTTTAAAACTATAAATTTTCCTTGAACTATTAACTGGTTGTGATGATTTTGATATGAATTGATTTTTATTATTTAGTCCTAAATATATTGTGATTTTCATGATTTTCCTATTGCCCATTGAATTATTTAGAACTTAGTTTTAAAATTTATGGGATATTTTTTTCTTTGGTCTCTGACATTTATTTCTAGTTTTATTGCATTATAGTTGGGGAACATTGATATGAAAAATCAATTGTATTTCTCTATATTAACAACAATTTAAAAATCAAGTTTTTTATTTTTTAGAAGCCTTTCTTTAATGTACAAAATGTATGAGTAGAAACAAAAGCAAATTAAACATTATCATATTTGTTTATACCACTATCTAGTTCTTCATATCAACTTTACTATTCAAACAAAAGAAAGCAGGTGGCAATTTAGGGGTTGGGAAAGATACAACAAAGAAAACTTTTCTACCATGTTTATTTTATACTGTGCTCACAGAAATGGCTTCTTTTACTGATCCACTGTGCAGGAATTCATTTGTATATAAAACTGAATCTGCACAAAAGCAGAGGAGGCTAGAAATGATGGGCCGGTATCCTGGTGCATTGTCCATACAATTCAAATAATGGTCCATCTACCCACTTACAGTTTTTAGCGACTGCTAACAAGGTTTTCTCTTGAAGTTGAACCAAAAACAACTTACGTTCCTTTGACTTTGTAATATGTGCTGGAATATGTGGATACTGAGGACGTTCAAAATTTGGTCTCTACCAGTTACCAAAGCAGTCATCAATGGCCCAGTCTTGCAGGACTCCATCTTGGTGACCTAGTATCTCTGTCATTAAGCGTTTTAGTCCTTCAACTTCATCTTCTCCTGGGTTAAGTTCACCATCAGGTAATTTGAAGAAATTTGTTCCCAGTTGTAGCCAGTGCTCGTGTACAATTGGAACCCTTTCTACAGTCCTCATTCCAATTTTATCAGCTATCACCCTCATGTGTTGAAATCTGGCTGCAACAGAGCTGTCCTTCTCGGAGAGGTGCTGTTTTATAGCAGAAGTATAATTGATAAGAGGATACAGGTTGATGGTGTGCTCCAAGGTGAGGGGCTTGGTCTCCTTTGTTGCCCAACTGGTCAAAACCCTAACAGGATTTTATTAACCAGTCACCCCAATAAATTCAATTTAAAAAAAAAAACAATTTTTTTTTGGTAGACCAGTTCTCAAATTTATATGGAATTAATGCCGCTGATGTTCAGTGGAGCTGATATTCAATGGAGCATGCCCATTATTGGTCATGTAAGAAGCAGGTGTACTGTAAACCAGCCCCTTGCATTGTCCAGCCTGTTATTTTAAAAAAAAAAAATGGTTAAAGGATTGCCCTGGCCGGTGTGGCTCAATGGTAGAGCATGGGCCCACTCACCGAGGCGTTGTGGGTTCGATTCCTGGTCAGGGGCACGGACCTGGGTTGCAGGTTTGATCCCTGACCCCAGTGGAGGGCCATGTGGGAGGCAACCAATTGATATGTCTCTCTCCCTCCCCTCTTCCACTCTCTAAAAATATCCTTGGGTAAGGATTAACAACAACAACAAAAATTTAAGGATTTATTAAGTTATAGGTACAAAACATACTGCTTAACTGCATTAGCAAAAGATCAATGTATAAGCACTCCATAATTCTGCAGTTTTCAATTTAAAATTTTTATAGTTGTTGAAAAGCTTGAAATTACATTCTTGCCAGTATTTATGATGTACAGAAAACATTGTTAGTGTCAGCACTGAGTTTATAGAACCTTACAGACCCAAAGTAATATATTTAGGAAAAACAATAATAGAAAGCATGTGTTCATGTAGGTGAGGGAAAGACTAGGGATCAGTATTAGTCAAGTTACTATGTTGGTGATCTGGCAAGAGAGTAATTTAAAGAAGTTTTATAGTTTAAGGATATTTAAAAGTTTAAAAACTGTAAATGGTGCATTACATGAATTTTACAAGTAGTGCTAGAAAACTAAAGAAAGCACTTATTAGCTTGAATAAAATAACATAAAAGCAAGAATGCTTTAATTTAAAAAAACAACCCACCCATAATTCTGCATTATCAGAAAGGTTTTTTTTAATACAAGGAGACACATTGCTCATTACGGAGTTCAATAAGATACCGACCTTTCTTCATCATGTATTGCATTTGCCAGAAATTACCCTTTAAAAAGTTTTCCCCTGGCAGTTTTATTTAGTTTATATCGGGTACAATGTAGTCTAAATTAATCTCTTCATATTATGTCAAAACACTGTCTTCATCCTTTGATCACACCAAGTGCTTCAAACACTCCACTCCATTACACCTGCAACTAAAGGCGAATATTTCATTAGAGGAAACATAAATAGGATTTCTGTCCATAATCTCAACAAAAGTTACTAAACTATTTTTTAAAATTTCACTACAAAATCAAAGTGTGATCCAAAGAGTTGAGTTATACATTATGATATACAGAATGTTATATAATGAACATGGATTGGTAAATTATTGAGTGCATTAAATAGCAGCATTTCATTAAGGAGGCTATACTGCTTTACTTAAGAAAAACTAGTTAGAAAGTGTATGCAGTTCCTAATATCCAGCTACAATCTCAAGCAAAGGCATTGAAAGGTTTAGTGTTCATAGAATATTAATGCAGCTAAATTCAGAGGGTATTTTGGCAACTTTTAATCTGAGCACGAATAGGGGCTTTGGAAAAATAAGGCTTTAAGAAGGCTTGTCATTTTAGGACCAAATTTTAATGTGTTCACCCAAATTGTTAGATTTTTTCCTACTTGTTTGTCTTCAGATTCAACTGGTCTCTGACCTCGGATCCTGCAGCAAAGTCAGGAGCACCCTTACTTTGATCACAATCCTTAGAATCTTCTGAGTAGATGCCATTCTAAGAACATTGGTTTCATTCTGATTGTCAGAGGAATTACTTCTAACCCCACTGGGGTTTCAAAGTTAAGTATAGTCATCACTGCTTGGAAGTACAGAACATGTTTTTTTCTGATTTGAGTTTTTATGGTGACAAAACAGAAGGAAAAATAACTGGTCAAAACTGTTTTGTTGAATACTTACTGATCACCTAAGTCAAAATAAGGTAAGGGCTCTGGCCGGTGTGGCTCAGTTGGCTGAGTGTCCTCCCATGCACCCAGAGGTCACCATTTAGATTCCTGGTCAGGGCACATGCTCAGGTTTTGGGCTGGATCCCCAGTAGGGGGCTTGCAGGAGGCAGCTAATCGGTGCCTCCCCCCCTTCCTTTCTCTCTCTAACATAAAAAATATATTAAAAAATAAGGTGAGGAGACAGCCTCTATTTGGGCTATAATATCTGTTAGGAAATGGGTATGATGTTCAATGATGGGAATATAGCAAATAGGTCTATCGCGGTGCTTGGGTGAATTTTTTAGAGCACACTGAATATTGGGGAACTGCTGAAGCTTTCTGAGTAGGGGACTGCCGTGATCAAAGCAGTGCTTTGAAGGGTTAGTCTGCCGCAGTACTTGGCACCAGCCCTTATTTGTAGTAAGGTTCCTAGTCATTTGTTGTGGGAGTGGCAGAAAAATGAAAGGCCAGTTGAGAGGTTATTTTTGTCCCCTGGGATAAGGAAATATGAAGCTGAGAGTAAACGGTGACAGTGGGAATAAAAAAAGGGGGGAGGGGGATAGATTCCTGAGAAGTTGTGGATAAGGAATGGATAAGGTCTGACAACCTGACTGAATATAAGCAGAGAAGAAGGAAAAGTCCGCAGTGGTCATGTCAGGAGAAGCAGGGCTTTATCCCGATGAAAATATTCAGCAGACAGTCTGGTGGAAGCGTCAGGTGCTAGCCTGAGTATGTGTGTTTGGAGAATCACCTTGGTGTAAATGGCAGTTGAAACCTTGGGATGAAGAGGAAGCAGAAAACAAAAGGGCTGAGTGCACCACCCTGGGCAAGGCTACCATAATGGGCGAGGGGAGGCAGAGTTAATAGCAGCTGGGAAGGTGGGAAGAGAATTAGAACTCAGTTTAAAGAAACTGAGGAAGGAGAGAATTTCAAAATTGAGGGGATTAATTATCTGTCCAACCCCAATAGAGAAAAGCTAAGGAGGATTGTGCAGGAGCTATTGTACAGGTTGAGAATTCTTAGAGCTGATGGGGTTGGGTTTATGAAGAGGAATTGGGGAGAGGGGCATTTAATACATTAATGAATTGCATTTATTGCCTTCTTAATTGGCTTAATTTCATTTTAGTAGTCAATCATTATGCTTAGAAGCTTAATTCACGTTTATCATTTTGTAATTACATTTTTTAAAGGTGAAAAAGAATTATGGCCAGAGGTGATTTTGGTGGGGAGAGAGTAGTGACAACTTACTTAGCATATACCCTTTCCATTTTTCATAGTTGAAAATGTTTTTATTGGTCCTTTTAATTTGAAGCAGTTTGAATAAATAACATGAAACATGCTCTTTCTTGAAAATAAATAGAATATGTCTCAGTTGACATGTTGAAAATCCAATTATTAATTGAGTTTCTCATGGATATTTCTTTAAGGAATATGTACACAAACACACATATGTTTAAAAAAATTTTTTTTAAATTATAGCATGTCATTGTTTAATATTTTCTTTTGCAAAAAAGAATTTCACTAATTAACTGATTTAGAAATTAAAGATCACATTTTAAAAGAAACACATTTATAAATATTCATGTCTTAAAATATTTAAAATACTATTAATATCCAGTTCAAACAGGGGGCATAAACACACACATATGTTTTAGCATTTGAAAAGCATATATAAATAACCATGGTTTATAGCAAACAAGTACAATCAGAAAAAAAGGAAAAGGGATAAATTGCTGTGGAAATTCAGAGGAGAGAGAGATTTTCACCTTTTTCTTTTTTGGTGGGGAAGGGGAATTTGGGGAAAGGCTCAAGCAAGATGATAGGGGAAAGGTGTTCCATCTAGGTAGAAGAAACCCTGAGTCAAATATAGAGTTTGGGGTCTTATGGGGACATTGGGCATTTTTGTTTAGCTGAAATGTGTGTGTGTGTGTGTGTGTCATGGTGGGGGGAGGTGCTTGAAAGAAAGGGAAGATGATGGAAAGATAGTTTAGTCCCCAGACTTAGAAGATGGCAGGAGCCATTAAACATTTTTTTTTTTTAACAGGAATGACATCACCTAGCTGATGCATTATAAAAATGACTCCTGTCATTTGAAATTTTAATAAGCGTGCAGAGCTTATGTTATCAACAAAAAATGATAAAGGTAACAGAAAGATGTGTCTAATAGTACCATTTAGGTTGGATTAGAAAGTGAAAATGTAGATAGAGATAAGGAAACCAATGAAGGGGAGGAGGTTTATGCAATACTTACAATATGAGTAAACCACAATCTTTGATGTCTGCTCTTTTGAAACAGTCATTAGTATTAAGTAGCATATTATTTTATGGACTAAGTTCTTTTTGTTGTAAGTTTAGGCTTAAGTAGAAAAGGGAGCATTGAGGTCATTGGGATGTCTTGAACAAACTCAAGGCAGACAAGGTTCTATAGCTGGACCTCAGAAAGTTCTAGAGCCAGGAGCTAAAAAAATACTGGTAAGCCTCCCTTCCCTGTTCTCTCTACTCTGTTTCTGAGGGCATTCACTGGGTTCTTTTTCATTTGTAAACTTGATCTCACTAGTCTAAGCCGAAGTTGGAAAAGGGCCTCTCTCAGGTCCTATATAATAGCTACTAGGAAAGAGACTGAGTGACCCTTGCTCATGGTTTTAGTTCTCAGGGACAGGACTTTGATTTTATTGTGCTCAAAGATGAACTTATTTTTATCATTTTATAGCCAGTGCCAATCAACTACATGGCCAGGAGAGTATAAGTACACTGTGGGAATTTACTTCTCTAGATCAGACGGTTAGTTAAGAGATGTCATTATAAGTTAGGCAGAAATCCCAAATGGTGTTTACTATAATGATGCACTTTGAGTTTTTACTGCTCTTTTATGTATTGGTTGAAAGCAGACTACATTAAATTTAGAGAAGTAATATGAAAATCGTGCAGAAATTTCCCCCAGTAAGGTACAGAGTATGCTTAAGTTGAACCTTAATGAAACCAGTTACCCTTGTGGGAGTGTGGGGTGTATGGACTGAGAGGAGACAAGTGCTAGGGTGCTGGAAATGTTCTGTATCTTGATCTGGGTAGTATAGTGATTACACAGGTTTAAAAGCATGTGTCAAAATTAATCAAAATGTGTGCACTTGATGTATGCAAGCAGTATCTCAAGCAAAAAGTCTAGGCAAAGTTGACTTGTTTGATTTCTCTGCCTTGGCTTGTCTTATAGATGCCTATTATAATTGGAAATCAATTAAGTTCCCTTTTATTTTAGATAGATGTGTGTTTTGTTTTGTTTTTTAAATCCTTCCCGAGGAGAGAGTGGATGGGAGGGGGAGATGTGAGAGAGAGGGGAGGGAAACATTGATGTGAGAGAGACTCATCATTGGTTGCCTCCTATGTGCCCCTGACCAGGAGCTAGGGATTGAACCTTCAACTCAGGTATGTTCCTTTGACCAGGAATCAAACCCACAACGCTTTGGTCCAAGGGCCAACACTCTGACCACTGTGCAAAACCGTCCAGGGCTAAGTAGATATGTTTTTGATAGATGTTCATCTGTGACATACTTTTGAGTGTTTCAGAAATGTAAATATCATGGTGCATTTTAAATACATGATATAATAAAAGTAATACTTGGTTTACTTTTTTCCCTAATTTAGGAGCTGTGACTGATGAAAATTAAAGGCCATGGATGAAGATGGACTTGAATTACAACCACAAGAGCCAAATTCATTTTTTGCTGCAACAGGTATAACTACTTGGGTTGCTCTATTTTTCAACTACCAGATTTGGAGTTGGTTATCGAGTGGACAAATTGCTAGACTCTCACATTGATATTCACACTTAGGTATCTTGTGTCAAGTCTACAAATATTAAAGTGAGCACATTATTCTCCTCCTTAAAAATTTGGCTCCCTTACAACCAACTCTTACATTTTTGTCAGTAACAGCAGTAGTATCAAAACCTCAGTGTTATCCTCAGTTACTCTCATCTTGCCCAGATAGAGCACTAAGTCTTTTAAAGAGGGAGGGAGGGAGAGTGAGACATCAATGTGAGAGAGCCACATCGACTGGTTGCCTCTCACACATGGCCCAACCAGGGAGCAAACCTGCAACTCAGGTATGTGCCTTTGACTGGGAATCGAACCTGAGACCCTTTGACACTCTTAACTACTAAGCAACACAGACCAGAGTAAACTAGCAACCTTTTGGTGCACAGGATGACGCTCAACCAACTGAGCCACATACCGGCTAGGGCCTTAGTCTCTTATATAGTCCCCCAGCCAGAGTACTCATCATAAAATAACACATGGATCATGTAATTTCTTTGTTTTCCATTACCCAGCAGTTAAATTATAAACCTCAGGCCCTCTACATTCTGACCTCATCCTACTTTTACAACCCTATCTTTCACAGGTTGAGAAGAGGAGCCTTTTGCTTCAGGGAGACAGTCTTACCCCACTCTCCAAACTGTACAAGGAAAATTAAATTCATGACGTTTTAAAAATAGAAAAAAATTATTCATAATTTTAGGTTATCCATCGTTCCAATTATATGACATCGTAAAGTGATTACACTAGGTTTTATGACATAAGGTGGTTTTATATCACAGTAGCTAGCTACCCTTATAAATAAAATATTAATGAGTTTTCCATTGGGCTTAAAATGATCATATTGCAGAATATTAAAGAAGTAGCAATTAACTGTATCAGGAAATTCAATATTAATAGTTTTTAATTTTAACTTCTTTAATCTCCATATCCAGTGTGTGTATGTGTTGGAGGGGTATGTTTATTTTTCTTAACAATTTGGAATAGTCTTTGACTAAAGTTTGGTAATTTTAGTTTGATAGTAATAAATGCAGTTATAATTCTTCTTTTATTAGAACATGTATAATTAATGTGCTTGAAAGAGAAAGAAGCTCTTTGAGGAAAAATGTACGGTATTTGCTAGCTTAATCTTGTCATGAGCAATCCTGGGTCATGGGCTAAGTGGTAGATTGAAGGGCTACTTCATTTTAGCCCTGGTTCTTAACACTTATGGTGTTTGTTTATCTTTGAGCAAGTCACTTAATCTGCCAGGGCCTCCATTTTCATTTGTCCTAATAATAATGAAACCTCTCATTACAGTTTTTCAGAATACTTCCCATACATTTCCCATTTGATCATCACAACAGTCCTGTGAGGTATGCATGGCAGATACTACTATCCTCATTTTACTGATGAGGAAACCGAAACTCAGAGGTTAAATGACTTGCCCAAGGTCACAAAACTAATAAGTGTCCAAACCCTGTTCTCTGGTTTAGATTTTTTAACTATTGCTCTTGCCACTAAATGCTTTCATCTTTATATCTGCAAAATGGAGATGATAGTGATCTCTTGCTTGATGTTAATATTAGAATATTGAAAACAAAGGAGTATAAAAGCACTTAGTAGAAGTTCTATAGAAAATAAAGCAAACCTTTTTTATTATTTATAGATGTAATTAAAATCGCTATTAATTGACTTCAAGATTTCCTACATTTTTAAAGGTTCTTTGGCCTTTGTTGATCATTTGTGTTTGTTAAACAAAATCATGCGTCTCTCTGAGGGCCTGGCCAGTGATACACAGTCATTGAGTTAGGCAGCTGCTTGGATTCAGCCTAATCTGAGTCACATCCAGAATCACTAATTAAATTAATTGCTTTTTTAACTAAGATTTTTATAAAACCTCATTTGCTTTTCTCTGGACCAGGAGCCAAGACACCAGATTTGTTTTATTTTGTGTTATGTGTTTTGACAAGGATATCTGATTTAGAGTCCTATTTGTGGCATTTATTCAGAGTAATATTTACTGAGCACCATAATCTGTACAAACAGTGTGATCTTGGTGAAGTCATTTAATCTCACTGGGCTTTAATTGATTCATCCCTGTACCTTTATTCTTAACTGCAGAGTGGACTAGCGTAGTGTTTCTTATACTCTGAGGAACTGCCTGGGGCATTAGGGTATGGGGCGATGCAAGGAGGCTGGATGGAGGCAGAGTACCCTGGTGAAGTTGGGGCAGGCCCCGCTCCAACTAACCTCACTCTCTGCTGCTCCAGTGCAGTTGCACTTTTATTCATCTTATCTATTCACAGAGGCTCCTTAACTAGTTGCCTTTCCTCTAGCTGTGGCCTTGTAGCTGTCTTTCCCTCCGCCCCGTTGTTGACACTATTACAGATATCCCCCATTTTACCCACTTTGCCCCCCTCCACCCAGCCCCCGCCCTAGCCCTCTTTTATTTATGCCCCAGTCCTCTCATATCTTAGATTCAGAGGATAATTTCTAAGTTTTCATAGTAATAATGTAGGATATTGATGAGATATTATATCAGAACAAAGGGGGAAAGGAGAAAAATGGAAGGGAAATAAAAGAAATACATGGGAGAGATGGAAAGAAGATAAAGTATTAGTTGAGGGAGAGATGGAGCAAGATGAAAGATGAGAAACACACATAATCAAGGAAAATGGTATATTTGCCACCTGAAGTTGCTTTACTTATTAATTTTGATAATCATCCCTTAAGTACCTATGCATATAGATTTAATTTTAGTGAGCCTAGAATTTTACTTTCATGAACATTTTTATTTTGTGACTGCCTCAATTGCTTGATTTTTCTATTTTCTTATCTATTAATTGATTTGGGATGAGTACAAAAGTTCTTATATTAAAATTTTTCATTTCTGATATTCAAAAATAGATTCCCTTTTAATTTTTTAAATCTATCTGAATGTTTGAAAAAACTGAGGAGCTAGTCTGTTTGCCTGGTAGGAATTAAATAACATTTACATTAGCTGAGGTAGTCATACATGCCTGCCTGAAATTGTGCTTTTAAATTTATTTTTTTTTTAAGGAACTGATGCTGCACACATGGATGGTGATCAAATTGTTGTGGAAGTTCAAGAAACCGTTTTTGTTTCAGATGTTGTGGATTCAGACATAACTGTGCATAACTTTGTTCCTGATGACCCAGACTCAGTTGTAATCCAAGATGTTATCGAGGACGTTGTCATAGAAGATGTTCAGTGCCCAGATATCATGGAAGAAGCAGATGTATCGGAAACGGTCATCATTCCTGAGCAAGTGCTGGACTCAGATGTAACTGAAGAAGTTTCTTTAGAACATTGCACAGTCCCAGATGATGTTTTAGCTTCCGATATTACTTCATCAATGTCTATACCAGAACACGTCTTGACAAGTGAATCTATACATGTGTCTGACGTTGGACACGTTGAACATGTGGTTCATGATAGTGTAGTTGAGGCAGAAATTGTCACTGATCCTCTGACAACAGATGTAGTTTCAGAAGAAGTATTGGTAGCAGATTGTGCCTCGGAAGCAGTCATAGATGCCAATGGGATCCCCGTGGACCAGCAAGATGATGACAAGAACAACTGTGAGGACTACCTTATGATTTCCTGTAAGTCTTGGGGTACAGTGATTCTCAAAGGTATTTTTGAAGGCTGTCTTTCCTAACTTACATCAGAGATGAAAATTTCTAAAAGTAAATTTCATAGACCTTCCTGCATTGTTGTTTCAGTTTGGAGCCTGTAAGATAACTCAAAATTAAGAAAAGTAAAATTGTACAGATTAAAGCATCATTTCTCTCTTATAAGGACACAATAGAAAGATGAAATTTCTTCAGTCTAGAAAGACAAAGACGGAAAGGAATAGAACTGAACTTTGTGAAATCATGAAGGATGTGATTAGGCTGTTACCAGCCTTTATTAGAATTAGGAACCCTATTGAAACGTAAAAGGAGTTTAAATTGGAAAAAAATGTATAATCAAACTACTTATATTCTTGTATATGCATGTATGTTAGTACTTATGTAATACTTATATGTTTATGTAAAATACTAATTATATAACAGCATGGAAAAAGGCTCTGGTATAGCATTGAAACAAATGATTCTAAAACACGATTTCAAGTATGATGGACTCAGATTATTGAAGAAAAGTAAGGTGTTTTGGAGCACACCTCTAAATGTTTAACTACATCTGGGAGGATAACTGTGTCTTCTTACACATATTTCTTGGTACTGCTTTCAGAGGTCAAGTCCTCAGTTGGCTAGACCACAGCTCTGACCCAGTATGGAAATTAGTATGCCTTTAGGAACTAAACGTCATATAAATAAAGACCCACTATTTTTTAAATATATTTTTATTGATTTCAGAGAGGAAGGGAGAGAGAGAGAGAGAGAAAACATCAATGATGAGAGAATCATGGATCGGCTACCTCCTGCATGCCCCCCTACTGGGGACTGAGCCTGCAACCTGGGCATATGCCCTGACCAGGGGATCGAACCTCGACCTCCTGATTCATAGGTCAATGCTCAACCACTGAGCCATGCTGGCTGGGCTAACTCTTACATTTAGACCTTTGATCCATTTTGAGTTTATTTTTATATATAGTGTGAGGTCAGGAGCTAACTTTACTCTCTCTGGCACATAAATATTCAGTTGTCACAGCACCATTTGTTGAAATGGTGTTTTTTACTCATTCTATCTAATAAAATTATTATTAGTAGTAATATGTGTAATATGCAAATTGACCATCACTCCAACACACAAGATGGCCACCCCCAGGTGGTCAAAGATGGCTGCCTCCATGTGTACACAAGATGGCCACCACAGAATGGCCTACAGGGGAGGGCAGTTGTGGGCAATCAGGCCAGCAGGGGAGGGCAGTTAGGGGTGACCGGGCCAGCAGAGGAGAGCAGTTGGGGGAGATCAGGCCAGCAGGGGAGGGCAGTTGGGAGGGACCAGGCCTGCAAGGGAGGACAGTTTGGGGGGACCCTGGCCTGCAGGGGAGGGCAGTTAGGGGTGACTGGGCTGGCAGAGGAGGGGAGTTGGGTGAGACCAGGCCTGCAGGGGAGGACAGTTAGGGGCGACCAGGCTGGCAGGGGAGGGCAGTTAGGGGTGATTGGGCCAGTAGGGGAAGGCAGTTAGGGGCAATCTGGCTGGCAAAGGAGCAGTTAGGCGTCAATCAGGCTGGCAGGGGAGTGGTTAGGGGGTGATCAGTTTGGCAGGCAGAAGCGGTTAGGGACAATCAGGCAGGCAGGCAGGCAGGCGAGTGGTTGGGAGCCAGCAGTTCGGGATTGGGCCTAAACGAGCAGTCGGACACCCCTTGAGGGGTCTCAGATTGGAGAGGGTGCAGGCTGGGCTGAGGGGACCCCCCCCCCCCCCCCCCGTGCACCGGGCCTCTAGTTATTGAATATTCTTGGTACTCTTATTGAAACACATGCATTAAAATTTTATGTACTGATTTTTTTAGGGAGAGAGGAAGGGAGACGGAGACATCACTTTATTGTTCTACTTATGCATTCAGTGGTTGGTTCTTATATGTGCCCTGACCAGGGATGGAACCTGTAACCTTGGTGTATCAGGATGACACTCTAACCAGCTGAGCTACCCAGCAAGGGTCTTATTGAAAATAATTGATAGTAAATGTGAGGGGATAATTTCTGGACTCTTAATTCTATTCCATGGATCTGCCCACCCTTATACTAGTTTTATGCTGTCAGGAGTGGGTAGTGAATTTGCAAAATTTATTACCCTAAATATTAAAGTCTAAAACTTAAAGTCCAGGCAAAACTGCATAGTTCAGTTTTAAAAGGATTAGCAGAATTAATAGGCAGTGGCAACATAATGCATTCTTATGGAAGACTAGGGTACTTGGATATCTGTGCCTACCTTTTATAGTAACATCAAAGGAAACAACTAATATGCCTCTGGAGCATGGGGTTCCCTTCTGCCAAAAACCTTGGCCAGAGAGCCTCTATTCTAATATAAACCAATATGATGCTTCATTTCTAATACACATTTTAATAAAATATTGCTTTGTTATTTTAAAAAGACATTAAAAATTATAAATAAATATTTTTTTGTTGTTAATCTTCACCTGAGGTTATTTTTTCCCATTGATTTTTTTTAGAGAGAGAGAGGAATGGAGGGGGAGGGAGGGTGGAGAGAGAGAGAGAGAGAGAGAGAGAGAGAGAGAGAAACATTGATGTGAGAGAGAGAGACATCGATTGGTTGCCTCCTGAATGCGCCCCAAGTGGGGTGGGGATCAAACCTGCAACCCAGGTACATGTTCTTGACCGGAATCGAACCCATGATCCTTCGGTGTGTGGCCGACGCTCTAACCACTGTCATGCCAGCCAGGGCTATAGCGAATAATTTAAGCTTAGAACCCTTTAAACTAGTTTGGTTAAATGAAAGTATGTCACCATTTTTAACATGTTGATTAATTGGAAATTTTTCTTTGTACAGACCATAACTTGAATAAAAGTTTTGATGACAGTATAGTATCTGTGATCTCTCCATTTAGTTTTTATATTCTAAGGCCAATGACTTTTATTAGGATAAAATTGTGTTCAAAACACTGTTTTCTACAATATGCAACTGCTTTTATAAAAGCTGAATGTTAATAAATCATTAGATTGTTTAGTTCTTAATGCTTATTAAAACTTTTGGTCTGGTGGCATATATATGATTTAAGTCCATTTGAATTAACATATCAAAGGAAGAGCTCAGGTGGTAATGTGTGCTGAATGCTTTCAGACTCATCAGATCCATCTTCTAATGACCCTTGAGTCAATTGACATTTTTATCAGAAGAGGTAATTAAGTTTATTTGGTTTGTTGTTAATAAAGCTCTCTTTTCAGGGGAGAAATGTTTAGGATTGTTGTCAGTATGGCCAATTTTTAAATTTTTTGAAACGAGGTTTTTTATCCCAAGAAAGATTATTCAGTTGGAGATTTGTAACAAGTTGGTAATAATAAAAATAGGTAATAGTAAACCTTTAATAAATAGTATCTGTGTTCCAAAACGATATATATATATTTTATTTATATATTTATTATATTTTTTTTTTTTTTTTATTTTATTTTATTTTTTCCTTACAACAACCCTATAATGTTGGTGTTAATCACCATTTTACAGCTTGGGTAACTGAGGCTCAGTTTATGTAACTTGTCCAAGGTTACACAGCCAGTTAGCATTAGGGTGAAGATTTGAAAGCAGATGTTTTATTCCAGCCCTGGCTGGTTTGGTTCAGTGGTAAGAGCGACTGCCTGCAGACTGAAGGGTCATGGGTTCGATTCTCGTCAAGGGCAGGTACTTCAGTTGCGGGCTCGATCCCTGCGCGTGGGGGAGGCAACCAGTTTGTGTTGTGTCTCTCACATCGATGTTTCTCTCTCTATATCCCTCCCCTCCCACCCACTTTCTCTAAAAAAAATCAATGGGAAAAGTTTTATTCTAGTGTTTACTAAAAAAAAAAAGAAGAAGATAACAAAAGCAAGGAAAAAAACTAAAATAAATAAAACAAAATAAAGGAAAAAACAAAGTATCTACTCCATTCTCATATTGTCTTTTTTTGGTCTGTGTATGTGTTTATATGTATGTGTGTGTAAAGTTAATACTATAACGCAGTAGAGTTTGGGATAAATAGTGATTATTGGTGAATGGAGGAGGCAAATTGAATTTCAGTGATTATTAAAATTTACATGAATACCCAATTTTAGCAATGTTAGGAAATAATTTGGGGAGGACGCTTAAACATTTTCTTACTCCTTAATAGCAGAAGCCACCCGGACAACCTCCCCACCCTATTCCCTTGTTGTTCTACCTAAAAAATTTATTTTATTTTTCAAATTTATGTATAAGAAAAAGGAATCATATCTAAATGATTATTTTTACTCTTGCCTATGTTTACTTTTCTTATGTCTTCATTCAGTAACATTTGTTAATCAGCCATGATAAGCTAGGAATCTTGTTAGCTATTAGAGATAAACAGTGAAAGTTTCTGGCTTTTTAAGAGTTCACAGTCTTGGAGAGAAGACAGACAGAAACATGTAGTTATATAGTTGAGTGTGAAAAGATACATAACTGGATATACAAAGTATTTTGGAAGCACTAAGGGAGAAAATGTTGAGAATTTTGGTACACTTGAATGAGCTAAATGCTGTGAAAGCATAAACCAAAAGTTCTGTGGGAGCTTGGTTGAAGATATAACTAAATTTATTTCATATCTCCTCCTATTCATTTTCCTCCCTCTATTTTGAAGCAAGCCCCACATATTTCTTTCATAAGTATTTATATAAGACAGGGGTTATTGTATTTTTTAAACATAATTTGGGATGAATTCAATTTGAAGGATGAATAAAATGTTCAGTGGGTACCTGAGGAGGGAGGAATGGCAGAGAACATACTTAAAGGCATGGAAATGTGGAAGCTCTTTGAGTGTTCAGAGACTTTTTCTTTGGAGTGCAAATGTCTTTAATGAAGAGAATGGAGGAAATGATGAGAAGTAAGAGTGGCAAAATTGGGCACAAATCATAAAGGCCTTGGAATACAATAAGCCTGCCTTACCTTTCTGATGTGGGGAGCTATTAGCGTTGTAAGCCGATTAATAATAATATGCTTAGGGTTATAGTTTACAAAAGTAATCTTAGTGGCAATATTGAGAGCAGACAAGGGAAGTGTAAAATTAGAAACAAAACGTACGCAATGAGAGATGGTTGTAGTAGTCCAGGTAAGAAACAGATGATGATAGTTTGAAATGAGGTTCTATCAGTAGGGTTTGGCAGAAAGTACTTGACATAATTTGGATTAAAGTTAGGGTGGAGGAGGGAGGTGGAGGGTTTGAAGCTCCCTTCCTGGTTTCTGGCTTGTGCATCTGGGCAGATGGCAAACCACTTACTAGAGGAATACATTTAGACACGCTAGAGATCTGTCTACAGCCGTGGTCGGCAAACTGCGGCTCGCGAGCCACATGCGGCTCTTTGGCCCTTTGAGTGTGGCTCTTCCACAAAATACCACGGCCTGGGCGAGTCTATTTTGAAGAAGTGGCGTTAGAAGAAGTTTAAGTTTAAAAAATTTGGCTCTCAAAAGAAATTTCAATCGTTGTACTGTTGATATTTGGCTCTGTTGACTAATGAGTTTGCCGACCACTGGTCTACAGGATTGCTGCATGCAGCTGTCGGCTGTCCAGCTACAGTGTGAATGGCACCCTTGCAGATGTGGAGCCTATTGGCCCTGGCCTTCTAGTTTAGGTGTTTTGACCATTTGGTCTGATATTAGCTCCTAATTAAGCACAACTTTGGTCATAGTCGACATCCAATAAAAAGTGGTTCAGGGAATGAATGAATGAAATAAGTAAATCCAAACCCCTATGTTCAGTGTATGAACTCTGAGGATCAATACAGTCTAATGGCTTAGAATTGAATTATTCTAGGGATATTAGCACAGGAGACATGGTAAAGTACTTGCTTATTTCTTTGTCCTACAGGCTGATTGTTGTAAAAATCTTACCATTATTTTTATGTATGTACTTGATCAATTTCATTTGGTAAACCACAGAATAAAATTTTAGAATTTAAAAAATATATTTGCATGGGGATATTTCTGAAATGTGAGAAAAGTCTAATTTAGTGAAACTAAGAATATTTTAGAGAAGATGTGTTAAACAAGCTTTAAGCTTGTTCTGATAAAATTAAAAAATTTTCTGTTACTCTAAAGTTATTGTGTCTTTACTGTAGGCACTCAGATTTATTTAGAAATCAATACTAAAATTAATGAATTAAGAGTTTTCAGTTTACTGTTCAGTCTGATTTCAATTAGATTTATACCAAGAATAAAGTGCTTAAATAAGGCAAAGATGTGTAGTCCTTCCCTCTCCTCACCATAAAAAAGGAGAGGTGTGGGGCAAGGGATTGGTAAGCCAGGGAATGGAATTAAAGTTTGAGTAAATTCTAATATATTTTTTGTTTAAAAATAGCATGTTACAGTATCCAATTTTCACTAAAAAATCTCTGTCCAGTCTGCCTCCCGTTCTTTCAATGCCTAAATATGCACAGAAATGTCTGAATAATCTGTAAATTCTATTGATAGTTCCATGTGGTGGGCTTTTGAGCACATTTTAATTTCTTTTTATACTTTTCTTAATAAGCTGTACAATTTCTACAATAAATATGTATAGATTTTAAAGCAAAGTTGCAGAAGCATAAAGGAATGGAAATAACATACTAATAAGTTCAGGGTACGTGGGGTAGTCTGGGGGTGCTGGGGAGACAAAACTGTGAAGGCAGAAGGCAGTTTGGTCAGAGTTCGGTTGCTAGACTGCAATTTGTATTTTGGTAGGAAATGGGGCACCATTCCCTGCTAGAGAGTAAGGTGACTGGATCTTTGTTTTAAGAAAGCTGACGGAGGGCAGTGTCTAAGGGATTTTGGTGTGATGTCTCTTTTTACAATATTAATGTACACAAAATGCAATTCTATAGCAATCCGATACCATATATTTTTCTATCTTGGCAAAAATGATAATGAAATCTGTTTTGAAGCTTTGAGAGGTGAGAATAACAAAACTATCACCTGTTTTATAAGGTTGTTGTGAGGAGTAAATGGTATATTTTAAGGGCTTAGTATCATGCTTGGCATGTGGTATGTGGTAGGTAAATATTTGGTGTTATCATTATCACAACCATCGTCATTTCTTATTATATAGATTCTCCATCAAATGCTCTCCAAATCAGCTTTGTTTTGCTGATTTTTAAATTAGATCAGTGTTCCTTTAACAAGCAGTTTTCTTGAAGTGGAGTATCCTCTATCCCCCAACCCCAAGTACTTTTTCTTTTCCAGGAACTACTGAGTTTTCTGAAGTCTTAACTATATTTTTAGACTCCATAGCATCTCTTAGTATTGCAAATAAGCAACCCTTAATTTTTGGTCTTCAGGGATTTTACTGAAGCTCCCTTGAAGCAGCATAAAGTATGCCTATATTTTGCCATAGTTTTGCTATTACTAATGAGATAGTTGCTAAGTCAATTTTTTCTTCAGTTTTACAGTGTAAAACTGCTGGATGAAATACAAAGATTATTATTCCATAAGGCTGGAGGAAAATGTGATGCCAATTTTACTTAAAAGAAAAAAACTGGGAAGGAAATTTACTAAGATAATGATAGACTCTCTGGTTGGTGGGACTGTTGTTGATTTTTTAAAATACTAAATTATATACAGTGAACATAAATTTCTTAAAAAAATTAAAAGATGAAAATAAAGATCTGGATTCTAAAGACAGGTACCTCCTCATTTGGTCTCCCACTTCTCACTTACTAGTTCACCTATTTGGGCAAGTCACATACCATCTCAGAGCCTTTATTTCTTTATCTGGAAAAGATGAGAATCAAGTTAGTAAAAGTACATAGAAATGCTAAGGAAATTGTGAAATGCCATGCAAATGGTAGTTATTAGAAGTAGTCTTAATTTTCAGGAATTATGCTCTGCTATTTTGGAGAGGTCTATTCTAAAGCTCTAGTTCTTCATTTTACTGCATTAGAAGAAGGCACTTATGCAGAAATCATAGGTACGATGACTCAATTTTATCTAAGCCACCTTTGTCTGTTTTGAATAGAAATTCATTTTTAATGGTAGCATTAAAATCAGAGTGAAATTTTGAGTAAGAGGACCAGCAAAGTACTTTTTAAAACAAATCACTTCTGTAATATTTCATATTTAGAATAACTTCATAGGTTGAGTTAGTGGGGCAAATTCTCAAGGTGAAAATCTAAAGTTGAATTCTGCTTTTGGTCAAATGATAGAATAGTTCTGCTTGGCTCCAGTAAGCCTGTATATTTGAAATGTGTTTCCCACACATTTATGAAAACAAACAGAAAAACCTTTTAGTTCAAGTTATCGGTAAATACATGACATTTTGTAAGCTCAAAAATGATTTGATTTTCCAATCATCAAAGGTTTATCTTATGAGTACCGACAAACTAGTGTACGCAAAAACAGCTAGCCTGACCTTGTTCTTTGTAAACACAAGGGCATTTGATTTTCCAGTACTTGTTAGAATCGGTTTGGACAAACCTTGCCAAAAGAGGCCAAGCTTCATCAACAATGTCACCTGTCAGAGATGAGGTCTTTGAAGACATAAATTTATTCAGGACTTTCCTGCTAGTTCGGTGAGATCTTCATTTTTCTAATGTTATCTCAGCTTAAAATTCCAAAGCTACCTTTAAGAAAACAACATTGGCCCAATCAGCTTGGGTATATCATAAAAATATTTAGTTTTGAAAAAGGGCAGGTACATACCAGGCCAGAAATTAGGACATAATGCTGATTCTTTCCCCCTACAAACCATTTTTATAAAACATAGTCCAGATACTTGAATATAGATAGTTACATTCAGAGTTCAGAGAACCTCTCTTTTTTTAAACTGCAGAGTTTAACCAACTGGTCTCTGACCCTTCATATCATCAAGCTTGTCCTGGATCAACTCATTTTCTCTAGCTTTTTAAGTTCTTAACTCAGTCTGCCATTTTCTCACTGGTAACCAAGTCCTTCCTTCCTATTTCATACCTACGGTTGAAGCCACCAGTCATGAACTCCTCCAATTTTCTGCATTACAACCTTCCCCCTTTCCCTAAACACAACGAAGCTATGTTCTCATCCATGTTTACTTTCTCATCTCAGAAGTACAGCATATTTTTTCTCCTATTTAAGGGAAATTCCTTTATCTTTTTAAAAAATATGCTCTTATTTATTTATTATTTTATTTTATTTTTTTTTAGAGAGAGAGGGAGGGAGAGGGAGAGAAACATCGATTGGCCCCCTCCTGCACGCCCCCTACCGGGGATCGAGCCTGCAACCCAGGCGTGTGTC
Source organism: Eptesicus fuscus (assembly GCF_027574615.1). NCBI lineage: Eukaryota > Metazoa > Chordata > Mammalia > Chiroptera > Vespertilionidae > Eptesicus > Eptesicus fuscus. Next base: position 14,938,492 of record NC_072473.1, read on the forward strand.
CTGACTGGGAATCAAACGAGACCTTTTGTTGCACAGGATGACATTCAGCCAACTGAGCCACACCGGCCAGGGCTCCTTTATCTTTGCACCTAGTTTCGTTTCCGTTTCCCTTTTCTTCTGAGATCTTGATCTATAAATTTCACACCATGTCTGGTTTTAGCCCCTCACTTTCTATTATATTTTCTCCTACAGATTGAGCATGCATAAATATTTTTCTCAGTTAAACAGACAAGTCCTTGGCCCTGCAACCCATTCCGGTCACTGCCTCTCTGTTCACTTTAAAATTAGACTTCATAAAGAAATTCATAGCTTCCATTGAATCCTCAACCCACATCTGACCCCATATACCCTTCATTACACCACTTTTCACCAGGAACATCAATGACTTCCAGGTGACTCCGGTCAATGCAGACATTCCTCCTTGAATAATGCATGTTGCATTATTGCCTTGGGTCTTAGTAGAATTCTTGGAACTTTTAGCTCCCTAGCTTCCTTTATGACTCTCCATCAACCTCTTCAGTTTTCCTTTCTTGAGTTCCTTTGTGAACTCTTCTTGTCCCTCCCTTAGACTATGACATTCCTAGGATTTTCTCAGCCCGCTCTTGCCTCACACTGCATGTTCTCATTGTATGATCTCAAGGCTTGGTTAGCATGGAGCTGATGGACTCCCGCAACTGACTTCACATCTCAGCCACCCATTAAATCATTGATTCATCAATATTCTGAGCATCTACTATCACCAGACTCTATCTTAAAAGACTGAATAATGAAAATACTGGTTCTACTCTGTCAATGGGAAAGCTAGGTGGAAAACCCCAGATAGTAACAATACAGTGAATTGTACACTCAGAGAAACAATCAAAGGGTGCTATGAGTACAGAGGGATAGGGACAGACACCAGCTCTGAGAGCTTTCAGAGATGTTACCCTTTGGACCTTAATTAAATTAACATGCAGGAAGAGAGATCCTTTTCTTTATTTCTCTTAACATTTCTTGCCCAGTTGCTTATCACCCAAGTCAGAAATCCCATAGTTATCCTTTGTCATGTTCAATTTTTAGTTGGGCATCAAGTACTGCCATTTTAGTTCTAAGATAAGCCTCAAGTCCAGCCCTCTTCCCCATCTGTACTGCCTCTGCCTGATTCGAGGCCTTGGTATCTGTCGCCTGCATTATTGAAGTAGATTCACAAGTGGTATCCTGTTTCATGTCCTAACCCCTTTGGGTCCACCTTTCTCAAGGCCCGCATGGTATAGCAAAAATGGTGATCTCACTTCATCACTGCTTAGCATAGAAGTGTCCCATTACCTATAGCAGAGGTTCTCAAAACTCTGATCAGAATCCCTAGGGCAGGGTACCTCTTAATCTGTCTATATATCAGTTCCCACCCCTGCAGATTCTGATTCTGTAGAACTGCTGGGCGCTGGCCTGTGTTTTTAAGTTCCCAAAGAGATTTTGACACCTGATAAGATTGAGAAACCTCCAGCCAAGGATCAAGTCTGATCTTCTCTGCCAGGTAACACAAGACCCTTTGTGACCAGGCTTGAGAGTAGCCATTGGCCACATTTCCCATCATGCTCCACGTGTCTGCTTGTCTAGGTAAAATCGTTCATTTTTATGTGAATCAACGATTATATTTGTAAAAAAGACTTTTGAAAATGGTAACATTTAAATACCTACTAATGTTATTTGTAATGTGTTTCCTGCCTTTTTAGTGGATGATGCTGGCAAAATAGAACATGGTGGTTCCTCTGGAATGGCAGAGTCGGAAATTGATCCTTGTAAAGTGGATGGTTCTTGCCCTGAAGTCATCAAGGTGTACATTTTTAAAGCTGACCCTGGAGAGGATGACTTAGGTAAGAGGACACCTTCAGCATATCACTCATCCTGATCTGAACCCTTCAACCTGATGACTTTTGGGTGGGTTAGATTGAGAACATTTGAAAACTTTTCTGAAGATAACTTTTAAGCAAAGTTTCCAGCCCGGCCAGCATGGCTCAGTGGTTAAGCATCCACCTATGAACAAGGAGGTAGGCGTTCGATTCCCGTTCAGGGCACCTGCCTGGTTGATCCCCAGTAGTGGGTGTGCAGGAGGCAGCTGATCAATATTCTTTCTCATCATTGATGTTTCTATCTCTCTCCCACTCTCCCTCCCTTTCTGAACAAATAAAATTATATTTAAGGAAGGTTTCCAATGTAGCAGTAGAAAAGTATGTAAAATGTGATATGTGAAATAGGTGGAAATGAAGTTCTCTCATAAATTCTTGGAGCTGTCATCTTCCCTAATAGGTGGCACCGTAGACATTGTGGAGAGTGAGCCTGAAAATGACCATGGAGTTGAACTACTTGATCAGAATAGCAGTATTCGTGTGCCAAGGGAAAAGATGGTTTATATGACTGTCAATGACTCTCAGCAAGAAGATGAAGATCTAAGTAAGTAGGTGGTCTTTTTGTGGGCAAAAATTTAATGTTCTCATAGCTCTTTTTAAAAAAACACTTTATGGCCCTAGCCTGTTTGGCTCAGTGGATAGAGTGTCAGCCTGTGGACTGAAGGGTCCCAGGTTTGATTCCAGTCAAGGGCATGTACCTCTGTTGCAGGCTTGATTCCCGGCCCTAGTCGGGGTGCGCGTGGGAGGCAACCAATCGATGTGTCTCTCTCACATCAATGTTTCTCTCTCTGTCTCTCCCTCTCCCTTCCACTCTCTTCAAAAATCAATGGAAAAAATATCCTCAGGTGAGGATTAACAAAAAGTGAAAAAATAAAAAATCTTAAATATGGCCAATATTTAAAGGAAACAAGTAGCATTATTGTAGAGATTGCTATGCTGCCATATTCCAAGGGAAACACCAATAACTCATTATGTATTCTAAGAACTTTAAAAACGAATAGTATCAATAATGAAAAAATGAATTATGGTGAAAACCAAGAAATGAATGATTCATTCAAGTATTTGAGTGCTTATATGTGAAAACTATGTTCTAGGTAAATAACATTTGAACCTTCTTTCTACTTGTCTATTAGTTGAATTCAAATGACAGTGTCTTTCCTATAATCTCTGTAAACCTGGTCACAAAAGTTTATATAATTTTCTACTTAGATGTTGCTGAAATTGCTGATGAAGTGTATATGGAAGTGATCGTAGGAGAAGAGGATGCCGCTGCAGCAGCCGCAGCAGCCGCCGCACACGAACAGCAAATCGATGACAATGAAATCAAAACCTTCATGCCAATAGCGTGGGCAGCAGCTTACGGTAAGTTGCATAGCAGCTCTTCCAATTGAGTTGGTTCTGGAATGTGAATTCGTGCTTGAAAAAACGGTTTCCGTGGTCTTAGGTTTCAGAACTCTGTAATGCCAGTACCCTATAATGGTTACTTGATTTGAACAGGAGTAGAGGAAGATTATAAAGTCTCCTTTTTGTCTTTATTTTTAACAAGGTTTTTCTTCATGTATATAGCATGTAGAATGAAGTATTGCAAGAAGCACACAGGCTTTCAAGCTGAAACTTGCATCGTGATTATATCTGTCCCAATGCCTTTTCAATTTGGGGAGACAAGGGAGTCCATGGGGCAAAATGCTGACGTGTTTTTTAGATTTGGAAGCTAGGCCATTTCTTCCGGTCTTGTTGTAATAAATATGGTCATGAAACCCATTATCTAGAATGGGGAATTTCTGTCATTCATGAGTATCATGGCTTACTTTTCGTTGTTGTAGTTAATAAAGAATCCCTAATTCTTTATAATTTATAATACAGTATAATTTTGTTTTTTAATGCGCATCGTTAGGTAATAATTCTGATGGAATTGAAAACCGGAATGGCACTGCAAGTGCCCTCTTGCACATAGATGAGTCTGCTGGGCTCGGCAGACTGGCTAAACAAAAACCAAAGAAAAGGAGAAGACCTGATTCCAGGCAGTACCAAACAGGTGAGGGCACACGAGTTCCACAGCGCAGCGTGCTTTGCGAGCTCTCAGATGAAACTAGTATGTATCCACAGAGGTGTTGTGATGGCATTTTAGCTGCTATAGACCACATGTAACTTTTGCATATCAAAGTTGAAAATATAATTTTAAGAATTCAGTGATATTCATGAATGATTTTCTTGGATAAAAAGAAACGGAATGGATCGAACACGGATGAAAATAATTAAAAACTCAGTGATTTTTTTGTGGAAATGAAAAGAAATCCCTCAAATATGTTACAAACATTAACTTTTTAAAAAGTAATATATTAAAGAATCTGATTATGTCAGCGTAAGGAGGCATACTTTACAGAGCAGCAGAACGGGTACTTCAGTTCATGTGACGTATTCCTGTCTATTTTTGTATGCCCATATAAGCTTTACTGTAAATTGACATAAATTATGTTTTTGGAATAACCAAAGAAGAAATTGGGATTACAACACTTAATTTTTATGAATAATTTCCCACTGATTTCCAAATCGATAATAATAGCTTTAATCACAAGTTAATAGAAGTTACATATTCATTTATTGTTTTAAACGAGGGAGTGAGGTTGGTACAGTCATACCAAATAAAGTTTGCAGACCAGGTTCCTCTTTATGACAAGGTTGATATATCTCCTGTGTTGAAAAATGCTAAAAGGAATGTTAAGTAGCAAATAGCTTAACTTCGGAGTATTTGCCCAATAATGTCCAGAACACACCCTTTAAATTCTTGACGAAACCAAAATAGAACTTGGTTTGATCTCTCATGTACCTTTCTTTTCCTTTCTTAGCAATAATAATTGGCCCTGATGGACATCCCATAACTGTCTATCCTTGCATGATTTGTGGGAAAAAGTTTAAGTCCAGAGGTTTTTTGAAAAGGCACATGAAAAACCATCCTGAACACCTTGCCAAGAAGAAGTACCGCTGTACTGACTGTGATTACACTACCAACAAGAAGATAAGTTTACACAACCACCTGGAGAGCCACAAGCTGACCAGCAAGACAGAGAAGGCCATCGAATGCGATGAATGTGGGAAGCATTTCTCTCACGCTGGGGCTTTGTTTACTCACAAAATGGTGCATAAGGAAAAAGGAGCCAACAAAATGTACAAGTGTAAATTTTGTGAATATGAAACAGCTGAACAAGGGTTATTGAATCGCCACCTTTTGGCGGTCCACAGCAAGAACTTTCCTCATATCTGCGTGGAGTGCGGTAAAGGTTTTCGTCACCCCTCAGAGCTCAAAAAGCACATGCGCATCCATACCGGGGAGAAGCCGTACCAATGCCAGTACTGCGAATACAGGTCTGCAGACTCTTCTAACTTGAAAACGCACGTTAAAACTAAGCATAGTAAAGAGATGCCATTCAAGTGTGACATTTGTCTTCTGACTTTCTCAGATACCAAAGAGGTGCAGCAACATGCTCTTATTCACCAAGAAAGCAAAACACACCAGTGTTTGCATTGCGACCACAAGAGTTCAAACTCGAGTGATTTGAAACGACACATAATTTCAGTTCACACGAAGGACTACCCCCATAAGTGTGACATGTGTGATAAAGGCTTTCATAGGCCCTCAGAACTTAAGAAACACGTGGCTGCCCACAAGGGTAAAAAAATGCACCAGTGTAGACATTGTGACTTTAAGATTGCAGATCCATTTGTTCTAAGTCGCCATATTCTCTCGGTTCACACAAAAGATCTTCCGTTTAGGTGCAAGAGATGTAGAAAGGGATTTAGGCAGCAGAATGAGCTTAAAAAGCATATGAAGACACACAGTGGCAGGAAGGTGTATCAGTGTGAGTACTGTGAGTATAGCACTACAGATGCCTCAGGCTTTAAACGGCATGTTATTTCCATTCATACAAAAGACTACCCTCACCGTTGTGAGTACTGCAAGAAAGGGTTCCGAAGACCTTCGGAAAAGAACCAGCACATAATGCGGCATCATAAAGAAGTGGGCCTGCCCTAATAATACTTCTACGGACGTTTGTGGAGATGCTGGCCTTGAAGCAGAAAATTCATTTTAAAGCCAATCAGTCTTGTTCACATACAATACTGTATATTGATTTATTCTGTGTACAAATAGAATATTGCTTGTAGTTGACTTTTTTTTTTTTTAACATTTTGTTCAGTAGTGTGTTCTGAATTCTATTCAGTTTGTTTAATTAATGGGGAAAAGCAGCAACAAGCAAGTTGCTTTTAATGAAGTAATCCTTGCTTCTATACTGAAATTTTCTATTAGTTTTATATTTATTTAAATATTTACCTTGCTTATTATCTTGATGGTACTCTTCTAAGACCATTTAACATAAAGCTAGGGTAACTTTAGATTGAGTCAACATGATCACTTTCAGAGTAACTATCTTCCCCCCCCCCCCCCATAAATTTCTTACAGTAAAATTGTCAGAGACATCTAACATAAATGGGAGATTTAACAGTCACGTCCAATTAGGCTAACACGAAAGTCATGTACTTGTCTTGCTTAATCTTTTCTGACCACATGACAATGAAAGTTTCCATTTGAGCTTTGCATCCCTGGCATTGCTGAGTAAAGAACAGTGGGTGGGTTTGTGCTTACTTTTCATTTTGTTTAGTGGACAAAATATACCTTTGGGGGGCTTTCTTTGGAGTATTTACATCTTTTGTCTGCATAGCAAAGTCTTAGAAAACTTTATTGACAAATTTTGCTTGATCCTGTTGTATTTTGATTATTCTGTCTGTGCTGCTTTGTCTTGGAATGGTTGTGTGCTACAAATGAGACTTATTGAGGACTGCATTTTGGAATCTCCTAGAGGTAATTTGTGGCTCATAGGATCTTTTGCAACTTTATATATGTATATGTACCCTGAACTATGTATATGCACATATATATATAAAACATGTATCTGTGTGTATTGCTTATTTTACATATTTATACACACAACCCCAAGTAGTAGTTGTTTAAAATCTATAATGAAAAGTATTAAATTTACAATAACATGAAAGATGCAGGGATGTATGAGAGCATTTTTTAAATCATGCTCTTCAGAGAGACTACTCAGGTGAAGAATTAGAAGGAAAATAAGGACACTCGTATTTTTAAAGAGTAAAGGTATTTTCTTTTAAATATCTTTGGTAATTGAAAAATAGAAGTTAAGATGTTTCTAGATAGAATGTTTTCATACACCTTCAGCTCCATGCCTTTATATTTTTCTGAAAAGCTAACGAGTATCCAGACAGACCTTCCTCAGTTCTCTCTGAGAAGCCCCCGAGGGAACTCGGTGTTACCAAGCGAGGGAGACTCAAGAAGCTACGGCTTCAGTATCAGAGATCGGGTGCTAATTATGATTTACACTTGGCAAGTTCAGCCTACTCTGTTATTTCTTAGTTGTAGTTAGGAAACTTTCAAAAACTTAACGCTCAAGTTGGCTTTGATTAGAACATAACATTAAAGGTATGTTTTAAGTGCATGAGGAAAATAATCTGATGCCTTATTTGGAACATCATCATGTCTTTCACTGTTTTATTTTTCTTTGAGTTGATTTTTTTTTAAAACTGATAGTTCAGACTCAGATTTATAAATTCATAAAAGGAACACTAAAGTTAATTAGAATTTGGTTATGTTAGAATAAATTTTAGAGAACAGAAGACAGTTTGGGGGGGAGGGGTCTTTAAATTGGCTGTCAGCACATACGAGTACCTGGCACGTCGTGGGAGATTTTGGACTTTGCTTCCCACTTGATAGCTGCCTTGCCACTTCATTATGGTGCTCCATCCTCTTTGTGCTTTTAGGTTTTTTACCTTTCATCTTTCTCTTTGCCGTTGATCTGTATTCAAGAGTTTATAGGATTAGAACTCTAAATATCGTGTGTTTGGCAAGCGTCTGAAGTATTGGATTGATTTACTTCAGTTCTAAGTCAAGTACTTTTAAGCTGGTATGAACTCCAACCTGAATGCCAGTCAAAACCAAGGCATGGGCCTGTCCCAGTGGGAGCTCCTGTGCCCTCTTGGCCTCTATAACGTGCTTTTTAAAAAAAAGTAACTTAAAATTGTGTGATTCATTGCCCTGCAGTACTATTCTTGAAAGCTCTGTCTTTTTTTGAGAACCTTTAAAATTTCCCTAATTTTTAATTTTTCCCAGAGGTAATGTAAAAACACTTCAGTGAAAGTGGAAATTTATTAATTTTAAAACATCCTATAAAATTAATACAGAAAATATAAATAATTGGTCATTATATTTTTTTAAATAAACTGAAAGATAAAGAACACAGCATTTTACACACTTTATATTTCTCTTACATAGTCTGGAATCATACACAGTTCTTTTCTTTTTAAAGCACAATATTGAAACCTTTAAAGGCTATTTAAGGGTTTGGTCAAGTGAATATGATAAAATGTATTTGTCTGTATAAAGAGAAAATGAAATTGTAGTCACTGTTATGTACTGACATTAGTTACAACCTAGTTTTACTTAAAACAATTTTGATTAGCAAAGCTAAAAAAAATGGATGTTTCAGTTAAATGTTTTAAAGAGGTACAGATTTTTACAAGGACATAATATAAGTTATTGTTCTGTAGAAATATCCTATTAAATATTGTATGTCCCTCCCTCTGTACACTTTGTAAAAAAAGTAAAATACATAAAAAGAAAATCATATAGGGATGTGTGACATTATTGTAATTGTGTACTTGAGAATAACGTGCAAAAATAAAAATCAGAATATTTTCCTGTTACTGAATGTTTAGTCTATTTGATACCAGTACTAAGTTAATGCTTTTTCTTAAGAAAAAAAAATGTACAGTTTTTGTAAACCTAATAAACATCAAAAGCAGTGGTTTATTTTCATTTCCCCATTTCTTAATTCCTTTTATGCAGCAGTGGAATTCAAAATGCTTGATTGCTTTGAGTTTTATGACTTGAATGCAAATACTGATAATATTTCAGCCCTGCGGATTTGCAAGTATTTCAGAGGAGTTAAGAGGTGATTGGTGAGTCCTTTGATGAGCATGTCCTTGAAATTTATTTTTTTCTTTTTATCTTCATAAAGGATTTGTTTTATTAGCATCTCAGATTCCCCGGAGATAAATTTCCCTTGCATAAAGTGGTTTTTGAGAGCACTTAAAGTTCATTTTAGTATCAATGCATAGCATATTGGGTTAGTGGGGGTTGTCCCCACCTCCACCACAGAACCCTGCCCTAAAGTTTCCCCTTTGTGCCCAGTTTGGAGGGTTCTAGAAGACACTAACATACTAGAGAATGGTTATTGTCATAATAAGAGAAGTTAGGTCAAAGTTATCAGGAGTTAAAAGAGAACTAGATTGCAGTCATGGATTTTTAAAGATGAGATCCTGCTGATCTTCAACTATGTAGGAATAAGTATTTGCCTAATAGTTGAGACAGTGAATAATAAAAACTTGAGGTAAAGGATCAAGAGGACATGGTGAATGTCACTGTCCAGAGCTGTAAATCGGACAAAAATCGTAGCATGCTGAGAAACTGAGTTGTGATAAAATACCTGATAACATCATACCAGTCTGTGATCCCAGGCAGTGTATCGCTCTGTTCTCTGGGAATCCTAGTATTGACAATTTCCTTGATCTCCCACAAATTCTAGAATTCATGTAAAGAAAAGCATGACCAGTCAAACTCTTAAAGGGTTGCTGTTTCAGAGCAGTGGTTTTCAAGTGCTGCCAAATTCTCAGCCCTACCCAAGTCCCATTGAATCAGAAAACTGGGTGTGGGATCCAGTGATCTTGTGTCTTAACATGTCCTCCAAGTAATTCTGCTGCATGCTCAAGTTTGGGAAACGCTGTTTTAGAGCACTTGAGGAACTTCAAAGATTAGAAACACACACATACACACAAGCCAGAGATAAGCAGTTAAAGGTGACATGGGACTCAGTTTATATCTTGGATTTACCCCTTTTAAAGTGTGAGCCTGCTGGTCAGTAAGTAAATCCTTTAGTCCACATGTAAATAGCCTGCACTTAATCTTGTATGGCTTCCCCTAAGTTACACTCCTCAAAGGTGGATAAGAATTCAGAGGAAGAGTCAGCAAGTAAAAGAGAAGGACTGGAAAGTGTGTATGTGTTTAATTAATTGGCCCGACGTTACTTAAGTAATTCATATCTGAAAACCCATATCGGTAGCTGTTTAGGTAAAGTAAAAATTAACTTTGCCCATTTGGGTTTTGTTTTGTCTTTTGTGTATATATTGTTTGCCTTTTTCATAAAATAATTCTTGGATTTGTTATATATTGTTCCTGTTATTTTTGACATCTGCTATTGTTGTAAATAAATTCCTATTTTGTTTTAAGTTACCCTAGTGGAGTGTTGGCTATAGACAGGGTGTGTGCGTGCATGCGCGCGCACGCACACACACACACACACACACACACACACACACACACACACACACCCATGGAAATGAAGAAACATAAATCACAGGGTTAATAAATTCTTGACACAGTATAAACTGGAAGTGATGTGACCCCTTTAGTAGTTGAGCACTTACAGCACCAATGAGAGTATCAGTGTTGCATATAGGTATAACACCTGTACCGGCTCGGACTTCATTTTTTTATTAAAAAAAATTGTTTTGATTTCAGAGAGGAAGGGAGAGAGAAAAACATCAATAATGAGAGAAATCATTGATCAGCTGCCTCCTGCACAACCCACACCAGGGATCAAGCCCACAACCCTGGCATGTGCCCTTGACCAGAATTGAACCTGGGACCTTACAGTCTGCAGGCCGACTAGCCACTGAGCCAAACCAGCTAGGGCACCTGCTTAGACTTTAAAATCACTTTTGTGATCTCTGAGATGGCAATTCTTGTAGTTATTAAGTTTGAGGTAAAACTCAAGACTGATTCTCCTTGTTTTTTTTTCTATTCACTTGATCCCAAGTTACTTGTATTGTTGGTATCAGTGAACACAAGGGATTTGGCATTATAGTGATCTGCTGATACTGTAAAGCCATTAGGATACTTTGCTACAGAAAACTTGCTTAGGAATTGTAGATGGCATTTATTCATGATGTGAATCACCACAGAAATATCCAAATGTATTGACGAAAACAGAATAGTTCACTAGAACTATATTATTTTGCTTTTATCTAAGAGAGGCCAGTTTCTGCTTCATGCTATGTTTGGCTTTAAAAGCAGAACCCGTTTCCTTTTGCCTGGGCTTTTTTGAAGTAAGGGGAGGGATTGCAAAGCGTCTTGGGGTTTTGGAGGTTCTAATTATACCCATCCTCTCTGGGTTCTAACTACATTGGAAATAGACACAAGAAACCACCAGTTGCCGAGACCGGTTTGGCTCAATGGATAGAGCGTCGGTCTGCGGACTGAAAGGTCCCAGGTTCGATTCCGGTCAAGGGCATGTACATTGGCTGCGGGCACATCCCTGGTAGCGGGTGTGCAGGAGGCAGCTGGTTGATGATTCTCTCTCATCGATGTTTCTAGCTCTCTATCCCTCTCCCTTCCTCTCTGTAAAAAATCAATAAAATATATTAGGAAAAAAAAAAAATAATAAAAAAAAAAAAAAAGAAACCACCAGTTGAGTGTGTGACTTCATTTTGTAAAGCTGGGTTGGGAGGTCTGGAGGCCACATCTGTTTCCCCCCCCCAGTGTAGGCCTTGAGTGATGCAGCCAATTACTCGAAGGTGTGCGGCCCACCCTCCCCTTTGTGAGCTAGAGGGAGACCGCTTAGCTTCCCACCAGAGAAATGGAGCACGTGGGTGAGACTGGCTGCAGTATTCTCCCCAGAACTCCCAGGCCCAGATTCAGAGAAGTGTTCCCTTATGTCATCCTCATCTCTATATATAAAAGGCTAATATGCAAAGTGTCCCCTGGGAGACCGGGTGTTCGATCGCTTACTATGACGTGCGCTGACCACCATGGGGCGGGGCGGAACATGGGGCGACCAGCGGCGCACTGAGGGTGTGAGGGAAGCAGGAGGTGGGGAACTGCGGTGGTGGTGCGGGGGTGACAGGGAAGGAGGAGGCGGGTAGGCGGAGAACCTGATCGGCCCTGATCGCCAGCCAGGCCTAGGGACCCTACCCGTGCATGAATTTTATGCATTGGGCCTCTAGCGAAGTAATAGGGGTTAGTCCAATTCTGGTGGTCGGTCCTGGGGCATTAGCCCACTAGCAAAGTGTGAGGTTATTTACCATTAGCAGGTCCACACTCCCACAGCAACATATGGGAGGGCCCATTCTCCGTCTTACAAACAGTGGGTGTTAGAGTCAATAGCACGGTTAAGAAAAGCTCGCTCTCCCATCATTGTCTCAATCTATTTTAACCTGGCTCTTAGTGGAGTTAAGTAAGACGGTACTTTCATATGTCTAATAACCCTTCGAGTTTTCTCTATCATGAATCACCTATTCAAATCCTGTGGTCCATTTTCTCTTTAGAGCCTTTTGTACATTTGGCCTATTAGCTTTCTTTTTTCCCCTTTTGATTGAATTTATTGGGGTGACACTGGTTAACAAAATTATACAGGTTTCAGGTGTACAGTTCTACAACACATCATCTGTATGTACACTGTACTGTGTGTTCACCACCCCAAGTCAAGTCTCCTTCCATCACCACTATTAGCTTTCTAATGTTTGTTGCATATTTTTCTAGTCTGTGATTTATCATGTTATTGTTTGTTGCCTTTTGATACCCCAAAATCTTTAATATTTGTTTAATCAAATATATGTCTCCCCCCCCCTTTTATGATTCCTGGGGTTTCTTGTCCTACTTAAAAAGGTTGCCAAAACCGGTTTGGCTCAGTGGATAGAGCGTCGGCCTGCGGACTCAAGGGTCCCAGGTTCGATTCCGGTCAAGGGCATGTACCTTGGTTGTGGGCGCCTCCCCAGTGGGGGGTGTGCAGGAGGCAGCTGATCGATGTTTCTCTCTCATTGATGTTTCTAACTCTCTCTCCCTTTCTCTTCCTCTCTGTAAAAAATCAATAAAATATATTTTTAAAAATGACATATAATGAAACCAATTTTACCACAGGCTAATCGATATAAACAAGAGTTAAGTTCCTAGGACATCTCATCAATGTTTTATAATGAAAGGAGACAAGAAACATTCACACCTGTAAAGAATTTTTGTGAGTTTATTTGAGCCAAACTGTCGACAATTAACTGGATTGAGATAATTTCACCTTGTCTTATACATTACAATAAAAAGAGGAGACTTAAGTGGGTTACAAGAAATCCATTGATGATAGATTAGGGAGGCGGTAGAAAGCAAATGGGGGAGAGGGGGGGACCTCTAGGATTGGGTAAAAAGTAAAATGATAGGCACATACTTCCTTTACACAAGTGGGTACAGGATACTTAACAGTCAACAATGACCTCAATAACAATAACAATGGTTGTGCCCTGGGGGGTCCGGAAAAAGGGAAGTTACAAATTACCCTGACATTCCACAGGTAAGTTATCTTAGATGCAAAAAGTCAATAGGCTCAGTAAAGATCGAAGCTGATCTTTGGCAGGGAAGATACTGGCCTAGGACATGACTACCCACTGTAAACTGCTTTTTCATTAAAAGGTTTTAATGTCAGACCGTCCTTTGTGGTGTAGATCTTTGAATTTGCAAGGCCGCTACGCAGGCCTTGGCTGACTTAGCCAGGTTAGCATGCGGCCCCCCTTTTCGCCCACACATTGACCAAAACAATGTTATCTGAGGACCTGCTGGATTTCAAACTTTCACTTCTCCCAGGGGGCCTCTCTGGATAAGAATCCTTCCTTGAAATGATCATCCCCTCCATCCCCTCAGCAATGTTATATGTCGGTTTCTGTTGACAACATATGATAGTCTATACTTTGCAGTTTTTGTAATTCATTTTTTTTTTAATCCTCACCCGAAGATATTTTTTTCCATTGATTTTTTTTTTTTAGAGAGAGTGGCAGGGAGAGGGGGAGACAGAAAGAGACACCAATGTGAGAGAGACACATCGACTGGTTGCCTCCCACATGCCCCCAACCAGGGCTGGGGATAGAGCCTGCAACTGAGGTATGTTCCCTTGACAGGAATCAAACCCGGGACCCTTCAGTCCACAGGCCGTTCTCTATCCACTGAGCCAAACGGTTAAGGCTTGAATTCTTATTCACCTTCTCTATATTGTGTCTTCTACAATTCATCAATGAAGTGCTTACACCAAGCATGTCAAACTCAAAGGCTGACACGGGCCAAATAAACAAGTTTAAGTTTCTGTGGGCCACAAAAAAACAAAAGCTTCAATTTTCATAGAAATGTAGGTTTATTTCGATAGAGACATGCTGAATACAAAGGGCTGAAATAAATGACTAATAATGAACATAAAATAATACAACATTTTAATAAAAATTAATATTTTTTCTTGAACATTAACTTACCAGACACTGAATAACTGCACAAATTAATAAGCGTAACGCAAATAAACTATTTTTCTTGTTCTCCGAAAGTGAAATATTTCCTGTTGTGCACACCAAACAAGTCAGTCCAAGACTAATGATGTGGCCATCGGCTGCTAAAATATTCGCTGCTGGTATTAGTGGAGAGAAATGGTGCGCCTGCGTGTAAGGCGCGTAAGGGAAATGAATGCAACATGATTATAGTAATCAGTCATTAGCGAACGTTGTAGTTCATTATTAATAATTATATATACAGGATATTGTAAAAATTAAGTTATTGAAATTTTTATTAAAATGTTTCTTACTGTTATATTGGCTGCACTGCAAAAATATTCGTTGTGGGCCGCATGCGGCCCTTGGGCCGCGAGTTTGACATGCTTGGCTTACACTGCTAGATGCCACTGAGAAGCAAAGAGAAGGCTGTGTATAACAGAAAAAGCTTTGGATCAGACAAAGCAGTCCTTGGTTCTTTTTAGTTTTGATTCTATCTCATTTGGCCAGGTTACTTACCCTCTCTAGGCCTCAGTTTCCTTATCTGTACATTGAGAACAACTAACATACCTCCTTCCTAGGGTTGCTGAAAGGATTACATGAAACATTTACCCTTCTTATACCTAGATTTTTGTCATCATGACATTGTAATTGGCATTAAATGAGAAAATATTAATAAAAGCATCTGGAAACGAATAGCATATAAGTGAGCTTTACTGCTTTGTCCTTAAGCAGCTTACAATCCAGTTAGAAAAATAACAGTGATATAGGTGGGACGATTAGGAGACAAGAGGTTGATCATAATCAGGATCCTATGAAAAGCAAAAGGAAAACACATTGCTTGAATACCCGCTATGGGCCAAGTCCTTTCTAAGTAATCTCCTCTAATAAGAACAGCAACACTGCAAGATCTTTTAGTATCTCCCAAAGCCCAGGTTAGACCATTAGTAAGGGTCAGCGCCTATATTTTAATGCAAAGAGACAGGTCTCAAACTCTCCTTTACTTCAATATTCCCACGAGACCTGCTCAAAATCAGTCTTTTCTGGATAAGGCCAACTTCATGGGGAACTATGAAAGAGCGGAGACTCCGAAGAGTATTGTTCAAGGGTGAAGCGCCATAATTACCAACTGCTGACTGAGCCCAGAAGGATTCTCCCCATATGGTGGGAATAGATCGGCAGCCAGGTTTAATGACCACCACAACCTAGATGCGTGCTATTATCAAGCTCACCTTCACGGGGAGAAAATGAAATGTAGAGAGGGGACAGGACTTGTCAGAGGTCGCTAGGCTCCTGAATTTGAACTCAGGTCTAACTCCAAAGCAATTATTTATAAACAAGAGGCCCAGTGTATGAAATTCATGCACGGGGGTGGGGGGTGGGGTCCTTCAGCCTGGCCTGCACCCTCTCCAATCTGGTACCCCTGCAAGATCCAGCCTAAACTGGTAATCGGACATCCCTCTCGCAATCCGGGACCGCTGGCTCCTAACTGCTCGCCTGCCTGATCACTCCTAACCCCTCTGCCTGCCTGTCTGATCACCCCTAATCGCCTCTGCCTGCCTGCCTGATGCCCCTAACTGCTCTACTGCCTGCCTGATCGCCCCTGCCTCAGCCTCTGCCACTGCGGCTTTGTCCGGAAGGACGTCCAGAAGGTCGTTTGGCTGTCTGGTCTAATTAGCATATTACGCTTTTATTAGTATAGATGAAACACACAGGACCCAGAGAGCCCAGCCAGTGTGGCTCAGTGGTTGAGCATTGCCTATGAACCAGGAGGTCAGGATTCAATTCCCAGTCAGGGTACATGCCTGGGTTGTGGGCTCAGATCTCCAGTGTGGGTTGTTCAGTGATTCTCTCTCATCTGATGCTTCTCTCTCTCTCTCTCCCTCCTCTTCCTCTCTGAAATTAAAAAAAAAATATATATATATATATATATATATATGTATATATATATATGTGTGTGTGTGTGTGTGTATATATATATATATAAAATCTCCAGAGTGCCCCACTGACAGAACAACAAAGAGAAGCTGAGAATGCAAGGCTGCCTGTGGGGCTAAGTTAGAGTGAAATTTCCTTTTTTTTTTTGGTTTTGAGTAGAGTGAAATTTCATACTAGCTTTTCTTTATTGATATCATTAACTCCAGCTGCCTTTATTGACAGCTGAGTGTCTGACACAGTACTAAAACTTGCCTTATACAATATCTTCTGTGAAACGAACTAATTACGGCATTTCAGAGAGGACAAAACTGAGGCTCAGAGAGGTGAAGGAACTCACCCAAGGTCACACAGCAAGAAAATAGAATTCGATTTGAACTCCGGTTTCCGCGTCTCCTAAGACCCGGCGTCTTTCCATGGCATCAACAACCACAATAACAAATCGTTTTCACCCAGCGTTTATAAAGGTCCCACAAATGAAAAGAGAGGAAAAAGACTTCGGAGGGGAGGGACTACCTTGAAGTGCGAAAGCCAGGCGCTACCCCTTTAAGGCGTAATCGTCCTTAAAAGTCCCCCAACTCCACCACCCAGTGAACCCACCGACTGCTCCCACTCGCTATCCTCAGGCCGCAGACTCTCTGCTCGATGCCGCTGCGCTTAGGGTCGCAGCCGCAGCTACTGTCGCTCAGCCCAATCCACCTGAGCTCTGGGGGGACCCAGGGCCGTGATCGATGGATCCATCGAAGGATCGAGACTCCACCGCCATTTTGGCCTGAGGTGTTGTTTTCGTCTGTGTTGTTCGGTAGGTCTAGTTTCTTTTGTCTCTTGGATAGAGAGCCAGTTATTACGGTACTGTTTGTTTAGTACTCCCTTGAACTGAAACGATACTTTGTTCATATGTAACCTTGGATTAAGTTCTGAAGTCTCTTCTGCTTTACCGATCGATCTCTTTGTTCTTCTTGTGCCAACATATCCTTTCACTCACGGCGCTCGATGGTGAACTGGAATATCAAGAATGCAAGTTCTTTTCTTTTTCATAGTTTTCTTGACATTTATTCTTCCATAGGAACATTAAGATCATTTTACCCCACTAAGAAGACCCATTGGGATTTAAAAAATATATATATATTTTATTGAGTTTTTACAGAGAGGAAGGGAGGGGGATAGAGAGTTAGAAACATTGATCAGCTGCCTCCTGCACACCCCCCTACTGGGGATGTGCCCGCAACCAAGGCACATGCCCTTGACCTGGAATCGAACCTAGGACCCTGAGTCCGCAGGCTGACGCTCTATCCACTGAGCCAAACCGGTTTCGGCCCATTGGGATTTCTTTATTCAAATTGCATGAATTTTAAAAAAATATATTTTTATTGATTTTAGAGAGACAGGAAGGGAGAGGGAGAGAGAGAAACATCAATGATGAGGGAGAATCATTGATTGGCTTCCTTCTGCATGCCCCCCACTGGGGATGGAGCCTGCAACTCAGGCATGTGCCCTGACTGGGAATCGAACCATGACCTCCTGGTTCATGGGTAGAGGCTCAGCCACTGAGCCACACCAGCCGGGCAAATTGCATGACTTTTCAATATTAAATTAAACCTGGCATTTTTATCATCTTGTCTTCATATTCATATCCCTCCATTTATCCTGGTCTTGTTTTATATCTTTTAAATAAAATCTTCATAGCTTTCTTCATATATAGGTCATATACTTTTCATAAGCCCATTATAATTTTTAGCCACCTAGATACTGCTAAAGTATAGAGAAAAGCAATTAAGACTTTTATATACTTTTCATGTACCCAGCTACTTTTTCACATTATCTTCCTAATTCTAATTGTGCTTTAGTACTCTTTTGAATTTCTATGTGTGCAGTTATATGGCAAAAAGATGTCAGTTATTTCGTTTTTGTGTCTTATGTTAGGTAGAACTTCTAAAACAATGCTGAATAAATAATATATATTAGAGCAGGAATTTCTGTGC
This sequence comes from Eptesicus fuscus, assembly GCF_027574615.1. Taxonomy (NCBI): domain Eukaryota; kingdom Metazoa; phylum Chordata; class Mammalia; order Chiroptera; family Vespertilionidae; genus Eptesicus; species Eptesicus fuscus. The sequence continues at coordinate 14,956,715 of NC_072473.1, forward strand.
TATGCCTGCTTTTAATGGCACTACTTCAGTAATTAACCACTTAGTATAATAGTGGTTTTGGAAAATAGCATTTTCCAAGGTTGGGTAGTTTCCTTCCGTTATTATTTTACTTAGAGATTTTATTAGCAATGACTAAATAATATTATCAAGGGTCTTTTAGCCACCTATTAATAGAATTACTTGATTTTCTGTTTTTATTTGTTGATGTAATGAAGAATATTGAATTACAGTGCTGGATTTTCTAACGTTAAACCCTATTCATATTTCTAGGATAGAAGTACCCTACTTCGGCAATTTTTATTGTTCTTTCAAAATACTGAAGCATAAATTGGCTAGTATTTTATGTAGGACTTTTGTATCTATGTTCATAATTCTGGTGTTTTCTTGTTTTGTACCATTACGATCAGGTTTGAATACTAATGTAATTCTAGCTCCATAAAATAAGCTTGGGGAACTTTTCTATATTCTGGAATGGTTTAAAAACCAGAGGCATTGTCTGATTTTTAAGGATTAAGGATTAAGTGAAAGCATTGGGGTCTGACGCCTCTTTATAAACGGTAGGTCTTCACTTCTCTGATCTCTTCAACATGAATTCATCCATCAACCTTTCTTCCTAAATAAACGCCGGCACGTATATTTCCCGTGGAGTTTGCCCATTTTCTCTGGATCAGTACATCTCACATAATAATGTGTACACAGATCACCTGGAGGATGTTGTGAAAGGACTCGTTTAGATTCAGTGGATCTGGGGTGGGGCCTGAGACTCTGCATTTCTTGCAAGCGCCCTAGAGATGCTGATGCTGCTGGTCCATGGACCACACATCCCCCTCTAAGGATTCAGGGGCAGTTTGAACATCCAACTACCCAGGCCACACCCCAGACCAGTTAAATTAGAATCTCTGGGAGTGAGGCTCCGGGCATCAGTAATTTTCCAAACCTCTCACATGATTACAATGTGTAGCCAAGGTTGAGAACCACTCTTCTAGATTTTCAGTTTATTGCCATAAAGATGCACACACTTTTCTCTTATAATTATTTTAATCTCTTGTATTTCGGATGGCATCTTCTTTCTTATCCTGAATGTTTTTATTTCATCTCTCTTATTTCTTTAAACAGGCTTTCAGAGGCTTAGCCATTTCATAGATGTTATCAAAGAAGCAGCTCTCAATTTTGTTTATTTATATTTGTTGGTTTTCTATTTAATTAGTTTCCTCATGCATTGTTATTAATTTTCTTTTCCAATTTTCTTCTGGGTTATTTTGTTGATCTAGTTAAACTGTCTTATGTTTCAAACATCATTTATTTTAATTTATTTTAAAATGAACGCCTTGAAAGCTGCGCATTTCCTTTGCTACACAAATAGGTTTAGCTGTGTCCCATTGCAAATGAATTGTTCTTTTTATCACTTTCTAGATAGTTCTACATAGTTAAGTTTTTTTTCCAATTACAGTTGACATACAATATTATATTAGTTTCTGTTGTACAACTTAGTGATTAGACCTTATGAAGCGATCACATTATCAGTTTTAATTTCCTCTTTATAATATGTTTAACTTCCAAGTAGTAAAAGTTTTCTTAATCTCTTTAGTGTTGGTCTCTAGTTTTATATAAGCTTGTTGATTGTATTTTCTTTTAAAAAAAATATTTTTATTGATTTCAGAGAGGAAAGAAGAGGGAGAGAGAGCTAGAAACATCAATGATGAGAGAGAATCATTGACCAGCTGTCTCTTGCACACCCCCCACTGGGGGTCAAGCTCACAACCTGGGCATGTGCCCTTGACTGGAATCGAACCTGGGACCCTTCAGTCCATAGGCTGACGCTCTATCCACTGAGCCAAAGCAGCTTGGGCTGTATTTTCTTTTTTTTTTAAATGTTGTGAATCCTCACCTGAGGATATGTTTTTATTGGTTTTATTTTATTTTATTTTTTTTACATTTTTTTTATTGAGGTATTATATGTGTACATATCTTACCATTACCCCCCCACCCCACACCCATACATGCCCTCACCCCCCAAAGTTTTGCGTCCATTGTTTATGCTTATATGCATGCATATAAGTCCTTCGTTTGATTTCTTATCTCCCCCACCTCTCCCTAACTTTCCCCCTGTAATTTGAAAGTCTGTTTGATGCTTTACTGTCTCTGTATCTATCTTTTTGTTCATCAGTTTATAATGTTCTTTACTATCCATAAATGAGTGAGATCATGTGGTATTTTTCTTTCATTGACTGGCTTATTTCACTTAGCATAATATTCTCCAATTCCATCCAGGTTGCTGCAAATGATGAGAATTCCTTCTTTTTTATGGCAGCATAGTATTCCATTGTGTAGATGTACCACAGTTTTCTGATCCAGTCATCTGCTGACGGGCACCTAGGCTGTTTCCAAATCTTAGCTATTGTGAATTGTGCTGCTATGAACATAGGGGTGCATATATCCTTTCTGATTGGTGTTCCCAGTTTCTTTGGATGTTTTTATTGGTTTTAGAGAAAGAGAGAAGCATCGCTGTGAAAAACATTGATCAGTTGTTCCCCAACCTGGGATTGAACCCGAAACCTTTTGGTGTATGGGACAACGCTCCAACCAACTGAGCCACCAGCCAGGGCTGATTATATTTTCAAGTTCTCTATATCCTTGCTAATTTTTGACTAGTTAATTTTTTTGTTTGTTTTTTTGTTAATCCTCACCCGAGGATGTTTTTCCATAGATTTTTAGAGAGAGTGGAGGGGAGGGGGAGAGACAGAGAAACATCGATGTGAGAGACACACATTGATTGATTGCCTCCTGCACGTGCCCAACCAGGGCTGGGGATGGAGCCTGCAACCGAACGAAGTACATGCCCTGGACCAGAATCAAACCCCGGACCCCTCAGTCCATGGGCCGACGCTCTATCCACTGAGCCAAACCGGCTAGGGCTGACTACTTAATTTTTGAAAAGCTATTAGCATCTTCCCCCATAAGGGTGTTTTATGCAGTTTCCTTGTATTTCAAGTCTTGCTGTATGTAATTTGATTTCTATAGATATTTGACATATCATCTTCATAAGTGTACCTTTAACAGACCATCTGTTTATGTTCTCTTTAACACTTGATCTTGAATTCAGCTTTGTCTGATATGTTTTCTATTTTGACAGTTCTTTCTTATCTCTTGCCTTACAGATATCAATCATGTTATAATCTATTTAGACTTTAAGTCTATTTTCCATGATTTATTGCTACTGCTATTTCTTATCATTTCATCTTTTCCCATTTGACATCTCTGTGCTGAATAAATTGTCGTGTGATTGATGGATACTTCGTGTTTGTGCCTTCACATCTGGTATGTGGGTGTATATTCTTTCAGAGGCCTTGACTACCTCAAAATAACTACTTTTGCCTTGACAAATGGTATCTTAGTTGGGAGGGAGAAACTTTTGGTCACGATCCCTTTTCTTTCTCAGTTTATAGATGTTTCCGTTTTTTTTTTTTTTTCCAACTTCATTGTTATGAGAAGTCTGATACTAGTCTTATTCTCTTCTGTGTATTTTGCTTCTTCCTTTATTTCTTAAAGTTTATGATTTTTTCCCCTTCATCTTTGGAATTCAAAAAGTTCACTAGGATCTATCTAGGTGTGTGTGTGTGTGTGTGTGTGTGTGTGTGTGTGTGTGTGTGTTATTTTAATCAAATCTGGGATTAGGGGTCAAGTCTCTTAAGCTGAAGGAAATTTTCTTAAATGATGTGTGTAATTATTACTTCTCCAACTGGCATTTTGCTTCTTTGGACATTCCCATCATTCACATAAAAGATCTGGATTTGGCTTGTCATCATAAAATGGTACGGAGAAGAAAGAATCCCTTCTTCCCACACCCCAATGTGTGATCATTATTGTGCTGAGAATTTTAAATGCTTGAAATCATTGTCTCTTGAAGAAAACAGCGTGTAATGTCTGTAAATACGCAGCTTGTCCTGATGGAGAAACAGGGCTCCTGATTTCTTTCTCTCTAGTAGAAGGAACTTCAGCCAGAAGTTACCTGTCATAGAATAACAGCATTCTGGGTACCTTCCCCTTTTTAAAAAATAATTTTTATTGATTTTTAGAGAGAGAGGAAGGGAGAAGTTGGGGGGGGGGTGAGAGAGAAGCATCGATGAGAGAGCAAAACATCCATCAGCTGCCTCCTGCACACCCCCCCCCAACACACACACACACACACACACACACACACACTGGGGATTAAGCCCACAACCTGGGCATGTGTCCTGACCGGGAATTGAACCATGACCTCCTGGTTCATAGGTCAATGCTCAACCACTGAGCCACACCGGCCAGGTGGATGTTGAGCGTTTTTCATGTGATTGCTCACCATTTGTATATCTTCTTGGGAGAAGGTGAAATCCTTTGCCCATTTTTAATTGGACTATCTGTCTTGTTATTATTGCGTTCAAAGAGTTCTTTATGTATTCTGGATACCAGTCCCATGACTTACTATAATTTAAAAATAATTCTTATATTTCCTAGGGCAAGTCTACCCATTTTCTTGTTCTCCAAGGGTGTCTTGGTTTTCTTGGTCCTTGGCAATGGCAAGAGAACTTACCATGTGCTTACAAAGATATCATAACCTTTTCCTTAAAATTTTTTTTTTTCTTTTAACCTTATGGTATCACCATGCCTTATCAAGCATGTCAAACTCAAAGGCTAACACGAGCCAAATAAACAAGGTTTAAGTTTATGTGGGCTGCAAAAAAAAAAAAAAAGCTTCAATTGTCATAGAAACAGGTTTATTTCGATAGAGACATGCTGTATACAAAGGGCTGAAATAAAAGAATCATCGTTAATGAGTATTCATTGTGGGCCACATGCGGCCCGAGGGCCAAAAGTTTGACATGCTTGCTTTAGATTAGTCTTTTGTAAGCAGTATATAAGCAAATTTAAAAAATCAATACTACACTCTTAGTCTTTTCACTGTAATTGTTTTAATCAGTGATATCCTATCTAATAAAAGAGTAATATGCAAATTGACCATCACTCCAACACACAAGATGGCTGCCCCTACGTGGTCAAAGATCCTGCCCCCATGTGGACACAAGATGGCCGCCACAAGATGGCCAGCAGGGGAGGGCAGTTGGGAGGGACCAGGCCTGCAGAGGAGGGAAGTTGGGGGGGACCCAGGCCTGCAAGGGAGAGCAGTTGGCGGGGGACCAGGCCTGCAGAGGAGGGCAGTTGGGGGGAATCAGGCCTGCAGGGGAGGGCAGTTAGGGGTGACCAGGCCTGCAGGGGAGGGCAGTTAGGGGCAAACAGGCTGGCAGGGGAGCAGTTAGGCATCAATCAGGCTGTCCGGGGAGTGGTTAGGGGGTGATCAGGCTGGCAGGCAGAAGTGGTTAGGGGCAATCAGGAAGGCAGGTAGGCGAGCAGTTGGGAGCCAGCAGTCCTGGATTGTGAGAGGGATGTCCAACTGCCCGTTTAGGCCCGATCCCTGTAGGGGTCCCATATTGGAGAGGGTACAGGCTGGGCTGAGGGACACCCCCCCCCCATGCATGAATTTCATGCACCAGGCCTCTAGTATTTAATATTTACCTAACCTGCTATATATTTTTTACATTTTTATAAAAATTTCAAGCATAAACAAAAACAGTCAGACTAGGATAAGACCCCTGTTTACCCATTATCCAGATTCGATAATTATCAACATTTTTGCCAATCCCCTTTTATCTATCTCTCCCATCCCATTTTATGCTGGAGAGCTTTAAAAGTAAATCCTGGATATCATATAGTTTCATAGATAAGTACCCAAGTGTGCTTCTCAAACAGATGGCATTTAAACTAAATATAACTACCACGGCATCATCAGATGTAGAAACATTTACAATAATTACTTATCGTGTATTATTGAATCCATATCCAAGTTTCTCTAATTGACTTTTATTCTATAAGAGTTCTTCACTCACTCGCCTACCTTTTTTTAATGAAATTTATTTTTCAGAGAAACCAGGCCTTTTGTAGTATGGAATGTCTCACAAATTGTATTTGTTTGCTTCCTTGCAATGCCATTTAACTTGTTCTTCTATTGCTCATGTTTCTTGTAATGGGGTAGTTAGATGTCAAGCCTTGATTAGGTTCATATTCAATTCTTTTGGCAAGAAGACTTCATAGGTGGTGCTGAATGCTTCATATTGCATCACATCATTAGGCACAGATCTGGTTTTTCCCACCTTTGGTGATGCCAAGATTGTTGAGTAAATTTAGACGCATATTTCATCTACTTACTTGCTTAATTTTATATTTATTGTTTTTTACTACCCCATTTCCCCCCTTCTGTTAGTCTGCAGATTAAAAGAAGTTTCTTTTACCATTTTAATGCCCAGCCAGCATGGCTCAGTGCTTGAGCATCGACCTATGAACTAGGAGATCACGGTTCAATTCCCAGTCAGGGCACATGCCCAGGTTGTGGGCTCGATCCCTGGGCGGGGTTGGGGGGGGGGGAGAAGGAAGGAAAGGGCGTGCAGGAGGCAGCCAATCAGTGATTCTCTCTCCCCATTGATGTTTCTATCTCTCTCTCCCTCTCCCTTCTTCTCTGAAATCAATAAAAATATATTTAAAAAAATGTTTTTTTTAAACCATTACAACATGATTCCTTAACTTATCAAAGTCAAATGTTAATTGGTACTTTTACATTTATCTGAGAAAATGTAAGGACTATAGAACACCTTAACCACATTAGTTCCTCCAATTTAAATGCTATGGTTGTCATACATTTTAATTCTCTGTGTTTTAAAACCTCTAAAACATTACTAATTTTTAGTATATAAGTGAGTGTTCATTTTTACCCACATATGTTTTTGTTGCTCTTCTTTTCTCTGAAATTTTCTGTTCTGCTTGAAGAATACTCTTTAGAGTTTTCTTTACTACAGGTCTATTGGTGGCAAATTTTCTCAGTTGTCTAAAAATGTCTTTGTATCATATTTGTTCTTGAATGATGTGTTTGCTAGATACAGAATTTTAGATTGGCAGTTATTTTCATCTAAATTGACAATCTCTTTTTATATATACAACATTTACTTTATCTATTATAGGCACTTAGATTGTTTTTATATCTTGGCTATTGTGAATAATGCTGCAATGAACCTGGGAATACAGATATCTCTTTGAGATACTGATTTTGTTTCCTTTAGATATATACCTAGAAGTGGGATTGCTGGGTCATATGGTAGTTCTATTTTTAATTTTTTTTTTTTTAGAAACCTTCATACTCTTTTTCATAATGTCTGCACCAATTTACATTCCCACCAAGAATGTACAAGGATTCTCTACATCCTCACCAGCACGTCTTTGCTTTGTTATAGTAGCCATTCTAACAGGTGTGAGGTGATAATTCATTGTGGTTTTGATTTGCAGTTCCCTGATAACTTGTGATGTTGAGCACCTTTTCATGAATCTGTTGGTCATTTGTATGTCTTCTTTGGAAAAAAATGTCTACTCAGGTTTTTGTCTATTTTTAATTTGTGTTATTGGTTGTTTTGCTATTGAGTTGTGTGAGTTCCTTATATATATTGGCTATTAACCTATTATCAGATATGTGGTTTGCAAATATTTTCTCCTATTCCATAGGTAGCAACATTTTGTTGACGGTGTCCTTTGCTGTACAGAAGCTTTTTAGGTTGATGTAGTCTCATTTGTTTGTTTTTGCTCTTTTTTGCCCATGCTTTTAGTGTCATATCCAAAAAGTCATTGCCAAAGACCAATGTCAAAGAGCTTTTCTCTGTGTTTTTATGTAGGAGTTTTATGGTTTCAGGTCTTACATTGGTCTTTTATCCATTTTGAGTTAATATTTTGTGTATGGAATAAGAAGTATGTCAAATTTCAATCTTTTGCATGTGGATATTCAGTTTTCCCAGCACCATTTATTGAAGCAGATTAATAATAGCCAAAATTTGAGAGCATACGGAAGGCAGCCGATCAATGTTTTTTTCTCTATCTCCTTTTCTCTCTCTCTAAAACACACACACACACACACACACACACACACACACACACACACACCATATCCATGGGTGAGAATTTAAAAAGTTTTTAAAAATTAAAAACGTTTTAAAATTAACACACATACTGTGTGATGACTTCTTTCAGCTTTTATAAATTTGAAAAAATCTATATTTCCCTTCATTTTTTGAAAGATATTTTCACTTGGTATAGAATTCTAGGTTGATTTCTTTAAATACTCTAAAGATGTTTCTTCACTGTCTTCTTGCTTGCATTGTTCCAAAAAGAAATGTGCTGTTTTTCTGTTGTGATTTTTTTATTGTCTAGCTGCTTTTCAGATTTTCTCTTGATCACTGGTTTTGAGCAATATGATTATGATGTGCCTTGATATAGTTTTTCTCATGTTTTTCATGCTTGGGATTCATGGAGCTTCTTGGATCTGTGAGTTTATAGTTTTCATCATATTTGGAAAATTTTTGGCTATTATTAATCTGTTATTTATCCTATTCGGTATAATTTCATCTCAGACTTTGCAATTTTCATTCCTTGAAGCTCAATTTGGGTCTTTTAAAGAATACCTCCCATGTCTCAACTTCTTTGAGTATATGAAATACTCTTGTTACTCTTTTAATGTTCTTGTCCACTAATTCTAACATGTGTGTCATTTGGGGGTTGGTTTGATTGATTGATTCCACCTCCCTCATTTTGGGTTGTACATTCCTGCTTCTTTGCATACCTAGTAATTTTTAAAAAATTCTCGCACAAGGATATGTTGTTATGTGTGTGGGCTTTTTTTTTTTATTTTAGAGAGAGAGGAAAGGAGAGAGAGAGAGAGAAACATTGATCGGTTGCCTTCCGTATGTTCCCTGACCGGGGATTGAACCCACAACCTAGGGATGTACCCTGACCAGGAATCCAACCCGCAAACTTTTGGTGCAGAGGACAACAATGCAACCTGGCCAGGGTGGCATGTCTGGTAATTTTTAATTGGACACCAGACATTGTGCATTTCACTTTGTCAAGTGATGGATAATTGTGTAGTTCTTTTTAAATTTAATTTTTTCCATCACCATTTATCTAATTTTGTATTTCTAGAAACATTCTTGAGCTTTATTCTGTGACACAGTTAAGTTACTTTGGAAAACAATCTGACCCTTGCAGGTCTTGCTTTTAAGATTTGTTAGACAGAACCAGAACAATGTTTAGTCTAGGGTTAATTATCTCCACAGTTGACCTAAGATTCTTCTGAGTCCTCTGCCAAATTCCCTGTGAATTTTGAGTTTGTCCAGTCTGTTTAGTGGGAGCAGGCAGTATTCTTGGCCCTGGGTAAACTCTGAGGACTAGTACCGTTCCCTGTAATCTCTTCACTTGGTTCTTTCTCTGGCCTTGTACATTTTTGTAACATAACCCATTGAGCTCTCTGCTAAATACTCAAGGGGGACCCTCTGCCGATAGCTGGAGTCCTCTCTTTTGCAGGTCTCTCCTCTCTGGAACCCATTCCTGCAGATTCTAGCTATTTTTTTAAAAAAATATTTCTTTATTGATTTCAGAGAGGAAGGGAGAGGGAGAGAGAGATAGAAACATCACTGATGAGAGAGAATCACTGATTGGCTGCCTCCTGCACGCCCCCCACTGGGGATCAAGCTCGAAACCCAGGCATGTGCCCTTGGCTGGAACCGAACCCGGGACCCCCCAGTCCGCAGGCTGATGCTCTATCCACTGAGCCAAGCCGGCTAGGGCTATTCTAGCTATTTTGGTCTCCCCAGATTTTCAGCTGTCTCCTCAATTCGGGAAGGTTGCCAGTCTATCTCTCCCTGGGCTCCCCTTCCCTGCGCTGTGACCCTAAACCCGAAGGCAGTAGTTGGGGTAATCATAGGGCTCACCTTGTTTGTTTCCCAGCTTTCCGCATTATTGTCATTTGTTGCCCTAATGCCTAGTGTCTTGTAACCCAGTGTTTCATATATATATTTTTTCATCTTTTGGTTGTTTCAGTGGGAGGGTAAATTTGATCCTCTTACTCCATCTTGGCCACAATCCTCTTAATAATTTCTGATGGCATTTGTGTTGGACATTGTGTATGAAAAATTCCGGAGATAATTTGATTCTCCGTAAAGTGTTTTCTTATAGAATAGTTTTAACTTTAGCTTTAGGCTGGCAGCTGAAAGAAAGGCAGTTCTCCTTAATACAACCAGGGGTTGAACTGATTTGAAGCTGCGAGTCAGTCTTTTTTGAGGGCGTATTCATTTCTGATTTATCCTTATTTCTAATATATGGCCCTTTTGAGATTCCAGTCGAAAATATGGAGTGTTTATCAGAGCCTCTTTTCCTTGGTGGGCCCTACATTTTTAATTTCCCCCCTATCCCTTGGAGACTATTGGAAACACTGTTCAGCTCCTCGGTCTATGAGTCATCGCTTCTGCTAAGCTTCTCAGCCTTTCAGCTGCTTTTTTAGAATCAGTACATGCCTTGAAGGGGAAAGCCGCCAGAAGAAATGAACGTTGGTCTCATGTTGGTGTGTTTCTCATCTCTTTTTTAAATCTTGGCTCAAAGCCCTCATGGAATTGGCTCCGATACCTTCAAACAGATTTAAAAAATACCTTACCTCGTTTTTCTGGTTGTACTCGCTGAGACTTGGTATGCAGCGAGTTAGTCCACGATTGCCAGAAATAGAAAAATCTACCTTTCATTTTTTTTTTTGTTTTGTTATATGCTTCATTTTACTGCATCAAGGTGTTTGAAATTTGCATTGTATTTTATAATCGCAGCTTTCCGTTGTTTAGTGCAAGTGCTACATTTATATAAATACAATGTTCTTCACCAGTCATTTCGCGACTGCTGCCGTGCCATTTTTGAGCTCTTTATTTTTATTTTTTATTTTTTATTCAGCATTTGCTTGGTTGGATTTTATTCTCAAACAGTTTTCTCTGGGAGCCTCCTTCCCCTGTTTCAACTGGCTTGGTAGCCCTCCAGGTCTATTTGTGCAGCTGCTGTCCTTAAATTATTATTTTTTCTTCTTATTTTCCTCCTTCTACTTGCTGTTTCTTTAATATTATGTCTTTCTCTTTCTAGGCTTACACAGTAACATGCTGGAACACATTCTCCAAATTCCTGAAAAGGGTTTGGGAGGGTAAATTTTGCGTCTTTGCATGTCTGAATATGTCTTTATTCTGTTTTCACTCTTGATGGTCGAAGCTACATTCTTTCCTTTCTTACAGCGTTTAGAGGCAGTGATGAGAATTCTGAGAAGAATATTATTCTAGTTCTTTTGAAGGCAAGATGTTTTTCCTCTTTGGAAATGTTAAGGATTTTTTCCTTTATTCTTGGTGTTCTGATATTTCACCGTAATAGATTCAGATAAAAAAATTTAAACTGATCCTATTTGGCATTATTGACTCTTTAAATATGAAAACTGTGTCTTTTTTTTATTTTATTTTTTTTACGTCTGGGGAATTTTGATCTCATTTCTTTTATTATTTTCTCCCCTCTCTTCTCTTTAGCCACTCTGGTACTTGCATTAGGCCAATGCTGATCCTTCTGTCCTTGTTCTCTTAACTTTCACGTGTTTAGCTCTTTTGTTTCCTCTTGACACTGTGTTCTAAGAAGACCACTCAGAAAAACTTGTTCTACAGCGAGAGTTTTTTTAAAAAAATCTTAAAATTAGTTTGTTTCTTAACAACCAATTCTTGCTTTATAAATGTGAAAGCCTCTCTTCATCTTTCTCCAAATATTAATAATTAACTTGAACTCACTTTCCCTGTGTTGTATCTACTCTTAATACTTTTAATTTAAGTCAGGGCCTCATGTGATCCAGTTACTGCGAGGCGTCCGTCCAAAGAAATCTAGGTCAGCAGCCAACATCCACGATGAGTAATTTACAGCTCCACTTGGTCTCTTGAGAAAAAAGCAAAGAGGAAATGCATTTTTAATGCCTATCTGACATCTTAACTATTGCTTCTCCCCACTGCTGCGTCCCCGGCACTCTCGACGCTGCCGCCAACAGATCTCTGAAAATCTCTCCCACTATCACTTTCCAGCTCTCTCAAATCCCCTCTACTCTCTAGTCCATACGGCTTCTTCTCCACACCGCTCCCCCCACCCCCGCCTCATTGTTCTTCTTTTTCCAACGTGGAATCTCTATGGTCTTTACATTTAAAAAAAATCTCCTATACATTAACTGTGGATTCTCCACCACAAAGGAAAACCTAAGAGCTGCCACATTAAGAAACATCTTTCTCCCTTAGAAACTGAACACAGTGAGGGGAGTCTGTGTGAATAACAAACAGCCCCGGTTCCACTTTTCCCAAAGAAGTATTGGAAGATTTCTGTAAAGAGACTCCTGGGACTTAATAGTGGCACCCAGGGACTACTTTTCCGGTTCCGTCTCCAGCCTTCTCCTGCTGGCACGAGTTTAATTACTTTCTTGGCATCCCGGGGGCCATGCCAGGCTGAGCCTGAGCTCATTGTGATTCCTTCTCCCAAGCCTTAGAGCCACGGAGCGGCGCGCTCCAGTTTCTGCTCTATGGCATGTGCAAAGTGGGAGCTTGACCAGTTCCTCGTGCTTTTGTGCTTTTGGAGACCCGCCATGGTCACCTTGTTTTCTGCCACCGATTAGCTTCAGTGGTGAGAATTCGGAAGATGGCCGCGAAGTCTAAAGTGGCTTAATAGCCCTAACCGGTTTGGCTCAGTGGATAGAGCGTCGGCCTGTGGACTGAAGGGTCCCAGGTTCGATTCCGGTCAAGGGCATGTACCTTGGTTGCGGGCACATCCCCAGTAGGAGGTGTGCAGGAGGCAGCTGGTCGATGATTCTCTCTCATCGATGTTTCTAGCTATCTATCCCTCTCCCTTTCTCTCTGTAAAAATCAATAAAATATATATATTAAAGTGGCTTAATAAATCTTGCCTGTAAATTAGGATTACACACCCTTCATCTGGGTCAGGGGTTCTCAACTCCAGCTGCACATCAGATTGACCTGGGATGATTTAAAAACAATTCCTCAGCCCAGGCCAACTGAACTTGAATCTCGGCGGGAAGGCTCCAGGCATCAGTATTTTTCAAAAGTTCCCTACACAACTCTGCTCCTGGTGCTTCTGGCCCTTCTGACATTGCTGTCTTCTTCCCCGGGGGAGCAGGGGGGAGGGGCGGGGGTGCTGAGGTAGTGGCCTTTCTCCTTCTCCCCAACATGTACTCACAAATTGGGCAAATGAATAGCAGCCATTGTCCATTCTGCTATTCTCTCTAGGGCTATGAGGCAGCTCTCAAAATCAAACAAACAAACAATTTGGTAACTTAGGTCTATGAACAATCCTAACATGGGAGTCAATTGATGCTTTATCATATATATATATATATATATATATATATATATATATATATATATATAATTTGCAACCACAGACATCCAAAAAAAGAAAGAAAAGCTTTAAACATGTAATATTTCCTTGGAAGAGCCTTCCTTGAAACTGCTTACTATAGTTATTCTATAAGTAAACTGATAATTGCAGGGAAAAACAATCTAAAATTGCTATTAAATCGGTTTAATATCTTTAATAATTCTATTTCCAAATCCTTTCACAAAAGGGCATTACAGTTTTTCAGTTTATTGCAAACGTACATATATTTTTAAAAGTCAGCCCTAGCCGAAGCCGGTTTGGCTCAGTGGATAGAGCGTTGGCCTGCGGACTCAAGGGTCCCAGGTTCGATTCTGGTCAAAGGCATGTACATTGGTTGCGGGCACATCCCCAGTGGGGGGTGTGCAGGAGGCAGCTGATCGATGTTTCTCTCTCATCGATGTTTCTAACTCTCTATCCCTCTCTCTTCCTCTCTGTAAAAAATCAATAAAATATATTTAAAAAATAAAATAAAAGTCAGCCCTAATGCTGCAGCTATCATACACATTTTTAATTATTGGCACTATACCGTAAAGCACAATAAAGAACACCTGCTTTGAATAAATGACAGCTTAGGATACTGTTGCCCACATACCATATAGGTTGTTTTACAGCAGATAGTAGTTGGCCAAACTTCAGATGGCAAAATGCTGAGTTGTGAGGGTGATATTGTCCAGCTAGTTATTTCTTGTCACTCTGGACTCCACTGTGGCAGGACACTCATATCCTTAAGATGCAAGGCCTAGCACAAAGCCCCCCACAGATCCACTGGATATCACAGTGTTCTGTCATCCAATTCTGTTGCCTTTTCAAGTATGTTGTTGATTTCACTTGCTGCTTTCTTTGCTCATTTCTAAATCTGTCTTCTTGCTCTGTGTACACCCCTTTCAACTTTCTTCCGGCCGATCTGCACATAGCCACTGTGGCTAGCAATCTGCAGGAGAACAAAGCTACCACCTATTGCGGTTGCTGCAAGTTTTCCAGCTTTCTGGAACAACAGTCCCACACACTGGCCAGTCACTCCACCCATTACAACCTGGGTGGCTGCTGAGTATTTTTCTACCATCGGTCCAGACTGTGGCCCAAAACACAATTCCACCAGTGGTGTCTTCTTGCATACTTAAATCCAACACTTTGGTCCTCACTGGTTTGGCTCAGTGGATAGAGCGTTGGCCTGCAGACTCAAGGATCCCAGGTTCGATTCTGGTCAAGGGCATGTACCTTGGTTGCGGGCACATCCCCAGTAGGAGGTGTGCAAGAGGCAGCTGATTGATATTTCTCTCTCATTGATGTTTCTAACTCTCTATCCCTCTCCCTTCCTCTCTGTAAAAAATCAATAAAATATATTTAAGAAAAAAAAATAAATCCAACACTTCGTAAGAGTCATCATCACTTTCATACTCTTGGGGAGGGGAGTCTGAGTTGCCCTTATACTGCCAGTGGCCTGTATTGAAGGTCGATGCTCCATCCTTGTCATTTCCACTCTTGTCCCATGTCATTGGCATCTCTAATCACGATCAAACTCTTTTGATCTGGTACCTTAAGAGCTACTTCTCACTACTTGATCATGTTTCTGGAAGCAAGTGTTCCCTGTCAGTGATTTTAAAGCCTGACTAATGGCCCTGGTGGAGCCTGGGGTCTTGAGTGAATGCAGGCATGTCTGTCACAAGACCTCTGTCCCCATCCAGGAACAACTCTAATATCTTAAGAAACTGGACATCTGTGGAGGTTATGTTTTTTGTTTTGTTTGTTTTTTAAAAAATATATTTGATTGATTTTTTACAGAAAGGAAGGGAGAGGGATAGAAAGCTAGAAACATCGATGAGAGAGAAACATCGACCAGCTGCCTCTTGCACACCCCCTACCGGGGATGTGCCCGCAACCAAGGTACATGCCCTTGACCGGAATCGAACCTGGGACCCTTCAGTCCGCGGGCCGATGCTCTATCCACTGAGCCAAACCGGTTTTGGCAAGGTTATGTTTTTGGTTTTTTTTAAAAATATGTTTTGTTTTTTTTTAGAGAGAGAGAGAGAGAGGAAGGGAGAGGGGTAGAGAGAGAGAAACATCGATGGGAGAGAAACATCATCAATCGGCTGCCTCCTGCATGCCCCACATTGGGGATCAAGCCTGCAACCTGAGCATGTGCCTTGAGCGGGAATCGACTGCTGACCTCTTGATTCACGGGTCGATGTTTAACCACTGAGCAACACCAGCTCGGCAGGAGGTTATGTTTTAAATGACATCTGACTTACAACTTCAGACTTTCTCAATGTGGTAGACTTACATAATGCCGCATATATTTGACTTTCTTTCCAATATATGCAGTTCTAACAACATATTCTCCCCCAGATTTGCCACCCTGACTTCAGACCTTCCAAGGTTCCACTTTTGGGCTATCTGGGTGAATGGCAGATCTATCACGACTTGGATCTGGGCAACTCCATGGTTCCAATAGTCTGATATTCATGGTGAAAATGTTTTCTTGTTCACATTTAACACAGAAGTTTTACTCTACAATCCAGCTGACTATCATACTTTAAAACCCAAAGATGATGAGGAAAAAAAAAAACAACAGAAAGAAAAAACTATTAAAAATACCCAAGGATGGGTTATAGCACCCAAAAATGTAGGCCAGGCCCTCTGGCCCCTGCTTTACTGGGGAAGGGACAGGATGGCCAATAACACCCCGTGCATGACCTCTTCCTCTCTGTCTTCTACTGGGGAGAAAGCCAAGTTTTGTGTGATCGGAGAGGTAAAAGATGGAGCATACCCAAGCCTTCAGCCAAGCAAGCACACAACATTGGTTCTTTACTTCATAATCGAAGCCATATGTGAACCTGGCAGGTTGTCCTCATCCATTCAACTCAGCTGATGCTATGTCCAGTCCTTCTGCTAATAGAGAGCAACCCCCTTGAACCAGTTCCAGCGTCTTTGCCCCTTCCCCATGTTCCCTGGTCTTTTTATTACCTCTGTCGTGGGCTGTCTGTTTTACTGACCTCCGTCCAGTACCCCTTTTGGTGGGGGAGGGGGAACTTGAGATCCTGAAGGTGGAAGTGGACATCATGGGGCTGTGACCCGTGGGAGAAAGTAACAAAGCAATCAGACGTTTCTGTGGAGGATAAAACCTGTTGGTGTATATTTTGAACCTCATTATGCTGAAAGAGTTCATGTCTCCTCAGTTTTTAAGTGCTGTACATATTTTTAAAGAGACTCCTGCTGTTACCTCAGCCTTGTGATGTTTTAGACTCCTGAAGGTGGGGTGGAAAGGAGACACACACACACACACACACACACACACACACACACACACACACACCCCTATCCCTCCATAAATACCAGAGGCAAACTCTGGTACTTTCCATGTTGGTTGAGCTTGGTGCCTGTCTTTCATGGCAGTGAATTTCCTCAGATAGTCTGTGATGGTTGCATGCTCATGTTTGTGTTGGAAACTTCCTGCTTGTGTGGCTGTGATGCTGGCTCTGATAATGGAGTTTGTTGTTTTTGTTTTTTTTAAATATGCTTTTATTGATTTCAGAGATGAAGGGAGGGATGGGAGAGAGAGAGAGAGAGAGAGAGAGAGAGAGAGAGAGACAGACAGAAGAGAAACATCAGTGATGAGAATCATTGATCAGCTCCCTCCTGCATGCCCCACACTGGGGATCGAGCCCACAACCCGGGCATGTGCACTGACTGGGAATTGAACCATGAATGACCTCCTGGTTCATAAGTTGATGCTCAACCACTGAGCCACATCGGCTGGGCATGGAGTTTGTTTTGAGAATTGTAGAGCTGGAGTGAAATGGGCGCTCTCTCTTGGGGATTGCTGGCTTTCTGGGGAAGTTTTAGGCAGAGAACACATGTTGCTACTGTCCATTAGCACAAGCCCTTGGAGAATGAGAGAGAGAGAGAGAGAGAGATAGAGATAGATAGAGAGAGAGAGAATATTCAGAACTCAAATTAACCACCTAGAAGATTGCTCAGCCCTGTAGGAATGTCTCTTCTGATCCACTAATAAGTCACATACTAGAGGTTGGCAAACACTGCTAGATGACCCTTCAGATTTATAGCAACCCAGAGATTTTAACCATATGAAGAAAGGTTTAAAAGTTAATTGATGGAATGGCCATTTTTGTTAGGTACAAATGGCCACATGCTGAATTTATCAGTTGTGATGCTGACTCGAGGTGCTCTTAGTTGAGAACAACTGCTCTCTTAGTAATACTCAGATCCTGGCTTTACACATTACTATGATATAATTCGACACCATACATATCAAAATCTGCAACAAATTTTAAAAAAGAAAATCACAGAAATCACTTAGAATTGTATTATTTTTCTTTGAAAATTAATCATTAATATGGTTGAAGGTGCTAGTCTCAAGGGAATGGGTGCCAGCTCACAGTGAAGGGTGCCATCTACTGGATTTACTAATAATATTCTCTCTAACAAGACCAGGACTGGAGTCTTTTCGATACTATTTCCTCCATTCCTGGAGCACTCCCTCCCTCTCTCCCACTGGCCCCATTAAAAAAAAATATTTTATTTATTGATTTTAGAGAGAGAGGAAGAGAGAGAGAGAGAGAGAGAGAGAGAGAGAGAGAGAGAGAGAGACATTGATTTGTTGTTCCACTTATTCATGCATTCATTGGACTTATTTATGCATTAATTGGTTGTTTCTTGTATGTGCCCTGACTGGGTATTGAACCCACAACCTTGGCTTATCAGCATGATACGCTAACCAGCTGAGCTACCCGACCAGGGCCCACTGGGCCCATTTTAACACAGCATAAATGGAGCACAGAATCTTCACGGGGCTGTGGTAGCAGCTTCTGAATCGGATCCTGACAACGCTCATCTCTCCTTGAGTGTGTGAGGCATCAGTCATTTGCTTCTAGTAAAGAGAATATAACAAAAGTGATGGGATGTCCCTTTTGAGATTGGGTTACAAAAGACGGTGACCTGTGTCTTCATCACAAACTGTCTCTCTCTGATGCCTCTTGCTTGCTTGTTGTGATGAAGCCAGCTGCCGTGCTGTGAGCTACACCATGGGGAGGTCCACGTGGCGGGGACCTGAGGGCAGCCTCTTGCTGACAACCAATGAGAACCTGAGGCCCTCATTGGAACCGAGATCCTCAGTCCAACAGCTTGTGAGAGACACAGTCCTGCCAACAACCTCTGATCAGGCTTGAAAGCAGCTCCTTCTCCCGTAGAGCCTTCAGATGAAACTGCAGCCCCAGTCAACACCTTGACTGTAGCACCATAAGAATTCCGGATCCACAGAAGCTGTGAGAGAATAAGTGTTATTTTGAGCCCTTAAGTTTGGGGATAATTTTTTAGGCAGCAGTAGGTAACTAATTCAAGGGCCAGTGCTGGCTCACTATTTTGATGGATATCAAGAGCTTCAGAGGTTTCCTGTTTGAATTTGGCTCGATAAACCTCATAAAGACTTTCTATTGTGCCTGGCTGGTTAGCCTGTTAGACCTTGCATCACCAGGGGTGTACTTCTGGAAGCTTCTGGGGCCACTCAGACTATAGTCCTGCAAAGAGGATGTTACAAAAGGCAGGTCTTTACCACACACCAGGTGAGTGAACATTTTAAGGTACATCTGCTTTCCAAAGTAACATGCATTATTTTTTATTATTAATTTTCAATTGTAAGCATAAAACACGAACACATTCTCCTGGTGAAAATAAGGACATAGATACAGATAAAGTCCTCTTCAACAGTAACCTGATCTAGGCCTCTCTGCTCCCCACCCCCCTCCACTCTTTATTATGAATTTGGAGTAAATCTTTCCAGAACTTAAAAAAAATTATATAAACATGCATGTGCTTGTTTTTACAAAAATAATACTCTCTTGAAATATCATTCACATTTTTCACTCCTCCTTGCTTCCTCCCTACCCCCCACTCAGCCATCTCATCCAGTTTTGAAATCCCACTTGATACATATGGATCTAGTTCATTCTTGGCTATGAAATGAGGACCCCATGTTTTACTTCTCTACGTCATAGGCTAGCCTTTAGGTTGTTTCCGGATGTTGACTCTTACACTCCGTGCCGCAGTGAACATCACCTGCCGTCTGTGCCGGAGTGTGTTTTCTAGGGCAGACGCCTCACAGGGGAGATGCTGGGTCATGTAACATGCACACTGCAGTCTTAGCGACACTGGCCAAATTGCTTGACAAAATGGCTGTGCCACTTGAAGTACGGAAAGTGCCCATTTGCCCTACGCCTTGCCAAAATACCATATTTTCCAGTCTGGTGGGTGAAAAATGATTTCTCGTTGTTTAAGTTTGTAGTCCCTTGGTTATTAGTGAGGTTGAAAATCTTTCCATGTGTTCATTGGCAGGTTCTCTCTTTTTCTGTAGGGCTCTTGGGAGAGCAGGTGTGTGTGTGGTGCGCATGCACATGTGCGTGTGCATGTGTGTGTACGCACGCGTGTGTGCACGTGTGTGCGTGCATGTGTGTGTGTGTGTGTGTGTGTGTGTGTGTAGTGGGGGAGGGTGTGGATCTGACCTTGGATGCCAGCTGCCCAGAGGCGTTGCCCACCAGTTCTGAGAACATTGGCCGCCCATTACTGTGAGCACTAGGAGAGCCTGTGAGAAACTGAGCTCACGTGCAGCCTCTCTGTTTCTTTTTTTTTAATGTTTTATTTTAAAAAATTTTATTATTATTTAAAAAAATATTTGGTGTTTTTTTAATTTCTTTATTGATTAAGGTATCACATATTTGTCCTCATCCCCCCATTCCCATCCCACACCCCTCCCACACATGCCCCCACCCCCCTGTTGTCCTTAACCGCCGGTTAGGCTCATATGCTTGCACACAAGTCCTTTGGTTGATCTCTCCCCTTTACCCCCACCCTCCCCTACCCTCCCTCTGAGGCCCGACAGTCTGATCGATGCCTCCTTGTTTCTGGTTCTGTTCTTGTTCATCAGTCTATGTTGTTCATCATTTCCCCTAGATGAGTGAGATCATGTGCTATTAGAAATACACTTATAAGAACCGAAAATGAGACAGGCAATAATGGTTATGGTGACAGGCAAATGAATCAGTCTGTAGTGAGTTTCTTTTTAAAAAATATTTGTATTGATTTCAGAGAGGAAGGGAGAGGGAGAGAGAGATAGAAACATCAATGATGAGGTAGAATCATTGATTGGCTGCCTCCTGCACACCCCACACTGGGGATCGAACCCACAGCCCCGGCATGTGCCCCGACCTGGTATCCAACCAAACCATGACCTCCTGGTTTATACAGTTCGATGCTCAACCACTGAGCCACGCTGGCTGGGCCAGCCTCTCTCTTTGGGATGAGGAAGAGACCCTGGTTTCAGCAGGGACAGTAATCTAGAGAGCCACTGTGGTGACAAACTGCTGGCCTCTTCCCCATACTACTGTGTGAAGTCCAAACCAGGGGGTTATGAGATTGGCTTGGTTACTTGCCTCTGATTAATACAAGATAGGTTGCTGCCGCCCTATGGGACAGGGCAGAGGACCCATGGGAGTGAGGGGCCTCCCGTGGGTAAATTAATGGAAGACTACAGGACGCCTAACCAGGCAGGACTGACAGGGCACAGACTCTGAGGGATGAGAATTCGGGGACACCTCCCACAGCAAGGCAAGAGTATTAGGACTGTGTGATGGAGGCGGCAAACCTCACGGCGGGTTGCAAAAACAAAGATTAGAGATGATCCTCACATTCCTTGCCTTGCGAAATATGTACATTTAAAAGAATCTCTCGCGTCTTTGACTGACTCCTTTCTCCATCTCCATGAAGATGGAGGCTTGTTACTTAAACTGTAGGTTACAGAATTGTGATGGAATTTGAAGAGGAACAGATCGGATCCAAAGATCTCTATCTTGCAGCTGGACACAGAAACTTAGGAGACTTTGAGACTTTGGTGTGTCTCTTTTTGGGAAGTGTGAGTACATTTTATGTTGTAAGGGGAGGTGGGGGGCGGGGGGGGCGAGGAATCACATTATTTTAGAGAACAGAATTTTGGAAAGTGTATATAGGGGAAGATGGGTTATGTGAATAATGAGGGACCAAAGGAATGGACTGTTTTGGGAGGGAAGCGGGACACCACCTACCAGTTTGTCCGTTCTAACAGCAAGCCTGATTACTTCTGGGCAATTCCCTAGGTGCATAGGATCTTGGTGGAAAGATAAATTGAGGACCTGGCAGGACTCCTGCTGCAGAAACTTAAAGAGGCCCCTGAAGGCTCCATCTGCCAGATTCTTCCTCTAATCTTTGCAACAGAGCCAAAGTGTCGGCATGTTGCCTAAAGTATGTGCGGGTGACTCAGTCTCCTGGAACTTTTAATCTTTTAATCCTAAACGGAGTGAAGCAAATGAATTCATTCATTCCAGTTCCTGTGCTGGAAAAGATGGTCAAGCCACTCCAGTCATAGAGGCTCTCCTTGGTTCGGTTTTGTTCCATTGGATGAATATATTTCCATTGATTTATCCGTTCTCTGTCAACATCTGGGGCTATCTCAAACACTGCTGCTGGGAACATTTTTGCACTTCGCTTTTTTTTTTTTTTTCCGTGCACATGTTCAGCGCACACATTTCTCTTGGGCACATACCCAGGAATAAAATTGCTAGGTCGTCATTTTAACAGAGGTTAAACACGCATCTTTGAGTTATTAAAGTCTGATGTTAACTGGTTTTTTTTTTGGTCTACTTCCAGTACCATGCAGGAACCTTAGAAGATTCCATTTATACCTCCTCCTGACCTATACGCCATTGTAGTTGTGTATATTGAGACTCTCCTAACATGATGATCATTTTGTGCAGTCAATATGAATTTAGAACTGCCCATGTATTTACTTTCTTTGCTCTTCAGTCTTCCTGCAAATCTATCTGGGCTCATTTTGCTTCTGCCTGAAGGACACCCTTTAGTATTTTCTTTCAGGAATTCTACCGGTGATGAATTCCACCAGTCTGGTGTCCAAATATATTCTTCTTTCACCTTCATTTTGAAGGATATTTTCATTAAATATATAATCTGAAATAGGCAGCTACTTACAACACTTCAAGTATATTTTCTTTTCTTCTAACTTGTTCTGTTGAAAAATTAATTCTTTTTCAATTTTTATATCAGTATGGACTCACGGATATTTATTTTATAAATGAATACTGACTATTTTATACATGGGCATCAGTATGGACTCATGGATATTTATTTTATAAATAGAACTTTAGCCCTGGCTGGTCTAGCTCAGTTGGTTGGGTCATCCCATGCACCGAAAGGTTGCAGGTTCAATTCTGGTCAGGGCACATGCCCCAGTTTTGGGCTCGATCCCTGATAGGGGGCCTGCAGGAGGCAGCCGATTGATGTATCACTCTCACATAGATGTTTCTCTCTTGCTCTCCCTTTCCCTTCCTCTCTCTCTAAAAATCAATAAAAAATGTGTTAAAAATATAACTTTAGGTTATAGTTCATCACTACATTATTTACTTTGTTTTTCTTGTCCCAATTGTTCCAGCTTTGGCCAATAGTAGCTCCTTCGGGTTGTCTCCTATGTTCCTTTGCGATACACCCATGGTTTTGTTTTTTGAGCCTTTTTTTTTTTTTTTAAGCTTTCAGGCACTTCAAGATGCTCCTCATTCATCTTGTATTTTTCCTGCCCTAGCTCGAGAACAACCTTTTCTCCAATGAGCCCTGGTTCCTTTTATTGGAGAATGGTATTGGAAACCAAGAAGGGTCACTTTTTATACTTTTTCCTTCTTGTAGATATTTTTAATCATGTATTTTATTTCTTATTATTTTTTAAAATACATCTGTATTGATTTCAGAGAGGAAGGGAGAGGGGAAGAGAGAGAGAGAAACACCAATGATGAGAGAGAATTGATCGGCTGCCTCCTGCACCCCGTACAATGGGGATCGAGTCTATAACCTGGGCATGTGCCCTGACCGGGAATCGAACCCTGACCTCCTGGTTCATAGGTTGATGCTCAATCACTGAGCCACGCTGGCTGGGCTATTTTATTTCTTTAAATAAAGTAAGCATTCCACCCCCCCCCCCCAAAAAAAAATCTGTATCCAAAGTTTTGGTTAAGTCTAATTCTGCAGTCTGTTGTTTCAGCTGGTTCAACTCATGGTGACTTATTCTCCTATAAGTTTGTTTATTTTCTACCTTATACCGATGACTGGACTTGAAAAATTATTTTGTAGATTCACTGAAGCCTAGGATGAAGCTGCTTTTCTCCAAAAAAATGTTGCCTTTGCTTTTTCTTCTTGGGGGAGCCCCAATCTGGAACCACTTTAAACCAGGTACACAGCTCTAATTTCCCAGAACTACTCAGGCAATGTGAACCTGAGCTGCAAGTTCACGGTCACAACTTCACAGGGAAGGATTTCTCCTTCCCCTCCTTTTTTTTTTCCTGCTCTAAATATCGGCAGGCCAGTGAGGTCCCAGCTTAACATGGGAAAGAGCTCCGGTTACAGCCATCCTTGTTTTACTTCGTTTTGCTTTATTGCACTTCACAGATGTTGTGTTTTTTACAAGTCCAAGGCAAGACCCTCCACCAGCAAAAAGATTACGACTGCTTTCTTGCGATGATTTATTAAGGAGGGTCTGGGACGGAACCTACCATATCTCCGAGGTCTGCCTGTACGTTCCCTACTGTGGGCAGGCACTGGCATTGTTCTGTGTTCACATTTCCCCATTTAAGCCACTAAAATCGAAGCACAAGTGTTCCTTATTAGCAAATCCCTTGGGATAAAACCAATTCTGGGCTTTGAAACTGTTTCGTTCTGGAGGCTCCTGCTTTCTCTTGGCCTGATATTTCCTTACTCTTTCATTAGCTTTTCAATGCCCTGAAGATTTAAAAAATGTACTCAGTGGGATGCTATGTTCAAATCATACAGCTAATTTCCTGGAAATAGCTTTTTTTTTTTTCCAATCAAGGGACTCTGCCTTTCTTCAGTTCTGGAAAATTCTTAGACATTATCTCCTTAAATATTGCCACTTCCTGATTCTTTCTAGTTTCACTCTCTGGAACTTTCATTAAATATGTTTTGGTGCCTCTCCACCTAGCCTCCTCTCCCTTAATTACTTTTTCATATTTTCAATCGTTTTGTGACTGTGCTGCCTCTGAGTGATTTCAGAAGTTCTGGTTCCTAAATCACTAATTCACCTTGTGCGGCCCATTCTCTTGTTTATCTCATTATGTTGGGCCATTTGTCAATTTGGTCTCAGATTCATTCCCTAACCTAGTGTGTTCCATGTTACAAGGAACTATGTATCCCATGATCCCTTCTGGGTAGTTTGGCCAAAGGAAGGTATTGGCAGATGCCTTGAGGGAGAGGGAGGGGAGAAACTGCGGTATTTCTCTCCCTTGGTCTTGGCTTTGGGTAATGTATCTGGGAGCCACTGTGTCTCCTTTGAGCCTCCATTTCCTGCCAGAAGCTGTAACGTCCATGGCCACAGCAGCTGTGACTCTAGTTCCCATGGATGGCTGTAAATGCTAGGGTTTGATAACAATCTTCTTTATTGCCCTTTCAGCCATAGGGGTGGTGGTAGCTTCCTGCTTTTTTGTAAAATCTCTGGGATGCATCACGGTCCCCTCCAGTCTTCTCATTCCTCTGTCACCTGTGTAATACATTCCTTGTAGTTATGTTCTTTTTGTTGGAAATACCTAGAGATATTTTTTCTTTTCCTGACTGGACCTTGAGTCATCCGCCATCTAAAACATTGTTTCAGTGTTTTAAAAAACACGTCCAAGATTTTCATCTGTTCTTGATTCATAGCCACCTGCTTTTATGTGTGTTGATTTTAAATACATTTATTTTAAAATCTTTTTCAGATTGTTCTATTATTTCTACTGGATTCTGTGTGACTCCTCTTACATGTTGGCTTCCTTTTGTGGCGTTGGGCTTCATTGTGGCCTTTGTAATTGTTGTTTTTTGAATGCTTATCTTCATGGAAGCTTTTTTTCTCTCCCACTCACTGTCCCTGGAAACTGGTTTTATGATTGTCTCTCTCTTTTTGGATTCTCTCATTTTTTAAAAATTAGATCTTTATTATTGAAAGTATTACATATGTCCCATTTTTGTCCCCATTGACCCCTTCTAGCTCGCCCCTGCCCCCCACCCCAGGCCCTCATCACCCTATTGTCTGTGCCCATGGGCTATGCATATATGCATACAAGTTCTTTGGTTGATCTCTTCCCACCCACCCACCCTCCCCTACCTTCTCTCTGAGATTCGATAGTCTGTTCTATGCTTCTATGTCTCTGGATCTATTTTGTTTATCAATTTTATTCATTAGATTCCACATATGAATGAGATCAAGTGATACTTGTCTTTCTTTTTTCTTTTTTTTTTTTTGATACTTGTCTTTCTCTGACTGGTTTATTCCACTTAGCATAATACTCTCCAGGTCCCTCCATGCTGTCTCAAAGGATAAGAAATCCTTCTTTTTTATTGCTGTATAGTATTCCATAATGTAAATGTAGCACAGTTTTTTTTATCCACTTGTCTACTGATGGGCACTAGGGCTGTTTCCAAATCTTAGCTTTTGTAAATTGCACTGCTATGCACATAGGGGTGCATACATTCTTTCTGAATGGTGCTTCGGATTTCTTAGGATATATTCCTAGAAGTGAGACCAGTGGGTCAGATGGCATTTCCACATTTAATTTTTTGAGGAAACTCCATGCTGTTTTCCACAGTGGCTGCACCAGTCTGCATTCCCACCATATGTCATATATTTCTGCTCTAACCTAGGCATGTGCCCTTGACCAGTGTACTAGGGTTCCCTTTTCTCCACACCCTCACCTGCACTTGTCATTTGTTGATTTGTTGATGGTAGCCATTCTGACATATGTGAGGTGATACCTCATTGTCACTTTAATTTGCTTCTCTCAGATTATTAGTGACTTTGAGCATTTTTTCATATGTTTCCTGGCCATCTGTATATCTACTTTGGAGAAGTATCTATTTAGGTCCTTTGCCCATTTTTAAATTGGATTGTTTGTCTTCCTTTTGTTAAGTTGTATGAGTTTCTTATATATTTTGGATATTAACCCTATATCAGATGTATCTTTGCCAAATATGTTCTCCCATACAGTGGACCCCCTTTTCATTTTGCTGATGGTTTCTTTTGCTGTGCAGAAGCTTTTTCTTTTGATGGAGTCCCATTTGTTTATTTCTTTGCCCTAGGTGATGTGTCTGTAAACATATTGCTACAAGAGATGTCTGAGATTTTGCTGCCTATGGTTTCTTCTAGGATTTTTATGGTTTCATGACTTACTAGTACATTTAAGTCTTTTATCCATTTTGAGTTTATTATTGTGTATGGTGTAAGTTGGTGGTCTGGTTTCATTTCTTTGCATGCATCTGTCCAATTTTCCCAACACCATTTATTGAAGGGACTGTCTTGACTCCATTGTATATTCTTGCCTCCTTTGTCAAATATTAATTGAACAAAATGGCTTGGATCAATTTCTGGGTTCTCTGTTCTGTTCCATTGATATGCCTGTTCTTGTGCCAGTACCAGGCTGTTTTGAGTACGGTGACTTTGTAGTATAACTTGATATCTGGTATTGTGATCCCACAAACTTTGTTCTTCTTTCTCAAGATTGCTGTGGCTATTCTGGGTCTTTTTTGTTCCATATAAATTTTTGGAGTATTTATTTGTTCTAGATCTGTGAAATATGCCATTGGTATTTTAATAGGGATTGCATTGAATGTATAGATTGCTTTGGGTAGTATGGACATTTTAATGGTGTTAATTCTACCAATCCATGACCACGGTATATTCTTCCACTTGTTTATATCTTCCTCTATCTCTTTTTCCAAAGTCCTGTAGTAGTTTTCTGAGTACAAGTCTTTTACCTCCTTGGTTAAGTTTATTCCTAAGTATCTTAATTTTTTTGTTGCAATGGTAAATGGGATTGTTTAGTTTCTCTTTCTGAGAATTCATTATTGGTGTATAAAAATTCCATCGATTTCTGGATGTTAATTTTGTATCCTGCTACATTGCCAAATTCATTTATTAAATCTAGTAGATTTTGGTGGAGTCTTCAGTGTTTTCTATGTACAATACCATGTCATCTGTGAATAATGAGAGTTTTACTTACTCCTTTCCTATTTGGATGCCTTTTATTTCTTCTTGTCTGATTGCTATGTCTAGCACTTCCAGTACTATGTTGAATAAGAGTGGTGAAAGCAGACATCCTGTCTTGTTTCTGTTCTTAGGGGAAATGGTGTTAGTTTTTGCCCACTAAGTGTGATGTTTGCTGTAGGTTTGTCATATATGGTCCTTATTATGTTGAGGTATGATCCCTGTATTCCCACTTTGCTGAAAGTTTTTATAAAAAATGGGTGTTGGATTTTGTCAAATGCTTTTTTGGGGCCTATTGATATGATCATATGACTTTTGTCTTTCCACTTGTTTATGTGATGTATCACCTTTATTGATTTGTGAATTTTGTACCAGCCTTGCATTCCTGGAATAAATCCCACTTGGTCATGGTGTATGATCTTTTTAATATATTGCTAGATCCCAATTTGCTAATATTTTGTTGAGGATTTTAACATCCATATTCATCAGGGATATTGGCCTGTAGCTCTCTTTCTTTATAGAGTCTTTATCTGGTTTTGGAATTAGGGTAATGCTGGCTTATAAAAAGGGCTTAGAAGTGTTCCTTCCTCTTGGATTTTTTGGAATAGTTTGAGGAGGACAGGTGTGTTCATTCTTCTTTGAATGTTTGGTAAAACTCCCCTGTGAAGCCATCCAGACCAAGGCTTTTGTTTGCTGGGAGTTTTTATTTAATTTTATTACTTCTTCAATTTCATCTGTTGTTATTGGCCTATTCAGGTTTTCTGATTCTTCCTGATTCATTTTTGGGAGATTATATTTTTCTAGGAATTTGTCCATTTCATCCACATTGTCTAGTTTGTTGGCATATAGTTGTTCATAGTATTTTCTTACAATCCTTTGTATTTCTGTGGTGTCAGTTGTGAGTTCTCTACTTTCGTTTCTGATTTTATTTATTTGGATCCTCTCGCTTTGTTTCTCTTATTGTTCAAATTTTTTTTTATTGATTAAGGTATTACATGTGTCCATATCTCCCCAATTGGCACCCCCCCTCACTTTGTTTCTTGATGGGTCTGGCTAATGGTTCATCAATCTTCATAGAATCAGCTCTTGGTTTCTTTGATTTTTTTTTGTATTTTTTTTAAGTCTCTATGTCATTTATTTCTACTCTAATCTTTATTATTTCTTTCCTTCTACTCACTCTGGACTTTTCTTGTTCTCTTTCTAATTCTTCTCTTTTTATTTTATTTATATATATATTTTTATTAATTTTTAGAGAGGAAGGGAGAAGGAGAAGTAGATAGAAACATCAATTATGAGAGAGAATCACTTATTGGCTGCCTCCTGTATACCCCCACCCCTGGGGATTGAGCCCACAACCTAGGCATGTGCCCTTGACCAGAATCGAACCTGGGACCCTTCAGTCTGCAGGCTGACATTCTATCCACTGAGCCAAATCAGCTAGGGCCTCTTTCTAATTCTTTAAGTTATAGGGTTAAATAGTTTGTTATTAATTTTTCTTGTTTTTTTGAGGTAGGCCTGTAGTGCTAGGAACTTCTTTTGCTGTGTTCCAGATATTTTGGGTTGTTGTACGTTCATTTTCATTTGTCTCCAGGAAGTTTTTTTTATTTTTCTTATCTCATTGATAACCCTTTCATTGTTTAATAACATGCTATTTAGCCTACATGTGTTTGAATGTTTGTGTTTTTACTGTAGTTGATTTCTAATTGCATTTCATTGTGATCTGAGAAGATGCTTGATCTGATTTCAGTCTTCTTGAACTTGTAGAGACTTGTTTTGTGTCCTGCCATGTGGTCTATCTTTGAGAATGACCCCTGTGCACTTGTGAAGAATGTATATTCTGCAGCTTTGGGGTGAAATGTTCTACAAATGTCAATTAAATCCATCTGATTCAATGTGTCATTTCGAGTCACTGTTTCCTGGTTAATTTTTTGTCTGAAAGATCTATCCAGTGCATTCAGTGGGGTGTTAAAATACCCTGTTTTGACTGTATTGCGGTTGATATCTCCCTTAAAGTCCTCTAGAAGTCTTTTTATATATTTATTTTTTACATATATATTTTATGTGTTTAGGTGTTCCTATTTGGGTATATATATGTTTACCAGGGTTATATCACCATCTTGTTTGAATGATAGCCTTACTGGATAGAGTAATCTTGATTTCAGATCCTTGCTTTTCATTACCTTGAATATTTCATGCCATTCTCTTCTGGCCTGTAGAGTTTTGATATGAAATCAGCTGACTGCCTTATGGGAGCTCCGTTGTAGGTAACAAATTGCTTTTCTCTTGCTGTCTTGAATATTCTTTTTTTTTAATATATATATATTTATTGATTTTTTTTTACAGAGAGGAAGAGAGAGGGATAGAGAGTTAGAAACATCGATGATAGAGAAACATCGATCAGCTGCCTCTTGCACAACCCCTACTGGGAATGTGCCCGCAACCAAGGTACATGCCCCTGACCGGAATCGAACCTGGGACTCTTCAGTCCGCAGACCAACGCTCTATCCACTGAGCCAAACCGGTTTCGGCTTGAATATTCTTTGTCTTTAATTTTTGGCATTGTAATTATGATGTGTCTGGCATGGGGCTGTTTGGGTTTTTCTTGCCTGGACTCTCTGTGCCTCCTAGACTTGTGTGAGTTTTTCCTTTACCAGGTTAGGGAAGTTTTCTGCCATTATTCCATCAAACACGTTCTCTATCCCTTGCCCACTTTTTTTCTCCTTCTGGCACTCCTATTATGCAAATATTGTTACATTTTATATAGTCCCACAGCTCCCTTTAGCTGTCCTGTTTTTTTTAATTGCTCTTTCCTTTAGGTTTTCTGATTGATTTTTTTCTACCCTGTATTCTAATTCACTGATCCAATCCTCGGCTTTCCCTAATCTGATGTGTATTCCTTCCAATGTGTTCTTTATTAGTGCTCTGTCATTCTTTATTTTTGACTGGTCTTTTTTCATAGTTACTGTATTTTTTCTCATGCTGTTGAGCATCTTTGCCATCATTATTCTGAACTCTTTATCAGATAAATTTCTTATCTCCATTTTGTTTAGCTCTTCTTTTGGATAATTCTCTTGTTCTTTCATTTTGGGGTTGTTTTTTTGTCTCCCCATTTTGGCTGCCTGTTTGGGTTTGTGTCTGTGTATTAGGTAAATCTGCTACAACTCCCAGACTCTACTGCAGGAAAATGTCAGATGCTGTTTCTGACTGGCCCTGAGTACCCTGTGGCCCCCTCTGCTGGGGCTGAGTGCCTTTGGAAAGGATCAAGATGTACACCTGGGTCTGCTTTTCCAGCCCTGGGGCCCAGAAGGAGGTCAGGCAAAGACTCAAAGTCTCCAGAGATCCGTCTCTTCCTGCAGTGTGATTATTATCAGCTTTGATTAGCCTTGGGGTATGAACCTCAGAGTGAGGCAAGAGGTCTTTCAACAGGGTGTGGCAACTGCCTTTCCCCCTAGGCCAAAACCACCTGGATAGCAAAGGTCCCCAGAGAATGATGTCCTCCGCAGTGTGAGGGAATGACTCAGCACAGGAATCTGGGGTGGCTGCTGTCTGAGCTCCAGCCCCAGAGCCCCCAAACCAGGATTCTCCTCACACAGATCCAGTCCACTCTGCCCTCCCTCTGTTGGAGCCCAAGGTGAGTGGCTGTAATAACCAGAATGGTGAACTGAAGTTTTTTCCCTCAGTGTCTCGCAACCCTGAAGAAATAGTACTGTGGACCAGAAGATTTAAGCAAAAGCATGGAAAATTTATTACAAGCAGAGTCACACTCCCCGCATGGGGAGGGGACTCAAATAATGGTTTCCAGTGAAACTAGTCGGTCTAGGACAGTGGTCGGCAACCTGCGGCTTGCGAGCCACATGCGGCTCTTGAGCCTCGGTTTGCCACTCTGTTGACTAATGAGTTTGCTGACCACTGGGATAGGGGCTTAATCACAAGGAACAACAACAGCCTGTAATTATTGGAATCGAGAGACTAGGTCAGTGGTCGGCAAACTCATTAGTCAACAGAGCCGCAGTTTGCCGACCACTGGTCTAGGAGTATATATGTGCTATAAGCTTGCTCTATATCTACCTGTGTTGCCACCTGATTCCCTCATTGTTCTTGCCCAGGAAAGGACAGGAACATTCCCTGATCCTATGCGAAGTGCACCTTGTTGTTGCAGGCCCTCCCTTGGTTTCACATCCTGTTCTGTGTCCAAGAACATTCTATTATTTCAACATGGTTGGTTTCTGTGATTAGGCTGCTCAAACTGCTGTATCTGCCCCTGCCTTTGTTTTCCACTGGACTCCTGCCCTGTCTGCCTGCGTGTCAAGCTAACACCTCTCAGCTGAACACAAAATTTTGTGCGTTGGCCCTTTAAGAGGGTGCTTGCATTTCCAGCTGAATCTTGCTGGCAGACAGCAACCCTGCTGCTTTACACAGTCAGATGTTCTGCGGACACCTTTCTCACTTCTGGTTCTCTGGGCTTGGAAGCTCAGCTTGGGGTTTAGACCCCAGGGTTCTCAGTGGGAACCCCCCACAGCAGAGCCACAAAGGGAAAGGCAGTTACCACATGCTGTTGAAAGACCTCTGGCCTGACCCTGTAGTTCATATCCTGAGGCTAATCAAGACTGCAGGCAGAGGCATATCTCTGGAGGCTTTGAGTCTTTGCCTGATCTCCTTCTGGCCCTGGGGTAGGAAAAGCAGACCCTGTTGCACATCGTGGTCCCTCCGGGCCTTCAGCTGCTATCAGTGGGAGCCTGGCCAGTGCTTTCCCATCTCTGCCCTTCCTACTAGTCTCTATGTGGTCTCTACTTTCCATCCTTGGTTATCAGGGTTGTCTACAGTGGATTTTTCAGGGTGGTTCTTCTGTGTTTTAGTTGTCTTTCCAGTTTGGCCCTGGGAGAATGTCAGTGTAGCTTCCACTTACTTTGCCACCATTTTTAACCCTTTGCACTCGCTTGCTTTTTTCTCGATTCCTTTATTCTACTCGGGATTTACTTTTTTAAATACCCCAGATTTTACAAAGCGCGGCAGTAGAATAAAAAACTGGAGTTTCTTTTCATACAAACTTATTTATTTGGATTTTTTTATATTTCAAATTATTGATACATTCAATAACCGTCACACTCGACATCCGAGTGCAAAAGGTTAAGAGCCCACGAAATTTTTTTACCTATCAGTAACTGCAAGGCGGGTGGGAGCTCAGTTTGCAACCCAGTGGGTGGACAGAGCCACAAAGAGGAGGAAGAGGCAGGAAGGAAGCAAGGGTCCACTCTACCAACCAGTGGGAGAAAGCAGCCTGAGCACAGGACCACGTGGATCAGCCAGCCTTTGACCTGGCACCACTGTGGTTCAGGAGCCTTCCTATGATTGTCTCAAGACAGAATGGCTCCTGGCTTTAGCCTTGTGGGTATGTCACAGTTCCACACCAGCAGCTCACGCAAGATGTATACCTGGTGGCTGGTGCAAATCTCTGTTTCTTGCTCTATGGCAAGCAAGCATCTTGTTTCTAGCTCCACTCCCGAGCAGATCGGTAGAACTTGTTCAGCCTTCAGATACAGCTGGGGGAGCATGTGCTCAGCGCATCAGCTTCCCCACTGGGAATAGGGGGGGGAGATTGGTGGTTCCTTATTCCTTGGCTGGAGTTGAAATTTCAGACTGTGGTCAAAAGGTACAAACTTCCAGTTATAAGACACATAAGAACTAGGGATGTAATCCTATATAATAAAGAGGTAACATGCAAATTGACCATCACTCCAACACACAAGATGGCCACCCACATCTGGTCAAAGAAGGCCTCCCCATGTGGATACAAGATGGCCGTCACAAGATGGCCAGCAGGGGAAGGACAGTTGGGAGGGACCAGGCCTGCAGGGGAGGGCAGTTAGGGGCGACCAGGCCTGCAAAGGGAGGGCAGTTAGGGGTGACCAGGCCAGCAGGGGAGGGTAGTTGGGGGCAAACAGGCCTGCATGGGAGGACAGTTAGGGGTAATCGGGCCAGCAGGGGAGCAGTTAGGCATCAATCAGACTGGCAGGAGAGTGGGACATCCCTCGAGCAGTCGGATATCCCTTCAGGTGTCCCAGATTGGAGAGGGTGCAGGCTGGGCTGAGGGACATCCCCCCACCCCCATCCCCCATGCATGAATTTCGTGCACCGGGCCTCTAGTGTACAATATGATGACTGTAGTTAATACTGCTAAATGGTCTCTTTGAAAGTTGTTAAGAGAGTAGATCCTAGAAGTTCTCATCACAAGGAAACATTTTTTTTTTCTTTTTTGCATCTCTATGATATGGATGTGAAGTAAACTTATTGTGGTCATCATTTCACAATTTATGTAAGGCAAGCATCTATCGTTTTTACATTTTGGAAACAGAGTGAGGGAAATTTAGCATATATTCACTCTGAGTCAACACAGTTCTTAACCTTAATATAGTCTAAAGCCTTGCCACTCCAAACACGTTCTGTGGAGTGTGTTTTAATTTTTTTGTTGTTAATCCTCACCAGAGGATATTTTTTTTCCATTGATTTTTTTTAGAAAGAGTGGAAGAGAGGGGGAGAGACACACAGAGAGAAACATTGATGTGAGAGAGACACATTGATTAGTTGCCTCCTGCACGTGCCCCAACCGGTTCAGGGATTGAGCCTGCAACTGAGGTAATGTGCCCTTGACCAGAATTGAACCCACAGCCCTTCAGTCCGAGGGCTGACGCTTTAACCACTAAGAAACCGCCAGGGCTAAATATTCTTTTATTGATTTTAGAGGGGGGGGGGGGAAAGAGAGAGAGAAACATTGATTTTTGTTGTTCCACTTATTTATGTATTCATTGGTTGACTTGTATGTGCCCTGACTGGGGATGAAACCCGCAACCTTGGCACATGAGGACAGCACTCTAACCAACTGAGCTATCCGGCCAGGGCCATGTGACATGTGTTTTAAATGCAGAATATCAGGCCCATCTGAGACCTGCAGAATCCAAAACTGCTCTTTAACAAAACCCAGATGATTTATATACATAGTACAGGTTGAGGGACATTCCTTTAAAGGCCAGTTACCTTCTGTATAACCAAACTGGGCCAAATTAGACCCTTAGAAGCTTTTGTTTCCCTGGTCTCTACCCCTTCCTCCCTCTCCTACCTCTTCCCTGTTGATAGAGCTTGAATTTTAGTCACAGTTTGGGGTGAAGGACCATAAGTTTTATAAGCGACAATAATTTAGATTTATCATATACTTTGCTTGATTTCTTTGCTCTTTATTGCTTCTTATATCCCGTTGCTTCTTTTAATTTCATTTTTCTCCTTGTTGAAGTTCTTTTGGAGCATCTGGTGTGTTAACATTTTTGAGTCCTTGTAATTGAAAATGTCTTTATTTTGTCCTCACTCTTCGACAATATAAATGGATATAGAATCCAACTTCAAAGATATTTTCCCTCAGCACACATTGCAGATGTTACTCTATTATCTTCTTTCATCCAAAAAAAAAGAGGAAACAGAAAACTGTTTATTATGAACAAAATTAATCTTACAGAAAAGTAGCAGGAATAATGTAACGAACCCCTGTGTCTCTCTCCCTTGACTTCAGCCGTTATCACTATTTTTGCATCATTTTGGCTGACAGGAACTCTTACGTCAATCCCCTCCTCATTTTTTTCGGCTCCTTTTGTTCTGGTAGCTTTTAGGTAGCTCTTTATCTTTCTTGTTCTGAAAAGTTGCCACAGTGTCTACATGTGTGTTGGTTGTTTTTTTTTAAAAAAAATACTGTTTAGCACTCAGAAATCTTTCTGTATCTAAGTCTTGGGTTCAATTCTGGGAATTTCTTGACTGTTACTGTTTTTTGAATTGTTGCTTTATCTCCTTTTGAAAATGACTTTTAGAGGAATCTTGTAATTACAGTTCTGTGTACACGTCTCTTCATTCTTTTCATGCCTTTATCTCTTTGTGCTGTGTTCTGGGAAAGCTTCTTAATGTAACCTCTCAGCTTCTTGACGTATTCTTCAGAAGTGAACACCCTGTTATTCGCTGATACATTCAACAGCTACATTTTTTAATTCCTCAGCTTGTAATATTTTTGGGTTACAATGCTTGATTGTGGACTTCCCTCCTGTAGAGATGGGGTTTCTGGGGGCTTAACTTGCAGAGGGGCCGGCCACACAGGAGCATGGTGGCTGCAGTGGGACCCCTGGCCTTCCAGTGGTGAGCACCATCATCTTCCTTAGGTGAGGAGGTTAGTTGTAACTGACAGGATCCAATAGCTACTTTAAAAAAGCAAGGCAGCCCTAACCGGTTTGGCTCAGTGGATAGAGCGTCGGCCTGCGGACTGAAGGGTCCCCGGTTCGATTCCGGTCAAGGGCATGTACCTTGGTTGCGGGCATATCCCCAGCGGGGGGTGTGCGGGAGGCAGCTGATCGATGTTTCTCTCTCATCGATGTTTCTAACTCTCTATCCCTCTCCCTTCCTCTCTGTAAGAAAATCAATAAAAATATATTTTTAAAAAAGCAAGGCATTCTATCTCTACTTTTTATTGAAGGATGAAATAAAGTACTTATAGGGCATTAATACACTATATACCTCGACTAACTTTTACATATGTATACAGTCATGTAATCACCACCCACACCAAAATATAGATGAGCCCCAGCCTTCTAGAAGTTCTCGGTGTCTCTCCCCAGTCAGTATCCATCCCCTCCATCCTCTAGAGCTAACCATTTCCTCTGATTTGCATGCCCACTGACTTGTTCCTCAGCAAAAGTACTAGAATGAACACAAAAGCAGAAAGGTAATTTGTTAAAGAAAATGAAATAGTCCACAGATCTCTGAGAGGGCCAGAGGCTGAAAGGTGACTCGGCCAGGAGTGATGGTCAAACCACACCCCGAGGTGCAGACCACTGGACATAGACCCACCGCTTGCACCTTTGATGCTAAGGACCAGATACCGGAACCTCTGAATGCTAGAAGCCAGTGCCACCCTCACCGGACAGTGGGTTCTACTGGTTTCCTGCTTCACATGACTCACTTTTGAATCAAAGTGTTCCTTCGGTATGCCTAATGGATGAATCCTAGGTCACGTGTGAACCACTCGGACAAAGCAAGTTTTCTGGCTTCTTCCATGGAGGCAGGACCAACGTAGGCGGGTGTTCCAAATATGCTGGGAAGCCACAACCTTGACAAAATCCCCTGACAATTGTTTTTTAAAAAAAATATATTTTTTTGATTTTTTTTTTTTTTTTTTACAGAGAGGAAGGGAGAGGGATAGAGAGTTAGAAACATCAATGATAGAGAAACATCGATCAGCTGCCTCCTGCACACCCCCTACTGGGGATGTGCCCGCAACCGAGGTACATGCCCTTGACCGGAATCGAACCTGGGACCCTTCAGTTCGGATGCTCTATCCACTGAGCCAAACCAGTCAGGGCGACAATTGGTTTTTTTAAAGCTTGTTGTTAACAGCACTTGTGATGATTGTACCACAACTTACCAATTCTTTTGTAAACACATTGGGATTATTTCGTTTTTCTTTTGACTTACTTCAAATACTGCTGTGGCATTATCAACCTTTTGCCCCCCCCCCCAAACCCCAGCCTATTGTACAAAGGTATTTATTGCTTTATTATTTATAACTACTGAAAGCTGGCAATAGCTCAAGCATCTAAAACCATGGAATGATGGACTGATTTGTGTTACGATAACAAACTTCTTAGATTTCCCGGGGATGGCATCAGTTCCAAATATTAGGTCCCATTGTCTTCATCTGTTTGCTTATGCTCAGTCAGCCCATGTGTCCAGTTTACATTGAAAAAATGTGGCCACTGTGACTAAGTCATTGTATTATAATGGAATTTCGCAGTAAAAACAATGGCTATATGTTCTACCTGGCTAATACACGGAAAGTGGGTACAAAATGTTGGGGGGGAAAAAAGAGTGAGTATATTCATCACAGCCATGTACAGTGAGTGTTTGCATAATGTGAACGGTCATAAGAAGGTTGCTTTTTGTCTTGGGGTTGTCAAGTGGTTTAAATACAGAAAAGTAAAAGGAAATGCCCCGTGTTTCTATTCACCTCCCAGCATCTGAGGAGCTTGCCCAATAGGTGGCACTCCTGGATAAGAGCAAACAGAGACTTGTCTGGGCTGCCTCCAAACACTGGCTCTCCAACTTTGGTGACACAGAATGACCTGGTTAGAATGACAGCTTGCTGGGCCCTTCCCTCGGAGGCTGTGATGAAGGAGGTCTTGGATGGGGCCCGAGAATGGACTTTTCTAACAATTTCCCAAGTGAAGCTGCTGCTTGAGACGGCTGCCTTTGCACACGAGGAGCGCCCTGGAGTGTCGAGGTTAGAATGGGCCTTCTCTTCTCCTTCCTCTTAGCAGTCCCCCGGCCCATCGCGCTGCCCCGTTCACCCGTGTCCACAGAGGAGCAGGGCCGGCCACTCAGGTCGGGGGAGGTCTGCTTGACTCCATTCCAAGAGGGGGAGATGGGCAAGATTTGGAAGGGGTGGTCTTCATTGGTTGCTTTCTGGAGGCACTGGCAGACCTCACAAGGGCATCCAAGACTGGCCAACAGGGCAAATGACTGGTGCCCCCAGTTCCTATCTGATACACAGGATGGGGTGCCTCGTGTCCTGCAGCAGGCATCTTGGGGTCCCTTGCACGCTCCTCTTCCCTCCCTTCTATGGACCCTGATCTTACTGTGACCCCGAGCCTTTGGGTTAGCTCACTCCAGGCTTTGTGTGTTTTGTGCTCTAACTACTGAACTCACCTCCAGCTCATAGACATTCAAGCAAAAATCAGCACTGCGATTTTTCAAAATCTTTCGCCTCAAACTTCCAACCGATCCTTCCCCTACCTTCACTCTCTCATCTGACCTTGACCTAGCTTCTTCCTTCACTAAAGAAATGGAAAGAATGAGAAGAGAATTTCCACAAGTTCCAGCACCACAGCCACCCTCCCTCCTGCATCTGGACCCGTATGATCTTTCTCTCTGATAAGGTGGGTGGCTTGTTTATGCCGCTGGCCAAGAACAGTCCCCACTCAAGGCCATGGCTGCAGCATTCCTCCTCGCTCTCCTCCATCACCAGCTTTCTCCTATTGACCATTCTCATCAGCAAACACCTGCGCTGCTATTGCTACTCTATTAAATAGCAGAGCTGCTTCTGTTCGCCATCTCCAAGTTCTCTGCTTCTAATCTCCCCTGAGTCCACCCAATTAGGTTTTGTCCCATCTCTCTACCAAAAGTTCCCTCATCACAAATGACCCCCACACTGCTAAGTCCCGTGATCGCTTAGTCCTCAGCAGTAGCATTGGACACGTTCAGTTTCTCCTTCAAACACTTTCTTCCGTGGCTTCCACAAAACCCCACTTAACCTCGTCTTTCTTTTTTTGATCCCTCTTTCTCATCCTGTGTGCTGGTTTCTCTTTCTCTTTCCAACTTCCAAGTGTTGAAGTGCCCCACAGTTCAATCTTTAGACCTTTTTGTGTATCTACTCTCACTTTCTGGGTGACATCATTTAATCATTCAATTTTAATGTCTCAGGCCTTTAAAGGCCACCTGTACGTTGGTAACTCTCCAATTTGTATCTCCAGCCTGGATCTTGCTCCCAAACTCCAGACCTGTACCTCCAACTGCCTGCTTAATATCTCCATTTAGAATATGTGTTAGCACCCCTACTTACTTGTCCAAAATAGAGTGTTTGATGTGTACTGACCCCACTCCAAAGTACTCCTGCAAACTTCACCACCTTAGTTAATAGCAGCTCTGCTGGTTCAAGCCAAAAACCTCGGGGTCATCCTTGATTCCTCTCGGTGTCTCACAACCCATATCCAGTCTGTCAGCAAATCTTGGCTCAATCTTCAAACCATATATAGCAGGCGTCCTCAAACTACGGCCCGCGGGCCACATGCGGGTGTTTTTGCCGTTTTGTCTTTTTACTTCAAAATAAGATATGTGCAGTGTGCATAGGAATTTGTTCATAGTTTTTTTTTAAACTATAGTCCGGCCCTCCGACGGTCTGAGGGACAGTGAACTGGCCCCCTGTTTAAAAAGTTTGAGGACCCCTGGTATATAGAATTGATCTCTCTCCCTGCCCTGGATGGCTACCACGCTGGCCCAGGCCGCCATCATCTCTCACCTGGATTATGGTAATAGCCTCCCAAGTGGTCTCTTTGCTTCTGTTCTTGCCCACCTACAGTCATATATATATATATATATATATATATATATATATATATATACATGTGTGTGTGTGTGTGTGTGTGTGTGTATGTATGTATATATATATATATCTCAGAGAGGAAGGGAGAGGGAGAGAGAGAGAAACATCAATGATGAGAGAGAATCATTGATTGGCTGCCCCTTGCACGCCCCACACTGGGGATCGAGGTCGACGCTCAACCACTGAGCCACGCCCACCGGGCCTGCAGTCCATTCTTTTTTTTTTTTTTAAATATATTTTATTGACTTTTTTACAGAGAGGAAAGGAGAGGGACAGAGAGCTAGAAACATCGATGAGAGAGAAACATCGACCAGCTGCCTCTTGCACACCCCCTACCGGGGATGTGCCCACAACCAATGTACATGCCCTTGACCGGAATCGAACCTGGGACCTTTCAGTCCGCAGACCGACGCTCTATCCACTGAGCCAAACCGGTTTCGGCTGCAGTCCATTCTTAACACAGCAGCCAGTAATCTTGTTAAAACCTCTATCATTCCCTTGTTGAAACCTCCCCTCCATTTTTTTCAGAATAAGACCCAAGTCCTTATGAAGACCTACAAGGCCCCTCATGCTCTGCTCCCTCGAATTCTGACCCCTTATCCATTACTCTCCCCTGTTCTCATGACTGCAGCAGGGTGCCTGGCATACTCCCATTTCAAAGCTCTGTGCTTCTCACTCCACCGGATTTCTTCTTCCCAGAGACTTATTTGCATGGCTCACTCACCTTCTGAAAATTTTCTCTCAAAAAAGCCCCTTTCTTATTAGACTTTGGGCAAAGCACATTACCCTCTCTAATGTGGGTGCGTTGGTTTGCAATGGGCTCTCATAGACGGAGGGAAAGGAGAGACCCAAGGCAGAGGCAGACCACTCCAGCCTGGTAGGTAGCAGGTTTCTTACTTAAGCAAGGGGACTTACCTACGATACTTATCTTGGGTGCCATAGACGAGTAGATCTCTGCACCCGCCCTGCCCGCCCGTTTGCACAGAGGCCTTAACCGAGTTCAGTCACATATTCAGCTCAGCTGGTCTCGGCAACAAATTATTTTTCTTGAGGCTGCGTCCTTGAAACAGGTTCATAGTGTGGGAACAGAGGACAGAACATACATTCCAAGGACAGAGGAGGAGGTGAGGAGCCTCTATTTGCCCCAGCCAGCTCGAGGGTCAACTGGCGGTCACGTTCTCTCATTGACCTCATCTAACAGGTTGGGCCTCACTCAATCAATTGAAGGCCTCAAGTGAAAAACACTGAGGTTCTCTCAGGAAGCAGGAGTTCTGGCTCCAGACTGCCTTTGGCCTCAAGACTGCCAAGTCAACTCTTCCCTGGGTCTTCAGTGTGGCCTGCCCTGCAGAGTTCAGACTTGCCAGCCCTACACTCCTGTGAGTCAATTCCTTAAAATCTCTCCACCTCTCATGTTTTCTCTTTCCATCCTGTTGGTTCTCTTTCTTCTGGAGAACCTTGATTAATACAGATTTTGGTTCCCTGGCCAGCTCACCTAGAATTTCAAGCATCCATCCCTTGACATTTCACCCTCCCCTTCCTGCTTTATTTTCTCTTCTTAGCACACATCACTATCTAAAAATGCTATATATTTTACTCATTTATCTTGTCTCTTGTCTATAAGTGACTGGGGTGGAAATTATTAGGAAAAGTAAATGATCAATTTTGGGATTCCGGAGGATCAAGGGTGTGTAATGGCAGTAGCAGTTACATTTAAAAAAATATATATATTTTATTGATTTTTTTACAGAGAGGAAGGGAGAGGGATAGAGAGTTAGAAACATCGATGAGAGAGAAACATCATCAGCTGCCTCCTGCACACCCCCCTACTGGGGATGTGCCCGCAACCAAGGTACATGCCCTGACCGGAATCAAACCTGGGACCCCTCAGTCCGCAGGCCGACGCTCTATCCACTGAGCCAAACCGGTTAGGGCTAGCAGTTACATTTTATCATATGCCCCCCCCCCCATAGTTGATGCTAAATAAGTAGATGTTTTCCATCCAAGGTTGGGAATCGGCCGGGGGTTGGGGGGGCGGTGGAGAGGAACTTAAGTTACTTGTGGATTTTAGACTGTGTGGGTGGTTGGCACCCCTAACCCCCCACATGGTTCAAGGGTCACCTGTATTTATTAAACAACTGAATAAGTGAACAAATCAATGTTTGAATGATTGATTGAATGAGGAAATGGCTGATAGTGAAGTGGCCCCCCTAAAATGACACCCACCCAGACCTATAAAGCTTTTGACAATTTGGGGGCATGAGAAAATTCCTAATACTGTTGCTGTGATGAGATGATTTGCTGTCATTGAATGAAGTGTGTCACGACCTGTGGTGACTCTAAAAGCTCAATTAAGTCACAGAACATTCCCTTTTTAAAGTCCCATCGTGAAGAGGGAGGGAAATGTTCCCAGAAAAAGCAACTGTTAACCCTTCATTTCCTCCTCAGTGGACTGTATATTCCATCTAGGCAGGCCAGGTATAATCCTGAATTTGGAATCTTTTTTTTTTTTTTTAATCCTCATACGAGGATATTTTTCCCATTGATTTATACAGAGAGGAAGGGGGGGGGCGGTGGGGGGGGAGAGAGAGAGAGAAGATTGATTGCCTCCTGTAGGCACCCCTGCCGGGGCTGGGGAACCTGCAACCAAGGTACGTGCTCTTGGCCAGGAATCGAACCCGCATGTTCTAACCGCGGAACCCAGCTGGACAAGGCCTAAACTTGCAATCTTAACTGGCGGTATTTATCTCTGCTTCAGGCACTGTTCTAAGCACACGTTAACTCAATCCCCATAACAACTCTTAAGTGATAAGATCTGTTATCCTCACCATCCGCAATGCACAGGCAGGAAGCCAGCGCCTGACAACCTGCCTGAAGTCACACAGCCGTCCCTGACGTAGAGGCTTGAATCTAGCCCCAGAGGAAATAGGTTTGTCACCGTGCGCATAGCTGCGGGAGGATCTGGAATTAATTACTTATTTTGGGGCAGAGGAGTTATTTAGAGAATAGTAAATCTGCCAATCGGGTAATTAGCAAATGTTCGCTGCGCACCCATCATGTGTTGGAAAGGACTTAAGCGTTCATT
The DNA here is from genome assembly GCF_027574615.1 of Eptesicus fuscus. Lineage (NCBI taxonomy): Eukaryota > Metazoa > Chordata > Mammalia > Chiroptera > Vespertilionidae > Eptesicus > Eptesicus fuscus. The sequence goes on from NC_072473.1 coordinate 14,999,399, forward strand.
CCAAGCAGTTGACTGGCCCCTTCTATGCACCAGACCCCTCTGAGAATCAAAAGCGGGTGAAACAAGGAGCTTCCATTCTAAGTCAGGAAGACGGAATCGACAGCAACGACTCAGGTAATTCATGGTGCAAGACACCAGGAAGGCTGAAGACATCCCAATAGGCAAAGTGTAGCATCCACTTCGTGCCACTCGGGGAGTTCAGTTACAGGGTGTGCTGTGTGGAGGTGGCAGGGTTCGGTTAGGGCGCACGCGATCCAGGCAGGAGGCACTGGGGGCACAGCTGTGGGCCTGCGCCCGCCTGAGCCCGGAGCAGCTGGAGAGCCCAGTTTTCTTTCCACGTGTGCCCTGGACGAAAGGAAGGGAAGCAGCTGACGCTGTTGAGGAATATGGCCCTGGACTAGGATCATTCCTTCCAGGCAAGGAAAATCCTGAAGATTTTGGCAGCCTATGTACCCCTCTTTTTTTTTTTTTTTTAATATTTTTATTGATTCCCTCTTTTTTTTTTTGGAAAGGCATCCTGGCGTAATAGGAGGCCCACTGGATTAAGGGTCAAAACGCCTGACTGTAGCCAGAGCTTCAGCACTTGTTATCTGCAATTGGGCAATGCATTTGGCTCCACTAAGAAGAATAACATCCACCAGCGATCTTCTCACAGGGCTTTTGTGAGGACCATATGAGATAATGCTTGTGAAACCAGGTCATAAATTCCAGGTTCTGTATAGCTTCTAGGGCTTGTCCTTCAGTGTCACTAGTGTGAACTTCCCTACAGTCTTCAGGGTACATGTATCTTTTCGTTTTCCAAGTTCAATTAAGATGGACGCAGGCCCTGACCGGTTTGGCTCAGTGGATAGAGCGTCGGCTTGCGCACTGAAGGGTCCCAGGTTCGATTCCGGTCAAGGGCATGTGCCTTGGTTGCGGGCACATCCCCAGTCGGGGGTGTGCAGGAGGCAGCTGATGGATGTTTCTCTCTCATTGATGTTTCTAACTCTCTATCCCTCTCCCTTCCTCTCTGTAAAAAATCAATAAAATATATTTTTAAAAAAAGATGGACTCAGGATCACAAGTGCCAGGTGGACAAGAAATCCAACACCAATACTTTGGGCTCCTCCCCTCCCCTCCAGGTGGTCTGAGGATATTGTGGGCCTTACACAGTCCAGATGGAATGTCCCAGCTAACTGTCTCCTGGTGTTGGCATTGCTGCAGTGGTACTTGCTGCCTCCTAGTGTCACGAAGACATGCTGGCAGCCTCGCTGCTGTGACATTCCTATCCCTGGCGTGTGTTGTACCCCATCAGTGACTTGTCCAACCCAGGGTGCTCGGCTCATAGCTTCCAGAGGTCATAGTTCTTAGTGCCTGGTCCCATCAGCTGCACAAGCTGGTCCCCCCCCCCCCCCCCCAAGTGCCATGATGCCTCAGAAGCGCTGGGCCAGGCTGGCCAGATGTCTGTGCTTTGTGAAACTCACAATTGCTGTCCCTTTTCCACTCCTGGGGATCTCAGTGGCGCCAGAGGGCTCCTCCTGTATCCCCCAGAGACAATGGAGGCGCCGTACCCTTTCTCAAGACTTTTAGATTGTCCTCTGGACTACCCCCTCCGCCAAGAAGGCAGTTTCTCTCCTTTGACCCTTAAACCCAAGAGACTGACTACCCCATTTTCTTTCTTTTTAAAAAAATATTTTTATTGATTTCAGAGAGGAAGGGAGAGGGAGAGAGAGAGAGAAACATCAATGATGAGAGAGAATTATTGATTGGCTGCCTCCTGCATGCCCCACACTGGGGATCAAGCCCACAACCCGGGTATGGGCCCTGACTGGGAATCGAACCGTGACCTCCTGGTTCATAGGCCAATGCTCAACCACTGAGCGAAGCTGGCCAGGCTGACTACCCCGTTTTCTGGACACCAACACTTACTTTCCTCCACCAAGACTAAGCCTTTCAAAACACAGTAAGCTTATTTATATCACACATCCTCCTCTCTCCCTTGCCCCCATCTTGAGTTATCTTCCCTAAGGTGGCTAATATTTTCAATAGCTTTTAGTATATTCACAAATACATAGAACCATTACCACAGTCAAGTTTAGAACATTTTATTATTATTATTTTTAAAATCCTCACCTGAGGATATGTTTTCATTAATTTTAGAGAGAGAGGGAGAGAGAGAAACATTGATGTGAGAGAGAAACATCGATTGGTTGCCTCCCACATGTGCTCTGACTGGGGATCAAACCCACAACCTGGGTATGTGCCCTGACTTGGGAATCGAACCTGCAACCCTTTGTTGCATGGGATGATGCTCCAACCAACTGAGCCACACTGGCCAGGGCAGCTTTAGAACATTTTAATCACTTCCAAAAGAAACCCTATATCCTTTAGTTATCATCTCCTTCCCCCATCCTTTCCAGCTCTAATCAGTAACTAATCTACTTTCTGCCTATAGATTTGCCTATTCTGGACATTTCATATAAATAAAATCATATAACATATGGTCCTAGTTTCTTTTACTTAGTATAATGTTTTGACGGTTCATCCACATTGTAGCATCATTACTTCACTAGAGGCCCGGTGCACAAAATTCGTGCACTGGGGGGTGGGGGGGTTGTCCTTCAGCCCAGCCTGCACCCTCTCCAATCTGGGACCCCTTGGGGGATGTCGACTGCCGGTTTAGGCCCGATCCCTGCGCTGGTTTAGGCCCGCAGGGATCGGGCCTAAACCGGCAGTTGGACATCCCTCTCACAATCCGGGACTGCTGGCTCCTAACCACTCTCCTGCCTGGCTGCCTGATTGCCCCTAACCACTCTGCCTGCCAGCCTGATAGTCCCCTAACCACTCCCCTGCTGGCCTGATTGACACCTAACTGTTCCCCTACAGGCATGATTGACAACTAACTGCTCCCCTGCTGGCCCCATCACCCCCAACTGCCCTCCCCTGCAGGCCTGGTCACCCCCAACTGCCCTCCCCTCCCGGCCATCTTGTGATGATGTGGGGGTGGCATCTTGTGGCGGCCATCTTGTGACAACGTGGGGGCGGCCATCTTGTGATGCAAGGGTGTGAGGGTCAATTTGCATATTACCTCTTTATCACATAGGATTCCTTTTGAAGGCCAAATAATATTCCATTGTATGGCTATGCTGCAGGCATCTGTTGATGAATATATATATCCATTCATTTGTTGATGGACATTTGCATTGTTTCCACCTTCTGGCTCATCTGAATGGTGGTGCTATGAACATTCTTGTACAAGCTTTAGAGTGAACGTGTGTTTTCATCACATGCCATACACTTTAACCCCTTAAATAAAGAGCTTTCTAAAATGCACTGTGCCCAACCCCAGATGTTATGGCGCCCCTACCCACTTGGCCCCCAGATGTGATCTCACTGGTTCAGCAAACCAGACAGACTGTGAGAAGTCATTTGCCGTCTGCTTCGTGGCTCAGAGTCTTCACTATGTGACAGTGTCTTGCTCTCCCTCTGCTGTTAAGCTGTGGGCGAATCTCTCACAATTTGGGATTGCTGTCCCTGCCTTTTGCAGTCCTCTTGCAGCTAACTTGCTGTTATTTCCGTGAAACTGGAGAACAAAATGTGTCTGAATTATGTATAAAGAAGGCATTGATAGGCGCTTTCCGCCTCTCCCTTCCCTCTCCTAACCTCCAAGGGCCCTTCTTCTGCTTCTGGAACTTGTTTCCTGAGCCTCCACAGCCTAGCTGGCTCACTTCTACCTCTGTAACTTTCTAAAGAAACTTTCTCTTATGATTTGAAAGAAAAAAAGAGAGCATCAGTAACTATTTAGCTCAATAAATTGTTAAGCAAATGAATGGCGTAGGAGGTGAGCTCTGGGGTGCTTCTTTCATGGACCAACGGGCATGAACATGGTGACTAATTTTAGTGGCTCCCAGGCCCCTTTTGCTTCTGCCAGGGACAGATGTGTCCCAGGGAGTTGAGCCTGCCGGGAGAGCAGCTTTCAGAAAAGCACAGCATTGCAGTATGCATTGTTTTGCAAAAGGAAGAAGAATTGTAAAAAATTTAATAAGCAGTTTGGGCCTGGGAATCAGAGACCAGGATTCTATAGATCGGCCAAGAGATATCAGGGACCTTAAGCAGTCGGCCACCTCTCCGGGCCTCTGTTTTCTGTTTTTTTTTTTTTTTTTGTTTGTGTGTGTATATGTGTTTTTGTTATTATTATTATTATTATGGTTATTATTATTTTAAATTAAGGTCTTTTTATTTTTTGTTTTGTGTTTGTAGTAAAGTAATGTTGGATTAATGGTTCTTAACTGGTTTTTTTTTTTTTTTTGGTTTGCAAGCTCCTGTCTAATTCTGATGAAAGAAATGAACTCTCTCTTTTTTGTATGGTTTTCACGGTCTATCTGTAACCCATCCCAGACCCCAAATTAAGACCCTAGTATCATGTCCCAGATGGTCACCATGATCACTTCCAATTTTGAGCAATGGAAATTCCAGAAATTATAATGTCTGATTTAGGGAAAAATTTTAAAGGTATAGCATCATTCCCAGAACCATGAAATTGTATGAGCTCAGGAAACCTCAGAAACCCAGTCCTAAATATAGTGTTTTAAGTTTACAATGTGAAGTATATTTTTCTGCTGTGAACCCAGTTACAATTATTGATTCCTTGAGGTAATTTTTATATAATAAAAAGGAATATGCAGCATACAGGGTGGGGACAAAAGTAGGTCTACAGTTGTTCATATGGAAAATAATATAATAATAAATAATAATACAAGAATCAACTCTGTTTTGCATACACACAAGTGTAAACCTACTTTTGTATACCCTGTAGTTTATTTATTAACTTTCTTTTTTTAGAGAGAGTGGAAGGGACAGAGAGAGAGGGAGAGAGAGAAACATTGATTTGTTTGTCCCACTTATCTATGCATTCATTAGTTGATTCTTGTATGTGCCCTAACTGGGGATTGAGCCCACAACCTTGGTGTACCCGAAAAATGCTCTAACCAACCTAGCTACCGGCCAGGCCATACCTTGTATTTAAAAATCCTATATAATAAAAGCCTAATATGCAAATTGATCGAACGGTGGGACGACCAGTCGCTATGATGTGCACTGACCACCAGGGGGCAGACGCTCAATGCAGGAGCTGCCCTCTGCCCGCAGGTCCCAGGCCAGCCAAGGCAGGTGCCAGCAGGGGGCCCCACAGAGGGAGGTGACTGGCGGCAGCGGGGGGGAGAGGGTAGGGCCGGCGAGCAGGTGGTGCCAGGCTGGCCAAGGCGGGTGCCGGCGGGGGCCCCGCCGATCACCCCGCAGATTGGCCTGATTGCCAGCCAGGCCGAGGGACCCTACCCATACACGAATTTCGTGCATCGGGCCTCTAGTAATTTTATAATAAGCTAGTTTACCTATTGTGCCTAATGATTAATTTACTTTTAAGGAGGGGATGTTTCAGAACCGAGACATCTGAGTGAGACTCTGTGAAGGTGACTGAGTGGCCCTCAATCCCACGGGCTTCTCTGTTCCTCATCCATTTCTCCCAGCCCCTGTCACCATCCCTCCCATTGTCCCCAGTGCTCCAAACTCAGCCTTAATCCACTTATGAGCACCTTTCCAGGTTCACAGAGCCACACTCCCCGAGGTTTTATGGTGCCCCCACCCAGTGGGCCCCCAGATGTGACCTCACTGGTTCAGCAAACCAGTTGGTGTGTTTAAACCAATCAAGTTGGACCAATGGTACTGCTCAGGTGGCCTTGACCTCAACTCACATGGCATGACCCCTTCAGCTCTGGGGGCAGAGCAGAGCTCCTTGAAAGCGAGTGAGAGCATTTCTAACAGCTTCCAGGAGAATCTGACTTATTTAAGGGAGAGGAAAGACAGGCAATAGATAAATCTAGCGCTTATGCTTTTGAAACTCCAACCAGCAAATGGAAGCCACAGCTCTCCTCTTTGGACCACGGGGGTGAAGACAAGAAAACAAAGTAATGCAGAGAAGTGCCTGTGACTGGAGCAATTCCTGAGCACTAGGCATTAATCAGGGCAACATTAGAACCGAATAATGTGTAGTTCAATAGAAATGTACATTACATCCACTGGGAGCCAGATGACTTCATCACCGCTAATGTTATTACAATGAATATAAAAGGAATTAATGATTCACCATTTAGTTACTTTCCTCCCTTCCCCCAACACCTTTTCTTTGGTTTTAACAAACTGGTCTGGAGCCAACTGTGACATCAGTTTAGTAATGACTTTAAGCACCATTTACGCTGTTATCATGGCAATTTAAATTGTCACTTTCTATTAAAAGGTCTACCTCAGAGTGGTTTTAAGTGAAAGCATTCCACACTGACAGTGCAATTAAACAGGGGGGGAAAAAAAACCCTTTTTTTGGGATGTCAGTGCTAACGCATTTTAAATAGTGGTTCAGCAGCGCCTTGCTAATTTAAACTACAGTATTGCTTTCTATGAAAGAATAGAAACGGATTTCGGCTCCCCCCGCCCCGCTCCCTGGACTGTGTGACAGATTGAATTGGCACTATGTCCCAGTCTAAGCCCCGATGTACCAATGGGGTCCCTGAACCTAAAGTATGCCCCTCCCAAGCATCACCTTTCACAGCACTGGCTTTTAAAATTGCCCTTTTCTGCTGCCTTTTTCCAACTGTGCTTCGCTTGCTCATCAGGAAGAGAATTGTGCATTCCGGGGTGGGGAGGGCTGTTTTATCAAAATGACAACTTCCTGATTCAAAAATGGGCAGTCAACTCTCGAGAAAATTTAACCTGGAAAATAGCTCGGAGGACAGGTGTGTGAGTCTTTCTCTCTCAGGTTTCTGAGTTCATTTATTTATTTGTCTTTGAATATATTTGTATTGATTTCAGAGTGGAAGGGAGAGGAGGAGAGAGAGAAAGAGAAACATCAGTGATGAGAGAGAATCATGGATCGACTGCCTCCTGCACGCCCTACACTGGCGATCGAGCCGGCAACCTGGGCATGCGCCCTGAACTGTGACCTCCTGGTTCATAGGTTGATGCTCAACCACAGAGCCATGCCAGCCACACAGGTTTCTGAGTTTATTTACTTATTTTTAATATATTTTTATTGATTTCAGAGAGGAAAGAAGAGGGAGAGAGATAGCAACATCAATATGATAATCATTGATTGGCTGCCTCCTGCACACCCCACACTGGGGGTCAAGCCTGCAACCCTGGCATGTGCTCTTGACCGGAATTGAACCCGGGACGCTTCAGTCCACAGGCCGATGCCCTATCCACTGAGGCAAACCAGCTAGGGCAGGTTTCTGAATTTAGATTTCCAGGTGGCTTATGCATTTCCCCAACCTCTTCCTCAATTCAGCCCAGAGAACACACTTCAGGTACTTTTATCTTTGAATCCATTTCAACACATAAACGATAACTGAGCATAAATGTTGAATGTGCCAGTATAAAATAACATGTTTTATCTACCTCATCTGTCTTTGGACTCCCATAGCCCCAATAGTCCGTAATTCCCAGGCATTTGGCTTCCCTAGATTCCAGCTATCAGAGAGAATAACACAATTACATTATTAGGTGTGGGTGCCTTAAATTAGAAGTTGAAGAATATTTGAACAGCAGGCATGGCTGGCGTTTTAATGGTCTTGAAGCGTTTCAGCGTCTGTGACAGTCTCTTATGTCATGAGCAATAGTCTTGTTCTGAAGCACATTAGCTTTACCAGAAGTAAACGAGGCATAGCGTTTAAGTTGCTTCTGTTACATCTCAATTGGTGCAGTTATTGCTCTGAAGGACCCCGAGATAGCATCTTGAGAAAAGTGTCCCAATGATGGTTAGAGAGATGCAATTTTTTATGTCTACACAATTACATTTCTAGCTTCAGCACATTCCACACTTGACTGGCATGGGAAAGGTGATCGATGTAAACCCAGTCCTTACGGGGATAATACATAAGCCACTGGGATCGAAACTCATTTTTATTTTACAAATCAGGCAAACTTTCTCTCAGTTCCATTTTCTTCCTGTTAATGCACCAGACCTGTGTACTGAGCCCTGGGGCAGATGGAAACGGAAGAAAGTGCCCGCTGATTTGGGGGCTGAAGGAAGACAGGAGTCACCTTAAAAAGCAGTGTTACTTGCCCTCACCGGTTTGGCTCAGTGGATAGAGCGTCGGCCTGGGGACTGAAGGGTCCCAGGTTCGATTCCGGTCAAGGGCATGTACCTTGGTTGCGGGCACATCCCCAGTAGGAGGTGTGCAGGAGGCAGCTGATGGATGTTTCTCTCTCATCGATGTTTCTAACTCTCTCTCCCTCTCCCTTCCTTTCTGTAAAACATCAATAAAATATATTTAAAAAATAAATAAAAGTAAATTATTTTTTAAAAAGCAGTGTTACTTATTCAAAGGTGGAGGCAGAAAGAAGAAGAGAGACCCAGCTAAACTTGCATTGGAACGCTTCACCAAGTCATTAAAGGTCCGGAGAGGGGCCCTGGCTGGGTAGCTGAGTTGGTTGGAGCATCGTCCTGATGTGCCAAGGTTGCCGGCTCAATCCCTGATTAGGGCCCATGCAAGAATCAACCAACAAATGTATAAATGGTGGGGTAGCAGGTGGATCTCTGTCTCTTTCCCTCCCTCCCCCTTTCTCTCTCTCTCTCTTTCAAAATCAATTTTAAAAAAGATCCAGAGAGGGACACAAAGATATACAAGGGACCCGGGGCAGTTTTGGAGGCAGTTGGAGTTACAAGTCTCAGTCGCACTAGTTCTTTCTACTTCACTCACCAGTCACACGGTCGTCAAGCTGATCCCAAGATCCTTGAGAGCAGGTTCTGGGTCTTATTCTTCTCTGTGGCTCAGGCAGCCCGGGCCCTGGGCCAGGAATGTGGCAGCACGCAGGGGCAACATAGAAGCTCTCAGTTGCCTTTTCTATGTGAAAATAAGAAAGACCTGCCCCTCCTCTGTGGAAGATGAAATGGAGTTGGATTATTTAGGTATGGGAAATAAGTTTAAATAACAGTCTGGCGATAACAGAAGAGATATCACACATTTGCGTATCATTTTGGGACACTGCAGGGATAATTTGATGGAAATTTTTACAATAGGATGTTGAATAGCTTGCTAAACTTGACCTGTGAAGAGAACTCTTATGTGCAAATTTAGGTTTGAAGGAAGAGAAATCGGTGTGGTCACTCCTGCTAATGACGGCAGAGGGCTAACCATTGAGCTAAATCAAGATACAGGGTGATACCCTTGCTGTAGATCGACAAATTCATCCCATTTCTAGTTAGGGAGACTTTCAGATACTGAGCAAAGAGCACAGAATTGGACCCCCAGTAGATGTCAGTTCTCACCAAATCCCCTTGGTCAGTTAAGTCCCCCACTCCTCCCATGAGGAGTTTGGGGAAGGGTGCTGGAAAGAAGGCCTGAAAGTCTTATTTTCTTCCTAACACATGATCCCTTTAAGCTTTCCAGCAGCATTTATAGGATGATCTGTATAGGTTCTTTCAGGAACCTGGAAATGTAATTTATTGAAGGTTAGAGGCTTAAACTTATTTCAAATTGTGAAGTTCCATTTCCTCATTTTCTTTGCACAACTGTCACTACAGTCAGTTTTAGAACATTTTTGTGCCCCCTAAAAGGGACCCCATACCCTTTGACAGTGACTCACCAACCCCCCTTTAGCCCTAGCCATCACTAATCTACTTTCCATCTGTATAGATTTGTCTATTCTGGACATTTTGCATAAATGAAATGATACAGTACGTGGTCTTTTGTGTCTGGCTTCTTTCACTTAGCATCATGTTTGCGAGGTTCATCCAGGTTGTAGCATGTATCAGTACTTCATTCCCTTTTGTTGCCGAACAATATTCCATCATATGGATATAATACATTTTATTTAGCCAATCATCATTTTATGAATGTTATAGGTTGAATTGTGTCACGTCCCCCCTCCCCCCATGATACATTGAAGTCCTAACCCTCAGGACCTTAGAATATGATCTAACGTGGAAATAGGGTCATGGCAGATGATGTCATACCGGAGTAGGGCGGAGTATGACTGGTGTCCTTATAAGACGAGGAGGAGAGACACGAGACACACAGGGGCAACACCATGTGATGACAGAGTAGCAGCGACTGGAGGTGATGCAGCCGAAAGCCTAGGAACACCACGGCTTACCAGCCACCACCAGATGGAGAGGAAAGGAAGGGTTGTCACCTAGAGCCTTCAGAGCAAGCCTGGCCCTGCCCACACCTTGATTTCAGGCTTCTAGCCTCCAGAACTGTGAGAGAATAAATGTGTTTTAAGCTACAGTTGGTGGTGCTTTGTTATGGTTGCCCTAGGAAATAAACACAATGGGCATCTGAGCTCTTTCCACTTGGGATTCTATTTTAATATTGTGTACGTAGTAAGTACGAAATAATGCTTTTAGCCTACTCAAGCTCATTATCCCAGTTAATCCTGCATTGAGAGTCTGCCCCGTGGTGGTCAGTGCATGTCATAGCGAGCGGTTGAGCGGCCTTAGCATATCATTAGCATATTACACTTTGATTGGTTGAATGGCCATCTGGTTGACCGGACACTTAGCATACTAGGCTTTTATTATATAGGATGGACTCACTTGACTGAAGTCTAGGCAATAAAATATGAATAAAAATATCCCTCGATTCTAGCCTGATCCATAAACCTTCCTACACAACTCCCTGTGCTCTCTCTTCTGCTGTCTGTTGGTGGGATATTCATGACCCTGGAAGCCCCATATGCTAAACTGGTCCTTGCATGACTGCACTAAGCAGAGCAGCCTCGCTCCCTCTCTCCTAACCTCCACCCCCTGCTATAAATTGACCTTGGCAAGAGAAATAAACTTCTGTTGTATTAATCCACTGATGAGTGGGGCTTATTTGTTATAGCACTTAGCCTACCTTGACTTAAAGTTGTTAACTCCCCTGGGAAAGTTTTGCTGCCTTGATTGAATCACCATCCCTTCCTCTTTTCCGCTGTCAGGAATATGGATATGCTAGCTGACACTGCAGCAGCCATCTTGGAACCATGAGAGAAAGATGGGAATTACCAAGACCTCAGCTCTGAAAACGTTGAGTCCCTTAACCAAGGTCAGTGATTACCTACCTCCGAGCTTGGTGAATGAGAAAAACTAATCTCCTGGTTTTCTGAAGCAACTACACTGAATGGCCAGATTATTATGATCTCCGAAAGCATAATAATCTGGCCACTCAGTGTATATATATATATATATATATATATTAGAGGCCCCTTGCATGAATTCGTGCATGGGTGGGGTCTAGCCAGCCTGGCCAGGGTGAGGTGACATGGGTGGCTGGCTGGCCTGCCTGCTGGTCGAACTCCTGGTTGAGGGGACAATTTGCATATTAGCCTTTTATTATATAGGATATACACTGAGTGGTCAGATTATTATGCGTTCAGAGATCATAATAATCTGGCCACTCAGTGTATTTTACTCTGGGATTCTGTTGTTTGCAGTCCAGTACAGTCCCTAAGGGATACAATCCATTATTTCAAGTAAATGCTGCCCAACTATTCAGAGGCTGTGCTATTCCTATTCCTATTTTGTGATAAGAAATCAAGTATTTTGTTGGAGATCACACAGCTAGTAAAGAGGCAGAAACCAGGGTTTGAATCCTTAAGCCACAAAGCCAGAGTGTTAACCAATATACATATGACCTTTTCCTAAATATATCTATTGTTCTATCTTGCATAACATTGTTCCATAAAAACTTAAAATATGAGCCCTGGTTGGTTTGGCTCAGTGGATAGAGCGTTGGCCTGCGGACGAAAGGGTCCCAGGTTCGATTCTGGTCAGGGGCATGTACCTTGGTTGCAGGCTCCTCCCTGGCCCGGGCCCTGGTTGGGGCTTGTGCAGGAGGCAGCCAGTCAATGTGTTTCTCCCACATCGATGCTCCTCTCTCTCTTCCCCTCTCTCTTCCACTCTCCCTAAAAATCAATGGAAAAATATCCTCGGGTGAGGATTAATAAAAAACAAAACAAAAACCCACAAAAAAACTTACAATCTGACACCCAAATTCAACCACTTTTTAAAATATATATATATTTTATTGATTTTTTACAGAGAGGGAGAGGGATAGAGTTAGAAACATCGATGAGAGAGAAACATCGATTAGCTGCCTCCTCAACACCCCCTACTGGGGATGTGCCCGAAACCAAGGTACATGCCCTTGCCTGGAATTGAACCTGGGACCCTTGAGTCCGAAGGCCGATGCTCTATCCACTGAGCAACACCGGTTACAGCTCAACCACTTACTTTTTATTCAGTCATACCGATGGTTCTGTTTTATAGATTCGGGCATCACTGTTGGAAGCTAATGCTTCATAAAGCGTGAGCATAAGGACAGAGAAACAGGCTGCTTCATCAATGCAACATTTAATCAGCACTACATCACCATTTGAACTTGCCATATTAGCAATAAAGTAAGATTGATCATATAACAAAAGAATCTCTTGGTGGCTGAGTCATTTGGTTTGGAAAAAAAAAACTGACTCAAAGGCAGTGATTTAAAATAATCCATCAAGCTTTCATGCTTAATATGTATTATTCTTTTCTTAATCCAGTTCTCCTCTTGGAAATAATTTGTCATGCTTTGATGCTTAAAATATACTTATTGTTTCCTTGATCTAATTCTCTTCTTTCTGTGGCATAAAAGTACTTCTCTTCTTCCCTTCTTTCTCTCCCATATGGTATTGGTTCAATTCCTGGGAGCCTCTAGATCTTCCACAGGTAAACTAGTCAGAAGGGACAAGTAGAAAAGACATAACGGACAGAGTAAAGCTGCGCATGGATGCTGAAACCGGTTTGGCTCAGTGGATAGAGCGTCGGTCTGCGGACTGAAGGGTCCCAGGTTCGATTCCGGTCAAGGGCATGTACATTGGTTGCGGGCACATCCCCGGTAGGAGGTGTGCAGGAGGCAGCTGTTCGATGTTTCTCTCTCATCGATGTTTCTAACTCTCTATCCCTCTCCCTTCCTCTCTGTAAAAAATCAATAAAATATATTAAAAAAACCAAAAACATTTAAAAAAAGATGCGCATGGACAAGAGGTGACTACCTAGCCCCAAAGCCAGTGATGTTCCTTGTCACCAGCAATTGTCCCGCTAAACTCCCCCACCCTTCTCTTATTGTTCAAGGTGATACCTCAGGGAGGAGTGTTTTGCACAGGTATTCCTATGTCATTGGTTACAGATAACTGTCTGAGGTTGAGAACCTACCCAAGCTAGGGCAATTGGAATCTCTTTCTCAGGAAAATTAGAGGTTTAATGCTGTGAGACTCACGCTCCATCTGGGGTGTAGGACAGCAGAGATATAAACGCTCAGAAATTGTGAAAGAAGAAAGGAAACTCGTGTACAGAAGAGCAGGAGAGGGAGAGAGGGAGACGGGGTGGGAGAGAGGCAGAGAGAAGTAAAAGAAGAAAGAGGAGGAGGAGGAGGAGGAGGAGGAGAAAGAACACATAAGTGAGTGTGAGGTTTGCCAAAGATTATTTGTCAAGGGCTAATTTATCTCTGATAGGAGAACAAATTCTACTTAAAAGGCAGGCAGATGTAAAACGCTTGACCTGTTGTAGTGAGCACACCACAAACATGTGTACTGATACACAGCATTCAGGTTCCAAAGGCTGTTTGCAGTTGTGACTTTCAGAAAGCAGTGGCTCTCATCCTGGCTGTACATCAGCATTTCCTGGAGAGTGCTTGAAAAAGACCACTGTCCGGGTTTCACTTGACACCAGTGAATAAAAATCTTGGGGGTCCGGTCCAGTTACCACTATTTTTCCCCAAAGCTCTCCTCAGGTTATTCCAGTGTACAGCTATGGTGTGCAAACCTTGGGTAAAAAGCAATTTAAACATGGCTCATGCCATTTATAAATGGCCGTTTTGGTAAGCTGTTAGCCTTCAAGCAACGATTCTAAACGCAGCAATATCTTGTACAAGGCACAATTTGTCTTGATTTTCCTGAGTATTTTCTCACACCACAAGGTATTAAGTGTGTCCGTCATTCAACAGCCGTTTTTACGAAGGAAATATCCCTAAAGTAAAATGCACCAGCCAATTTGCGTCCGATCTACCAGATGACTGACGATTTCATGTAGTACTTTTCAGCTGATTGATTTTACTTGAGATGGAACAATCGCTAACCATAAAACATTTACAAGCGTTCCTCACCACTGTGTCAAATGGAAGCTTCTGGTTGGCCTTGGTTTGGAACACTCGGAGGCTTGCAGAGCAAGCTGTTTTCAGGGTCGAGTGTTGCACACAGCTTGGCTTTAAGTCAGGTCCACGTTCATGGGAACCTCGCCCCTGCTGAACTACGAAATTTCCTGATTGAGGAAACGAGAGGAAACAAGTCATTAAGGAGCACCTATGCTTAGCACACCATCTTGGGAGAGTTCTTTTTTGCTCTCTTCAGGAGAATTAAAAACAGAAGATGCTGCTGTTACAATTCCCCGAAATAAGATGACAAAACCAAGGGTGAACATTTAACAGCTGTTTTGGAACTGATTCTGGAAAGAAACAAAAAGCTGCCTATGGTTTCGCCACAGTTAAAAAGCACAGATTCTTTGTGATTCATAAGCGGTCTATAGCATGCAAGCTGAGCCAAAGAAATGATGCCAAGAAAAGACAATGACCAAGGGAGAGGCTTAATCATCATGACAGTTGCAATTATAATTAAATGTAAACTCCAGAAGAGGATTGCTTCATTCTGGTAAGAAGGCCAAGGTTTGGGGGAAGTCTACAGCGAGTGGACCAAAGGCTGTTGTTAAAGCTCCCTCCCAACTTAAAGCATTTCCAAGTTTAACTTATTAATATTTATAAAATACAAGAAAGGAAAATATTATTTTAATAGCTGGTATGAGAATTCCTCTTAGAAGATCCCAGTTCCTTCAAAGTATCCTTCTTTGGTTCTTTCTTCCTTTCTCTCTCTCTCTCTCTCTCTCTCTCTCTCTCTCTCTCTCTCTCTCTCTCTCTCTCTCTCTCCCCCCCACTTCCCTTATCTGCCCTCCTGCCTTCCTTACATTTTTAAAAGAAGCCTGTTTAGAGTACCAGTTGAGATGTCAAGGGGTGGAAGTGTGAGCAGAACTGCCTGGCATGAGCCAGGAAAGGAATTTATGTTCTGAACCAGAGAGGGTCAGGGGAAGAGGAAAGTAAAACAAGGAGAAAGTGGAGTGAGTGGGCAAGAGGGGTGTGCTGTGTCACCCCCAAATCTTTAGTGAAGTTCTAAGTTTACAAACTGCTTGTGGTGGGAGGCGATGGGCGATCTTGTGCAGCATCTGGTAAAGGGTCTGACCTTTGGCAAGGAAAGGAATCGGAACACACACAAGAACAACAAATTAGGACCATGAAGTAGAGAGTTGACAATCTGCAGAAATGGTGGGGAGGGCTGTGGACTCTCATTGTGAAACATGGGGTTTCAGCCAAGTTTACCTTAATCTCCCAAGGCCAGACAGACTTCATCTGGGACTTATTTGCAAGAAACTAAGAGAAGTTTTTCATTGAAGCTACATAGCTATGAAACCCTGAGTGTTTTTTCATTGAGTTCTGTGCACTGTATTTTAAAAAAATCTATTTTTATCGATGTCAGAGAGGAAGGGAGAGGGAAAGAGAGATAAGCAATAGTGATAAGAGAGAAGCATTGATCAGTTGCCTTCTGCATGCCCCCCCCCCCCCCCCCCACTGGGGACTGAGCCTGAAACCTGGGCATGTGACCTGATTGGGAATTGAACCATGACCTCCTAGTTCATAGTTCCGTGCTCAACCACTGAGCCACACTGGCAGGGCTGTGCACTGTATTTTTTGGTAACAGCTTTATTGAGATATAATTTATATAACATATAATTCACTCCTTTAAAGTGAGAATCAGTTTTTTTAAAATATTTTTTTATTGATTTCAGAGAGAAAGGGAGAGGGAGAGAGAGATGGAAATATCAATGATGAAAGAGAATCATTGATCACTTGCCTCCTGCACACCCCACACTGGGGATCTAGCCTGCAACCCAGGCATGTGCCTGGACCCATAATTGAACCATGATCTCCTGGTTGATAGGTCAATGCTCAACCACTAAGCCATGCTGGCTGGATTGTGAGAATCAATTTTGAGAAATTGACCCCTCTGTGTGCTGTATTTTTAAGAAATATATATTTTTAAAAAATATATTTTTATTAATTTCAGAGAGGAAGGAAGAGGGAGAGAGAGATAGAAACATCCATGATGAGAGAGAATCATTGATTGGCTGCCTTCTACATGCCCCCCACTGGGGATGGAGCCCACAACCCAGGCATTGTGCCCTGACTGGGAATCGAACTATGACCTCCTGGTTCATAGGGTGACACTCAACCATTAAGCCATGCTGGCCTGTATTTTTAAAGTCATACCTGGAATGATCAAGTTTCTATGGGGTAGGTGAATCCTGAATGCACACTTCCCAATTCTGACTGCAGTAGGTGACAGTCTAGTAGGGTAGGAAATGTCCATCATCTGGCCAACCATCAGTCCATTCACCTGCTAACTCAGTACACATATTGAGCACTCTCTCCGTTTAAGGCACTGTACTGGGCACTTGGGGATAAACAAATACGACATGACATAGATCCTGATCTCAAAAAGCTTACAGTGACAACTTGAATTGTGTCGCCCACTCCATTAGGATGGGCCCTAAATCCAGTGACAGTGCCCTTATAAGAGTTAGAAAAGGAGGTGACAGAGAAAAGATGGCCACGTGAAGGAGGTAAAAGGAGATTAGACTCATGCTGGTACAAGCCAAGGTATGCCAAAGGTTGTCAGCAGCCATCAGAGGCTAGGAGAGAGGCAGGGAATGGATTCTCCCTCAGAGCCTTTAGAGGGAACCAGGCCTGCCAACATCTTGATTCTGGACATTTGGCCTCCAGAACTATGAGAGAATACATTTTTATTGTTTTAAGCCACTTAGTTTGTGGTTATCTGTTACAGCAGCTCTAGGAAACAAATACAGCCACTTGTTCTGAAATAGCTAGAACATTATCAAAAGAACACAAGAGAATAAGTGCTAATGAGGACACAGAGAAGTTGGAACCTTTGTGCATCATGGTAGCAATGTAAAATGGTGCAGCCATTATGGAAAGCAGTATGGAGAGTCCTCAAAAATTAAGACTAGAACTACCATAATGATCCAGCAATTCCACTTCTGGGTATACATCCCAAAGAATTCAAAGCAGGATATTTGCACATCTATGTTCATCACAACATTATTTACAATAGCAAAGGGGTGGAAGTAATCCACCCAAATGTTCATTAACAGATGAATGGATAAAGAAAATGTAGTATATACATAATAATAGAATATGCTACATGCTACAACATGGTTGAACTTTGAGGACATTGTGCTAAATGAAAGAAGCCGGCCATAAGAAGGCAAATACTGTATGATTCCACTTATATGAAGTATCTAGAGTAATCAAAATAATAGAAACAGAAAGTTGAAAGGTGATTATCAAGAGCTGGAGGAATTGGTGTTTGATAGATGTAAAGTTTTAATATTGCAAGATGAAAAAGTTCTAGGGATTTGTTGCCCAACAGGGCAAATATACTCAACATTACTGAACTGTATGCTTACAATATTTGTGACAGTAAATTTAATGCTGTGGGTTTTTCTTAATTACACAATCATACAAATAGCTGAGTACCAATCAGAAAGAGATAAATGCTGCAGGAAGAGTATAGCAAGGTGCTTTTAAAATTTGGATGGAAAAGAGCTGACGTAAAGCTGGTGGGAGTGGCAACATTTGTGATGGATCTTGAGGAAAAAAATATGATCTTGACACTCGGGGATGGTGGTGGACATGGAATAGGGAAAAGCAATGACAGGCAAATGACCAAGTTGAAAACCTGAGATGAGTGTGGGGCCCAGGACCACTGCTAGCCGCGATGGGACCTCTGTGCAGAATAGAATAAGATGCTGCTTTCTCCTGGGTGCAGGACTTGGGGAACAGAGTGTGACTGGGTTTCAGCTGAGGACCCTTTTGCAGTTCACATTCTTCAGAACAGAACTGGCTGTCCTAGATCTGCATACTGAGATAAGAATCTCAATTTGGAAGGGAAGGATGATGAGCTCACTTTGGGGCATAGTGAGTTCCGGGTGTCAGCAGAACATCCAGGCAGAAATAGGAAACAGAAGTCTGAAAATGTGGAACCAGTGTTTGGAGGAAAATTTAGGACTAAAAGTGCAGAGTGAGGGAGTCACATTCATGGTGTTAAAACTTTCCTATAATAAATTGGTCACATGGTACCAATTAACTCCACATGTACTTCTTATGGAACATTGGTGTGTTGACCAAGGAGGCAGACAGCGCCCTCTGGTGGAAATCGGAAAACAGTCCTTATCTCTACCACTCACCCTCATTAAACAATTTTGAGCATGCCCAGCTGATGTGGCCCAGTGGTTGAGCGTCTAGCTATGAACCAGAAGGTCACGATTCAATTCCTGGTCAGGGCACATGCCCGGGTTGCGGGCTCCATCCCCAGTGGGTGGCTGCAGGAGGCAGCCGATCAATGATTCTCTCATCATTGATGTTTCTAGCTCTCTCTCCCTCTCCCTCCCTCTTTGAAATCAAGAAAAATATATTAAAAAAATAATTTTGAGCAAATAAAATTCAAGGACATTCTGTTTGAACAGGTATTTGATCCTTGCTGCCTGGGGGTGCCACATGAATCTGTTTAGCTCTGGTTGTGCCAGACATTGGGGCTCCCCCCCTCCTCTTTGAGACTATTCCTGCTGAGTGTCTGGGTGTAGCAGAAATTGTGTACACTGTTCACACTGTTCCACACTAAGGTGTTGAAGGCGGCTGGACCATGTAGAAATCCTGAGAAGCCCTATGACTCTGCCCCTTACAGCCTAGAGCACAGTCAGGATTGGGCAGGCAGTATTTTTTCGTTCTTTTCCCCTTGGGTCTCACCTGGTTCCCCTAAGGAAGAGAGCCCTTCCCAAGAAGCACCTTCAGCCAGCTCCATCTGACTACCTAGTATTCCTTCATACCCTACTCTCCCATTGTGTCAGTTTGCCATAAACCCGGCCAGGGATCCTTCTGAACCTGAGGGCAGTGGGTAACAGCAGAAGCCCTGAAGACTAACTTGACCTTCACAAACCATTCTATGAGTTAAGTACTGTTTATCGCCACTTTATAGTCGAGGAAGCTGAAGTTCAGAGAGGTGACATACTTTTCAAAGGTCAAACCATTAATAAGAAATGGACCTCAGCAGTCCTGCTTTTTTTGAAATGGAGATGTAATTCACATACCATAAAATTCAGTGGTTTTAGTATACTCACAAAGTTGTGCAAACATCATGACTATCTAATTCTAAAACACTTTCATTAATCTAACAAGGAACTCTACCCAGTCAGTCCCCATTTCACCCTCTGCCCAGCCCCTAGCAACCACCAGTCTGCTTTGTCTCTGTAGATTTGCCTATTCGGAACATTTCATGCAAATGAAATCATACAATATGTGGTCTTTCGTGACTGCCTCTTTCACTTAGCATAGTGTTTTCAGGGGTCATCCAAGTTGTAGCATGAATCAGTACCTTATTCTCCCCCCCCCAGAATAATATTTGATTGTATGGATAGACTACATTTTGTTTATCCATTCATCAGTTGATGGACATTTGACTTGTTTTTAATTTTTGCCTATCCTAGATAATAAAAGCGTAGTATGTAAATTGTCCCCTCGACCAGGAGTTGTCTGGGAGTTCAACCAGGGGGCAGGGCCGGCCGGGGGAAGGGAGGGAGGCCTCAGCCAGCAGCCACTAGGGACCCTACCAGTGCACGAATTTTGTGCACTGGGCCTCTAGTTATGAATAATGCTACTATGAACATTCATGTACAAATTTTTGTGTGAACGTAGGCTTTCAGTTCGCTTGGTTATATACCTAGCAGTGGGATTGCTGAGTCCTGTGGGAACTCTCTGTTTAACTTTTTGAGGAACTGCCAGACTGTTTTCCAAAGCAGCTGCATCATTTTACATTCCCACCAGCGATGTGTAAGTGTGCCAACTTCTCCACATTCTCACAAGCAGAACTGATTTTCAAACTCATTTGCTTCCTCCCTCCCTCCCTCCCTTTCCCCCTTAAATATACATTTATTGCTTACTATGTAGCAGGCACCATGCCCAGCACCCGGACTCAAAGATAAATATGCCACTGCCCCCCTAGTCTAGGAGTCCTCAGTCCAGGGGAGACATGGCATATTTATCTTTGCACAGAGGTCCCTGCCTCCTGTGCTCTGCACGGGTGTTCTGGCCTCAGGTGTCACTTCTTACAAAATATAAAGATGAAGTGTAAAATTCATGCTGATAAAAAATTTGTGTTTACTTCGAATGACATTAACTAGCAAATAAAACTGCCATGACAACTTGAGAGAGGAGAGAGAGACAGAATGTGGAAGAAAGAAAAAAGCTCTATATTTTAGTAGGTGACATGGTCCTCATTTGCTGCTTTTTTGTTGTTGTTAATCCTCACAGGAGGATGTTTTCCCATTGATTTTTACAGAGAGTAGAAGGGAGGGGAGAGACATAGAGAGAGAGAGAGAAACATCAATGTGAGAGAGACACATAGATTGGTTGCTTCCTGCACGTGCCCCAACCAGGGCCAGGGATTGAGCCTGCAACCCAGGTCGTGCCCTTGACTGAAATTGAACCTGGGACCCTTCACTCCGCAGACTGATGCTCTATCCACTGAGCCAAACTGGCAAGGGCTCATTTGCTGCTTTTTGAACAGAGTCCCTCATTTTCATTTTGCACTGGGCCTCACAAATCCAGGCTCTGCACCTGGCTGAGTACCACAGCAGAGGACACAACAAAATTACATGGCAACCCTGGCTGGGTAGCTCAGTTGGTTAGAGCGTTGTCCTGATATGCCAAGGTTTTGGATTCAATCCCTGGTCAGGGCATATACAAGAAGCAACCAATGAATGCATAAATAAGTGGAACAACAAATTGCTCTCTCTCTGTCTCTTCCTCCCTCCCTCCTTCCCTCCCTCTCCCTCTCTTCTCTTTCTCCCTCTCTTAAAATCAGTAAGTTTTTAAAAATTACATGGAAAAGGCTGTGACTATGGGAAGGGGTAGAGAATTAAGCCCTCCATGCATTCTATAGCCTGGGAAATTTTTATTTTGTAAGGACAGAAGGGAGTGGAGGCTCTCAAAATACTCAGATCTTTGAAATTACTTCTCAAGAGTGATAAAGGATGACATTGGATTCAGTAGGAATCATTGGCCATATGTAGATTCTGTTTAAAATTTTAAGATGAGAGAATTTGGAGCCAAATGCTAGTTTATCTCTCAACTTCAAACGGGAAAGTCTTAGCTGGTCTTGCTCACTGCTGACGTCCTTGAGAGGTTAGTTTTGCGAAGGAGACCATAAATTACTTTGATTAGATAGTCCCTGGAGCTCTAGGGGAAGCTAGAGAGACACCAGGGTAGACAAAAGGAGCCTGAGAACATCTGACTTCTTTCCTGCCCCACCACATTAATTTTCTCTTCTTTACATACAACCCCTTTGCTATTATCTTCTTTGTGTTTGTTGATCAGATTTCTATAACTTTTATTACAAACGGACTTACAAACTCGGTGGAATATACAGACACGTGTTCAAGGTCACTTCGCGAGTAACCAGAACACCCAAGGCTAGAATCCATATGTCCTTTTATTTGGAATGAGAGTTGCACTGTATGTTTATAGACTATTAAGTCATTTTTGTAAATATCATCTTGGGGCAACATATTCTTTTTTTAAATATATTTTATTGATTTTTTTTTACAGAGAAGAAGGGAGAGGGATAGAGAGTTAGAAACTACGATGAGAAAGAAACATCGATAAGCTGCCTCCTGCACACCCCCTACTGGGGATGTGCTCACAACCAAGGTACATGCCCTTGACTGGAATCGAACCTGGGACCCTTCAGTCCGCAGGCCGACGCTCTATCCACTGAGCCAAACCGGTCAGGGCGGGGCAACATATTCTTATTATTTGGCCTTTTTTTTACTGTAATTACTGAAATATAAACCCCCATCTGGCCCCAAAAAGTTTAGTTTGCACATAAACATGATCATGGATCATTTTTAAGACTGAAAAAGTTCTTCGTTGGCAATTCTATTAACCATTGGACAAGAAATTACAGCAACAAACCCACTGTCTGCTTAATTCAGCTCTTCAGACGAGTTTCACTTAGGAATATGTGTTTCCATCCCAGAAATGATTAGTGGATGGTTAAATTACAAGAGGAGGGAGAATGAACATTTTGAATGAAAGGGTATGTAATGAGAGAGTTTGAAGTGGAAGAAAATTGCTCGCAAATAGAATAGGATTTTGAACAAGAGACAAACTGGCTCAGCTATTTATACACATTACCAGTTTCAATCATTACATTCTGGGCTCCTTTTCAGTTCTGGCCAGTGTTTCTTAACCTGCTGAATGCTTATACTTCATTGTCCAGAGTTTTGCAGCAGTTATACTGCTAAACAGAGGGGTGCGTTGTCCAGAGCTCCCCAAGAAGCTGCCGATTTGATGGTTTACGAGCAGGATAAAGCTAGTCTCTCTCCCTTCTCTATTTTTTAAAAAAAAAATAGTTTTTATTGTTTTCAGAGAAGAAGAGAGAGGGAGAGGGAGAGAGACAGGAACATCAATGATGAGAGAGAATCATTGATCGGATGCCTCCTGCACACCCCACACTGGGGATCAAGCCCACAACCCGGGCATGTGCCCTGACTGGGAATCGAACCCTGATCTCCTGATTCATAGGTCGATGCTCAACCACTGAGCCACATTGGCCAGGCTCTTCCTTCTCTCTTTATTCCTCTTCTCGTTACTGAGCCCACAGTGGATTGGGTCCATGGGGACATGCATTTGCAGAGGGCCTGCATCCACAAAGACAGAACCTTCTCTCTGTGGCCGGGGAGAGAGGGAGGCAGAGAGAGCTCTGGCTGATTGCTCATCGGAGCTCTAAGAGGCCAGGGATGTCATCTAGGCAAAGCCAGGTCAGCCAGGTCAGGTGTAAGGTTTTTCAACCTCTTTGGGACTTGTTCCTGCTAACGTGGTGGTCGTATAAATCACTGGAAACTCGCAGGGGGGCAAAACATTTTTTTATCCTGTCCAGGTGGCCCAGTTACCTTGGAGTGTTGTCCCACACACCAAAAGGTTTCAGGTTCAATACCCGGCTAGGGTGCGCGTGAGAGGCAACTGATTGATGTTTCTCCCCCACCCCTCTCCTTTCCTATCTCTCTCAAAATCAGTAAAAACATATCCTTGGGTGAGAATGAAAAAACAAAACAGAAAAACAAAAACCAGTGTTTTCATTTATCCATGAATCTCCTGCATATTGAAGAAATGTTTAACATCTGCCAGGCAGGGGACACCCCTGGGGGCTGCTCAGTCACTCTGGCAAGTCCACATGAGAATGGCCTGGCGGGAAAGGCTCCCCTCCTCCGGGTCTTGGGTAGAGCGTTTTGAGGTGGATTTTGTATATTGCTCCTGCCTCAGGCAGGCCTTCGGGCAGTTGAGCTACTCTTGGTAAAAGGGAGAAGCTCCTACAGTGAAGTACCTGAACACATGCTATTGCCTTGGCATCTGCATTTGCAGGGAACTGAAGCTAAGACCCAGTGTTTGCATCTGTTCAGAAAAACTGGATGAGAGCATAACTGAAAGGCAGGTACCTTCAAAGGCAGAGATAATGCAGAAACAGCCTGTCCCAGACACATGACAGCAGACTCCTAGGACCTCCTGGTGCGTCTGCGAACAACAAAAGTCATCCCCTTGATGACCAATCCAGCAGTTCAAGGGCAGATTGCCCTGAGTGCTGTAGACCTGGACCTGTAGATTAATATCCTGCCAGCTGACCTTGTCAGGAGAGACTGAGGACGTGGAAAACAGCCTTGTTGGTAGCTAGCTAGCTCTTTTTATTTTTTTAGAGAGAGAATGGAAGGGAGGGGGAGAGACAGAGAGAGAAACATCGATGTGAGAGAGACTCATTGATTGGTTGCCTTCTGCACACATCCCAACCAGGGCCGGAGATAGAGCCTGCAACCAAGGTACGTGCCCTTGACCGGAATTGAACCATGGGCTGACGCTCTATCCACTGAGCTAAACAGGCTAGGGTTGGTAGCTAGGTTTTAATGTTCCCAAATGAAGATAAATAGCGCTCATGGAAAATAAGTAATGTCCCTGTTGGAAGTAGACAGAAACAAGGCTACTTCTCAACAAGGAAACCGATTAACAGTCCCCGACCTTTGACTAACAAGATGCACTGCTGCTCCTTTACCAATCGCAATTCTAGCCCCTTCTTAATATTCCCATCTCTCAAAGAAAAGAAAATTATGAATTATTATATTGCTTCTGCCTCTTGACAACATGGAATTCAGAACATGCCTCTACTTCCTTAGGAATCCCTTGACACTTGCCCTGGCGGGGTGGGTAGCTCAGTTGGTTAGAGTGTCCTTCTGCTATGCCAAGGTTGCGGGTTCCATCCCCGGTCAGGGCCACATACAAGAATCAACCAATGGGCCCGGCTGGTGTGGCTCAGTGGTTGAGCATCGACCTATGAACCAGGAGGTCACAGTTCGATTCCCAGTTGGGGCATATGCTCGGGTTGCAGGCTCGATCCCCAGTGTGGGGCGTGCAGGAGGCATCTGATCAATGATTCTCTCTCATCATTGATGTTTCTATCTCTCTCTTCCTCTCCCTCCCTCTCTGAAATCAATAAAAACATATTTTTAAAGAAAGAGCAATGCCACTTTAAAAAAATCAGCCAATGAATGCATAAATGGAACAACAAATCAATTTCTCTCTCTCAAATTAATTTAAAAAAAAAAAGAATCCCTCAACACCTGCCTAAATCCTGTAATTACCCCCCTCCCTGGTCCCTCTTACAAAAATGCCCCATGGTCCCTGGAGTGAATTCTTGCTAGTTGCAGTAAGGTAACAGAAGCTAATTTGGTTTGACTCCAGATGTGTTCCCGGTGGTCTTCCATTGGTAGGTATCTGCACTGGCCTCTTGGCTTACTGCCAGCTGATTAGCATCAGAAGAGATGCTAAGGAAAAGAAAGCAAGTGCCACCCTTTTCAAATGTCTGCCATTTCTTCTCTCCTCTCTTCTCTTTCTCCCACATAAATCCTGTTTTTGCCTTTGTGAGATGGAATTGATCCGGTAGTGGCTTTTTTGGATACATGCAGAATAGCATGTTAATATTCCCTATTTATGTCTCCTAGTCAGTCTGCTCTGTGGTAGTCTGTTACTGAAGATGTGGCAGTAACAGCAGAGGCCTCCATTGTGGCTCCATATAGTTGATACCTTAAATTCCAAATCATGCATCTCTCTTTTTAAAATGCTCCTCCACTATTTCTTCAGCATGGGCTCCAGATTTCCAACAAGTTGCTTACCTCTCTTCTGCAGCCCATCAGAAAAGAAACAAACAAAAAAAAACCCAAAAACCCCCAAATCCTCAAACTCCAAAAGGACATCAAAAAAGCTTCTTACTTTATTAGGCAGAGCATTTAAGCCTCTATCTCAACACTCAACTCATTTGCAGATCTAAAGACTCATTGTGAATGAGAAATGGAAACTAACTTTAATATCTAATAATAGGACAATAGTTAAGTACAGTGCATCAGCCGAGTGGACTATCTTGCAGCTGTTAAATGAGGTAATTACGGCAACCTAGAAACAAGGTATATTGTGTATGAAACAATTGTTTATGAAAATTAAACATACTGCAAAAAAAAAAAAGTGAACAATGTGATTACAACTAAAAAAAAAAATCATCTACCTGTAGCTCAGGACCTAAACTGGGTACTGGGAGTGATTTATACTAGGCATGACTTTCATTTTTTTAAAAAATTTATTTTATTGTTTAAAGTATTACATATAGTAGTACATATATCTCCTTTCCCCCCCCATTGACCTTCCCCCAGCCTCCCCTACCCCTGTCGCATGCCTCATCCCGCCCCCCAGTGTCTTGTGTCCATTGGTTGTGCTTATATGCATGCATACAAGTCCTTCAGTTGATCTCTTTCCCTCCCTCCCCAACACTCCCCAGCCTTCCCGCTGTAATTTGACAGTCTGTTCTATGCTTTACTGCCTCTGTATCTATCTTTTTGTTCATCAGGTTATAATGTTCTTTATTATCCATAAATGAGTGAGATCATGTGGTATTTTTCTTTCATTGCCTGGCTTATTTCATTTAGCATAATGCTCTCTAGTCCCATCCATGCTGCTGCAAATGGTAAGAATTGCTTCTTTTTTATAGCAGTGTAGTATTGCATTGTGTAGATGTACCATAGTTTTCTAATCCACTCATCTGCTGATGGGCATTTAGGCTGTTTCTAGCTATGGTGAATTGTGCTGCTATGAACATAGGGTGCATATATCCTTTCTGATTGGTGTTTCTAGTTTCGTGGGATATATTCCTAGAAGTGGTGGCATGACTTTCTTTTTTTTAATTTTTTATCCTCACCCGAAGATATTTCTTCCATTGATTTTTAGAGAGAGTGGAAGGAAGAGGGAGAGACAGAGAGAAACGCCGTTGTGAGAGAGACACATTGATTGGCTGCCTCCAGCATGCCCCCAACCAGGGCTGGGAGCCTGCAACTGAGGTATGTTCCCTTGACAGGAATCAAACCTGGGACCCTTCAGTCCACAGGCCGACGCTCTAGCCACTGAGCCAAACCGGCTAGGGCTAGGTATGACTTTTAAAAAATTCAATTTATTGGTGTGACATTGGTTCGCAAAACCATACAGATTTCAAGTATACAACTCAATGAAAACATCTTCTGCACATGGCATCGTGTGTTCATCACCCCAAGCAAAGTCTCTTTCCATCCCCATTCCACCCCCACTTTGCCCATCTCCACCTACCCCCAATACCTTTCCCTCTGACTATCACCACACCCACACTGTTGTCCATATATATATATGTGTGTGTGTATGTGTGTGTGTGTGTGTGTGTGTGTGTGTGTGTGTGTATTAGTGTCCTGGTGCACAGATTCATGCACACTGAAAGGAAATTAATTAGAATAAATATTTTAATATCGCTATTTGCCCTTTCTCTATAATAGAAGTGCCAACCAAATTCATGATCCACAATGACAGATTGAAACACACGCATGCAGTTGGCGCCAGCAGGCTTTATATGTATCGGGCATGAGTGAGTCAACGTCAACTTAGCCATAAAGATACACACACACACACATATATATATATGTATATATATATATATATATATATATATATATATACACACACACACACACACACACACACACACACACACGCATACACACACATTAGAGGCCCAGTGCACAAAATTCGTGCACGGGGTTGGGGGGTGTCCCTCAGCCCAGCCTGCACCCTCTCCAATCTGGGACATCCCTATCACAATCCAGGACTGCTGGCTCCCAACCGCTCGCCTGCCTGCCTGCCTTCCTGATTGCCCCTAACCGCTTCTGCCTGCCAGCCTGATCACCCCCTAACCACTCCTGCCAGCCTGATTGCCCCTGCTTCTGCCTGCCAGCCTGATCACCCCCTAACCACTCCTGCCAGCCTGATTGATGCCTAACTGCTCCCCTTCCAGGCTGATTGCCCCTAACTGCCCTCCCCTGCAGTCGTGGTCACCCCTAACTGCCTTCCTCTGCAGGCCTGGTCACCTCTAACTGCCCTCCCCTGCAGGCCTGATCGCCTGCAACTGCCCTCCCTTGCAGGCCTGGTCCCTCCCAACTGCCCTCCCCTGCTGGCCATCTTGTGGTGGCCATCTTGTGTCCACATGGGGGCAGCCATCTTGTGTATTGGAGTGATGGTCAATTTGCATATTACTCTTTTATTAGATAGGATATACTTAAATCCTTCACCTTCTTTCATCTAGCTCCCCATCCCCCTCCTCTCTGATAGTTGTCAGTCTATTCCATGTATCCATGCCCCTGGTTCTATTTTGTTCATCAATTTATTTTGTTCACTAGATTCCATGTATGCATGAGATCATGTGATACTTGTCTTTTTCTGACTGGCTTATTTCTCTTAGCACAATACTCTCCAGGTTATGACGTGACAGCTTCAGCAGTAGGTTCTATTTGAATGAGAGATAAAGGAACCTGGTGGAAAGGACCAGGGCTTGGGAATATGGTGAGGTGAGTGAGGCACTTGCACAAAGTTTAATGAGTACCAAACAAACAAACAAAAAGTTTCTGTCATCAAGATTTAAAATTTTAAAATAAAAATTTTTTAAAAATCAGAATTAAGGCCCAAAAAACCACCCATGATGAGCACAGTCTCAAAATTTTGAAGTGAAAGTTTGACCTGGCACTCGCATGACTCAGAGTGAGCACCGCACTTGCCTCACCCTAGTCCTAGCCTGGTAAGGACAATGGCCAGCCATGCAGGACCAGCAGCTCTCTCCCACCTCTGGGACTGAGCCCCATTGAGAATATTGGCCACTCCGCACTAACCCCCAAAAGAGGGGGAGTCTGAATGCACACACTGGGTTAGGGAATGGTTGATCAGAGGGAAGTTGTTTCCACATACACACAGTAGTCAGTCCCCTCTTATTTGTGGTTTGGCTTTCCCAGGTTTCCGTTACCCACAGTCAACCACAGTAAAAAAAAAAAAAAATATTAAATGGAAAATTCTAGAAACAAACAATTCGTGTTTTAAATTGTGCTCTGTTCTGAGTAGTATGATGAAATCTCATGCTGTCTGTTCAGGATGTGAATCATTCCTTTGGCCCAAATCTCCACAATGTAGATGCTTGTCAGTTACTTCGTAGCTTCTCAGTTATGAGATCAACTGTCGTGGTATCTTAGTGTGTGTATTGAAGTCCCTCCTATTTTGCTTAATAATGGCCCCAAGGTGCAAGAGTAGAGATGCTGACAATTAAGATGTGCCAATGAGAAGCCATAAAGTGCTTCTTTTAAGTAAAAAATATGTGTATATAAGAAAAAACATAATTTATATAGGGTTCGGTATTATCAGCAATTCCAGGAATCCACTGGAGGTCTTGGAAAGTATATCCTGCAGACAAGGGGGGACTTCTGTAGTCCAATATCAAATAGATCTTCCAGGGGCTCTTGTTGGAACAAGGAGATATAGCAAATAAAAATTCCCCACCAAGCAAATCTCCATAAAGAGCCACTCTATGAATGTAACCTAGTTGGGTGACTCTTGCGAGATTGTTAGAGTCATGTCTATGAGTCAGAAACAGCAAAGGATATCACTATAGCAACCTGTGTCCCTTGGGCAACACTGTCCTTATAGGAGCAAAGGCTGAAGGAGGTACATTATCTTATCTAATAAAGAAGGAATATGCTAATTTACCCGCATGCCGTCGCAAAGATGGTGGCGCCCACAGCCAATAAGGAGGGGATATGCTAATTGACTGCCCTGCCCTCAAAGATGGCGGCACCCACAGCCACAAGGTGGCAACGCCCAGTCCCTTCAGCCCTGTAGGCGTGCGGCAAGGCAGGCCTGGCTGCTCTGCATGCCTGCCTCTGGAGTCCCCCAGTTCTCTCAGACCCCCCAGCTGCCTAGGGCCGCCCGAGGCTCAGGTAACCAGGGCTGGCCAAGGCTTGCACTGCTGGCAGTGGCAGCAGCAGAGGTATGATGGGGTGTCACCTTCTCCTGATTGCCAGGTCACCTCCCGTCCCTGAGGACTCCTGGATTGTGAGAGGGGGCAGGCCGGGCTGAGGGACCGCCTGTCCAGTGCATGAATTTTCATGCACCGGGCCTCTAGTGCTTGTATAACAATATATGTCAGACAACCCAGAACCCCCTGCTTCCCAAGGAGCCCAAAGGCAAGCATTTGGAGATGATATTTCTGTATACTCTGTAGGTTGGGGGCTGATGCACAGAGATCCAGTTTTGTAATTGTAAACTGCCAGACTTGGGTGACCTGTGAAAATATGCAAATATGCAAGGACTAGAGGGTAAAGACCCTGATCAAAGTGACTGTGTCAGAGAAATAGCATAATGGTTGTTTAACATCTTTTAAAGTTTTTCTTAGTGTTTTAATGTAATTTTTTTTCAATTAATAAAAGGAAAAATGAAGAAAGTATCATAGCCATAAAGTTACCTATTGTACACAGCCTGGAGTTCAGTAAACTTAAATGACGTGATTGTCTGAGTATGAAAGATGAAAGAGGTTTTATCGAGATCAAGATCTTGGTTTTCCTAATGATCATCTGACTAGAAAACGCTAGGACAAGTTCTTATGAAGATTAAATTCCTGTAGGAGGAGGCCTAAAATAAGCATTCTGTATTAAAACTTACAAAACAAGAGGGCTTCAGGCGGGGGCCTGTTAGCTAGATTCCCTGTGTCCCATTGTTTCTGAGTGGCCTTGCAGGCAGGGATTTGCCTGCCATGTGGATTCTGCTCTTAACTATCTGTAAATTGTCCGTTCTCACTTCTGAAATCTAAGACCCCAGTCCCCCTTTTCTCCTTTGTCCAAAATGTCTTGGTAATATTCATGCTTATATGAATTCCCCATGTACATGTATTAAACTCTGATTTTTTTTCCTGTTAAAAAACACACACACAAAAAACTATGGCCAGTGATTCTAACGTGTAGCCAAGATTGAGAACCAATGAGACCAGTGCTGTCTAACAGAATTTTCTGCAGTGATGGAAATCTTATACCTGCCCTGTCCAATAGACTGGCCCTCAGCCACATGTGGCTCTTGAGCTCTGAAATGTGGCTAGTGAACTGGATTTTACATTTTGTTTAATTTTAAGTAATTTAAATTGAAATGCAACTAGCCTGGGACTCTGCTCTTTATGAGCTCACCAGATTTTTCACAGCTGCATTTGGCAAACTTCCTGGGGATCTTGGCAAAATGCAGATTCTGATTCAGTCGGTCTGGGGTGGGGCCCGAGACTCTGCATTTCTAATAGGTGCACAAGGCCTGCCAATGCTGCTGGTCGGGAGACCATGCTTTAGGTAGCATGGCTGGAGGTTTTTGTTGTATTTGGGTGTTTTTTAAAAGGTAAATTCCAAGTGGATGCTGTTAGCCATTTCCTTCCTTTCTTTGTTAAACTATATTTTTATTGATTTCAGAGAGGGGGAGAGAGAGAGAGATAGAAACATCCATGATGAGAGAGAATCATTGATTGGCTGCCTCCTGCATGCCCCACACTGGGGATCGAGCCTGCAACCCGGACATGTGCCCTGACTGGGAATTGAACCATCACCATAGGTTGATGCTGGTTTATAGGTTGACGCTCAACCACTGAGCCACGCGGGCCGGGCCTGTTAGCCATTTTCAAATGTTCTTTTCAGTAAAAGTTTTTCAAAAATTAGTTTTAAAATTGAGGTAAAATTGACATGTAATGTGGAAATTTAAGGTGTATACGTTGATTTGATACATTTATTTATTGCAATATGATTGCCACCCTAGTGTTAGCTAATACCTCTATGACATCACTTAATTCTCATTTTTGTGGTGAGAACACTTAAGATTTAGTCTCTTAGCAATTTTGAACTATTGTTGACTAGAATCACTATGCTGTGCATGAGAGCTCCAAGATTTACTTATCTTCTAGTTGATAACATCTCTGCAATTCCCCCCCCCCCCCCAGGGTGAGAGGTGTCTGGGACATCATGGACCTTTCACTTCCCTCCTCCTGGTTACGTCTGGTCAGCTGTACTTTATCCTCCTGCCCCAGTTCCCTACACACTGAAAATGCTAGCAACACCTTGAAGACTCAAGAGAAGTAGAAATCCAAGGTAAGTGGCATCCTGGTCATATCTGTATTTTGTGCAATGCATTATTTTTCTTTCACAATTTACTGCCTGTTCCAGGAAAAAAAGAGAACCTGTGTGTGTGGTGAGAGGGCTAGTCAATATGCAGAGCAAGATTGTTGTTTCAGAAATTTGCTAATTGCCACAGATCACCATGACTGAAAAGTGCAAGTTTTGCACAGCTTATGGCACGGAAATGGGGTTTGACGTGTATTTGCCAATGTTAAACAGTTGTATTTCTGATAGATAATAGAAAATTCCCTAAGATTAGTGCTAACATTTGATAATAAGTTTAAATTCCTGATTAGTAAATAGAAGAGAAAAGGGGATTTTTAGTGGGCCAGAAACATTAAATTGTTGTAACATGGACTGACTTTTTAAGTCTCAGGAAGTTAAATGGATCTTTTAATGGGAAATAATGGGCACCCTCTCTCCCCTCCCCCCACATACTGGTGTGTTCTACAACACCACCCATAAGGCAGGTAGCTGCTCCTTTCTTAACAACACTCCAAGGCTACAAAACTCTCGTATTTAGATAAAAGAACCTAATTATGCACTGTGCATCTCAGTTGCAGTCTTTCACAGATTGTTGCTGCAGGAGAAAGGAAGGCTGTGTGAAAAGCCCAGCCAGCATGGCTCAGTGTTGAGTGTTGACCTATGAACCAGGAGGTCACGGTTCTATTCCCGGTCAGGGCACATGCCTGGGTTGCGGACTCGATCCCCAGGGCGGGTGCGTGCAGTAGGCAGCTGATCAATGATTCTGAAATCAGTCCTATATGATAAAACCCTAATATGCAAATCGACCCAACAGCGGAATGACCAGTCGCTATGATATGCACTGACCACCAGGGGGCAGACGCTCAATGCAGGAGCTGTGTTTAGCCAGAAGCTGGGCTTACGGCTGGTGAGAGCAGCAGTGGTGGCAGGAGCCTCTTCTGCCTCCGTGGCAGCACTAAGGACCCCTTGGGAGATGTCCACCCACATGCCTAAGTTGGCAGGCGGACATCCCCTGAGGGGTCCCGGACTGCAAGAGGGTGCAGGCTGGGCTGAGGGACCCCCCCAGGGCATGAATGTCGTGCACCAGGCCTCTAGTGTGTGTGTGTGTGTGTGTGTGTGTGTGTGTGTGTGTGTGTGTGTGTATCACACTCCTGCCGAGAGAGACAAATTTTTGACACTTCTTAAACTGTGCCTTCTCTTGTCCCACAGCGTCCCTCTATGGTCTCTTATAGGTTCTTTCACCATCAATTCCTCCTTTACTAATAATAATATCTCCATTTCTGTTTCTTATGGCATTGACCTGCTATCTCTTTATTTCTTATAAATTATCATATATTGCCCTGGCTGGTTTGGCTCAGTGGATAGAGCGTTGGCCTGAGGACTCAAGGGTCCCAGGTTTGATTCTGGTTAAGGGCATGTACCTTGGTTGTGAGCACATCCCCAGTAGGGGGTGTGCAGGAGGCAGCTGATTGATGTTTCTCTCTCATCCATGTTTCTAATTCTCTCTCCCCCTCCCTTCCTCTCTGTAAAATAATCAATAAAATACATTAAAAATTATCATATAGCTGGGTTTTGTTTTGTTTTTAAACTTATTTTGAAATTTTTTATTTTTTTATAGAATTAAGTCCATTCATGCTTGGCCAGTGGTGCTCAGTGGTTGAGCATCGACCTATGAACCAGGAGGTTGAGGTTCGATTCCTGGTCGGGCCACATGCTCGGGTTGTGGGCTCAGTCCCCAGTGGGGGGCATGCAGGAGGCAGACGATCAATGATTCTCATCATTGCTATTTCTATCTCTCTCCCTCTCCCGTCTTCTCTTTGAAATCAATAAATCATATTAAAAAGAGAATTAAGTCCATTCACATTTCCTGAAATGACTGATATACAGTCATGTGTTGCTTTATGAAGGGGATACATTCTGAGAAATGCATTGTTATGTGATTTCATCATTGCATGAACATTATAGAGTACACTTATACAAGTCTAGCTGGTATAGCCTACTACACACCTAGGCCTCTGTTTTTATTCATTCACTATTTGGTGAGAATGATTTCTTGAGTGTTTTTCTCAAATAGGTCATGTGGTTGTTAAAATTTTTTAATTCTTAAAAAATTAAAAAAGTTTTTTTTTTTTTTTTTACCCTGATGGATGCATGAAATACTAGCTGGGTATGAGATTCTTGGGTTGCAGTCCTTTACTTTTAATATCTCTAGATGTTATTTCAACATCTAGCTTCTAGGACTTTCAGTGTTGTATAAGAGAAATCCAGTATTCATTTTACTTCTTATTTGTAATAACTTATTCTTTCTGATTGGAAACTTAATATTTATTTTTTTATTCTGGAGATTTAGAATTTGACCAAGGTATACCTAAGTGTGTATATCAGCTATTGGCACAATAATGCTATATAACTAACTACCATGAAAATCTCATCGGCATCCTATATAATAAAAGGCTGATATGCAAATAGACTGAATGGTGGAACAACCGAACAACCGGTTGCTATGATGTTGGCCGCAGCGGGATGGTGGAGCAGGTGAGCGGGGGCGCCAGACCAAGGCTGGGCGCCGGTCGCTGTCATCAGGGCAAGCCTCTGGTGGGTTACTGAAAATTCTTTGCTCCCGTGCACCGCGGTCCCGCCTGGCGTTCACACCTGCTGCGGGCACCGGCCCTGCTTGCACTTGCTGCCAGTGCCAGAGCCACCGCTTGCACCCACTGCTGGTGCCCGGCTCTGATCACTCCTCAGGGCTTCTACCTCCCCCTGCTCCTGAGGGGCGATCAGGGCTGGTCCCGATCGCTCGGCCTCGTCAGCGGGTGTGAGCGGTGGCTGCTGGCCCCAATCACCCCTGAGCACTTCTCAACCTCCCCCTGCTCCTATGGGGCAATCGGGGCAGCAGAAACTGCTCGCACCCACTGACGGCACTGGCCCTGCTTGCACCCACTGCTGTCACCGGCCCCAATCGCTCGCTCCATCAGCACATAGGAGCGGTGGTGGTGGGAGCGGGCCACAGTGGGAGGGACTGGGTGGGGGCACCCCTTTGTCCACCACAGCCTTGCAGCCCACAGTTCCTTTCAAGGTGCATGAATTTGTGCACTGGGCCCCTAGTTAAACAATAAGCATTTATTGGTCACTCACACATCTACAAATCTAGGCTGGGCTTGACTCTGAGATTCAGGCTGGGTCCAGGTCTGCTTGATATATTTCTCATCCTACTCAGATCAGGCGCCTCAGAAAGCAGAAGTATAGAATGGTGAGCCCACTATGCAGGTGTAATTCAAGCTTCTGCTTGTATCACATCTACTAACAGTCCAGTCCATTGGCCAAAGTGAGTCACATGGCCAACTTAAAGTCACAATATAGGGAAGTACAACCTGCTCATTCATGTTAGATAAAGGGGAGGGAATTGTTAATTGTTGAATAGTAATTTAATCTACTATAATGTATAGATTAACTGTTATAATTCTCATGGAACC
Source organism: Eptesicus fuscus (assembly GCF_027574615.1). Classification (NCBI taxonomy): domain Eukaryota; kingdom Metazoa; phylum Chordata; class Mammalia; order Chiroptera; family Vespertilionidae; genus Eptesicus; species Eptesicus fuscus. The sequence goes on from NC_072473.1 coordinate 15,034,595, forward strand.
TACTGGGACTTCTTGCACTTTTTCTTCCCCTCTCCCCCCACTGCAAAACAGAAATTTATGTGTTCACAAATGAAAGCATGATTTTACTGGAAGGATCAGATGATTTAAATCGTAGATTTTACAATTCTTTTAACTACCGGATAAGCCAATGTCACATCCTCATTTCAAAAGAATTTAAATGGCTACATCTGTTCTTCAAGTTTATCTTTTCCTCTATGAGTTCTATATTTTTGAGATATTATGTTTTGAGATATTTCTCCCCATTCACTCAGATTACTAACTTTGACTACAACTATAGCCATTCTCTCCTTTAATTCACCTAGTGCATTTTAAAATTTGAAACCATAACATATAGTTACAGAAAGTATGGGAAGATGTATGCATGTATAGGATGATCAACTTATCCTGGTTTAACCAGAATGTCCTAGTTTTAGCACTGAAAGCCCAACCGTGGAACTCCCTCAGCCCCAGGTGAAATGAGACAGCTGGTCACCCTAATGCTGTATTCTAATCTCTTCAAATCCTAGTTTTATTTTTCAAGTTGTTGTCTGTGTCTTCTATTAATCCCGTTTTGCTGGGTGCATGCCTTGTTTGATCTTCCTCCTTCTGGCTGCTGGGAACTCTTATATGACTTGTTATTTCTCTTTATCTGCTAGACTGAGACCATCTGGGTCTTGCCTGTCATGCACAAGGGCTTGGAATGAATATAGTCATCAGCTTTATTGGTTTGGGGGAAAGGAAAACTTATAAGGCCTATGTTCCAGTAGAAGGACTTGCACCCTTATTGCTCTGCTTTTATAGGGTGAGCAGGAGAAAACAATCCCAACAATGAAAGGATGCACAAAGTACTTGGGTGCCAGGCAGTCTGGAGTTGGACTCTAGCTAGTTAAAGAAATTATCTGGGAATTCCAGCTGCCAGCACATGACGTTTGTTGGGAGATACTTCTCCATGGGTTTCTCTTGTTTCTGCACATCTTGTGAACAAAGGCACCGACAGATTTTATTTAGGATTAACTTTCTAAGGAAGTTTGTATAGTGAACAGCCTTAGGAGATATAGTGTGGCCCTCTGGAGCCAAAGACACATTTGTTTGTTAATGGGCATAATAAAGACTGTGTTCGCCTCTAGAGCAAAACTTGGGCAGGTTTACTTGCAGCCCCATTTAAAATACCGGGGTTTCCTAAGTGTGGGTTCCTCCCCTGTGGCACACATCCACTTGGGCCCACCTCTGTATTGGCAACCAAAGCAAACATGAAGTTCATGCTGCCTATTGTACTATGAGTAATAAAGTCACTTATCTCTGACCCACTGACAGCACTGAGCTATCAGGACCAGCCCTGATCGCCCCTCAGGAGCAGGGGGAGGCGGAGAAGCCCTGAGGAGTGATTGGAGCCAGGCACCAGCAATGGGTGCTGGTATCCATGAAACTGAGGCAGACTAACTTTTAGCTTGCAAGCAGGGAAAGTCTTATACCCGTCACAGTTTCTCAGCCGAGCCCTTTAGAAGTGATGTGCCCTCCTGTCAAAAATCTGAGTTCAGTGAAAGTGCCTCCATACTCTGCTCCACCACGCAAGCCCAAATGAGGCTACTTTAGATAATTCTGCTTATTTTAATACAGTGAATAACGGGTAACTACATGGTGTTCTGTAATCCCTGATCTCTCTATAGAGGAAGTCCCAATCTATGGAAGCATTGTCTTCTAAGGATTGATTTACCAGTATATGTATTTTTCTACAGCAGTAACTTTGTAGACAGCAGTTAGATGTAGCCATAGTTATTCCTACATTGGCCCTCCAAACTTATTAAACAGCTTTAGTTTAGTGGTTAAAACCATGGGTTCTGGATCCAGACTATCTAGATTCAAGTCCTGGCCCCGTGAGCCAGGTGTGTGACCTTTGACAAGTTACATTAATCTCTCTGTTTCCTCACTTGAAAATGGAGGGTCATTTTAAGGATTGAATGAATAATGCATGCCATGTGAGTAACTCCTTTCCAACCTACTATGATAACCATTCAGTAATCTGGCCACTTTGCCCTAGCTGGTTTGGTTCAGTGGATAGAGCGTGGGCCCATGGACAGAAGGCTCCCGGGTTCTGGGTTCGATTCTAGTCAAGGGGACCTGTCTTGGTTGCAGCCTCCTCCCCAGCCTGGGCGATGTGTCTCTCTCACATTGATATTTCTCTGTCTTTCCCTCTCTCTAAAAAAAAAAAAATCAATAAAAATATTTTAAAAATATATTTAAAAAATAAATCTGGCCACTTATGTACAATGTAAGCAAACTTGATCATTACCATAGTCTTGCTCATGTAACATATTCTGTTGGAGATAATGCTTATTACCTACTTATGTTTCCAGGGGAGGGGCTTCCATTAGAGCAAGTACTCCTTTTTTAAAAATATTTTTTTTATTGGCTCTAGCTGGTTTGGCTCAGTGGATAGAGCATTGGCCTGCAGACCAAAGGGTCCTGGGTTTGATTCTGGTCAAGGGCACGTACCTCAGTTGCAGGCTCCTCCCCGGCCCAGGCCCTGGTGGGGGTGTGTACAAGAGGCAACCAATCGATGTGTTTCTCTCACATCGATATTGTCTTTCCCTCTCTCTTCCACTCTCTTTAAAAATCAATGGAAAAATATCCTCGGGTGAGGATTAAAAAAATATATTGATTTCAGAGAGGAAGGGAGAAGGAGAGATAGAAATATCAATGATGAGACAGAATCATTGATTGGCTGCCTCCTGCACATCCCCCACCAAAGATGGAGTCCATAACCTGGGCATGTGCCCCCAACCGGGAATCAAACCGCAACTTCCTCACCCCCCGACCTCCCGGTTCATATGTTGACACCAACCACTAAGCCATGCCGGCCAGGCTAGAGCAAGTACTCTTAACCTGAGTTCCATGGACACTTTTAGGAGACCCTTATATCTTAATTTTCTCTGACCTCTAACTAAAATATAATATTTCCTGCAAATGTGAATATGGATAACGAACAACAATAATAGTAGCAATGTCTATGAATCTGTACAAAATAGAAGTCACAGATGTTTTCAAGACATTTCCCTGGTTGCAGATATCTCAAAACGTCATTCACGTTCATCACTACTTTGAACTTATAATAGTTATTAGCCCTGCCACTAAATCTCATTATTTAATGCAGTAACAAAAAGCACATATATTATTTATCATAAATTTGTTTATTTTAGACTTCCAAGGTTATATTTTAGTGATATTGGCTTCCTTTGTAATGCGTATATTTTATTTTACGCACACAAAAAGATTATTCTGAGGACAGATCCATAGTCTTCACCAAATGCCAAAGGGGCCTACTGCCTATTGCCTAGGGCGTAAGAAGCTCTTCATTAGAGGAAAACTGGCCTTGCTCTGCCCACTCAATTCTCCCCAGTGAGAGGGCCAGACCCAGGGGGAAGGCTCTGCAGTTCTCCAGCCCTGCCTGTGAGTGAGTGGAAGAATCTCCCTAACAAGAGGGTCCAATATTAGGAAACCCACCTGGTCCAGTCCAGATCTACATTATGTCCTCGGATGTATGAGCATCACATAGAAGGAGACTATATTGATGTCCATCTGTCTGACTCCTGAATCTTTTTCAAGCGGTTCCAAACTCCAGCAGAGAGGTCAGTTACTAGGTCCCCTAGGGTCCCATTCCCACATGGATTGTTTCATTAGATTTTATCATCCTATATAATAAAGAGGGAATATGCAAATTGACCGTCACTCCACCACAAAGATGGCTGCACACACAGCAGAGGCTGAGTTCCCGTAATGAGCATATGACTAAATGACAGACTGTAATCTGTCATTTCAACCATGCATCTTGGGGTCTCTCCAGGCATATGGTGGGTCCACTAGGGATGGGTCTATGTCTTGCCCTCCATGAGGCATTGGAGAGGGAAATGTGGTAAAAGACACAGTCTCTGACCCCTGGAGGCTTGGGTCCAAATCTGGGCTCTGATACTTCACACATGGGTGACCTGGAACAAATTACTTAAACTGCCAGTGCCCTGTTTTCTCATCCATAATCGCAACTTCCTTACATGGTCTTAGCAAGGGCTGCGTGGGTTAAAACATCAAACAGAACAGTGCCTAGCATGTAGTGAGAACAGAGCGTGGTGGGTGGGGAGAGGAGATCCTGTATTTTATAGCCTAGGTATTTTTTTTTCTTTTCTTTTCTTTTCTTTTCTTTTCTTTTCTTTTCTTTTCTTTTCTTTTCTTTTCTTTCTTTCTTTTCTTTTCTTTCCTTTCTTACACATATCCCCCTTTTCCCTCCCATTGACCCCCTCCAACCCACCCCCACCCTCTACCCTCCACCCCAGGCCTTCACCACTCTATTGTCTTTGTCCATGGAGCCTAGGTATTTTTCAAAATGCCGTTAAAGCGGCTATGTATATTTTCCCTGCAGATAAAATCCTGAGGTCCTAGAGATGGATTGTTTCATTAGATTTTATGGAAAAAGATACACAACTAACTGAAATGTTACTAAGCCTCTGTGAGGCTTGTCCTCTCCCTTACCAGTAAGAATAAACTCAGCTTTCTCTAATAAACAGGTGGTCATGGTGCTTCCAGGAGCAACACACAGCAAAAAACAAAGACAATATTGGTATCCGTTAGAAGGTGGGAGAAGTGGGAATGGGACCCTGGGGGACAATCTGTCTAGCAAGGAACCTAAGATATTTCTGTTACTTTCAAGAATAAAGAAAAATTTCTTAGGAGAATTGGGTGATTTCCCTCAAATTTTTTAAGACAGAAATCTAGAATGAAATAATAGATTTTTAAACTTATCATCCTATATAATAATGAGGGAATATGCAAATTGACTGTCACTCCACCACAAAGATTGCTGCACCCACAGCGGAGGCTGAGTTCCGTAATGAGCCTTAACAAGCAATCAGCAGGGACATGCCTGTGCACCCCGCCTCCCGCCCCCCTGCTTGACAGGGGACCTCAGGCCGCACCCCCCACACTGGCGCCAGGCCAGGGGACCTCAGGCCATGCCCCCACCCAGCAGGGCTTGACAGGGGACTTCAAGGTGTGCCCCCCGCCCCGGTGCTGGGCTGGGGGACCTCAGGCTGCTCCCTGTCCCAGCACCAGGCCAGGGGACCTGAGGCCGCACCCCCCACCTGGCGGGGGTTGACGGGGGACCTCAGGCTGCTCCCCTTGCCCCCGGCCGGGAGACCTCAGGCCACATCCCCTGCCCAGCAGGGCTTGATGGGGGACCTCAGGCCACGCCCCCTACCCTGGCGCCAGGCCGGGGGACCTGAGGCCGCACCCCCGCCTGGTGGGGCTTGATGGGACCTCAGGCTGTGCCCCCCCTCCCAGTGGGGCTTGACGGGGGACCTGAGGCTGTGCCCCCCCTCCCAGTGGGGCTTGATGGGGGACCTGAGGCTGCGCCACCTGCCCGGCGGGGCTTGATAAGGGTGGGACCGGCCGGGTCTGGATCTAGCCCAATGGGGGGGGGGTGGCTGGGTCTGGGTCTCGTGTGATTTTGAGGCGCACGTGGATGGGCAGGGACTTGATTCTGGGTCCTGTGGTGATCCCCAGACTCTGACAGGAGGAAGATTTTCATATACATTTTACTAGTTTTCTTTCATCTCTGACACTTCTATTATAGAGAAAGGGCAAATAGCAATATTAAATTATTTCCTCTAATTAATCCCCTTTTATTATTTATTTATTTATTTATTAAATATATTGATTTTTTTACAGAGAGGAAGGAAGAGGGATAGAGAGTTAGAAACATCAATGATGAGAGAGAAACATCCATCAGCTGCCTCCTGCATGCCCCCCACTGGGGATATGCCCGCAACCAGGGTACATGCCCTTGACCGGAATCGAACCCGGGACCCTCAGTCCACAGGCTGACGCTCTATCCACTGAGCCACACTTGTCAGGGCTAATTAATCCCCTTTTAATGTGCACGAATTTTGTGCACCAGGCCATTAGTCTATAAATAAATACAAATTCTATATGCAGATAGACATACCTGGATTTCATGGGGTGGACAATACTTTTCTGTGTGGAAGCTTCTTCCCATTATCACTTTGGTCTGTGTTCTGCCCTCTGACTTGCAGCAGGGTGACAGACACTAAAATCTTGAGACTTCTATTTCCCATTCTCTCTACTGTATACTCATCTTTATATGTGTAACATTCATTATTCCATTGAGACTTCATCATAGTAGGAATCTAGCTAAAATTGCTGAAGTATAAAATTACACGATCTATATTCTAAAGAGGTATTCTCATTTCCGTTGGTATCTGTATTCTCCCCATCCCACCTAGGGCCTAACACAATACCAGGGACATGGGACTCCGCCCTACATAGTTGTTTGAATCAGTACATTTTTCTGGGATTTTACTTCAAGGGTGATACGCTTTCCTCAACATTGCTATGGCAGTTGCATAATATTACGTTGGTATGGGGATCATTAGAAGGACACATAGGACACAAAGACCACAAAAGGTTCTCTGAAACAAAACTAAATTTATTTGCTTGACTGGGAAGGCAGTGCAAGCACAAGCAGCAAAAGGGAAGAAATTCATCAAATCTGGGGAGAGTCTGAGTTCAGGTCTCTGGTTGGTTCCCAAGGCCGAGCGTAAACTCTTCTTTGTGATTGGTCATCGCACTGGTTCACTTCTTCAGAGTGCGGGTACCATGGCCGAAGATGTCCAGGATGGGCTGCAGAAGCTCGAATGGGCACAGTGTCACTCAGAGGACAGAGTTGAGGTGTCTGTTTGAAGTCGATCAAAAATCTTTCCTTATCAGGATCCGTAGCACATGAGCACAGCTGACTTCAAGAGTAAGACTCACCGGTGACCTGCCCCTTCAGGCATCTCTTTTGGAACTGTCAGACCCAATGTCCTTCTTTTGTTAGGGCAAAACATACATGTGTACTTAGAAAAACAAATTTTATGTGGACAGGTTGCCCTTCAAGTTGTAACAAAGCAAAATATAACAGACACACAAAACCTGTACACAGTGTTCAAAGTGACATTATCCACGATAGCTAACAGGTGGAACCAACCCAAATGCACATCAATGCAGAATGGATAAAGGGATGTGGCATATGCAGAGAACCAGATATCACTCAGACATGAAAAGGAATCAAGTACCAATACATGTTACAACGTGGATGAACCTCAAAAACATTATGACAAGAAAAAGAAGCCAGATACAAAAGGCCACACACTGTGACTCCATTCGTAGGAAACATCTAGACTGGGGAAGTCCGTCCAGACACAAGGCAAACTGGTGGTTACTGGGGCGGGGGAGGGGAGGATGGGAACCTAGTGCTTAAGGGCTACAGAGATCTTTTGGGGTGATGAAATGTCTTCCCAACAGGGATGGTGGCAGCAAACACTACGTTAGTAAATGCCACTGAATTATACACTTCACCCGAGTTGTTTCTTATGCGAATTACATCTCAATAAAAAGAAAGGGGGGGGGGAAACCCCAGAAAAGTTCAGGCATCCTTTGAGGCCCATTGAAAGACCCCAGAAGCAGAAAAGAGCTGCGGGAGCAGGACTGTGGGACAATTGCTCAGTGAGCCAGGGGAGGGAAAAGAAAGAGAAGGGGCCGGGTTCCCCTTCACACTCGAACAAGGCCCCAAAAACTGGAAAGGCAGCCCAGCCCGTGTGGCTAAATGGTTAGCGTCTGGCCATGAATCAAGAGTTCACCAGTTCCATACCCAGTCAGGGCACATACCGGGTTGCAGGCTGGATCCCCAGTGGGGGCCGTACAGGAGGCCGTCAATTTTGCCTCTCATGGATGTTTCTATCTCTCTCTCCTTTCCTCTCTCTCTCTAAAATCAATAAAAACATATTTTTTTTAAAACTTGAAAGGCAAACAAATAAAACTCACTTCCAAATGGTTACCTATGTACTTTTCTGCAATAAGCTACACTTCTAAAACTAGAAACGATTGCATAAAGGGAGAAAACACGGCATCCCAGAAACGCCTTTTCCCAGGCCTGCTTGCAGCCTGGAGGGAGAGCTGGGCTCTGTGGTGGGCGCCTGGGGCACAGAGCCTCCCAAAGGCCCGCGACACGGCCCGCGCCCGCCGCTCTGCCCGAACCCCTCCTGCACACTGGGAGGTCTCCCATGTCCTCCACATAGGGTGACAAACATCATTTTTAGTCGTCTCAACACTCTTAATAAAGACATTTGTAACCACTGATTCGCATACACTGCGGCGCCAGAACCATTTGAACTAAATGAGCAAATACTAAAGTACATTCTGCAGAAAGATGTTGCTAACATTTCATAGGTCCCTTCAGTCTATACCATGTACAGTGAAACCGTTTGAAAGGCTGTGCCCTTCCTGTCGCCCGCAACAACATGGATGGACATCAGACCAAGTGCCAGAAGCCAGCCGGAAGACAATTCCCGTGTGACTGCCCTCCCGGGACGTGTCTAAAGCACCGGACTCAGAAACAGAAATGGAAACAGAAACGGACGAGCTGGCTGCCAGGAGCGGCAGCTGGCGCTCAGGGAGGGTCCGGGTTCACTCTGACAAGATGAAACAATGGCAGGGACCTGTTGCACAACAGGCAACTTTCAAGTGCTTAAGATGGCACATTTCATATGATGTGCTTAACGCAGCAAACATTTAAAAACCCACTCATCTTGTAAATTAATATAACCTTATCAGTACTGTCAAGTTAATTAATTCAGAAAACCGGAGGCTTCAGGAGGTTAAACTGAGCCAAGTGTGGATTTGATACACTTTAGAACATTAAAATAGAAATCACTGTGACAGCAGCAGCAACCAAAACAATAATGCAAGCAAAACAATCCCAGGTCATTAAATCACCCCCACTTCTATGTAAAAGCCACGGGTTGTGCTTCTAAAATTGACCATCTAAAACCTGCAGATCTAAAATTGAAAATACTGACACATTAAAAGAACCCCGAATGAAGGCAAATCTCAGAACTCACTTTGGTAGATGCTCTTTTGGTTTTCAAAGGAGAGAACGCAATGCAGGACTCAGCATCTGGGAGTGCTGGGCTGGCCTCCTTTGCCTGTGGCCGGGCCGGCTGTCGGCTGGCCCCCACCTGGCTGAGCTGGTTGGACTGATGCCGTCGCCACAGCCTCTGAGAGCGGCACGACTCTCCACTGCGCCGGCTGGGACTGTGGCAGCTGCTGGAAGGCAGACGGGAGCTGGACCAGCCGCGGGGCAGGGTTCTGCCCAGGCCTTGTCTGGGCAGAGCCGGGCCGAGACAACTGAGCTTGCTGGGGCTGCAGAACACTTCCGACGCCATTGAGGTTAATGACAGCAGCTTGCTGAGCGGGTAGGCCTTTCGGTTGACTGCTGGAACCCTGCGCCCTGGAAACCTGCACCACCGGCTGCGGCAGATGAGAAGTGGCGGGCTGCGGCTGTGGCTGCTGTGGCATCAAGTGGCAGAGCAGCTGCTGCGGCTGCTGGGCCTGCTGCAGGATGTTTGAAATGTCCGAACCCTGTGGGACCCAGAGAACCCTTACGGGCCTGAGGCTTGAAAGGTTCCCTAACACATACTGAACGCCTCCTTGAGAAGGAGCCTGTGGCGCCGCCGGCCCTGCGTTCTGTGGCTGGCCTCCTGAGGGCAGGCTGCTGGGCTTCACTCCTGAAGGGGCCCTGGCCCCACGGGGAGAGCCCTGAACGGGGTTGGATCCTCTCACCACAGTCCGGACTATGCGTACAGGGCCAATCAATTGAATGACCTTGGGGTCAGTGCAGGTGGCCTTGACCTGGATGACCGGGGTGATGTGGGATGCGCCTGCAGAAGACACGGTGGCTGCAGGAAGTGTGCGAACTCGTTTCACTTCCACAGAAGATTTCTGGGGAAGACTTGGTGGCTGCCAAGCAGGGGCACGAGATGGAAAAACCCGGATTGCCTGCTGTGAAGGAACAGGCTTACCCAAGGAGCTCTTTCCTGAGCTGCCGGGAAGGCTGATGGCTGGAGGTGTGTGTTGGCCTCCCTTGCCCAGTACTGCGGACGGAATGGACACGGCCTGAGGCTGTTCTGCTGCTCTCACTGGACAAAGCTGGCTGAGACTGGTGAAGCCACTGGAGCCCTGTGGCACCCTGACTGGACAAATCCTCTTCTTCCCAACTTCCTCGGACTCTCTGGCTGCTTTCACAGCACCAGTCTTGGACCCAGGCGTGAAACTATAGGAATGGTCATCTGTGGAGGAGTGGAGGTGAGACATCTGTCTCCCACATCTGACTTTTCTACGTGGCCTTTGCCCAGAGATAAATGGATCATTCAGAGACTGCATGACGGCCGGCTTTGTTGTCTCGGTTAGATTGCCAACTTGACATCCAAATAGAGAATCATCTTGTGCCTCCAGGTCCGGCCAGTCTGTTGGTTGTGCATCATCGTATGTGACAAACTCCTCCTCAGCATATTTGTCCATATCCACTTTTGAAGGGAAATCCAAGTCAAAGGGTAGCTGTTCCCACAGATCTACAAAATTTTCATCTTTGAAAATGTCAAGGTCATCCAGCAGATCTGCTTGACTTTCTTCGCTTTTTTGCTCCCGAGCCCATCCTCCTAGCTCAGGAGGGGGTGGGCTGCAAGACACCTCCGGCTGCGGATTCAGGGAGGCTGCAGAATCATTCTGTAGGCTCCGACTCGTTGCAGGAGCGTTCATCTTTTGCTTGTTATAGAGCAGCTTGTTTTCGATGCAGGCTACTGATACAGAAGGGTCAAGGCACAGGGGCTCAGCGGTAGCTAAGATCGGCTGGCTCTCAAGTGAAAGTTTGTCTTCCTGGGTCCGTATCTGTTTATCGCTGGTTATGGAGTGTACATCAAAAGCTAATGTCTGCATCGTTGGGCGTAAGAGAACATGCCTGCTTTGGTAACCACTGCGGTCCGAGTCCGTGCTCTGTCTATAGTCCCGTACCTCAGTGATGACACACCCGCTCTGGAAAACGTTAACCTGAGACTTTTCCAGGACATCCACCAAATCAGGAGACAGTTCCTCAGCATCCAAGTATTGAAGAAAGTCCCTTTCCTCATAAGGCAGTAGAACCATCTCTGAATAAACTTTCGTTTCTACCCGCAGCACCAGCGAATACTCCTTCTCACCTGGAAGTAGGTTGACCACTAAACAGGGCAAGGACTCCCTCTTAACAAGCTTCTCTAGCAAGTGCACATTTCTCGTCAACTCCTCCGTGACTTCGGGCTCTTTCCCGCACTCTTCAACGTATATGTCATACAGCTTTTCATGCAGAGATTTTTCCTCAGTAGATGAGGATTTCCTCTTTGGAGGTCTCTGTTGGGCGCTTTTAATGCCACGGTCCGCATAGTCCAAAGCTCGCTCTAAAGCTCTTTGCATTATGATACAAAGTGGGGGCCCTAAAAGAAGAGAAAACGTAAGTGCAGTGCGCTGTCGCTCGGCTGACTAGACCGTCTGCAATATCGATGTATCGTTTTGCAAATGTTGCGACTCAACCGAGCGGCGCCCGGCTTCACCTCAAAACGGACCCCAGAAGCCCACCGGCCCAAAGGCCATACCCCCGAACGCGCCCGGCCTCGTCCGCCAGCAATACGGAAAACACTTACGATCGGAGGGCCCGCCTATCCGTGCAGGAGCCGCCTGGAGCCACCACCTCACCGAGCCTCGAGGTTTGCAGCCTGGGCCTGAAGTGGGTGGGAGCCCGCTCTCTCTTTCGCGCTCCCGGGCTGGCGTGTACGCATGCGTGCACTGCCCTGGCGTGCGCATTCTCGCGCTCTGCAGGCCGGCTGCGGTTCCTGCCGCATCCCTCTGTCGCCTGCTGTCACCACCAGGGGGCGCCGGGCCTCAACCCCGCACTTCCTGTTCTGGCGCCCACACTTCTCCCTGGACAGCTAGGCCAGGCGCGACCCTTCTCTGTGCATTCACCCCTGAAAGCAGGCACACCAAAGCAGAAGCAGCCAACACAAAAATACATACGTTTTGGGTGCGCTTGAAATACACACCGATTTTTGCGGGAACGCGCTTGTTGGGAAAGTGGGGGAAGGTGCATTGCTTTTCGCCATAAGCACTTCGTCAAGGGTTGGTCTCTGTTATTGGGATCTCTTGTCGTCAGTGGCAGGGCTGTTCCTCGTGTCCCCAAGTTTAACTCACGCCAAGGGGTCCACATTTATGGCTCCTGCATACGTGGAGGCTTTGGGGCAAGCAATGCAATTCACTGAATCATCCAGCAGTCTCCCGCCTAGTGGCATTCATACAGATGTGCTCGTAGCACGGCATCCTTACACGTAAGTTCTTACCTGCTATCTCCCCATGTATTACATAAGGACATTCTGTACTTTTTTTTAAAGTATGTGGCAGCCCTAACCGGTTTGGCTTAGTGGATAGAGCGTCGGCCTGCGGACTGAAACGTCCCAGGTTCGGATCCGGTCAAGGGCATGTACCTTGGTTGTGGGCACATCCCCAGTGCGGGGTGTGCAGGAGGCAGCTGATTGATGTTTCTCTCTCATCAATGTTTCTAGCTCTCTATCCCTCTCCCTTCCCCTCTGTAAAAAGTCAATAATATATATATATTTTTAAAAAGTATGTGTCAGGTATGTTATACTGTCTATGAATTACAGTGCTGGATTAAGCTATTTCTTTTATTTCTTGATTTGCATCTGAGCGGGTGGAGAACTGTTGTTCCAGGTGATGGCAGCTAACTTAATTGATTGCTATAAGTGTAGACCTGAGCTACAGTCCCAATGGTGGATTTGGACGGTATGGAGTCTTAGAGAATTATCGGGACATTGTTCTCCATTACCTGTGTTACTTTGAAATCTGCCAGCCTTTTTGGCCAGCTTTTTTAAAGAACCTCTTGATGCTTACATGTAGACAGAATGAGAAAATGGTATGTGTAGTGAAGTCTCACAAATGAGAAGAATCCCAGACAATTTGGTGCAACTCCCGAATTACAGACTACTATAAAATAAATGTGCTTTTCATCAATAGCAATGATGATAATTATATACATAGTAGATACCGTTTATTGAAATAGGATTAAAAACTCCTTGACTAAGAGTTCCTTAAAGATGACCTTCGTTTGGGAATAGACAAGAATAATTTTCTTCTGGCATATCAATTGTCTTTGAGCAAATGTGCACTTGTGGAGTACCTCAAGGGGGCTTGAAATCAGTTGAGTTTCTTAACTCTTTTAAACGTCTTTCCCTGACTCTTTCTTCCCGTCTACCTGCTCCAACTTAGGCGAAGCATAAGACTGCATAGCTAAATCATATTTTGTAATCCAATAAATATCTAACCTTAATAAAGTCCGAATTATTGAAGTCAACATGAGCTCTGACCCTCATTCCAAGCACTGCCTTATTCTTCAACTTGAATAGATCAACTTAGCTACGACCTGACTCTTGCAGGCTTCTCACCAACCAGGATCCCTTCCCCCTTCTGTCCCCAGGAACTTGCTGAGTGTTGGGTCTGGAAAGGGGTCAGTCGGTAACAATATTCCATTTAGGCGGAGACGCTCATTAGAAAGGCAAAGCTCTGCTTTCTTGTTGGTCTGAACTAGACATTCTGTTGGATTGGAAGTGGCACAGTGGCCCTGTGTTGGAGTCAGGTTATCCTCCTGAAACTTAAAGAAGTCCAGGACTTCTGCTGGCTGCTCCTGGCCGGCAGACTGGACTTTCTGGCTTCTTAGCATGGCACAGGAGGAAGGCTGGGCCTAGGGTAAGCCACGTGGGGGGGGCCTAGAGCACCAGCATGTAGGAGACACCCACTCCCCGGGTTGTGTGAGTCCCAGGTCAGGGCCTTAGATGCTTCACTTGCCTCACATTGTCCCAGCCCTGCAGCTAGGCCTCTCGCCGCCTGGGCCTGCCTCCTTCCCAGCCTCATCTCTCTCTTTCATGTTTCGACTAGAGGCCTGGTGCATGAAAATTCATGCATTGGAGGAGGGGTCCCTCAGCCCGTCCTGCCCCCTCTCACAGTCCGGGAGCCCTCAGGGGTGGGAGGTGACCTGGCAATCAGGGGAAGGCGATGCCCCCATCACACCTCTGTTGCTGCCACTGCCGGCAGCGCAAGCCTCGGCTGGCCCTGGTTACTTGACCCTAGGGCGGCCCTGGGGGCGGGGCACCCGCCATCCGAGGTACAGGCAAGCCTCAGGCCAGCACTGGGTGGCTGGGCAGCCGCAATCCGTGGGTTGCCTGTGCCTCGGGAGTCAGCTAGGCAGCCACCATCCATGGCTTGCCTGCACCTCGGGCTGTCCCTGGATGGCTGGAGGGCTAAGGGGACCGGGGGACTCCGGAGGCAGATGTGTGGAGCGGCCAGACCCAGCTGGGGGCGTGCCCAGCTGTGCTGTGCGCCTGCCACCCTGGCGGAGCTGAGGGGACTGGGAGCTACCATCTTGTGGCTGTGGGCGCTGCCATCTTTGAGGGCGTGACAGTCAATTAGCATATTCCTGCCTTATAGGCCGTGGGCACTGTCAGCTTGTGAAGGAGTGATGGTCAATTAGCATATTCCCTCTTTATTAGATAGGATGCTCTGAACATAGTCACCATGCCACAGACAGGCCCGCTCTGTCAGGGCTCTGTGCCCTTGCAAAAGGCTGTTTCCTCTGCTGAGAGGTCCCTGTCTGCTTCGTCACCTGCCATTCCCCTCCTAGCACCTCAACTATCCCTTCCTGACTTCCAGGAAGCACGCCTCCTTCTCTCTGCTCTCCTGCAAAGCACCCCTACCACATGCCCTACTAGAGCCAGGCTTCACATTGGAAAGGCATTGTGTGTTTGCATGCTTTCTCCACACACAGCCCTGGATTCTCTGAGGGCAATGAATGATATCGGTTCCGTATCTGTTTGGTCACCAACTGGGTTACTACGTGGTCCAAGGTTGGCATTCTAGGTTGAAGGAGTAATTGACTCCACACTCCAGTTACCTCAACTCAAGACTCATAAACACGTCGTGAAGGAAATATTTCATCCTCTCTTCAGAGGGCGAGCAGTACCCAGAGCCAGGTCTTCTGACTCTGGAGCTGCAGTGTGCCCGCGTTTCTGAACCAGGTCACTGTTGACGTTTGCTGTGGGGGCGGTTCTCCACACTGTGGCGTGTCGAGCAGCATCCTGGCCTTGCCCACTAAATGCCAGTTGTGATCACCAAAATGGTCCTGATATTGCCAGGTGGCCCCTGGGGGGGCAAATGGCCCCTGGATGAGAGCAGCTCAAGCCCCTGCTCTGTAAACCAGGGGTGTGTTTCTTAGCTGCCATCCCAGTGTGCGTGTCACTTCATAGACGGGCGCATCTGCCCACTGTGTCAGGGGACCTGCTAGGTCTTCAGTTGTTGCGTGGGCTGTGTCTGAGGTTGGGTTTCCCCAGAGGCGGCCCCTGACGAGGTGATGTGAGCGCAGGTCGTTTGGGGAGTCACCTGCAGCAGTGCTGCTGAGGGCCATGGGAGCTGAGTCAGGGATGGGAACGGAGACAATAAAAGGCCACGGCAGGAGACTGCTGCGGACCCCTGGTCCCTGCTGGGGGAGAATGTATGAAGCAACGTTTTCCATGACCTCTGCTGCTTGGAAATCTGCCTGCTGGGGGCCTCTGGGAGACAGGACAGAACAAGCCTCAGGATGTTTTAGCTCAGAGGCAATGCAGCTCACGCGCTTATTCATTCCCTGCCCTCTCACTGGCTGAGGACAGTCCTGGGGGCATTATTCCCTGTCCATTCTGTGTTGCCATGTACGAGAGCCACCCATGCTGCTGTGGCCCCGGATGCCCTCGTACAGAGAGTCACAATTGTTGGCAGTAAGACTGTCCATGTGTATAGAATGGCAAGGGCACGGGGGAGATGGCTAGGGCACTGGCAGCATCTGCTGCACCTATGACTGAAGGGAAGTGGGAGAAGTCAGCCTTCCTTCCTCCTCCTCCTCCTCCTCCTTTTCCTCCTCCTCCTCCTCCTTTTTATTATTATTTTATTCCTTACCTGAGGATTTTTTCCATCGATTTTTAGAGAGAGTGGAAGAGAGAGGGTAAGACAGAGAGAAATATCAATTTGAGAGAAACACATAGATTGGTTGCCTCCTGCACCTGCCCTGATCAGGACCCGGGCTGGGGAGGAGCCTGCAACTGAATATGTGCCCTTGACCAGAATCGAATCTGGGTTCTGTTGGTCTGCAGGCCGACACTCTGTCCACTGAACCAAACTGGCAAGGGCCATTCATTTTTGTTAAAAAATTTTATTGACTAATTGATTTTGATTTGAGAGAGGAGAAACATCGATTTTCTGTTCCACTCATTTATGCATTCATTGGTTGCTTCTTGTCTGTGTCCTGACCAGAGATTGAACCCGCAACTTTGTCTCTCATGATGACACTCTAGCCAAAAGGGCTATTCATTTTTAAAATATATATATATTTTTATTGATTTCAGAAAGGAAGGGAGAGGGAGAGAGAAATAGAAACATCAATAATGACAGTGAATCATTGATCGTCTTCCTCCTGCACGGCCCCTACTGAGCATGTGCCCTGGTCAGGAATGGAACCATGACCTTCTGGTTCAGAGGTTGATGCTCAACAACTGAGCAACACTGGCCGGGCATCATTCTTAATGATATAGAGAAATGTGCCATGTAATATATCTGAGCATATGGAAAAGTGAAATTGTACTCTATCCAAGTGAAATGAGCAAATTCACGTGATTTTTTTGGTCAGTTATTAAAGCCAACACAGTAAAAAATGGAGGCTCTGACCCACTGCTTTCTCTCCCCTGGGAGGGCTCCAGGGCTCCAAGAGTCCTGGGATACAGGTGTGCTGGTGAGGCTCTGAACCCGGCTGTGCTCGTATTCCAGTGTGCATTAGTTGGCCTGGCAGTGCTCATCATGGCTCAGCCATTCTCTTCACTTGAGCTCCCTAATTGCCTGTTCTTATACAAGATCAGTTTTTTTTTAATTACTCTGAATACACACTGTCCTTGGAGCCTTGGCTAATTATAAGGATTCCAATTCCTGCCCTTCCCTGCAGCAGCTTGACATAGCTGCATATGCAGGGAAAACTCAGGGCCAGACTAAGGTATACAAGACGAAGACAAGAATTGAATTAATTGCGAGATAATTAACCTACTTTGCTATAGTAAACTGTT
Source organism: Eptesicus fuscus (assembly GCF_027574615.1). Classification (NCBI taxonomy): domain Eukaryota; kingdom Metazoa; phylum Chordata; class Mammalia; order Chiroptera; family Vespertilionidae; genus Eptesicus; species Eptesicus fuscus. The sequence goes on from NC_072473.1 coordinate 15,051,652, forward strand.
TTGTTCCATATTCATTGAGGTTGAGCATGAAATTTTTAATTAAGTATAATATGCATAGAGTATAATTTACCTTTTCCAGTGTATAGCTCTTTGAATGTTGTCAATTGCACAGGCACCACTATAATCAAGACATAGAACTATTCCAGCATGCAAAAAATGCTCTCATGCATATTTGTCATCAATTTCTTCCCCACCCAGTGTCCTGGGCAACTATTGATCTGATTTCTGGGACTATAGGTTGCCTTTTCTGGAATCTATATAATAAAAGCCTAAGCGACCGTTATGGCACAAAGACTAGAATGACTGGTCACTATGATGTGCACTGACCACCAGAGGGCAGATGCTCAATGCAGGAGCTTCCCCCTGGTGGTCAGTGCATTCCCACAGGGGAAGCGCTGCTCAGCCAGAAGCTGGGCTCAAGGCTGGTGAGCACAGCAGTGGTGGCGGGAGCCTCTCCTGCCTCTGTGGCAGTGCTAAGGAGCAGCGAGCTGAGTGGTAAGGAGCAGTGAACAGGTAGGTTGTAAGGTACTAGGAGTCCCAGACTGCATCCCCCGAGGGGTCCAGGACTGCGAGAGGGTACAGGCTGGGCTGAGGGTCTCCCCCCCGCCCCAGTGCATGAATTTTGTGCACCAGGCCTCTAGTGTTATATAAATGGAATTGTAAATCATTTAGCTTTTGTGACTGGATTCTATCACATACATGCATGTAAAATTCATCCATGTTGTTTCATGCATTATTAGTTTGTTTCTTTCATTGTTGCATAGTTGTATGGATGTCAGAATTTGTTTACCCATTTAACAGCTGAAAGATATTTGTGTTGTTTCCAATTTTAGGTGGTTATGAACAAGGTTGATGTAAATATTTGTATACAAGATATTCTGTGAACATAAGTTTTCATTTCACTTTGGTAAATACTTATGTGGTACAATATTGAATCATGTTGTAGGTAAATGTTTAACTTTATAAGAAACTATTTTGAAAGTGGCTGTACCCTTTTATATTTCCAAACAGCAGCATTTAGAGTCCTAGTTGTTCCACATCCTTGCCAGCACTTAGTATTGTCAGGTTTGTTTTGTTTTGAATCATTCTAATAGTTGTCTAGTGTACCTCATTGTGGTTTTCATTTATATTTCCCTAATTACTAGTGATGTTGAGTATCTTTTTATGAGTTCATTTTTCATCCACATATGTTTGTTGACATGTCTCTTCAAATATTTTGTCTATTTTTATTTATTTATTTATATTTTTATTGATTTCAGAGAAGAAGGGAAAGGGATAGAGAGATAGAAACATCAATGATGAGAGAGAATCATTGATCGGCTGCCTCCTGCATGCCCCCCACTGGAGATGGAGCCTGCAACCCAGGCATGTGCCCTTGGCCGGAATCGAACCTGGGGCAGGCCGATGCTCTATGCACTGAGCCAAACCAGCTAGGGCTGTCTATTTTTATTGGGCTGTTTTCTTATTAGTGAGGTTTGAGATTCATTGATATGGTCTGAATATGTCATTTAGGAATATGTGTTTGGCAAATATTTCTCCCTCATCTTTAGCTTATCTTTTCATTCTCCTACCAGTGTCTTTTCAAAGAGCAGAATCTTATAATATTGATAAAGTCCAATTTATCACTTTTTTCTTTTCTGGATTGTGCTTTTGGTGTCATATGTAAGAAATTGTTGCCCAACCCAAAGTCACAAAATATTCTGCTATGTTTTCTTCTGGAAGTTTTAAGGTTGTCCATTTTGAGTTCATTTTGGTATAAGATGTGAGGTATGCATCAAGATTCAATTTTTGCACATGGATGCCCAAGTGTTCCAGCATCACTTGTTGAAAAGACTGTCCTTTCTCCATTGAATTGCCTTTACACCTCTGTGAAAAATCAATTGATCATATATGTGAAGCCTTATTTCTGGGCTCTGAATCCTGATCCACTGATCTATTTGTCTATCTTTGTACAAATGGCACTCTATATTAATATCTGTAGCTGTATAGTAAGTTTTGAAATCAGGTAGTAATAAAACTCCAACTTTGTTCTTCTTTTGCATAGTAATATTGGCTATCCAAATTTCTTTAGTCTTTCCATACACATTTTAGAATCACCTTGTCAATTTCTACAGATTCCTTTGCCTAAACCCTAATTCCACTAATTATCTGTGCACCCTTAAGTAAGTTATTTTTTAATTTTTTTATTTATATACTAGAGGCCCGGCGCACAAATTCATGCACAGGTGGGGTCCCTCTGCCTGGCGGGCGATAGGGGCCAATTGGGACTGTCTTGCCCAGTCCTGATCAGGGCCGATTGGGCCTGCCTGCTGGGGGCGGGGGACAGGGGGAACCGTAGGAGGTTGGCTGACCTTGGGAGGTTGGCTGTGGGAGCACACTGACCACTGGGGGCAGCTCCTGCATTGAGCATCTGCCCCCTGGTGGTCAGTGTACATCATAGCTACCAGCCAGTCGGCCAGTCATAATGGTCACTTAGGCTTTTATATATATATATATATAGATTGGGATGGTGGTGGTGATGATGATGACACCTACTTCATTTAGTTGTTTTGAAGTTTAAGTGATGTTGTCTATATAAACCATGTCCATAGAACAATGCCTGTACAAAGTGGGAACTCATTAAAGGTTATCCATTTTTTCCTTCACCACTACCCTCATGATTGCTTCAGAACCCTTATATTTTATTTCTTGGGGACAGTAGGGAACTAATGAGGAGTTTGAAAAGAAAGAGTAACTTCTTTTATTGTTTTATTGAATTTATTGGGGGTGACATTCGTTCACAAAAACACATAGGTTTCAAGTGTACAACTCAATAAAAAATAATCTGTACACTACATTGTGCATCTATTGCCCCAAGAAAAGTCTCTTTCTGTCCCCATTTCCCCTCACTTTGCCCACCTCTGCCTAGCCCGCACCCACTTCCCCGCTGGCTATAATCACACTATTGTCTATGTCTATGTGTTCTGTATATATGTTTGTTTTTTTGGTTAATCCTCACCCAAGGATACTTTTCCATTGATTTTTTGGGAGAGTAGAAGAGAGAGGTAAAGACAGAAACATTGATGTGAGAGAAATACATCGATTGGTTGCCTCCTGCACATGCCCTGACCAGGGCCCGGGCTGGGGAGGAGCCTGCAACCAAGATATATGCCCTTGCCCGGAATGGAAGCCGGGACGGACACTACCCGCTGAGCAAAACCAGCTAGGGATGTATATATGTTTTTTGCTTAATCCTTTAACTTTCTTTCATCCTGTCCCCCAACCTCCTCCCCTCTAACAGCTGTTAGTCTGTTCCATGTATCCATGTCTCTGGATCTATTTTGTTCATCAGTTTATTTTGTTCATTAGAGTCCACATATGAGTGAGATCATGTGATACTTGTCTTTCTTTGACTGGCTTATTTCACTTAGCATTGTACTCTCCAGGCCCATCCATGCGGTCACAGAAGGTAAGAGTTCCTTCTTTTTTACAACTGCGTAGTATTCCATTGTGTAAATGTACCACAGGTTTTTTTTTATCCACTCATCTTCTTTTAAAAAAATAAATCTTTATTGTTCAGATTATTACCATTGTTCCTCTTTTTTCCCCCCATAGCTCCCCTCCATCCGGTTACCACCCCCCCCTCTGCCCTTACCTCCTCCCCACTGTCCTCATCCATAGGTGTATGATTTTTATCCAGTCTCTTCCTGCATCCCCCACACCCCTTTCCCCCGAGAATTGTCAGTCCACTCCCTTTCTATGCCCCTGATTCTATTATATTCACCAGTTTATTCTGTTCATCAGATTTTTAATTCACTTGATTTTTAGATTCACTTGTTGATAGATATGTATTTGTTGTTCATAATTTTTATCTTTACCTTTTTCTTTTTCTTCCTCTTCTTAAAGAATACCTTTCAGCATTTCATATAATACTGGTTTGGTGATGATGAACTCCTTTAGCTTTTTCTTATCTGTGAAGCTCTTTATCTGACCTTCAATTCTGAACGATAGCTTTGCTGGGTAGAGTAATCTTGGTTGTAGGTTCTTGCTATTCATCACTTTGAATATTTCTTGCCACTCCCTTCTGGCCTGCATAGTTTCTGTTGAGAAATCAGCTGACAGTCGTATGGGTGCTCCCTTGTAGGTAACTAACTGTTTTTCTTTTTTTAAAAAAATATATTTTATTGATTTTTTACAGAGAGGAAGAGAGAGGGATAGAGAGTTAGAAACATCGATGAGAGAGAAACATCGATCAGCTGCCTCCTGCACACCCCCCACTGGGGATGTGCCCGCAACTAAGGTACATGCCCTTGACCGGAATCCAACCTGGGACCCTTGAGTCCGCAGGCCGACGCTCTATCCACTGAGCCAAACTGGTTTCGGCTAACTAACTGTTTTTCTCTTGCTGCTTTTAATATTCTCTCTTTGTCTTTTGCTCTTGGCATTTTAATTATGATGTGTCTTGGTGTGGTCCTCTTTGGATTCCTTTTGTTTGGGGTTCTGTGCACTTCCTGGACTTGTAAGTCTATGTCTTTCACCAGGTGGGGGAAGTTTTCTGTCGTTATTTCTTCAAATAGGTTTTCAGTATCTTGCTCTCTCTCTTCTTCTGGCACCCCCATAATTCTGATGTTGGTACGCTTGAAGTTGTCCCAGAGGCTCCTTACACTATCTTCATATTTTTGGATTCTTTTTGCTTTTTGCTTTTCCGGTTTGGTGTTTTTTGTTTCTTTGTATTTCAAATCTTTGACTTGATTCTTGCGCTCCTCTAGTCTCCTGTTGGATCTCTGTATATTATTTTTTATTTCAGTCAGTGTATGCTTAATTTCTAGTTGGTCCTTTTTCATATCCTCAAGGGTCTCGCTAAATTTATTGGCCTTTTCTAGAAAATTATTGAAAAACCTTATAACTGTGGTTTTGAACTCTATATCCAGTCATTTGCTTTCCTCCATTTCTTTCATTTGTGACCTGTTTCTTTGTCTTCGCATTTTGGCTGCTTCCCTGAGTTGATAGAGTGGCTTTGTGTGCTAGGTGTCCTATAGGGCCCAGTGGCTCAGCCTCCCCAGTTACCTGAGGTGGACTCTCTTGGTGCACCCCTTTATGGGCTGTGTGCACAGTCTTGTTGTAGTTAAGTCTTGATTGTTGTTGGTATCACTGGGAGGAATTGACCTCCAGGCCAATTGGCTGTGAGGACCAGCTGTGTCTACCCTGGGAGAACTTCTGTGCTGGAGACACCCTTATGAGGCAAGACTTGTTTCAGTGTGGCTTTGGTGCTCACCGAGTCTGCCCCCTGAGTGTGTCCCTTATGGATCTGAGGAGTTGTAATCTGGATGGTCCTACTCTGACCCCTGGGTACACTGGCTCTTGGATCTCCAAGGAGGTGCTAAATTAGCCTCTGCCTGAGGCTATACAACAGGAGCTATGGAGAGATTTGCAGATTCCTCTTCTTTGTTTGAGTTTTGGAGGTGCCCAGATGAGGCCCAGCTGTGAAGCAATGCAAGCTGCTGTGGGGCTTTGGGCCTTCTTTTGGATGTTCTGGGTCTCACTGACTCAGCTGCAGTTTGTTAGGTAAGTTTAGAATTCAAAGGACCAGGCCATTCATATGCAAAAGCCTCTGCACTCAGCTCAGCTTGTATGGGGCGGAGTCTCAGGGCAGAGCAAACAGCAATGGCTTCGTGGGGCGGGGTCTCAAGGCGGAGCAAACAGCAATGGCTTCCCATCAGCCCTGCCCTAAGAGGCCCTCCGGGTCTCAGTGTCCCTTGGTAATCGCTGCAAGCACCTCTGAGAGAAAGCCGCCCTCGAGTTTCGCCCACTGCCAGACAGTCCATTTGCTCCCCATATGAGTCTGGGTCCCCAGAGTCTCGCTCGGAACTGGAGTTCAGAGCAGTCAGGAGCTTGTGTCTCCCTCCCGCTTGAAAAAGACAGCCGCATACTCAGTTGCCAGCCCTCTCCTCGCACCCCCCTCCATACCTCTGCACTTCTGCATCTCCTCTGAGTCTCAGTGTGCTTTTCTCTTTCCTTCCAGTTGTAGAATTTCCACTCAGCCAGCCTTCCTGTGGTTCTAGATGATGTCTGTTTTGTCTTTTTGTTGTAGTTTTGAAGTTGTTGTGTGAGGCAGCAGTTCAGGTGTTTACCTATGATGCCATCTTGGTTTCTCTATCAACTCATCTTCTGATGGGCACTTGCACTGTGTCCAGATTTTGGCTATTGTAAATAATGCTGCAATAAACATAGGGTTCCATATATTCCTTCAAATTAGTGTTTTGTGTTTCTTAGGATATATTCCCAGAAGTGGGATTATTGGGTTAAAAGGTAGTTTTATTTTTAAACTAGAGGCCCGGTGTACGAATTTGTGCATGGGTGGGGTCCCTCTGGGTGGCCTGTAGGGATCAGGCCAAAACCCGCAGTCCAACGCTGCCTGCAGCTCCTACCTACTTCTCCCGCTCATCCCGGTTCCACTGTGCCTGCTGTGGGCTCCCGCCCAATCAGTCCTGATTGGGAGAGGCTTGCGCTGCTGTAGCAGTGCTCACCAGCCATGAGACCTGGGTCTGGCACCCTCCCAAGGGGAGTGGCCTGCGGGATTTGGCTGAAACCGGCTCTCCAACATCCCCTGAGGGGTCCAGGATTGCGAGAGGTGCAGGTCAGGCTGAGGGACCCCATCGATGCACAATTGGGCCAGGGAGGGGCCATGGGAGGACTCTAGGGTGTGTCCGGCCCATCTCGCTCAGTGATCAGCCGGACCCCAGCAGCAAGCTAACCTACTGGTCAGAGCATCTGCCCCCTGGTGGTCAGTGCATGTCATTGCGATTGGTCAACCAGTTGACTGTCTGCCCCCTGGTGGTCAGTGCCCATCATAGCGAGCAGTTGAGCAACCTTAGTATATCATTAGCATATTATGCTTTGATTGGTTGTTCAGTTGTTCTGCTGTTTGGTCTATTTGCATATTACTCTTTTATTATATAGGATTTTTAAATGTTTTATTTATTTCAGAGAGAGAAAGGGAGAGGGAAAGAGAGATAGAAACATAAATGATGATAGAGCATCATTGATCAGTGGCCTCCTGCATGCCCGCCACTGGGGATTGAGCCCGCAACCCAGGTATGTGCCCTGACTGGGAATCGAACCATGACCTCCTGGTGAGCCACACTGGCCAGGCCCATTTTTAATTTTTTAAGGAACCACCATACTGTTTTCCACAGTGGCCACACCAGTCTGAATTTCCATCAACAGTGCATGAGGGTTCCCTTTTCTCCACATCCTTGCCAGCACTTCTTTGTAGATTTATTGATGGTAGCCATTCTGACAGGTGTGAGGTGATATCTAATTGTGGTTGTAATTTGCACCTCTCTGATGATTAGTGATGTTGAGCATTTTTTCATATGTCTATTGACCATCTGTATGTCCATTTTAGAGAAGTGTCTATTCAGGTCCTCTGCCCATTTAAAAAAATATATATTTTATTGATTTTTTACAGAGAGGAAGGGAGAGGGATAGAGAGTTAGAAATATCGATCAGCTGCCTCCTGCACACCCCGCACTGGGGATGTGCCCGCAACCAAGTACATGCCCTTGACTGGAATCAAACCTGGGACCCTTCAGTCTGCAGGCTGACACTGTATCCACTAAGCCAAACTGGTTAGGGCTCCTCTGCCCATTTTTAAATTGGGTTTTCTATCTTCCTTTTGTTGAGCTGTAGAAGTCCTTTATATATTTTGGAAATTAAACCCTTATCAGATGTATCATTAGCAAATATGTTCTCCCATGCAGTGGGCTCTTTTCATTTTGTTGATGATTTATTTTGCTTTGCAGAAGCTTTTTATTTTGATGTAGTCTGATTTGCTTATTTTCTCATTAACATTAATCAGAAAGTATATATGCACCCCTATGTTCATAGCAGCACAATTTACAATAGCTAAGATCTGGAAACAACCCAAGTGCCCATCAGCAGATGAGTGGATAAAAAGTTATGGTACATTTACACAATGGGATACTACATGGCTCTCAAAAAGAAGAAACTTACATTTGCAGCAGTATGGATGGACCTGGAGAATATTAGGCTAAATGAAATAAGCCAGTCAGAGAAAGATAAGTATCACATGATCTCATTCATATGTGGAACTTAATGAACAAAATAAACTGATGAACAAAATAGATCCAGATCCATAGAAACATGGAACAGACTGACGAATTTCAGAGGGAAGGCAGGGTAGGGGTGGAAGAGATTAACTGGGGAACTTATTTGCATAGATGCATAGCCCATGAACACAAACAATAGACTGGCGAAAGCCTGGGAGGGGCGGGTATGGGGTTGAGGGGGTCAATGGGGAAAAAAACAAACAAAGGGGACATCTATAATACTTTCAATAATAAAGATACATTTTTAAAAAAATGTGCTGCTTAGAAGCCTGTGGGCTTCCTAACATTTATATTAAAAACTAGAGGCCCGATGCATGAAGTTTCGTGCAAGAATAGGCCTTCCTTCCCCTGGCTGCCGGCACTGCCTTTGCTCCGGCCCGGAGCCGCCTTTCCGCCTCTCACCTTGTCACATCGATTTGCATATTCCCTCCTTATTGGCTGTGGGTACTGCCATCTTTGTCGTGGAGTTATGGTAAATTTGCATATTCCGTCTTTATTAGCTAGGATGGCAGATATTCTAGCAAGGACTTTAGGAATCACAGTTTCTGCTCCCTCCCCTCTTTTTCCCCCAAGGTGAAGCACTTATTCAGATGAGGTGTATAGTCCATCATAACCTCAATTAGCAGACCCTCAAAACACTGGAAAGAGGAAAATCACAAGAAAATGAACAGGTCCAAAATATATTCATATCCAGGAGACTTATTATGCAGATGACATGGAGGGTCAGGATCTGGAAGCAAAGCCAGATTGGCATCAGCATTCAAAGACTCAGTTACATCCACTATGCCATACCTGCTAAGGTCGGAGAGTGGGTTCATGTTACCATTTAGAAAAATCTCCAAGGACAAGAGTTAAAACCAAAGACCTTTTTCATTATTCACAACACTAATATTGAAACCAGTCCATAGATTGCATGGTTTTACAAGAATTACCCAATGTAGCTCAGAAAATGAAAAGTATTTTTGGTACTCAGGAAAATTAAATTATACTTGTATATATTGGTGTATATATTATAGTTTTATATAAATGCTAACATTTAATATATAAACATGGTCTAAATAGTATATCTTGTAAATATAAAGATACTAGGGGCCCAGTGCACGAATTTGTGCACCTTGAAAGGAACTGTGGTCCACGAGGCTGTGGTGGGCACAGGTGCAGGTCTCAGCCCATCCTCTGTGCTCCTGCCTAGAACCTCCTGCCGCAGACCCCAGTCCCCTGTCTGCCAGCAGCCCCGCTCCTGCTGCTCCCACATGCTGATGGCGCTGGCCTTGCTCGCACCTGTTGACAGTGTGGAACAATTGGGGCTGGCACCATCAGTGGGTGCAAGCAGCAGCTGCTGCCCTGATCACCCCTCAGGAGCAGGGGGAGGTGAAGAAGCCCTGAGGGGCGATCGGGGCTGGCAGCCGCCGCACCTGCTGATGGTGCTGAGCAATTGGGGCAGGGGCCAGCAGCAGGTGTGAGTACCAAGGGGGTGGTGGTGGGACTGTGATGTGTGGGAGCAAAGAATTTTCAGTAACCACTAGAGGCTTGCCCCAATGACAGCAACCAGTGTCTGCCTTGGTCTGGTGCCCCCACTCACCTGCTCCACCATCCTGCTGCGGCCACTGCCCGCCATGTTCCACACTCTGCCGCCTGCTACCAATGCCCCCCATGTTGCATGCATGCCTCCTGGTGGTCAGTGCACATCATAGAGACCTGTTGTTTGGTTGTTCCACTGTTCGGTCTATTTACATATTAAGGTTTTATATATATAGATAAGGGGAAAATGAGCTTTTGTTATATATAACTGTGATATTTGTATAAATTTAATATTTATATATTTATGTATTAAATTATATGTATATTCAAGCTCACTATTTTACTTTACTCAAAGAAGTTACTATAAGCAAAGTACCTCCTATTCTGTCATCCTTACATTTTGAAAAGAGTAAAATCTTAAAATATTTTTAAAAGAAAAAATTGTATCATCAGATCTGTTTTAATAAGGCTGACTAATGCTACTAAGTATATAATACTGTCTAATACCAAATTACAGTTGTATAAGAAAAGATGATAACCCCAGCTATAATTTTAGTTTTGCGAGATATAAAAGCTAGATATGACTCCTGGCTTACATTTTTTTCTGGAAATATTGTTCATTATCTCTTCATCTGTCTCAGAGAGTCTATGCCTTGTACCATTGTCATTTTGATAACAATCTGGCCCTTATAAGGCCAAGGTATGAAGGTGTCATCTCTTGTAAAAACCTCTCACTTCAAGTGTGACACTTTAAGTGTAACCCAAGTTAGCTTCTCTTTACTCTCATCAAAGGTTACTTTTTTCTATTATATTCGGAGAAAAGGGGTTTGTCATCTATCTGCTCCAGAGTCATCTACTTGGCACAATTTCTGCTTCATCAGCTACAGCTCCTGCTCTGGGTCACCGTGATCTGCAGCCAGTCTTCCTCCATGTGACACTGCTATCATGGAGCAGTGTAGGGTGATCTGGGGTGGGCCACACTCCTTGTACTGGCCTACCTTCCATTTCCCCACAACAGCAGGTGAGAATGTGTTTAAGACTTTACTGGCCAGTTGGGAATAACTTAATGGCATAAGACAGAAAATACTTTTAACTGGATGCTAAATATGACTCCTACCATAGTCTAAAAGAAAAGAACTGAGGACATTAAACACTTCATTGAGGAGAGTGGGGTCTGTTTGAAGGCACATTCCAGTTCTTTTTCTTTTAAAAAAAACCTATCTTTATTGATCTCAGTGAGGAAGGGAGAGGGAAAGAGAGAAACATCAATGATGAGAGAGAATCATTGATTGGCTGCCTCTTGAATGATCGGGGATCGAGCCCATAACCCGGGCATATGCCCTGACCAGGAATCGAACCGTGACCTCCTGGTTCATAGGTAGACACTCAACCACTGAGCTACTGCGGCCAGGCCACATCCCAGTTCTTGGCCTTGCTTCCAGGCCCACTCCTGTCTGTGCCTTCTGGAGAGAAAGGGAGAGCCCCTTCTTCAAGTTTGTTCGATATACAATTTTCACTCCATTGTAGGAAAAACCCACCCCTTACCCTCCAGGGTTAGCCTCTGCTAGGGCATATCACCTTCTGAGGTGGATACGCTTTGATCCCCTTGCGTCCCATTTACAGTTTCTACATGCTCCTGGCTTCTGTGCGCTTTTGCTTCTAATGGGTATCTGTGACTTTTTGTGAAACTGCTCTTAGGTTATTGGAACTGCTTTGAAGAGCTAGAAAGAGCCAGGGACAGACAAGTATAAGAGTGGGAAAGTCCAGCTCCCTGTTAACTGTAGTCACCATATTGTCCATTGCATCCCAAGTACTTTTGACCACCTTCCTCCAATCCCCTTTCTCCCCACCCCCTCCCGCCTCTGATAACCACAAATCTGATCTCTTTTTCTGTGAGTTTTTTTTGGGGGTGGGAGGGTTTAGATTCCACATGTAAGTGAGACTATGTGGTACTTGTCCTTCTCTGACTGACTTAACTCTCTTACCATAGCGCCCTCAGGTCCATTCATGTTGTTGCAAATGGCAGGATTTTCTTCTTGTCTCAGGAAATCAACTGTCTATGGGCATTGACATTTTGCACAGGAAGCTGAGGGTTAAGAGCACGGTTATCATTTCTAACTGCTCTGAGACTTGTAGAGGCAGGAGCTCATAGAGGGGTCATTCCAACTCCTAGAGCAGTGGCCAAATGGCATTACCCTTGTGTCTCCCTCACATGGGAGGAGAAGATGAGTCCCAGGAACTCTCCAAAGTCTAGACACAGAAGCAAATCTTTCTTCAACATTGGTGCTGTGGCCAAATGGGTAAGAGGGGGCAGTGACCATAGGTGGTGGGAATGAGTCTAAAAGGAGATGGCCATAATCAAGAAGAACAAAAGGAAGATACAGGGCCTTCTGATGCATTTCTAGTAACCTAGACAAAAACACTGAATTGTAGAATGAATATTCATTCATTCCTCATTCACTCAGGAAATATTTATTGATCATCTGGGATGTGCTAGATGCTAGGTGCTGGGTAGAAATGGAGCTTACACTATAGTGCAGGAGATAGACGTTAAGTAAATAACTATGAGGAGCAGTATAGCAAATTGGTTAATAGAATGGAGTCAAACTATTTGGGTTCAAAATCCAGCTCTGCCACTTGCTAGTGTGGGATTCTGAGAAAGTTAGCTTAATCTCTCTGTGACTCAGTTTGCTAATCTATTAAGTAGGGTTAATAACAACACTGTACTTACCTTCTTTGAGATGAACCAACTGGAATCACACACAAGATAGGTGACTATTGAATGAAAAAAGCCAAACATAAAGTTCAAAAACAGGCAAAATGAAATCATGGTATCAGAAGTTAGCATAGTAGTTACCCTTGGTGGAAGGTGATGGTGTAATTACTGGAAGCAGACATGATGGGAGCTTTGAAGTTCAGGTAATACTTTATTTCTTGATTTGGGTACTGGTTACAAGAGTGTGTTCACTTTGTGAAAATTCATTAGGCTGAACATTCACATGAACTTTTCTATATGTATGTAACATTTCCATAAAAAGTTAGGGGAACCCTGGCCAGTTTGGCTAGATGGATAGAGCATCAGCTTGTGGACTGAAGGGTCCCGGGTTTAATTCTGGTCAAGGGCATGTACCTTGGTTGCAGGCTCTATCCCCGGCCCTGGTCAGGGCACATGCGGGAGGCAACCAATCAATGTGTCTCCCTCACATTGATGTTTATCTCTGTCTCTCTCCCTCTATCCACTCTCGCTAAAAATCAAAGGAAAAATATCCTCTAGTGAGGATTAACAACAACAACAATGTTAGGAGAAAAAACTACAGGAACAAAGTTGAAAGATTTAGATAAGTAGAATTTTTATGCACAAATATTTTCTTTATATTTTCATTTATCCCTATGAAAAATTGAAGACAGGCTAAAAGCCTGACAACTTTTTGAAAGTTAATCATGGCAACTGTAACATGAAAAATTTCTCACAATCTAGTACTAATTTATTGAAACAGAGCATAACATTTTGAACATATACAACTTTAGTTCTGTAACAATTAAAATCTATCATTAAAAATAATGACCTCGCCGAAACCGGTTTGGCTCAGTGGATAGAGCGTCGGCCTGCGGACTGAAAGGCCCCAGGTTCGATTCTGGTCAAGGGCATGTACCTTGGTTGCGGGCACATCCCCAGTAGGGGGTGTGCAAGAGGCAGCTGATCGATGTTTCTCTCTCATCGATGTTTCTAACTCTCTATCCCTCTCTCTTCCTCTCTGTAAAAAATCAATAAAAAAAAAATGACCTCATTGGATTGTTGGGAGGGGAGAATTAAATGGGATATCACACTTAAAGTGCATAGAAAAGTACTTAGCAGGTAGTAAATGCTTAATAGTGTTAAATGGTATTATATTTATACAAATATATAATTGTAGACTGTGAGAAGAAATATAATGAAAAAACTGGTGCTGTAAGAGTGGATCCAGGATCAGGTTGTGTTTTCAAATCAAAGGATTCCTGTCATCCAGGATGCCCTGATGCTGACAGACCTTTGACAACTAATAGGCCTTGTAATCAGAGCCCAGAGCTACCAACTTCAGAACAAGTCACAAATGAGCACCTAAATAGAAAGGGCTGCAGACATTCACTGATTACAGCAATAATACAGTACCTGGACACAACTTGTTACAGTTTAAGAAGTATTTTCACACCAAAGACTCATGTAGTCAGCCTGGCCGGTGTGGCACAGTGGTTGAGTGTCAACCTATGAAATAGGAGATCATGGTTCGATTCCCAGTTAGGGCATATGCCTGGATTTCGGGTTCGATCCCCAGTGTGGGGCATGCAGGAGGCAGCCAATCAATGATTCTCTCTCATCATTGATATTGCTCTCTCTCTCTCCCTTTCCTTTCCTCTCTGAAATCAATTTATATATACTAGAGGCCTGGTACACAGATTCATGCACTGGTGGGGTCCCTTGGCCTGGCCTGCATGGATTGGGCTGAAACCGGCTCTCTGACATTCCTTGAGGGGTCCCAGATTGCGAGAGGGCACAGGCCAGGCCGAGGGACCCCACCGGTGCACGATTGGGGTTGGGGAGGGGCCACAAGAGGGCTTCAGGGCGTGTCTGGCCCATCTCACCCAGTCCCAATCGGCCAGATCCCAGCAGCAAGCTAACCTACCGGTTGGTGCATCTGCCCCCTGATACTCAGTGTGTGTCATAGCGACTGGTTGAATGGTCGAACGGTCAAATGAATGGTCAGACACTTAGCATATTAGGATTTTATTATATAGGATACACACACTCATGTAGTCATAACAATAAACCAGTGAGGTAGATAATGTTCCCATTCCTCAGATGAAGTGACTGAGATGTAATGACTTCTTTAATGTAACATGGAAAGGGGAAAGAATGAGATTTGAGCTTCAGTGGTTGAGTCATTTGTCCGTATGTCCAACTTGAAAACCCACATTTCTCCTAGTGCTCCAGAGCTTCCACAATCAGGACAGCCATAAATGGCCACAGAAGACAGGCCGCCCCCCATTCCTGTCCCTTGGAATCTGGGGAGAAAGGGGGTAAGAGAAGATTGTAACCCAGTCTCTCCTTCTATTGAAGGACATCCTGGGAAGGAAAGAAAAGCAAGCCAATCAGGTCTCCTTATACACATGCTAATGACAGACCTGCTGGCAAACACACTAATAGTATTAACAAGTGGGAGAGTCTTTATCTATGGAATGCTTTTAGGAGGATGCATTTGGTTTGTCTGATATTGCATGTGGTAAACAAACCTGGGATATATGTATTTATGGGGCATGGCTGCCTGAAAAATGTAAGCTATGTAACAATCAGAGTGTACAATGAAGACAGCCTGGCCAATGTTGCTCAGAGGTTGAGCGTTGGATCATAAACCAGGAGGTCACAGTTTGATTTGAGGTCAGGGCACATACTCAGGTTGCGGGCTCGATCCCCCAGTGAGGATCATGCAGCAGGCAGCCAAAAGATGTTTCTCTCTCATTGATGTTTCTATCTCCCTACCCCTTTTCCTTAATCTCTCTAAAATCAATAAAAATATATTTTAAAAAATAAAAATAAAAGGAAGACACACTGCTATGGGAGTGATCTTCACTCATATAATCTAACAGAGCTACAACATTCCCTGGGGCTTGATCACAGGAGGAACACATTAATTCTCAGGTTGAGTGATGGAGGGTTAGCCCGAGATAAGACCAATAAGCAATGGATGGATGTTCACCTTTCTCAGGCTTTGCTCCCTACAGTTCCAAGTTCTCTGGTTGGTCCCTCCTAAGTAGTTACAGCAAGGAGAGGTGGCAAAGACCTAGATGTTGTGGATGAAAAGGGGCCACATGCTAACCTGACTAGCTCAGGGAAGGCCTGTGTGATGGCCTTGCAAACTCAGAGACCTAAAGTAATCACAAAAGATGGTCTGAAGTTAAAACTTTGAAAATTAAAAAAGAGTTTATGGTGGGCAGTCATGTCCTAGGCCAGTATCTTCCCTGACAAAGGTCAATCTTTTTTTTTTTTTCTTTGTTAATCCTCACCCAAGGATATTTTTTCATTGATTTTTAGGGAGAGTGGAAGAGAGAGGGAAAGACAGAGAAACATCAATGTGAGAGAAACATCAATTGGTTGCCTCTTGCACGAGCCCTCACCAGGGCCCGGGGCTGGGGAGGAGGAGCTTGCAATCAAGGTATGTGCCCTTGACTGGAATTGAACCCAGGACCCTTTGGTCCGCAGGCCAATGCTCTATCTGCTGAGCCAAACTGGCTAGGGCCAAAGGTCAATCTTTACCTTAACTGAGCCTACTGTTGTTTTGCATCTACGATAACATATTGTTGGAATGTCAAAGTAATGTTCCTTTTTCTGGGCCCCTCAAAGCACAGGCACCACTCTGTGGAGACCACAAATCCCCTCATTGTTACTGAGTTAATTGTTGACTGTTAATTATCCTGCACCCACCTAAGTAAAAGAAGCATGTGTCTATCATTTTACTTTTCATCCAATGCCAGAGGTTTCCCCGGCTTTGCTTTCTCCCACCTCCCTAATCTATCACCAATGGATTTCATGTAACCCACTTACATCTCCTTACTTTGATGGTAATGTGTAAAACAAGGTGCAAAACTGCCATTCTGTGGAGCATTATCTCAATCCATTGAGATTCTGCACCCCACTTTGACTTAAATAAACTGAATCGAATTCTCATCTCTTAATCTGGCCATGAGTTGGCCCTGCGTGTGCAGCTGTGTCAAGCTGCAGTAGGGAAGGGCAGGAGGGGGAATCCTAATAATTAACCAGCATGTTCATTAATGTACTTGGAAGGTTCCAAGGATGGTATGCGCAGTAACTTTTTTAAAGCCCCCCATCTTGTGGAATTAGGGAGCTCAAGTGAAGGGAATGGCTGAGCCATGATGAACATTGCCAGGCCAACTAATGCACACACTGAAATACAAGCACAGCCGGGTTCAGAGCCTCATCCAGTGCACCTGTAGTCCAGGCGACCTTGGAGCCCTCCCAGGGGGAAGAAAGCAATGGATCAGAGCCTCCATTTTTGGCTGTGTTGGCTTTAATAGCTGACAAAAAGTCACATGAAGTTGCTCATTTCACTTGGATAGAGTACAATTTCACTTTTCCCTATGCCCAGATATATTCTCTACACCAAGCATGTCAAACTCAAAGGCTAACACAGGAAAAATAAACAAGGTTTAAGTTTATGTGGGCCGCCAAAAAAACAAAAGCTTTGATTTTCATAGAAACGTAAGTTTATTTCAATAGAGACATGCTGAATATAAAGGGCTGAAATAAATGAGTAATCGTTAACATCCTATATAATAAAGATGTAATATGCAAATTGACCATCACTCCAACACACATGATGGCCACCCCCATGTGGACACAAGATGGCTGCCACAAGATGGCTGGCAGGGGAGAGCAGTTGGGGGCAACCAGGCCTGCAGGGGAGGGCAGTTAGGAGGGACCAGGCCTGAAAGGGAGGGCAGTTGGGGGTGATCAGGCCTGCAGGGGAGGGCAGTTGGGGGCGACCAGGCCTGCAGGGGAGGGCAGTTGTGGGGGAACAAGCCTGCAGGGGAGGGAAGTTGGGGGGGACCAGGCCTGCAGGGGAGGGCAGTTAGGAGGGGGACCAGGCCTGCAGGGGAGGGCAGTTAGGGGTGACCAGGCCAGCAGTGGAGGGCAGTTGGGGGGGACCAGGCCGGCAGGGGAGGGCAGTTAGGGGCAATTGGGATGGCAGGGGAGAGCAGTTAGGCGTCAATCAGGCTGGCAGGGGAGTGTTTAGTGGGTGATCAGGCTGGCAGTCAGAAGCAGTTAGGGGCAATCTGGCAGGCAGGCAGGCGAGCGGTTGGGAGCCAGCAGTCCTGGTTGTGAGAGGGATGTTCGACTGCTCGTTTAAACAGGCAGTCAGGCATCCCTCAAGGGGTCCCAGATTGGAGAGGGTGCAGGCTGGGCTGAGGGACACTACCCTCCCCACCCCCCACCCCCCGTGCATGAATTTCGTGCATCGGGCCTCTAGTAAAATAATAGAACATTTTAATAAAAATGAATATTTTTTCTTAAACATTAACTTACCAGACACTGAATAACTGCACAAATTAATAAACATAATGCAAGTAAACCTATTTTTCTTATTCTCCAAAAGTGAAATATTTCCTGTTGCGCACACCAAACAAGTCAGTTCAAGACTAATGACATGGCAATTGGCTGCTAAAATATTCGCTGCTAGTATTAGTGGAGAGAAATGGTGCACCTGCATGTAAGGCACGTAAGGTGTGTAAGGCATATAAGGCGCGTAAGGCATGTAAGGTGCATAAGGGAAATGAAGGCAACATGACTATAGTAACCAGTCATTAGCGAACATTGTAGTTCATTATTAGTAGCTAGAGGCCTGGTGCACAAATTCGTGCACAGGTGGGGTCCAGCCAGCTGGCCCCATGGGGGCCATCAAGGGCCGGGTCAGCTGGGGGGGCCCATGGGAGGTTGGCCGGTCCTGCCCTCGATGGGGGGCAATCAAGGGCAGGGCTGGCTGGGGGAAGGAGCCGCAGGTGGTTAGGGGGGCACCGATTGGGGCCCACATTGGGCCAGTTGGCTGCTGCAGTGCACATCATAGCAACTGGTTGTTCCAGTTTTTTCTCAGTTCTGGTCGCTTAGTTTTTATATATATACTAGAGGCCCAGTGCACGAAAATCGTGCATGGGGGGGTCCCCTCAGCCCAGCCTGCACCCTCTCCAATCTGGGACGCCTCAGGGGATGTTCACTTGCCAGTTTAGGCCTGATCCCTGTGGGCAGTTAGACATCCTTCTCACAATCCAGACCATTAGCTCCTAACTGCTCACCTGCCTGATTGCCTGATCACCCCCAACTGCCCTCCTGCCAGCCTGGTGCCCCCCAACTGCCCCCTCTGCTGGCCTGGTCGCCCCTCACTGTCCCCACCTGCCGGCCTGGTCACCCTAAACTGCCCTCCAGCCAGCCTAGTCGCCCCACGCAGCCCTCTGTTCAGTCGTTTGGTCGTCCCTCACTAACCCCCCTGCCAGCCTGGTCGCCCCACGCAGCCTGCTTGTTCAGTCGTTTGGTCGTCCCTCACTATCCCCCCTGCCAGCCTGGTCGCCCCATGCAGCCCGCTGCTCAGTCGTTTGGTCGTCCCTCACTAACCCCCCTGCCAGCCTGGTCACCCCATGCAGCCTGCTGCTCAGTCCTTTGGTCGTCCCTCATTAACCACCCTGCCGGCCTGGTCACCCCACACAGCCCACTGTTCAGTTGTTTGGTCGTCCCTCACTAACCCCCCTGCCAGCCTGGTCGCCCCACGCAGCCTGCTGTTCAGTTGTTTGGTCGTCCCTCACTAACCCCCCTACCAGCCTGGTCGCCCCATGCAGCACTCTGTTCAGTCGTTTGGTCGTCCCTCACTATCCCCCCTGCTGGCCTGGTGGCCCCACGCAGCCTGCTTGTTCAGTCGTTTGGTCATCCCTCACTAACCCCCCGGCCGGCCTGGTCGCCCCACGCAGCACTCTGTTCAGTCGTTTGGTCGTCCCTCACTATCCCCCCTGCTGGCCTGGTTGCCCCACGCAGCCTGCTTGTTCAGTCGTTTGGTCGTCCCTCACTATCCCCCCTGCTGGCCTGGTTGCCGCACGCAGCCTGTTCGGTCGTCTGTTCAGTTGTTTTGGTTGCTACGGTCGTTTAGGCTTTAATATATATAGATAGACTATGTATAACAGGATATTGTAAAAAGTAAGTTACAAAATATTTATTAAAACATTTCTTACATACTGTTATATTGGCTGGGCTGCAAAAATATTCATGTGGGCTGATGTGGCCCGTGGGCTGCGAGTTTGACATGTTTACTCTACATCATTAAGAATGAATGGCCCTGGCCAGGAAGCTGAGATGGTTAGGGCATAGTCCCGATAGCCAAGGTTATGGGTTCGATCTCCAGTCAGGGCACAGACAAGAAGCAACAAATGAATGCATAAATGGATGGAGCAGAAGAAAATCAATGTTTCTTTCTCTCTCTCAAATCAAAATCAGTCAATCAACAAAAGAGTTTTTTAAAAGAATGGAGGCTGACTTCTCCCACTTCCCTTCAGTCATAGGTGCAGCAGATGCTGCCAGTGCCCTAGCCATCTCCCCCGTGCCCTTGCCATTCTATACACATGGACCGTCTTACTGCCAACAATTGTGACTCTCTGTACGAGGGCATTCGGGGCCACAGCAGCACGGGTGGCTCTCGTACATGGCAACACAGAATGGACAGGGAATAATGCCCCCAGGACTGTCCTCAGCCAGTGACAGGGCAGGGAATGAATAAGCGCCTGAGCTGCATTGCCTCTGAGCTAAAACATCCTGAGGCTTGTTCTGTCCTGTCTCCCAGAGGCCCCCAGCAGGCAGATTTCCAAGCAGCAGAGGTCATGGAAAACGTTGCTTCATACATTCTCCCCCAGCAGGGACCAGGGGTCCGCAGCAGTCTCCTGCCGTGGCCTTTTATTGTCTTCGTTCCCATCCCTGACTCAGCTCCCATGGCCCTCAGCAGCACTGCTGCAGGTGACTCCCCAAACGACCAGCGCTCACATCACCTCGTCAGGGGCAGCCTCTGAGGAAACCCAACCTCAGACACAGCCCACGCAACAACTGAAGAGCTAGCACGTCCCCTGACACAGTGGGCAGATGCGCCCGTCTACGAAGTGACACGCACACTGGGATGGCAGCTAAGAAACACACCCCTGGTTTACAGAGCAGGGGCTTGAGCTGCTCTCATCCAGGGGGCATTTGCCCCCCAGGGGCCACCTGGCAATATCAGGACCATTTTGGTGATCACAACTGGCATTTAGTGGGCAAGGCCAGGATGCTGCTCGACACGCCACAGTGCGGAGAACCGCACCCACAGCAAACGTCAACAGTGACCTGGTTCAGAAACGCGGGCACACTGCAGCCCCAGAGTCAGAAGACCTGGCTCTGGGTACTGCTCGCCCTCTGAAGAGAGGATGAAATATTTCCTTCACGACGTGTTTATGAGTCTTGAGTTGAGGTAACTGGAGTGTGGAGTCAATTACCCCTTCAACCTAGAATGCCAACCTTGGACCACGTAGTAACCCAGTTGGTGACCAAACGGACGGGGAACTGATATCATTCATTGCCCTCAGAGAATCCAGGGCTGTGTGTGGAGAAAGCATGCAAACACACAATGCCTTTCCAATGTGAAGCCTGGCTCTAGTAGGGCATGTGGTAGGGGTGCTTTGCAGGAGAGCAGAGAGAAGGAGGCGTGCTTCCTGGAAGTCAGGAAGGGATAGTTGAGGTGCTAGGTGGGGAATGGCAGGTGACGAAGCAGACACGGGCCTCTCAGCAGAGGAAACAGCCTTTTGCAAGGGCACAGAGCCCTGACAGAGCGGGCCTGTCTGTGGCATGGTGACTATGTTCAGAGCATCCTATCTAATAAAGAGGGAATATGCTAATTGACCATCACTCCTTCACAAGCTGACAGTGCCCACAGCCAATAAGGAAAGAATATGCTAATTGACTGTCCCGCCCTCAAAGATGGCAGAACCCACAGCCACAAGATGGTAGCGCCCAGTCCCCTCAGCTCCGCCAGGGTGGCAGGCGCACAGCACAGCCGGGCACGCCCCCAGGTGGGTCTGGCCGCTCCATGCATCTGCCTCCGGAGTCACCCAGTCCCCTTAGCCCCCCAGCCACCCAGGGCCGGCCCGAGGTGCAGGCAAGCCATGGATGGTGGCTGCCTAGCTGATGCCCGAGGCACAGGCAAGCCTCAGATTGCGGCTGCCCAGCCACCCAGTGCTAGCCTGAGGCTTGCCTGCACCTCGGATGGCGGGTGCCCCGCCCCCAGGGCCGCCCGAGGGTCAGGTAACCAGGGCCAGCCGAGGCTTGCGCTGCCGGCAGTGGCAGCAACAGAGGTATGATGGGGGCATCGCCTT
This sequence comes from Eptesicus fuscus, assembly GCF_027574615.1. NCBI lineage: Eukaryota > Metazoa > Chordata > Mammalia > Chiroptera > Vespertilionidae > Eptesicus > Eptesicus fuscus. The sequence continues at coordinate 15,073,209 of NC_072473.1, forward strand.
CCCCTGATCGCCGGGTCACCTCTTGCCCCTGAGGGCTCCCGGACTGTGAGAGGGGGCAGGACGGGCTGAGGGACCCCTCCTCCAATGCATGAATTTTCATGCACCAGGCCTCTAGTCGAAACATGAAAGAGAGAGATGAGGCTGGGAAGGAGGCAGGCCCAGGCGGTGAGAGGCCTAGCTGCAGGGCTGGGACAACGTGGGGCAAATGAAGCATCTAAGGCCCTGACCTGGGACTCACACAACCCGGGGAGTGGGTGTCTCCTACATGCTGGTGCTCTAGGCCCCCCACGTGGCTTACCCTAGGCCCAACCTTCCTCCTGTGCCATGCTAAGAAGCCAGAAAGTCCAGTCTGCCGGCCAGGAGCAGCCAGCAGAAGTCCTGGACTTCTTTAAGTTTCAGGAGGATAACCTGACTCCAACACAGGGCCACTGTGCCACTTCCAATCCAACAGAATGTCTAGTTCAGACCAACAAGAAAGCAGAGCTCTGCCTTTCTAATGAGCGTCTCCGCCTAAATGGAATATTGTTACCGACTGACCCTTTTCCAGACCCAACACTCAGCAAGTTCCTGGGGACAGAAGGAGAAAGGGACCCTGGTTGGTGAGAAGCCTGCAAGAGTCAGGTCGTAGCTAAGTTCATCTATTCAAGTTGAAGAATAAGGCAGTGCTTGGAATGAGGGTCAGAGCTCATGTTGACCTCAATAATTGGGACTTTATTAAAGTTAGATATTTAGATTATTGGATAGCAAAATATGATTTAGCTATGCAGTCTTATGCTTCGCCTAAGTTGGAGCAGGTAGAAGGAAAGAAAGAGTCAGGGAAAGACGTTTAAAAGAGTTAAGAAACTCAACTGATTTCAAGCCCCCTTGAGGTACCCCACAAGTGCACATTTGCTCAAAGACAATTGATATGCCAGAAGAAAATTATTCTTGTCTATTCCCAAACGAAGGTCATCTTTAAGGAACTCTTAGTCAAGGAGTTTTTAATCCTATTTCAATAAACGGTATCTACTATGTATATAATTATCATCATTGCTATTGATGAAAAGCACATTTATTTTATAGTAGTCTGTAATTCGGGAGTTGCACCAAATTGTCTGGGATTCTTCTCATTTGTGAGACTTCACTACACATATCATTTTCTCATTCTGTCTACATGTAAGCATCAAGAGGTTCTTTAAAAAAGCTGGCCAAAAAGGCTGGCAGATTTCAAAGTAACAGAGGTAATGGAAAACAATGTCCCGATAATTCTCTAAGACTCCATACCGTCCAAATCCACCATTGGGACTGTAGCTCAGGTCTACACTTATAGCAATCAATCAAATTAGCTGCCATCACCTGGAACAACAGTTCTCCACCTGCTCAGATGCAAATCAAGAAATAAAAGAAATAGCTTAATCCAGCACTGTAATTCATAGACAGTATAACATACCTGACACATACTTTTTAAAAATATATATATATTTTATTGACTTTTTACAGAGAGGAAGGGAGGAGGTTAGAGAGTTAGAAACATCGATGAGATGAGAGAGAAACATCGATCAGCTGCCTCCTGCACACCCCCTACTGGGCATGTGCCCGCAACCAAGGTACATGCCCTTGACCGGATTCGAACCTGGGACCTTTCAGTCCGCAGGCCAACGCTCTATCCACTGAGCCAAACCGGTTAGGGCTGCCACATACTTTAAAAAAAAGTACAGAATGTCCTTATGTAATACATGGGGAGATAGCAGGTAAGAACTTACGTGTAAGGATGCCGTGCTACGAGCACATCTGTATGAATGCCACTAGGCGGGAGACTGCTGGACGATTCAGTGAATTGCATTGCTTGCCCCAAAGCCTCCACGTATGCAGGAGCCATAAATGTGGACCCCTTGGCGTGAGTTAAACTTGGGGACACGAGGAACAGCCCTGCCACTGACGACAAGAGATCCCAATAACAGAGACCAACCCTTGACGAAGTGCTTATGGCGAAAAGCAATGCACCTTCCCCCACTTTCCCAACAAGCGCGTTCCCGCAAAAATCGGTGTGTATTTCAAGCGCACCCAAAACGTATGTATTTGTGTGTTGGCTGCTTCTGCTTTGGTGTGCCTGCTTTCAGGGGTGAATGCACAGAGAAGGGTCGCGCCTGGCCTAGCTGTCCAGGGAGAAGTGTGGGCGCCAGAACAGGAAGTGCGGGGTTGAGGCCCGGCGCCCCCTGGTGGTGACAGCAGGCGACAGAGGGATGCGGCAGGAACCGCAGCCGGCCTGAGGAGCGCTCGAATGCGCATGCCAGGGCAGTGCACGCATGCGCACACATGACCCGCCAGCCGGGGAGCGCGAAAGAGAGAGCGGGCTCCCACCCACCTCAGGCCCAGGCTGCAAACCTCGAGGCTCGGTGAGGTGGCGGCTCCAGGCGGCTCCTGCACGGATAGGCGGGCCCTCCGATCGTAAGTGTTTTCCGTATTGCTGGCGGACGAGGCCGGGCGCGTTCGGGGGTATGGCCTTTGGGCCGGTGGGCTTCTGGGGTCCGTTTTGAGGTAAAGCCGGGCGCCGCTCGGTTGAGTCGCGACATTCGCAAAACGATACATCGATATTGCAGACGGTCTAGTCAGCCGAGCGACAGCGCACTTACGTTTTCTCTTCTTTTAGGGCCCCCACTTTGTATCACAATGCAAAGAGCTTTAGAGCGAGCTTTGGACCATGCGGTCCATGTCATTGAAAGCGCCCAACAGAGACCTCCTAAGAGGAAATCCTCATCTACTGAGGAAAAATCTCTGCATGAAAAGCTGTATGACATATACGTTGAAGAGTGCGGGAAAGAGCCCGAAGTCACGGAGGAGTTGACGAGAAATGTGCACTTGCTAGAGAAGCTTGTTAAGAGGGAGTCCTTGCCCTGTTTAGTGGTCAACCTATACCCAGGGGAGGAATATTCGCTGGTGCTGCGGGTAGAAACGGAAGCTTATTCAGAGACCATTAGACTGCCTCATGAGGAAAGGGACTTTCTTGAATACTTGGATGCTGAGGAACTGTCTCCTGATTTGGTGGATGTCCTGGAAAAGTCTCAGGTTAACGTTTTCCAGAGCGGGTGTGTCATCACTGAGGTACGGGACTATAGACAGAGCACGGACTCGGACCGCAGTGGTTACCAAAGCAGGCATGTTCTCTTACGCCCAACGATGCAGACGTTAGCTTCCGATATACAGTCCATAACCAGCGATAACCAGATATGGACCCAGGAAGACAAACTTTCACTTGAGAGCCAGCTGATCTTAGCTACCGCTGAGCCCCTGTGCCTTGACCCTTCTGTATCAGTAGCCTGCATCGAAAACAAGCTGCTCTATAACAAGCAAAAGATGAACGCTCCCGCAATGAGTCGGAGCCTACAGGATGATTCTGCAGCCTCCCTGAATCCGCAGCCGGAGGTGTCTTGCAGCCCACCCCCTCCTGAGCTAGGAGGATGGGCTCCGGAGCAAAAAAGCGAAGAAAGTCAAGCAGATCTGCTGGATGACCTTGACATTTTCAAAGATGAAAATTTTGTAGATCTGTGGGAACAGCCACCCTTTGACTTGGAGGTCCCTTCTGATTTCGATGTGGAAAAATATGCTGCAGAAGATTGGCCTTTCAAATATGATGATGCTTACTCAATAGTCTGGCCAGACCTGGAGGCACAAGATGATTCTCTATTTGGATGTGAAGCTGGCGATCTATCCGAGACAACAAAGCCGGCCGTCATGCAGTCTCTGAATGATCCATTTATCTCTGGGCAAAGGCCACGTAGAAAAGTCAGATGTGGGAGACGGATGTCTCACCTCCACTCCTTCTTACATGACCATTCCTATTGTTTAATGCCCGGGTCCAAGACTGGTGCTGTGAAAGCAGCCAGAAAGTCCAAGAAATTGGTGAAGAAGAGGGACAAATGTTCAGTCAGGGTGCCACAGGGCCCCAGTGGCTCCGCCAGTCTCCGCCAGCTTTCTCCAGGGAGAGCAGCAGAACAGCCTGAGGCCGTGTCCATTCCGTCCGCAGTACTGAGCAAGGGAGGCCAACACACACCTCCAGCCATCAGCCTTCCCTGCAGCTCAGGAAAGAGCTCCTTGGGTAAGCCTGTTCCTTCACAGCAGGCAATCCGGGTTTTTCCATCTCGTGCCCCTGCTTGGCAGCCACCAAGTCTTCCCCAGAAATCTTCTGTGGAAGTGAAACGAGTTCGCACACTTCCTGCAGCCACCGTGTCTTCTGCAGGCGCATCCCACATCACCCCGGTCATCCAGGTCAAGGCCACCTGCACTGACCCCAAGGTCATTCAGTTGATTGGCCCTGTACGCATAGTCCGGACTGTGGTGAGAGGACCCAAACTCGTTCAGGGCTCTCCCCGTGGGGCCGGGGCCTCTTCAGGAGTGAAGCCCAGCAGCCTGCCCTCAGGAGGCCAGCCACAGAACGCAGGGCCGGCGGCGCCACAGGCTCCTTCTCAAGGAGGCGTTCAGTATGTGTTAGGGAACCTTTCAAGCCTCAGGCCCGTAAGGGTTCTCTGGGTCCCACAGGGTTCGGACATTTCAAACATCCTGCAGCAGGCCCAGCAGCCGCAGCAGCTGCTCTGCCACTTGATGCCACAGCCGCAGCCCGCCACTTCTCATCTGCCGCAGCCGGTGGTGCAGGTTTCCAGGGCGCAGGGTTCCAGCAGTCAACCGAAAGGCCTACCCGCTCAGCAAGCTGCTGTCATTAACCTCAATGGCGTCGGAAGTGTTCTGCAGCCCCAGCAAGCTCAGTTGTCTCGGCCCGGCTCTGCCCAGACAAGGCCTGGGCAGAACCCTGCCCCGCGGCTGGTCCAGCTCCCGTCTGCCTTCCAGCAGCTGCCACAGTCCCAGCCGGCGCAGTGGAGAGTCGTGCCGCTCTCAGAGGCTGTGGCGACGGCATCAGTCCAACCAGCTCAGCCAGGTGGGGGCCAGCCGACAGCCGGCCCGGCCACAGGCAAAGGAGGCCAGCCCAGCACTCCCAGATGCTGAGTCCTGCATTGCGTTCTCTCCTTTGAAAACCAAAAGAGCATCTACCGAAGTGAGTTCTGAGATTTTGTTTCTTTCCAAGTTATTCATTTAAATACGTTTATATTGATTTTAGGGAGGAAGGCAGTGGGTGAAAGAGAAACATCCAGGATGAGGGAGAATCCTTGATCGGCTGCCTTCTGCAAGCCCCACACTGGGGATCGAGCCCGCAACCCAGGCATGTGCCCTGACTGGGAATTGATCTGTGACCTTCCAGTTCATAGGTCAAAGCTCAACCACTGAGCCATGCCAGCTGGGTTGGTGTATTTTATTGTGTGAGTATTTTCAATTTTAGATGTGCAAAGTTTATACTGAAGGACAACCCTGTGGTTTTTACATAGAAGTGGGGGTGATTTAATGACCTGGGATTGTTTTGCTTGCATTATTGTTTTGGTTGCTGCTGCTGTCACAGTGATTTCTATTTTAATGTTCTAAAGTGTATCAAATCCACACTTGGCTCAGTTTAACCTCCTGAAGCCTCCGGTTTTCTGAATCAATTAATTTGACAGTACTGATAAGGTTATATTAATTTACAAGATGAGTGGGTTTTTAAATGTTTGCTGCGTTAAGCACATCATATGAAATGTGCCATCTTAAGCACTTGAAAGTTGCCTGTTGTGCAACAGGTCCCTGCCATTGTTTCATCTTGTCAGAGTGAACCCGGACCCTCCCTGAGCGCCAGCTGCCGCTCCTGGCAGCCAGCTCCCGCTCCTGGCAGCCAGCTCGTCCGTTTCTGTTTCCGTTTCTGTTTTTGAGTCCGGTGCTTTAGACACGTCCCGGGAGGGCAGTCACACGGGAATTGTCTTCCGGCTGGCTTCTGGCACTTGGTCTGATGTCCATCCATGTTGTTGCGGGCGACAGGAAGGGCACAGTCTTTCAAACGGTTTCACTGTACATGGTATAGACTGAAGGGACCTATGAAATGTTAGCAACATCTTTCTGCAGAATGTACTTTAGTATTTGCTCATTTAGTTCAAATGGTTCTGGCGCCGCAGTGTATGCGAATCAGTGGTTACAAATGTCTTTATTAAGAGTGTTGAGACGACTAAAAATGATGTTTGTCACCCTATGTGGAGGACATGGGAGACCTCCCAGTGTGCAGGAGGGGTTCGGGCAGAGCGGCGGGCGCGGGCCGTGTCGCGGGCCTTTGGAAGGCTCTGTGCCCCAGGCGCCCACCACAGAGCCCAGCTCTCCCTCCAGGCTGCAAGCAGGCCTGGGAAAAGGCGTTTCTGGGATGCCGTGTTTTCTCCCTTTATGCAATCGTTTCTAGTTTTAGAAGTGTAGCTTATTGCAGAAAAGTACATAGGTAACCATTTGGAAGTGAGTTTTATTTGTTTGCTTTTCAAGTTTTAAAAAAATATGTTTTTATTGATTTTAGAGAGAGAGGAAAGGAGAGAGATAGAAACATCCATGAGAGGCAAAATTGACGGCCTCCTGTACGGCCCCCACTGGGGATCCAGCCTGCAACCCGGTATGTGCCCTGACTGGGTATGGAACTGGTGAACTCTTGATTCATGGCCAGACGCTAACCACTGACCCACACGGGCTGGGCTGCCTTTCCAGTTTTTGGGGCCTTGTTCGAGTCTGAAGGGGAACCTGGCCCCTTCTCTTTCTTTTCCCTTCCCTGGCTCACTGAGCAATTGTCCCACAGTCCTGCTCCCGCAGCTCTTTTCTGCTTCCGGGGTCTTTCAATGGGCCTCAAAGGATGCCTGAACTTTTCTGGGGTTTCCCCCCCCCCTTTCTTTTTATTGAGATGTAATTCGCATAAGAAACAACTCGGGTGAAGTGTATAATTCAGTGGCATTTACTAACGTAGTGTTTGCTGCCACCATCCCTGTTGGGAAGACATTTCATCACCCCAAAAGATCTCTGTAGCCCTTAAGCACTAGGTTCCCATCCTCCCCTCCCCCGCCCCAGTAACCACCAGTTTGCCTTGTGTCTGGACGGACTTCCCCAGTCTAGATGTTTCCTATGAATGGAGTCACAGTGTGTGGCCTTTTGTATCTGGCTTCTTTTTCTTGTCATAATGTTTTTGAGGTTCATCCACGTTGTAACATGTATTGGTACTTGATTCCTTTTCATGTCTGAGTGATATCTGGTTCTCTGCATATGTCACATCCCTTTATCCATTCTGCATTGATGTGTATTTGGGTTGGTTCCACCTGTTAGCTACCATGGGTAATGTCACTTTGAACATTGTGTACAGGTTTTGTGTGTCTCTTATATTTTGCTGTGTTACAATTTGAAAGGCAACCTGTGCATATAAAATTTGTTTTTCTAAGTACACATGTATGTTTTGCTCTAACCAAAAGAAGGGCATTGGGTCTGACAGTTCCAAAAGAGATGCCTGAAGGGGCAGGTCACCGGTGAGTCTTACTCGATGAAGTCAGCTGTGCTCATGTGCTACGGATCCCGTTCAGGAAAGATTTTTCATCGACTTCAAACAGACACCTCAACTCTGTCCTCTGAGTGACACTGTGCCCATTCGAGCTTCTGCAGCCCATCCTGGACATCTTCGGCCGTGGTACCCGCACTCTGAAGAAGTGAACCAGTGCGATGACCAATCACAAAGAAGAGTTTACGCTCGGCCTTGGGAACCAACCAGAGACCTGAACTCAGACTCTCCCCAGATTTGATGAATTTCTTCCCTGTTGCTGCTTGTGCTTGCACTGCCTTCCCAGTCAAGCAAATAAATTTAGTTTTGTTTCAGAGAACCTTTTGTGGTCTTTGTGTCCTATGTGTCCTTCTAATGATCCCCACCAGCGTTGGTACTTGATGCAGGGTCCCATTTAGGCTATTAACTGGCTGTGGTTGTGAATGAACTTTTCATTCATTTTATTATCATGAGAACCTGGAGGCTTTTCCCTCCCCCTGGTCAAATTCATCCTCTTTGTCTTTACCTAGTTATGTGCAGGCTGTCTTTGTGACTTAGTGTTTGACCATTCATGGTTATGGGAAAGCAGGTGTCCCCAAATGTTCCAATAGAGATCAGAAAAGGTGGCTCAGGAGATGATCATCCAGGGAAATCCAGGTGGGCCCAGTACAGCAGGAAATGTCTGCCACCAATTGGGTCTCTGTCACAGTGCAGGAGTTTGGGAACAGAATTATATTCCTTGAGGACACTTGCAAGTGATGGAGCACTCTGGTTCTGGGTCAGCGCTGTTCAATAGAAACATAATGTGAGCCTCACGTTATTTTAAATTTTTCTGTAGCCACATTTTATTTTATTAAAAAAAATATATTTTATTGATTTTTTACAGAGAGAAAGGGAGAGGGATAGAGTTAGAAACATCGATGAGAGAGAAACATCGATCAGCTGCCTCCTGCACACCCTCCACTGGGGATGTGTCCTCAACCAAGTTATGTGCCTTTGACCGGAATCGAACCCGGGACCCTTGAGTCCACAGGCCAATGCTCTATCCACTGAGCCAAACCGGTTAGTGCTCTGTAGCCACATTTTATTTTTTTTTCTTTATTTTTTTAAAATATATTTCTTTATTGATTTCAGAGAGGAAGGGAGGAGAGAGAGATAGAAACATCAATGATGAGAGAGAATCATTGATCGGCTGCCTCCTGCACGACCCACACTGGGGATTGAGCCCGCAACCCAGGCATGTGCCCCTGGCCGGAATCGAACCTGGGACCCTTGAGTCTGCAGGCTGACGCTCTATCCACTGAGCCAAGCCAGCTAGGGCTGTAGCCACATTTTAATAAGCAAAAGGCAACAAGACAAAATACCCTTAATAATTTATTTAACCCAATACAGGCATACTTTGGAGATGTTGCAGGCTTGGTCCCAGACCACTGCAATAAAGCAAATATCGTGATAAAGCGAGTCACACAAAATTTTTGGTTTCCCACTGTGTATGTTATGTTTATACTATTTTGTATCCTATTAAGTGTATAATAGCATTGTGTCTAAAAAGCAGTGTACAGATCTTAATGAAAAATACTTTATTGTAGCCCAGCTGGTGTGGCTCAGTAGGTTGAGCATCGTCCCGTGCACCAAGAGGTCACTGGTTCTATTTCCGGTCAGGGCCATGCCCGGGTTTCAGGCTTGATCCCCAGTAGATGGTGTGCAGGAGGCAGCCAATTGATTCTCTCTCATCAATGTTTCTATCTCTCTCTCCTTCTCCATTCCTCTCTCTGTAAAATCAATAAAAAATATTTTTAAAAATAAAATAAAAAATACTTTATTGCTAAAAAATGCTAATCATCTAATTGTTCAGCAAATTATAATGTTTTTGCTGATGGCGGTCTTGCCTTGATGTTGATGAAAATACATTATCTGGGACATGCAATAAATTGAAGTTTCAGTAATACCTGGTATGCCTGTATAGCCAAGATTATCATTTCCATTTGTAATTCATATTTTATTTTATTTTAAAATATATTTTATTGATTTCAGAGAGGAAGGGAAAGGGAGAAAGAGATAGAAACAAAATGATGAGAGAGAATCATAGACCGGCTGCCCTCTGCACGCCCCCGCCACCCCCCACTGTGGACTGAGCCCCCAACCTGGCCATGTGCCCTGACCGGTAATTGAACAGTGACATCCTGGTTCATGGGTCGACACTCAACCACTGAGCTATGCCGGCTGGGCTGTAATGAATATTTTAAAATTCTTAATGAGACATTCTTTTATTTTTATTAAGTTTTCAAAATCCAGACTCTTGCAGCCTGTCTTAATTCAGAAATTTTCATCAGAAATACTTGATCTGCATTTAGATTTTAATAAAATCTATAGTTGAAAATGTCGATTCGCCTTACAAACATTCTTAGACATTTAAGTTAGTTAAATCAAGTAAAAATTAGTTCCTCGGTCTCACGGACCACATTTCAATTGGTCAGTAGCTGCACATGGCTATGGTGTTGGACAGTGCATTTCTAGAGGGACGAAGGAGTAGAGCAGATCCTAGAGAGCCTCAGGTGTGAGTTGGGAATCAGTTCTTTTTTGGTTTTTTAGAGAGAGTGGAAGAGAGAGGGAAAGACAGAGAGAAACATCGATGTGAGAGAAACACATTGATTGGTTGCCTCCTACACATGCCCTGACCAGTGCCAGGGCCGGGGAGAAGCCTGCAACCGAGGTACGTGCCCTTGACCGGAATCGAACCCAGGACCTTCAGTTCACAGGCCGATACTCTATCCACTGAGCCAAACTGGCTAGGGTGGGAATCAGTTCTTGAAATGAGGCAGGGGCTGATCATCAGAGCACACGGAGTGGAAGTGAGGAAGTGAGGAAGTGAGGAAGTGATTCTATGTGCTAAGCGCAAACTCCCAGAAATCCTCACGGCTTGTGGTCCCCTGGGCCTGGACCTGCAGGTAGACAGCAACTGGCCCAAGCCATAGAGCTAGGATGGTGGTAGAGACTGGAAAGCAGGGGTCAGCTCCTTGCCAGGCTCTGCCCTGCCATATTCAAAACACCTAAGTGGGGGACACTAACCATTGCAGCAGGGAATTAAACCTCAGTTCTCCCACCTCTACCAGGAGGAGCTTGGAACCCAAGGGAATACGAGAGAGGAGACACACCACCTGCCCTTTTGCTCTCTCTTTCTTTCTTTCACTCTTCCCTGTCCATTTTCTGGGTCTCCTTGGCATAGAGAAACCAGAGCAGCCATGAGTTGATAATGTGGGAGCTGGGTGATGGGTACATGGAGGCTCATTATATGATTCTCTCTACTTTGGCATATGTTTGTAATTGGCTATATATACACTGAGTGGCCAGATTATGATGATCTCTGAACGCATAATAATCTGGCCACTCAGTGTATATCCTATATAATAAAAGACTAATATGCAAATTGTCCCCTCAACCAGGAGTTCAACCAGCAGGCAGGCCGGCCAACCGCCCAAGTCCTCTCCCCCTGGCCAGGCTGGCTGGACCCCACCCATGCACGAATTCATGCACCGGGCCTCTAATATATATATACTGAGTGGCCAGATTATTATGCATTCAGAGATCATAATAATCTGGCCACTCAGTGTACATATACTTTTATATATCTACTTTGGCATATATTTGTATGCATATCCATTTGAACAGTCAAGATTATGATGTTCCTCCAGACCCATTATACACCTTGCCCCATCCCAATTTTCATCTTGTGCCTGAAGTCCTGCCAGGTCCTGGCCCTTGGCTTGTCCTTCCCTGCTTCACTCCTATCGCTGCAGGCAGCAAAGGGTGTGTGAGTTAATTGTTAAATTCAGTTCAACAAGTTCCTCATTAGGGACAAATTACCTGAGTTTGAAATCTGCTAATTTTCCAATCAGAGTGAGTGTTTGCACTTGTGATTTGGAAATAATTACCATATGGTAAAAGCAAAACCTATGTGGGGATTACAGCAAAGGTGAGGGAGGACAGGAGCTTATTTTGGCATCTGCCATGGAAACTCCTGTTAGCATTTGCAGATTAGTTGCGGTGGCTCCCGGGGTTGGGGTGGGAAAGCTCACCTGGAGCACTATTTTGCAAAGGCTGTTTATTTCGTGTGCTAATGACCTTGAAAGGTGACCTTGACCTTCAAGGGCCGTGTGTGGTCTTCATAGGCCTGAATTGGGTCTGGAAAGAGAGAGTCTTTTGAATTTACCTATTGCATTTAAGAATACATCTATACTTTTCACCCGACTGGCATGGCTCAGTGGTTGAACGTCAACCTATGAACCAAAAGGCTGAGGTTCGATTCCCAGTCGGGGCACATGCCTGGATTGTGGGCTCCATGCCCAGTGTGGGGCATGCAGGAGGCAGCTGATAGATGATTCTCTCTCATCATTGGTGTTTCTATCTCTCTCTCCCTCTCCCTTCCTCTCTGAAATAAAAAAATATTTAAAAATACATCTGAAAATACATCTCTGAAATCTGTCCTCTTGGTCTAAAGCTTCTTAATGAGTTGCAAATAAAAACATTTCCTTGGCCCTAGCCGGTTTGGCTCAGTGGATAGAGCATCGGCCTGTGAACTGAAGGGTCCCAGGTTCGATTCTGGTCAAGGGCACATGCCCGGGTTGTGGGCTCCATCCCCAGTGGGGGACTTGCAGGAGGCAGCCGATCCATGATTCTCTCTCATTGTGGATGTTTCTCTCTCTCTCTCCCTCTCCCTCTCCCTTCCCTTCCTCTCTAAAATCAATAAAAATATATTTTAAAAAACACACATTTCCTTGGTGACGGAAGTGGTGATTCTAAATGTCCTTTGTGTGATCTCACAATGCATGTGTTAGGGAACACTTGTCTGAAAGAATTTGAAGAACTGAGGGCTGAGAATTGCTGCAGAATACACTGTGATCTGAAGTATAGAAATCTGGGTTATTCACCTTTAGTAATTTGTGTCAGTCCTCATTCCTGTATGACTAGTTCCAAAGCTTTAGCAATCCGTGGTGAAGAATAGTCAGGGTTTCAGTTAAGTTACAAGCCAATGCAGAAAGACTCCTAAGATATTGCTTTTGGAATTTGGAGCCAAGGAAAACTGGTCTCCTCTGAGAGAGCAGTATCCCCCCTTCTCTCTGATACTGGAGTTGTACAAGTTCTCAAGTTTCCCTTTTCACCTCAGCTGCCAGGAAACTCAAAACAAAATTTGAAACCAAACTCACCAAATTTGCATTTATGGGTAAGTAGCACATCAGCATTTCATTTTTTATCCTCACCCGATGATATGTTTATTGACTTTTAAAAATATATGTTCAATGATTTCAGAGAGAGGAAGAGATAGAAACATCAATGGTGGGAGAGAATCATTGATCAGCTGCCTCCTGCATAGTCCTAACTGGGTGTCGAGCCCACAACCTGGGCATTTGCCCTCACCGGAAATCAAACCATGACCTCCTGGCCACTCAGTGTACATATACTGGAAAGTATAGATGTATTCTTTAAAGCAATAGGTAAATTCAAAAGACTCTCTCTTTCCAGACCCAATTCACGCCTATGAAGACCACACATGGCCCTTGAAGGTCAAGGTCACCTTTCAGGGTCATTAGCACACGAAGTAAACAGCCTTTGCAAAATAGTGCTCCAGGTGAGCTTTCCCACCCCAACCCCGGGAGCCACCGCAACTAATCTGCAAATGCTAACAGGCTGGGCTCTTTATTGATTTTTTTGAAGGAGAGAGAAATAGAGAAACATTGATCAGTTGCCTCCCATACTCACCCTGACTGGGGATCAAACCTGCAACTTAGGTATGCGCCCTGATTGGGAACTGGACCCCCAATCTTTCAGTGTATGGGACGATACTCAACCACACCGGCCAGGGCTCAGCATTTCTTGTTCCTTTTTAAAAATTTCTGTTTTACTAGCTCTTTTTACTTGCCTTTTGTCATATACTTCTTCACATATTTTTGTTAAAGGCAACTGGGAACAAATGCCTCCCTTCGTGCGTAAACATGTGCCTAAATAAGTAGCTTCTATTCATTTATAGACACTGCCTTTAATTTTTTAATAACCTTGCCCACTAGATATTATCCTCTTACAAATGAAGAAACGAAGGCTCCGATGGGACTTGCCTGAGCCAATAAAACTGTTAAGTGGCACAGTCAATATTTTCTCTCCTGAAGTCCATGCTGTGCCTGGGTACATGCAACTGATATGTTAACAGGTATTAATTGAATGGTGGACTGTATACACGAAACTACTTTATTTTTCCAATCACTGGTTTCAACTATGTGGCACCAACCTTGGCAGATCTCATAACTGTTGGGGCTCTCTTGATTGGTAAGCCTGATCAGTTCCAATTCCCATTTCAATATTATATGGGTACTCAGGTCTTGGGGCAGAGAGAGAAGGGAGACAGAGTTCTTCCGGGGATAAGGTCCTTTTCCAGCTCCGAGGCTGTGATTTGCTGAGGTGGGGGGGTTTGCACAGGGGGCTGATCTGTTTTTTACCTGGGCTCCTCCCTCCCTGGGGCCTTGTGAAGAGAACAGCTCTGCCTGCTGACTCCCGTCCTCCCCCCCCACCCCTTCTCCAGGTTGTCTCCCATCTCCTGGAGGACCTCTTAAGCCCTGTGCTCCTCCATTTGGAGCCTTGGGAATTTCTGAGGTCCTTTTTCCAACTCTGAAGGCTGCGGAAGGGGGGAGGGGGTCATGGATCGGGTGAGAGTGATGTTCTCTATTTTCTTTCCAGGCATCTCAGTACTTTTGAGCCTCTGACTTTCATATACTTCTCGGCCACCAGGGGGCACCAGACTCCACGTTCACACACCACAGAGCGTATTTGTTGCGTTCTTGCAAGAATTTCTACGCCTACAGTTCTCAAGGCTGCGGGGTGAGCCTGCTGATCCGTGCAGCTCAGCGGGAGTCCAGGCAGGAAATTGGAAGCCAACTTTCCCTGCATGCAGACCTTCCCACTCGAGCAACTCTCTTAGGGGTTTCCTTTACCAGCCTCTGGGCTTGGGGGAGCAGGGGACACGAGCACTCTTCCTCTGTCCTCTCCTCATTATTCCACCTCCCACCAGGAACACTGGGCTCCCCTCCTACACCTCCCAGTCCTCTCATTACATAGGGTGGTGGGTGGTGTTTGGAGGGAACGTCTGAGTCATGTCTGCTGGCTGGTTGGAGTCTTTCTAAAGGATGTGGGAGCAGCTGGGACAACAGTAAAAGCACTAGTTTATGCATGGAAGCGCGCGCGCGCGCGCGCGCGCACACACACACACACACACACACACCTGTCCAGCCTTCTCCCATCCTTGTCGATTAAAAGGGCAGAGGCCTAAGGCTGGTGGAACAGTTTTTCAAAGGACTACTTTGGGTGTTTTCTAAAGAGTTTATTGTAAGACTTGAGTGGGGAGCATGGGGGGCAGTTTGGGAAATTTCACCCCTATAATCGCTAGCGGGGGGGGGGGGGGCGGGCATTCTTTGATATGGAAAGCGACTCTCAGAATTGTGTAGTGTTATTTAAATACATCTGCAAAATAAGTCCCCCAAGGACAGGGACAATAGTGCGGTGAAGGCCTGGGGGAGGGGTGGGAACAGGGGGGAGGGGGTCAATGGGGGGAAAAGGAGGGGCACCTGTAATACTTTAAACAATAAAAATAAATTAAAAAAACACACAACAAAAAGCAAACCCCCTCATGCCCACCCCACCCAACAGGGTTACTCTTGGGCTCTAAGCCGCTCCTGTACCCAACCATTGAGGTGGAGAGGGAAGGGGATAATTTTAAGAAGTGTTATTTGGTGCTGTGCATCTTCTTCATACTCTTTGAGAAACCAGTTATTTTGAAATTATTTTTCCGGCACTGTTTGGAGAGTGGAGCGTTTGAAGTTGAGATTATGGGGGCCTATGGTTATTGATCATGATGAAATCTAGGGTAAAACCAGAGTTGCTGCATGAGGTAGGTGACGAACATAATCACTGGAAGAAAGGAGGGGAGATGGAGGAGCTGAAGGGCCAGGCGATTAGAAGGATCATCTATGTGGATACTGAAATCACCCGGATTCTAATTCTTAGGGTATAATGTTGGAGAAGGTAACAATGAATCAGGCCCTAGAACCTTAAGGTATGTGGGGGAGTTGACTTCCCATAGTGGGGACGAAGAGTAGTTTGGTTTTAGGGGTCAACTAGATCAAGATGTCCCTTAATATTGGTTGTGGGAGACTTCTTCAATGTCACCTTCTAATTATTGAGAGTATGCTTACATGCAAGGCCTTTTGCTAGGTCCCTGGAGGAGGAGTAAGGCACGTTCTTTGTCCTTGGTGGCATTAAAGTCTATCAAGAAAAAAAATTTGTAACTGTGAGGTGATGGATGTTAACTAAAGTTATTGTGGTGAACATTTAGCAGTACATACATATGTCAAGTAATTATGTTGAACATCTAAAATGAATAAAATGAATAAAATGTTATATGTCAGGTATATCTCGATAAAGCTGAAAAAAATAAAGTCAGCCCTAGCCAGTTTGGCTCAGTGGATAGAGCAGACTGAAGGGTCGCAGGTTCCCCAGCCCCAGTTGGGGTGCGTGTGGGAGTCAACCAATCGATGTGTCTCTCTCACATTGATGTTTCTCTCTCTCTCTCTCTTTTAAAAAATATATTTTTATTGATTTCAAAGAGGAAGGGAGAGAGAGAGAGATAAACATCAATGTTGAGAGAGAATCATTGATCGGCTGCCTCCTGCACACCCCCCACTGGGGATTGAGCCCCCCACTGGGGATTGAGCCCACGACCCAGGCTTGTGCCCTTGACTGGAATTGAACCCAGGACCCTTGAGTCTGCAGGCCGATGCTCTATCCACTGAGCCAAACCAGCTAGGGCTCTTTCTCTGTGTCTTTCTCCCTCCCTTCCACTCTCTCTCTCTAAAAAAAAAATCAATGGAAAAAATATCCTCCAGTGAGGATTAACAAAAAAATAATAATAATAAAAAATAAAGTCAACTCAGAGAGAGAAGGGAAATACACAAATGACTGTAAATCAAATAGATTATGGTAAATACTGTTAAAGATAAATCTTATTGGGTGGAATAGGGGAAGGCCTCACAAAGGAGGTGATGTTTGAGTGGGTTTGGGCTTGGATTTCAATAGGTTCAGTTGGGGAAGAGGATGTTCTAAACAGGAACAGTAATAGCAAAGGAATGGTGGAGGATGCTATGTACCATGTAATCACTGGAAGAGAGGAGGGGAGATCAGGAGCTGATATATAGTATGGCGTATGTGCAGAGGGGAAGTGGAGGATAAGGCTGAAATGACAGGTTGGCCCCATATCATGGATCTTCTTGGTAATTTAAATAAAACAAAGACTCTGATCTTTTTTTTTTTTAAAGGCCTCACATTTATTACTGAACCATCCTACTATTGCAGGGGGAAAAAATCAACAGAGCAAAATCACAAGTCCATTAATTCTCCAATTAAAATGCCCCAACTGTCCAGACAGTAGCATCCTTTCAATCATTTAAAGGTGTAGGCAACCTGGATACAGCATAAATATGTGAGTCATCTCTCATGTGTGATTTCTCATAGGCCCAGTTTAGTTCTTCTCCAATGTCTCCTCTTCGAGTTGTACCTGATTTTATTAGCAGTTTTCATCTGAATCCATTGGGGAATGGGCCGATTCTGCTTTTGTTTCTTGGCCAGGAACCTCTTGATCCTGAAAGTCTTGTGGGAAGACATGGTAAAGGAGAAGTGAACGCACGTACCTCGATGGCGGAGAAAGAGCAACTCTGCTCTTTCAATAAAGAATCCAACAGAGTCACAATGGGATTTATAATACTTTCATGCCTAAAAAGAGAGAAAGAAATTCCAAAGCTCTTGTTCCATTAAACAAAGAAATTTGCCAGAAATACTTGTTGCTCTACAGAAAACAGAATTGACAGTTTTATTATTATTACTAGAGCCACACATCCTATATAATAAAAGCCTAATATGCAAATTGTCCCCTCAACCGGGAGTTAGAACACTTGCTATGATGTGTGCTGACCACCAGGGGGCAGCACAGAACATGGTGGACGCTGATGATGTATCTGGGACCACACCGTGAGAGCCAGGCCTAGGGACCGCACCCGTGCACGAATTTCGTGCATTGGGCTTCTAGTGATTAAATAAGATGACTAATCAGAGTTGCAGACCTTTAGATGTTATAGGTTCCATTTTAGAGGACATAGCAAGAAACTCTGGTATCCAGGTATCTGAAGAGATATGTTTCTTTTTAAAATTTTTTCTTTAAAATATGTTTTTATTGATTTTAGTGAGAGGAAGGGAAAGGCAGAGAGAGAGACAGACAGAGAGAAACATAGATGTGAGAAACATCAGTTGCCTCCTGTACAGACCAAACCTGCCACCTGGGCATGTGCCCTGACCGGGAGTTGAACTGGTGACCCTTTGGTGCACAGGATGATGCCCAACCAACTGAGCCAGGGCAAGAGATGTGTCTTTACAAATGACACTTCTAAGGGCAGTTTTATAGTAACAGAAAACAAAACAGGATCATAGTCTTTCTCTCAAACCTCTGCACTGTCCAGAAGAGTGATAGATACTTGAGGAAATGTTCCCAATTCTAATTTTATGGCATGGAGCTGGTTTTGTGCCTCACAATAATGTGTTTCTCTGTACCTGTAGGGGAAGAAGGAACATTTTCTTTATCTTTCTGAGATTTTTCACCAGAAGTTGGGGCTGGCAGTGTAAGCTTAGGCATTAAAATTCCAAGAAGTTGCCCTGATCGGTTTGGCTTAGTGGATAGAGCGTCTGCCTGAAGACTGAAGGGTCCCAGGTTCGATTCCGGTCAAGGGCATGTACCTTGGTTGCGGGCACATCCCCAGTAGGGAGTGTGCAGGATGCAGCTGATCAATGTTTCTCTCTCATCGATGTTTCTAACTCTATCCCTCTCCCTTCCTCTCTGTAAAAAAATCAATAAAATATGTTTTAAAAAAATTCCAAGAAGTTATATCTTATTAGAGGCCCAATGCACGATATTTGTGCAAGAGTAGGCCTTCCTTCCCCTGGCTGCCGGCACCAGCTTCCCTCTGGCACCCGGGACCTGGGCTTCCCTCCAGCTGCCAGCAGGCACCCGGTACCTGGGCATCTCTCGCAGCCCCGGCTTCATCTGGAAGGTTGTCCAGAAGGATGTCTGGTCTAATTAGCATATTACGCTTTTATTATTATAGACTAGGGGCCCAGTGCATGAATTCGTGCACCTTGAAAGGAACTGTGGGCCGCAAGGCTGTGATAGGCATAGGGGTGGGTCTTGGCCCATCCTCTGCTCCCCTGCTCGGCCCCTCCCGCCGTAGCCCCCCAGTTCCCCTCTCTGCTGGCAGCCCCGCTCTCACTGCCACCACTCCCACATGCTGATGGTGTCAGCCCCACTTGCACCCGCTGATGGTGCGGAGCAATTGGGGCCAGTGCCAGCAGCAGGTGCGAGTGGGGCCAGTGCTGCCAGTGGGTGTGAGCAGCGGCTGCTGCCCCGATCATCCCTCAGGAGCAGGGGGAGGTAGAGAAGCCCTCAGGGGTGATCGGGGCCGGCAGCTTGCTGATGGGGCCGAGTGATTGGGACCGGTACTGGGCTCCAGCAGTGGGTGTGAGCAGTGGCTCCAGCATTGGCTGCAGGTGCAAGTGGGGCTGGCACCAGCACTGGGTGCGAGTGGGGGCTCCAGTGCCAGCAGCGGGTGCGAGTGCTAGGCAGGACTGCGGCACGTGGGAGCAAAGAATTTTCAGCAACCACCAGAGGCTCACCCTGATGACAGCAACTGGCACCCCGCCTTGGTCTGGTGCCCCTGCTCACCTGCTCCACCATCCCGCCGCAGCCAACGCCCACCATGTTCTGTGCGTGCCCCCTGGTGGTCAGTGCACGTCATAGCGACTGGTTGTTCAGTTGTGCCGCTGTTACGTCTATTTGCATTTTAGGGTTTTATATATATAGATAATATGGAAAAAAGGGATATGGAGAAATTTAACAAATTAAAGGTGAGGTAGAGAACGATAAGTTGAACCATATGAAATTGCTGACATTTAACCTTTATTACCTAATGAAAATGGCAATTCCATGTTAGGACTATAGGGCAATCCAACCCTTAACAGCCGTTTGTAAGCTTCCTGCCGCAAGAGAACAAAAGGCCAGAAAAAAAAAAAACCCTCTCTGGACACCAGGAGTTAGACTGTTTACGGAATTGAAACTGTCCTAAGGACACCTGATTGCGTACCTGCATTCCATCCCCATCCCAAGCCCACCACCTCAACCCCCAAACCCATGACAACAAAAGTTTCCCGCCAGTGACTGCAGATAAGGATGAAACTCCAGCTCCTGCGGGCTGCCATCATCAACCTAATATCCCCTCGGCTCCATGCTGTGCAGCTCTTCCCTTTGGATATCCCATCCCCCATCCTTAAATAAATTCAATTTTTCTTTTTTTTTAAATTGATTTTAGAGAGGAAGGGAGGAGAAAGAGAGAGAGAAACATCAATGATGAGAGAAAATCATTGATCAGCTGCCTCCTGAACCCCCCACACCAGGGATGGAGCTCACAACCCGGCATGTGCCCTGACTGGGAATTGAACCGTGACCTCCTGGTTCATAGGTCGATGCTCAACCACTGAGCCACACCAGCCAGGCATCAATTCAATTTTTCTTTATCCACCATCTGAGATGGCTATTTAGCCTGCCCGCATAACACTACCATTCCAACCTTTCAATATCTGTAGTTTCAGTCTTTAATGCCAAGTGAGAAATACGAAGTTAATTCAGTAAATACTGGGGAGTCGCTGTTGGGGGGAATGCTATGACTGAAGCTGTGGTTTAACATAACTTACCTGATAGGAATGTGAAGGAAGGATTGGCCAGGGAGACCTGTGGATTAAACCTCACATACCCATCGTACTTGAAATACACCCCTAGATTCGCATGCATGGTATAAATTGATTGAGAATCTAAATTAGCATTAACCTTTACAGTTAAAGATTGAGAGTTTAAATTTCTCCCCAATGATAGGCTACCATGGGTGGACTGTAAAAATGGGTTTTTAATGCTTCAGTAGATCCAAATCTTGGTGGACTGTTGTACCAACTCAAACAAGCAAGCAAGCAAATGAACAAACAAGCAAACCCACTCATCTACCTACATCAAAGGGGAAAGGAGACATTTTCCAAGCCACAGCTGTCCCTGTTTGCCTCCCCATCCACACAGATCCCACACAGCCCGTATGTCACTCTCCTTCAGATGCACCCGCTTGAGAAACACAGATTTATATCTACCCAGTAATACCGTGAGTGGCATTTACCGTTGTCAATACTTTTTTGAGGACAAGGCTGAGTGACAAAGGAATGAAATCTCGTGAGAACAAAATCACAGGGCATTTTGGGCAGGCCTCCAAGTCACCAAATAGGCTCAATAGCAGGGAATTCTGTGATCTCATTGTTTTTCCCTCTTTAGTGTGCATCAGAATCATTGGGGCCCTTATTAAAACACAGATGGCTGAGCCCCACCCTCTGGGTTTCTCATTCAGTGGGTCTGGTGGGGAGTGTGCTGAGAAGGTGCTGCTCTCACAAGTTCCCAGGTGAGGCTGATGCTTCTGGTCTCTGGGACCACACTGTGAGAGCCACTGCTTGACTCCCTGGGGAAAGGCCTGGATATGCTTCTAAAGAAAGAAAGAGAAACCTGAAAGGTTGAAAGGGGGGTGCGGGGGTGGGGTGGATAGAATGCTCAGGTAACTGAAGTCATCCAGATTGGTCTGCTTGAGTGAGCTCTGAGGATTAGCATTTCTTTTTTTCTTTTTTTAAAAAATATATTTTATTGATTTTTTATTTTATTTTATTTTTTATTTTTTTATTATTTTTTAAATTTCTTTATTGATTAAGGTGTCACATATTTGTCCTCATCCCCCCATTCCCATCCCACACCCCTCCCCACGCATGCCCCCACCCCCTGTTGATCTTAACCGTTGGATAGGCTCATATGCATGCACACAAGTCCTTTGGTTGATCTCTCCCCTTTACCCCCACCCTCCCCTATCCTCCCTCTGAGGCCCGATAGTCCGATCGATGCCTCCTTGTTTCTGGTTCTGTTCTTGTTCATCAGTCTATGTTGTTCATTATTTCCCCTAGATGAGCGAGATCGTGTGTCACTAGAGATATACTTATAAGAACTGAATGTGAGACGAGCAATAATAGTTATACTGACAGGCAAATGAATCAGTCTGTAGTGAGTTTCTTTCTGGACCAACAGTTCTTTAGAGACCCAATTTCAATGTCCACCAGTTCCTTATGTGTACATGTCAGCACTGACCCCTCAGCTCTGGATGGTGGACAAATGGTGGTAACGGAGGTCCGACTCCCTCTGGTTTGGTCTCAGCCGGACCCAGGGGCACGGCTTCACCCGGACTCAGGGGCACGTGGCCTCTCCCAGACCCAGGGGAGCGTGGCCTCACCCGGAGCTAGGTGCGCGTGGCCTTACCCGGACCCAGGACCCAGCCTCACCCGGATCCAGGGACACATGGCCTCACCTGGACTTATTGATTTTTTACAGAGAGGAAGGGAGAAGGAGAGAGAGCTAGAAACATCGATGAGAAAGAAACATCGACCAGCTGCCTCCTGCAAACCCCTTCCCAGGGATGTGCCCACAACCAAGGTACATGCCCCTGACCGGAATCAAACCTGGGACTCTTGAGTCCGCAGGCCGACGCTCTATCCACTGAGCCAAACCGGTTTTGGCAGCATTTCTAAAAAGTTCTTAGTTGCTGCTGCTGCTGCTGCTGCTGCTGCTGGGCCAGGGACCACCCACACTAAGAACCGCAGTCTGTGTGCCAAGCCCGTGGTGGCCCTTCAGGGTGGGTGCCCTATTTCCAAATGTGAACCTGAGCTATTTTGAGAGGAGCCCCATCAAAACACTGGGTTCTCTGGGCAGAATGCCAGTTGTTTCCCAGACTCAGTACCTTTTCTTAGTGAAATGGGTAGAGAAGGAGTCTGGGGGAGGTGGGAGCAGGAAGAGGAGAGCAATTGCCTTACCTAATAATCTCTTGCTAGAGACCCATTGGTTCTCAAGTCGCCAGATCTTCAAAGCTAAATATATATCCATGTGGGTATTTTAAGCAATAGAGAACACATCAAAGGTGATGGTCTAGACACAGTGTTATTAGGATTTGTTGTTTACGCCTTCTGGCTATGTTTGTTACAGTAAAAACCCTTTGAAAGAGAAAAGCCATAATCATTAGTCTTTGACCTGGACATTCTTAGAAACATGAGAGCCTGGGTTTTGTAAGAAGCAACCTGCTCGAAGAAGGTTGACATTTTCTTCATAAAATACCATGTGTGCTTTCTTTGTTATTCCTGGGGAAGGAGTGCCAATTTCAAAAGTCCTTACTCTAGTTAAAAATTATGTTATCAAATATCTACTTAATAAGTAACTGTAAAATCACGCTCTATTATAGCAAGGGTGAGCTTGAAGGCATCAAGAACCGGTTTCTTATCGAAGCCAAAGAGGAGATAGTTATGGCAGAGAGTGAGGGCTAGAATGAACGGAGGTATAAAGACACCTGTATGTGTTCACATCTTGAAATTATAGGGTTGTTGGGAAAATATTACCAAGTCTTCCTGAGAATGGGCAATATTCTAGTTGCTATACCTTTTTTTAAAATATATTTTATTGACTTTTTACTGAGAGGAAGGGAGAGGGATAGAGAGTTAGAAACATCGATCAGCTGCATCCTGCACACTCCCCGCTGGGGATGTGCCCCCAACCAAGGTACATGCCCTTGACCGGAATTGAACCTGGGACCCTTGAGTCTGCAGGCCGATGCTCTATCCACTGAGCCAAATCGGCTAGGGGGTTGCTATACCTTTTTGTTTGTTTGTTTGTTTTTTGAAGCAAAGCATAAGTATAGTCCTAAGGAAAGAATCTGGGTCTTATTTTTAAAATTCTCACAATGACTTTAGTGTGGTGGTCACTCACTGAGGTGATTAAAGAATTAAACAGTTATGAAGGGAAGGTTTGCTTTGCAATCAGTAGCATGACCCATGGATTCCATTTCTCCCTGCTGCAGTCCTAGTACCCAGGACCATGCCCCAAGCCCCAAATAATCTTGACTGAATTAGGCTCTAGGTTGCCTCTCATTTCCATTTGCAATCTGTCTAAGGAGGATGAATTATGTTGCATAGAAATAAGTATGACTTTATGAATCATAGTACCAGTGTGTCTTTTTAGTCATCGGTTATATTGATTTTCTTAGCCATTATTCCTCTGAAAGGTTCTCTTCAAAAAAGAACATCAGCCAGGTACCCTTTCTGGCCAAGATAAGGTCATGGGTAGACAACCTGCCACTCAAACTTTCCATTGGAGGAGTCAAGGTCAACGTTACTGAGAATCTATAACTAAGGCTGCCACCTTTGGGAAATAAAAATACTGGGCACCAAATTAAATTGGAATTTCGAGTAAATAATGAATAACTTTTTTATTTTTTTATATATTCTATTGATTTTTTTTTTTTTTTACAGAGAGGAAGGGAGAGGGATAGTTAGAAACATCGATGAGAGAAACATCAATCAGCTGCCTCCTGCACACCCACTACTGGGGATGTGCCCGCAACCAGGGTACATGCCCCCGACCGGAATCGAACCCGGGACCACTGAGTCCGCAGGCCAACTCTCCATCCACTGAGCCAAACTGGCCAGGGCTAATGAATAACTTTTAAAATATATATATATATATATATATATATACATGTATATACATATATACATGTATATATATATGTATATATATATATATATATATATATATATATATATATATATATATATATATATTTTTAGAGAGAGGAAGGGATAGGGATAGACAGAAACATCAATGAGAGAGGAATATCGATCAGCTGCCTCCTGCACAACCCCCACTGGGGATCGAGCCTGCAACCAAGGTACATACCCTTGACCGGAATCCAACCCGGGACCCTTTAGTCCGCAGGCCGATGCTCTATCCACTGAGCCAAACAGGCGAGGGGATGAATAACTTTTTAGTATAACTATGTCCCACACATGGCTATTCAAATTTAAATACACTAAAATTAAATAAAATGTAAAATGCAATGGATTGGTTGCACTAGCCACATCATCAAATGCTACATTTGGCTAGTGGCTACTGTATTGGACCGTGCAGATTAGTGCAAACTATAGAACATTTCCATCACCAGAGAAAGTCTGTCAGCCAGTGCCAGTTAAAGCAAACCAGGAAGATGATTGCTTTATCACCCAGCTGACAACTTCACCTGCTATGGTGGTGGTTTTCACCATTTTACAGCTCTCAATTATTTTTATTCAATTGTTTAACACAGTGGATTATTGATTAAAGAGAGGAGGTATCAAGTATACTGATTTAGCCCTGGCCAGTGAGGCTGAGTTGTCAGCTTGATCCCCAGTGGGAGGTAGTGCCCATTCTGGCCAAGATAAGAGAAATTATCTGTTATCTTCACCTGGAGGAGGCAGCTGATGGATGTTTTGCTCTCACATCGATGTTTCTCTCTCTCTCCCTCTCCCTTCCTCTCTCTCTCAAAATCAAATTTAAAAATCTTTTAAAAGAGAATACTGATTTGGTGTATAGAACAAGCTACTGAACTGTACACCTGTAAATGGGATGGTTTAAAAAATAGAATGAGCTAATGAGGGGCCCTAACTGGGTAGCTCAGTTGGTTAGAGTGCCATCCTGATAAGCCAAGGTTGTGGGTTTGATCCCAGGTCAGAGCACATACAAGAATCAACCAATGAATGCATGAATAAGTGGAACAACAAATCTCTCTCTCTCTCTCTTTCTCTCTTCCTCCCTTCCTCTTTCTCTAAAATCAATTTTAAAAATTTAAAATAGAATGAGCTAATGAGGGACATAAACAGAATTATTCTGAATTTTGACCTCAAACCTGTAAGTTATGTTCATATTATCATTTCTTGATATGTCAGGATATCTCCAGTTCTTCAAAAATAAAAGAAGAAAAATTTTTATCCAAATTGGCTTTTCCTTTATTAGGAATAAAATTATCCAAACCCCATAGTGTGTTATTTCTGGAGAAGTACTTGCAAATAGCAAGTACAAAACATGAAAATTATAATAATAAAGTCATTGATGTTTTTAAAGTGCAAAATTCAAGAATTTCAAATATAAGGTCATGGCAGCAGTTTGGAGGGTTGTAATACATAAATTTCAATCTGCATATTAATATATATTTAGTCCCCAAACACAATATAAATATGTCATTTGAATTTGTAGCTAAACCATGGTCTTTCTTACATATTTAATTTAAAATAAATTAAGCAGCATCACTTGTTAAATGGGGAAAAGTCAAACTTTGTCTTTATATATTATGAATATTAATAAAGAACATGTTAAAGTGGAAATTATAAGACAATCTTTAATAGTATACTTATCTAAATTCATTTTCTTTTAAAAAATATATTTTATCAATTTTTTATAGAGAGGAAGGAAGAGGGATAGAGAGTTAGAAACATCGATGAGAGAGAAACATCTATCAGCTGCCTCCTGCACACTCCCTACAGGGGATGTGCCTGCAACCAAGGTACATGCCCTTGACCAGAACCGAACCTGGGACCCTTCAGTCTGCAGGCCAACGCTCTATCTACCAAGCCAAACCGGCTAGGGCTAAATTCATTTTCTAAAACTTAAAGTTGTTTCCTCTTATATGCCATACTAAAAAACACACAATGATTTAGCATTTCTGTGGGGCTTGATGAGATTACAGCTTTCTGCGAATGCAGGTCCTAAGGACGGAGACTGGAAGAGTGTGGGTGGCTGACCTGGAGAGGGGAGGGGAGGTTGGTGTGTGTCTGCGTGTGTGTTTTCTGTTAGCCAGGGCTTTTGTGCCCACACCATTTCTAGTGTAAGTAATAGAAATCAGATTCAAGCCAGTTTAAGCAAAAAGCGGTATTCATTTGCTCTGGAAACTGGCATGGCCAGAGGTATAGCTTGTTACAGGGACTCTAAGGTGTCAAATGACATCATATGGGCTCTGTCACCCTCTCCTCTTAGCTCTGAATTTCTCTGTGTCTGTCTCTTTACCTCCTAGATATTCTTCCATGTAGTGAGGGGAGAAGGCAAAGCTCACATCATGCCAGCTTAGTCGACCCCAGAGAAAAGAGAGCTTCTCTCTTCTATCAGCCACAGGTAGATACACAAACAGATGATAGGAAGGAAGCAGGAAAGCACAGGAGAGAGTTAAAAGACTAGGGAAGAATCCTATTGCCCTAACCGGTTTGGCTCAGTGGATGGAGCATCGGCCTGCAGACTGAAGGGTCCCAGGTTCGATTCCCGTCAAGGGCATGTACCTTGGTTGCGGGCACATCCCCAGTAGGGAGTGTGCAGGAGGCAGCTGACCAATGATTCTCTCTCATTGATGTTTCTAACTCTCTATCCCTCTCCCTTCCTGTCTGTAAAAAAATCAATAAAATATATTTTAAAAAAAAGAATCCTATTGAGCTCTGCTTGGCTCATGCTCCCACCTCCAGTGGCTGGGGAAATGGGCTATTAGGACTGGCCAGACCTTGATGACATGTCACCTTTATCATCAAGGGGATTAGAGAACCACACCAAGTGGGAGAAAGGCAGTTCTACATGATAAAGGGGCTCCTGTTACCCGAAGGAGGAAGGCGGAAGTGCCTGACAAAGATAAACCATAGACAATGGCCCTGGTATGTCTTTGCGGGACCCAGATAATAGCTTGAGCTCCTGAGCTGGAGATTTCCCCTTTGTCCCTCCAGATCCCATCTGGAGAGTTGCTGCTTTGGGTTGGGGCCAGGCAATGGGGGGTAGTGGGGGTGGGGGGCCCACAATGGCAGGAGGTTGGAGATAGGAAGAGGGTGGTTGGGGTGTTTATTCCCCCAGCTCGCCCCCCTGCCAGGCTGGGTTGGGCAGCAGCTGTTTTTCTCTGGCAAAGGCCACAGCTACCACCAGCTTTGGTGACTGCTCCCTCCCCCAGCCTCTTCAGGCCTGGGTGGGAAGTGGCTTCCTCTGCTGCTTTCCCTGGGGTGCCTCACCACCCCTGGTTGATTTCCTTGAACCCTGCCCTCATTTTGCATGTCCTTGTTGAACAATTCGCCATTCCACTTTGGAGTGTGCCACCTCTGTCCTGTGGGGACCTGCCTGATACGCTGCCCATCCTCCACACCATGGCGATTCCAGTCCTCCTGGATTCGCCCTTCTCAATACAAATGTAGGCTTACAATTGTGAGTACGCAACACAGAGTTTATTCCTTTATTATTTATATCACAACTGTAAGTCGACCTTTGCCCACCCCTGTATTTCTTTTTAAAACTTTCAAATTGGCCGAAACCGGTTTGGCTCAGTGCATAGAGCGTCAACCTGCGGGCTCAAGGGTCCCAGGTTCGATTCCGGTCAAGGGCATGTACCTTGGTTGTGGGCACATCCCCAGTAGGGGGTGTGCAAGAGGCAGCTGATCGATGTTTCTCTCTCATCGATGTTTTTAACTCTCTATCCCTCTCTCTTCCTCTCTGTAAAAAATCAATAAAATATATATTAAAAAAAAACAACTTTCAAATTATTTTTTTAATCCTCATCCGAGAATATTTCCCATTGATTTTTAGGGAGAGCGGAGGAGAGAGGGAAAGCCAGAGAGAAATATCGATGTGAGAGAAACGCATCGATGCACGTGGCCTTACCAGGGCCTGGGATGGGGAGGAGCCTGCAACTGAACCGGGTGACGCTCTATCCATTGAGCCAAACCGGCTAGGGCCCCCCTGTTGTTTCTGAAGGACTCCTGCCGAAGGCTTCTGCACCGCATGCCCACAGGTTCATCCCGGGCAGGGCTGTCACCGCAGCCAGCCTGTGCCTGCAGAGCTTTATGATTGGTGGGTTTGGCTCTCCAGCTTGGCTCCCAGCACTGGATGCAAGCCCCTCCACTCATTCCCGAAGATAAACTCATGATATTTACTGGACATCAGCTGAAGATGTAGGGATAACACAAAGAAATGACAAGGTAGCCCTAGCCGGCTTGGCTCAGTGGATAGAGCATCAGCCTGCAGACTGAAGGGTCCCAGGTTCGATTCCAGTTAAGGGCACATGCCTGGGTTGTGGGCTTGATCCCCAGTGTGGGGCGTGCAAGAGGCAGCCGATCAATGATTCTCTCTCATCATTGATGTTTCTCTCTCTCCTCCTCCCTTCCTCTCTGAAATCAATAAAGAAATATATTTATAAAAACAAACAAAAAGAAATGACAAGGTAGAAAAGGAAAACAAAACTGAGTGAAAGCTCGGGGCCCACGAGCTGTGTATTGCTTAGGAACAGCTCTCTCTCCTTCCTGGGGCCCAGAACAAACCCCTTTAATAGGCCAGTTCACACCTGGCAAGAGACTTTGTACTGACTCCCAGGGACTGTTCAAGAGGTCAGTTTAGTAGGCTCATCAGCTTAAGCAAATTCTTCTGAGGTGCAGCTAGAGATGGTAGGTTGGCGGGGGAATTGCCTACTCAATGTTAAGGAGTTTAATCGGTTTGAAGAGGAGGCTCCACAAAACTGCTGCTGTTGAGTTTGCGACCTGAAGGCAGAAAGCACCCCAAAGCTCAGAATGTCAGCTATGTTGGTCCTAAGAAAATCCATTTAAAATATGGAAAAAAGTCTGGATCCCTTCGAGGCCCTGAAGATGGACACAGACAAGGCCTATAGCCCTCATTTTGTTTTCACCAGAGATTTCAACATTGACGGGGAGGGGGAGGATGGGGGGGGGCAAGGAGGCTGGCGGGGGCGGGGGCGGAGGGGAATGTATGGTGTGTAGTTTTGTGTTTAAACCCTTCACATTCCCATGTCCTTTGCAGACTGGGGACTCGGGAGGTGGGTGCTGGCAAGCAAGACGAGATGTGCTTGATCCATGAGTAAGTTTCTCTTAATGAAGGAGCAAGGGCAGCCCGAAGAATTTCAGGTGCCGCAGATATTCTCTGGGACCCAGGGGTGGGGGTGGGGAAGAGGTCACCTTTACCCCATCCTCCAGGCCACATCCCAGGCAGCATATTAGCATCCCTGTAAATTAGAGTAGACACATTTTAGGAGCAGTGTGTAGAAGTCTATGGACGTTGGCAAAATAGAACTCATGATGTTTAGTCTTTAAGAGAAAAATAAGCTATGCTAGTTCACTGTCCCGTAGGGCTTCCTGTGCTGACGGAAATGTCCTGTATCTGTGCTGTTCCATTCCAATAGCCATGAGCCACATGTGACTATTGAGCACTTGAACTGTGGCTAGTGGCACTGAGGAACAGAATTTTTCAAATATATTTTTTATTGATTTCAGAGAGGAAGGGAGAGGGAGAGAAAGACAGAAACATCAATGATGAGAGAGAATCATCTGCCTCCTGCACACTGGGGATTGAGCCCACCACCTGGGCATGTGCCCTGACCGGAAATCAAACTGTGATCTCCTGGTTCATAGGCTGATGCTCAACCACTGAGCCACGCTGACCAGGCTGAATTTTAATTTAATTTTAATAACCTCACATGGCTAGAGGCTACCGAAGTGTGCAAAATATATCTGATTTAGAGGACTAGGGGATTTATATAGGCCTGGGTTTTACTAATATTCATGAAATTAGGCCAGTGTACACACAACCTGGTTGGATAGTGTTTAAGATTTAGACAACCAGGTCTGGCATGTGATGGTGATGGACCAGAAAGAAGAGGAGAAAGCCTAGGTCTGTAGCCAGAGGAAGTGGTTGAAAAAAGATGAGCAAGGACTGGGCAGGAGGAAATTGGTGAAGAACATGATCCATCCGTTTCCTAATGTATGATTTCCATCTTGTAGCAGTGCTTTCTCTCAACACCCGTGTGTTTAACACTTGCTACTCACGACCCAATGCCAAATCTCAAAGGTTCAACTTTCTAAATCCTGAAAGGACCCATGCCAAGTTGTTTGCCTCTTGCTTCCAGCTGTGTCTGCATCAGGGGGAAGCCATGTTGTAATACACAGACTCACCACCAGATGGCACCCTTGGGAAAGTCTTGCT
The DNA here is from genome assembly GCF_027574615.1 of Eptesicus fuscus. Taxonomy (NCBI): domain Eukaryota; kingdom Metazoa; phylum Chordata; class Mammalia; order Chiroptera; family Vespertilionidae; genus Eptesicus; species Eptesicus fuscus. The sequence continues at coordinate 15,103,613 of NC_072473.1, forward strand.
TTGCCAGTTGGCTCCCCAGTACTCATGTCTACTCTAAACACAGTCTGGTAAAATGCTTGTGGAAGAGGGAAGAGAATCTACTATGTGTGGTGGTGGGGTTGGCGCGGGGGGGGGGGTGGGGGGGGAGGAAGGAAAGGCACCAATGACAAGACAGCCCTGGCCCTTTCCTGGGTTTTGGTATACAGAGTCAAGCCTTGATTATTTTCTTCTACTTCATAGCTGTCAGCTTTTGGAGGCAGATGAATAGATTTATAGTATACACAAGCATTTCTTTTGTCCACATACATTTATTGTACGCCTCAGCTGATGCTCTGTATGATTTAGAAGCTGCTCATAATCTGGGGGAAGAGCCTGTTCTTCTTTTGGATCGTAAGCTTGCACATTCATTCTTTTATTGCGCCTGTCCCCTACTTAACTTCCGGTAAGCATATTCGGTTTGCACGGAAATATCACAGAAGGCCTTTATGGAAAGGAAAAAAACTCATTTAGATCTTCTCTGTCTTCTGTGAACATCAGGCCAACTGGAAAGAAGATCAAAGTGAAAGAAGGGGGCAGAAGTGGGCTGGGATGGGGAAAGCAGAATTATATCTGAAATTGGCCTGTCCCAGCTTCTCAAAGCTCCTTCCAAATGTTTCTTTAAAAAGTTTCTTAAAAACCCATGTTCAGTTGGTTAGACTCTAACTGTTAGAGCATCATCCTGACATGCTAAGGTTGCGGGTTTGATTCCCAGTCAGGGCACATACAAGAAGTAACGAATGACTGTATAAATAAGTGGAACAACAAAGCAGTGTTTCTCTCTCTCTCTTTTCCTCTCTCCCTCCCTCTCTCTTCCTCTCTAAAATCAATTTTTAAAAACCCCATGTTCATGCTACATTAAGCCTTATGTTTCTATTCCTCATTTACGGCGTGGGGAGGTACTTGCTAAGCTTACTGAAGAGAGGAACCGATGTTGGTGAGAGTACAGTTATCTGTGTTGAGAAAGAACCTCCCCACTGGCCTGTGGTCTTTGGCAGGCAGTTAGCAGAAATAATAAGCTCAGAACAGATGCCATGTTTCTTTGGGGCATGGGCTTGGCCAGCTCTCTTTTCATTTTTGTACCTGCAAGTGGAAAATCACCACTTCATTGAACCATGTACCCCGTGGAAAAAATGTTTGAAATTACCCAATAGAGGAAAGTGGCCTTTCTAAGATCGGCAAAAAGAGGTAGGGCAGAACCACACCAAATTTAAAACTGGGGATTCTTTCCCCCTTACATTTATTTAGAAGATAACTCTGCTAGAAACCTGCATTTCTGAGCAGAGACGCGAAACAGAATTCCAAAGTGTGGGGACTCGGGCGTCTAACCACTGAGAGGGCATCTTTCTGGGCCTGGCTCTGTGCTGGGCGTTCTGGGGAATGAAGAGATTAAAGAGACATTGTTCCTCTCCTCCAGGAGCTTCCAACCTGGTGAGCAAGGCAAACATACAGGGACCCATGTTATGCCTGGAATTATAGTTGAGTGCCAAAAGCAAAATCAAATCAAAGTACATCTCTGCTTGGCTGGGCAGCGCTGCTCAATTGAAAATCTGCTAAAATGCAGACTGTTAGCAAAGTCACATTATCCTTTGTCCTCAAATGTAAGTAACTGGCTGGATGTGGGCCATTTTCCTTCGTTTTTATACTTTTCTGTTCTTTGTAAAATCCCTAAAATAAGCATGTTTCATTTCTTTTTTTTCCCCCCCTCATAAAAGCAAGTGGGAATCTGGTAAGAAGCAAATGTATACTTTTTTTCTTTTTTGCAATACTCAAACTAATGTTAACAAAAGCAAACACTTATTAGGTAGTTACTGTAGTGCCAGGTACTGTTCTGAGTGCTTTTATGTATTAATTCATTTAATCCTTTCAGCCACCTCGTGAGACAGGTATTATTATTAAACCCATTTTGCCCTGGCCAGTGTTGCTCAGTGGTTAGAGGGTCAGTCCAAGCACTGAAGGGTTGTAGGTTTGATTCCTGGTCCCAGTTGGGGCGTGTGCAGGAGACAACTGATCAATGTGTTTCTCTCACCTCTCTCTCTCTCTCTCTCTCTAAAAATCAATGGAAAAAATATCCTCCGGTGAGGATTAACAAGAACAACAACAAAACACTCCATTTTATAGAGGAAGCAATTGAGGCACAGAGAAGTTAAATAACTTGCCTCGGTTACACCAGGAGTTAAGTAGCTGAGCAAGCTAGCGCCAGAATTCAAGCTGCTTCATTTAGTGAGTTTGCTAAAGGAAGAGTTTTCCTAAATTCACTTTCCCCTTAACTGAAGCTTGTCATCCTGTTTCAGGATTGGGCTGGGGAATGACCCGTTCCTGGAGCAGGATGGTGTAGGCAGGGAGATGCTGGGATTGGAAAGTCAGGCCCAAATGGCTCAGTTATCTGGAGGAACCTCCACATGTAGACCAAAGAGTTTGCAGCTGGTTGGCCTAGCCTGGCCTAAAGGATTCTGGGAAATTGCAAGTCCTTCTCTGGAAAAGCTGCCGAGCCTGGGAGGGAGCATGGGAAAGGAGTTGTGGCAGGTTAGCAGTATATTCTAGAGAAAGGGATTGGGGGTTTGGGTTAGGGTTCAGGGTTAAAGTTCCAGATTAGAGTTGCATGTTAGAATTGAGGTTAGAAGGTTAGGGATAGAGTTGGGGGTGTAGTTTGGTGTTTGGATTAGGATTAAGGGTTTGAGTAACCATTAGTTAGGATTTTGGTTAGTGTTAGAGGTTTGGATTAAGGTTAGCGTTTAGGAGTTCAAGTTTGGTTTAGGGTTAGGAGTTAAGGCTAGTGTTAGGGTCAGGGCAGGCTATTAACATCCAGCTCTTTTTTTTTAATTTAATAAATCTTTATTGTTCAGATTATTACAATTGTTTCTCCTCCCCCCCCCCCCCATATCTCCCCTCCACCCGGTTCCCATCCCCCCCTCTGCCCTTACCTCCCCTCCCTGCTGTCCTTATCCATAGGTGTATGATTTTGTCCAGTCTCTTCCCGTACCCCCCACACAGACACCCCTTTCCTCCTGAGAATTATCAATCCACTCCGATTCTATGCCTCTGATTCTATTATGTTCACCAGTTTATTCTGTTCTTCAGATTTTTAATTCACTTGACTTTTAGATTCACTTGTTGATAGATATGTATTTGTTGTTCATAATTTTTATCTTTACTTTTTTCTTCTTTTTCCTCTTTTTAAAGAATACCTTTCAGCTTTTCATATAATGCTGGTTTGGTGGTGATGAACTCCTTTAGCTTTTTCTTATCTTTGAAGCTCTTTATCTGCCCTTCAATTCTGAATGATAACTTTGCTGGGTAAGTAGTCTTGGTTGTAGGTTCTTGCTATTCATCACTTTGAATATTTCTTGCCACTCCCGTCTGGTCTGCATAGTTTCTGTTGAGAAATCAGCTGATAATTGTATGGGTGTTCCCCATCCAGCTCTTTTTTAAAAAGATTTTTAAAATTGATTTATAGAGAGAGAGAGGAAGGGAGAAGAGAGACAGAGAGAAACATTAATGTGTGAGGGAAATATCCATCAGCTACCTCCTGCACACCCCTACTGGGAATTGAGTCTGGGGATACAGCCCGCAATCCAGGCATGTGCCTTGACTGGGAATTGAACAGGTAACCTTTCAGTGCATGGCATGATGCCCAACCAACTGAACCACACTGTCCAGGGCTCTACATCAGCTCTTTTGAGTGGCTAAACGCTCTTGCTACTTGCTGGGGTTGGGGAGAAGACATGGGATTCTGGGGGGATGATTTTCAAGAACAAATCAAGACCCTACCCTAGACCAAAGTGGACCTCAGGATACAGCCCCAATCAGGTCTTCTAAATAGAAACAGAACAGGACCAAAGAAGACTCCTCATGACAGGAGCTGGGCTTGGGTATGGGAGTGAACCATGACCAGGTCTGCTGAAGTGGACCTAGGAGACACAGAGCAAATACTAGAGGTAGGGATCGGCAACAAGAGTCCTGCAATGCAGTTACTATGCAGGGGTGGGCAAGACTGGAGCAGTGGCTTTGAATCAGAAATGGTATTCCTAAGTCTGAAATGTGGGACATCAGTGAACTTGTTCCAGTACAGTCCTCCTTGGGACTGGCTTAGCCTGGTAAAGTGGCCATGTGGATGGGTCTAAAAAGCCCCGGACACGATTTTTCTTTCTCACTTTGCATGGCTTCTTAGTCTATATCCCTTTTTGGTAGCGGGGACAAATAGTCTCATCAGCTGCAATGTTCTCCTGGTCTGGTGGCCAACTGGCAGCGATTGTAGTGTTCTCCAGGGTCAAGAGAGTGCTGTGACTCCCACAAATACAGGCAGGAATTTTCAGGCCAAACACAGAAAAGCCCATGGAATTCTTATAAAGGGATGGCAAGAGAATGGGAATAGATGGATTTCTAGAAGTCTGGGTGGGTAAGGGCTTAAGGATTGCATTCTGGACAGTACTGCTGGAAGGACTCACTGGAATTGGAAGCCAAAGTCATACCCTAGTTGCAGAGTAAAATACACTTGGAGGCGCAAATATCTCTTTGAGACCCTGGTTTCAATTCTTTTGGATATATACCCAGAAGTGGAATTGCTGGATAATATGGTGGTACTATTTGTAACTTTTTGAGGAATCTCTATACTGTTTTCCATAGCAGTTGTGCCATTGACAATCCCACCAACAGTGCACAAGGGTTTCAACTTATCCACATCCTCAACAACACTTGTAATTTTCTGTCTTTTTGAGAGTGGTCATTCTAATGGGTGTGAGTTGATATCTCATTGTGGTTTTTATTTGCATCTATCTGATGATTTGTGATTTTGAGCATCTTTTCATATGCTTGTTGGCTACTTGTATATTGTCTTTGGGAAAATGTCTATTCAAGTCCTCTGTCCATTTTCAAATCAGGTTATTTGATTTAAGTTGTTGTTCAGTTATAGGAGTTCTTTATATATTCTGGATATTACCCCTTATCAGATATATGATTTGCAAATATATTCTCTCATTCCTTAGGTTGCCTTTTTACTCTGTTGGTTGTGTCATTTGATGCTCAAAAGCTCTTAAGTTAGATGTAGTTCCATTTGTCTATTTTTTCTTTCATTGCCTGTGCTTTTGGTGTCATGTCTAATAAATCAATGCTAAATCTAATATCAGGGAGCTTTCCCCCTATGTTTTCTTCTAGGAGTTTTATGGTTTTGGGTTTACATTTAGACCTTGAGTCAATTTTGAGTTAATTTTTGTATATGTTGTAAGATAAGGTTCACACTTCATTCTTTTGCATGTGGGTATCCAGTTTTCCCATCACCACTTGTTGAAGAGTCTGTCCTTTATGGAGTGGTCTTGGCATCCTTGTCAAAGATCATTTGGCAATATATGTAAGAGTTCATTTCTGGGCTCTCTATTCTATTCCATTGATCTATGTGTCTGTCTTTATGCTAGACCTCACTGTTTTGATTACTGTAGTTTTATAATATGTTTTGAAATCAGGAAGCGTGACTCTTTCAAATTTGCTGTTTTTGGCTATTTGAGGTCCCTTGAGCTTTCATAGGAATTTAAAGATTTTTTTCCTATTTCTGCAAAACAATATCATTGGGATTTTGGTAGGGGTTACATTGACATCTTAACAATATTAAGTCTTCTAATCCATGAACACAGGATGTCTTTCTATCTATTTGTATCATTTTAAGTTTCTTTCAGCAATGATTTACAGTTTTCAGTGTACAAGTAAGTCTTTCACATCTTTGGTTTGGTTTATTCCTAAGTATTTTATTCCTTTTGGTACTGTTATAAGTGGAATTGTGTGTGTGTGTGTGTGTGTGTGTGTGTGTGTGTGTGTGTGAGTGTGTGTGTGTTTGTGTGTGTGTTTTACTTTCCTTTTCAGATTGTTAAGTGTACAGAAAAATAACTGACTTTCATGTGTTTGTTTTGTATCCTACAACTTTGCTGAATTTGTTTATTAGTTCTAACAGGTGTGGGGTTTTTGCAGAATATTTAGGGTTTCAAAGTACAGCTTTTAAAAAAAGAACATAAGAATAACATTAGAACAAAATATTAATGTATGACTGCAATGATGAATCTTTAAACAGTTCTTGTGAAAGTAAACTGAAACTTCTTCACTAGAGAGGAAGCTTATCCATATTCCAGTAAACCTGAAATTCATGGCACCATCTATTGTCCCCCTGAGGTAAAAAAAAGAGTGGACTAATTATATAATAGTTACCATTGTCCGTTACATAATGGAAAGAAGTGGGCAGACTTAGTCAATTAAGTCTGTTATAATGTTCATGCATGTGACATTTTTGTTTTCAATGACATTTTTATTCCCTTAACCTTCTAGGGAGATTTCTGATAGCCATATAGAGGTTTCATCATGCCAGTGCAGAATATAAAACACTGTTAGGGCTTCTAAATATTTTTTATTACAGTGAGTATATTGTACATGCGGTTTCAGCCTCACATTTATAAAGCTCACAATAAGAGATGGTGTTACTAGTAAAAGAAAAAGTCTGCTGGTTGGTGTGGCTAAGTGGTTGAGCTTTGACCCATGAACCAAGAGGTTGTTGGTTCAATTCCCCATCAGGGCACACGCCTGGGTTGTGAGCTCGATCCCCAGTAGGGGGTGTGCTGGAGGCAGCTGATCAGTGATGTTTTGCTCTCATTGATGTTTCTCTCTCTCTCTCTCTCCTCTCTCTCTCTCTCTCTCTCTCTCTCTCCCCCTCCCTTCCTCTTTCTCTCTCAAATCAATAAAAACATATTTTTTTTTAAAAAAAAATCTGACTTTGAGGTTCATCTGATAGATCAGTGTCAGGCATCTTCTAATGAGGCTCCTAGACATACCATGGAAGAAACAGGTAGAAATGTATTGGCAAAATCTCATTGCAAAGTAGGAATCTTTATTTCAATAAATTCCTTGCCTGTGAACATTCTTCAGCTTAGAGATTGTTGGAGGTAAATGCACATGTGGAAAAACAAAAAACATTCTTATTTCGCTACTTCTACTTAAAATATTCTGAGACATTGATTGTGAACCTTTTTGGGAATTGTGGCAATAATATCGGGTTAATTTTAAATACAGTGTGGGGCAAAAGTAGGCATATAGTTGTGAGTACCCGAAACAGAGCTTATTCTTGTATTATTATTTATTAATTGTTGTATTATTTTCCATGTGGACAACAGTAAACCTACTTTTGCTCTACCCTGTATAGCCTATTCTGAATCCATCAGAGTTCTTAGTTGCCAATGTCAAAATCCACTCTCACTTAGCCCTGGCCAGGTTAGTTCATTTGGTTGGAGTGTTGTCCTGATATGTCAAGTTTGAGGGTTTGATCCCTGGTCAGGGCACATAAATGAAACAACCAATGAATGCTTCCCTCTCCTCTCCTCTCCTCTCCTCTCCTCTCCTCTCCTCTCCTCCCCTCCCCTCCCCTCCCCGGCCCTCTCCTCCCCTCTCCTCTCCCTTCTCTCCTTGTCACTCTGGAATAAATAAATTAAATAATCCACTCTCATTCATTTAAGGAGTTTATTCAAAATATTAAATAGCTTTCATAGCCTTGAGGAGAGCCAGAGAGCAGGGCTTGAAGTCTGCACAGCTAGAGAGGCAGACAAAGCTCCCAAGGATTCCATGGGACTGTTCCAGAGGGACCTCCCTGACTCAGTATTTACGACCCTAGATACACCACTCAGCTCTGAGTCCATGACACCCAGCTCAATTTAATCAGCATTAAAAAAACAAACAAATGAATTTATATTTTAAAACCTTACAACAGTCTTGAATGTGTAATAGACCATGAGATTTGTTACTGATGGAGTCTGTTTGAGTAAGGCCAACCCTTCATTTTCAAGATGAGGAAGGGATGCTTAACAAGATGATATGACTTTTGCAAGGTCTTTTGACTCCCAGGCCATTCTGAGTCTGCTCCAGTTTGTGTTGAATTAATAGGACATTGTTGGTGTGCATGAATAGCATTGCTGGACTCCCTTTGCTAATTTGTCACCAGAAGGATGATCGTAGATCTTCCCCACTACCTTAACCTGTCCCTAACTAACTCCAGACCTTGGACAAATCATGCAACCTCTCTGTCTTCAGTATCCTCATCTCTAAAATTCTCAGAAAATTGATATTGAGCCTAATAATAAGCTCCAACTTATTCAGCACTCCACTAAGCACGGTAGGTGCGCTCTCTCATTTACCGTATTTTCCTGCGTATAAGACGACTGGGCGTATAGAAGATTTTCCTGGGTTAAAAGGTTGTCTTATACTCCGGAAAATATGGTAATCCTTACCACCACACTATGAAGCAGATAGTTCATTTGTTTTATTATATGGCTGTGGAAACTGGGCCTAAAGGGGTTTGGAACCTTACCCCAGGGGGTAAAAATCAGAGCTGCCATTTGAGTTAGAGCACTTGCCCTTAAACCCTGTCTCTCCAGTTTTATGGAAAATTCTAGCTTTAATATTATATTCTTCTTTGATTCGACCTTGATACCTCAGTGGGATTTGGGTACCTTGTTTGCTCTTATGAGACCTATAATCGCCCACGAAACTGCACTCTTTCTGGTCTTGGCCCAGGGTGATGTAATGACACTTGTCCCTGTTGAACAGGGAAGAGTGTGGGGATTAACGAGGTGACGGTGGATAAGTGTTATGAGCCTGTTTAATAAAAGCTTGGTCTCGTGGGCTTCCATATGGGAAAATAATCTTTTTTAGTAGGAGGGAGAAACTGATGAGCACTCAATCGCAAGAAGTGTTTTGTTTTTAGATTGGTGGTCTCTTGAACCAAGACCTATCATTTTGTTTAATGATTTCCAACTCAAATAGGCAATATAACAAGTGAGCCTTGAAATCAGTTAGTCAACCAAAAGGCAAACATTTTGTAACCAGGAGATAGGGGAGCTTTACAGCCTTTCAACAATATAATCTGAGAGCACCCCCTGCCATTTTACCAACTGGCAACATAAAATACGTGGGTTTTAATCATTATAGTGTGATAGCCGGAGCAGCCAACTGATAGCAAGCTCAAACCTAATTTATTCCCAGGGGAAAACATAAGCTTAGGACCATGTTGTATGTTTATTTTATTTATGTTTTAAAAACCTACTGCAAGGGATTAACAATTCAAACACTATAAATATAATAGTCAAGTAACACCTTCTCCTAAAAATGATATGCTGAGCCCCCTGGAAGATGAAGGGCTCATAGAAGGAATGTTGAGTGCAGGGAGCTGGCTTCCAGCTCTTCTCATGCGCAAAGGAGCCAACGGCACATGCTTTGGCCTAGCCCAGTGGTCGGCAAACTCATTAGTCAACAGAGCCAAATACCAACAGTACAACGATTGAAATTTATTTTGAGAGCCAAATTTTTTAAACTTAAACTTCTTCCAACGCCACTTCTTCAAAATAGACTTGCCCAGGCCGTGGTATTTTGTGGGAGAGCCACACTCAAGGGGCCAAAGAGCCGCATGTGGCTCGCGAGCCGCAGTTTGCCGACCACGGGCCTAGACCCTAGGTCTCCTAACACCAATGCGGTACCTCCAAGGGCCATTCATTGCTTTAGACCAGTGGTTCTCAACCTTTCTAATGCCGCGACCCTTTAATACAGTTCCTCATGTTGTGGTGACCCCAACCACAGAATTATTTTCGTTGCTACTTCAGAACTGTAATTTCGCTACTGTTATGAATAGTAATGTAGATATCTGTGTTTTCCGATGGTCTTAGGCAACCCTGCTAGCGGTTCTCAACCTGTGGGTCATGACCCACAGGGTGAACTGCTGCTGTTGACCCTAAGGCCATCGGAAAACACAGATATTTACATTGTGATTCATAACAGTAGCAAAATTACAGTTCTGAAGTAGCAACGAAAATAATTTTATGGTTGGGGGTCACCACAACACGAGGAACTGTATTAAAGGGTCGCGGCATTAGAAGGTTGAGAACCACTGCTTTAGACATTCTGACATCCCAATGCCCCAATATCTATTAGGTCTCCCCCGCTTTCTCTTTGAGGGCACCTTGACCTTTCCTTCATCACCTTACCGGTAATTTTCATCATTACTTGCCAATGGTTGCCTCTTCTACTAGATCGTTAATTCCATGTCGGTGTACCCAATACCTAATGCAGGGTCTGGCACAGAGTAACTGCTCAGTAAATATTTGTGTTTTTGTGGGGGAATGGGGAGGAATGGGTGAGAATCGACGAAACAATTTTAATAAGATTTAAAACCTGTTTTCATAAAATCACAGTTAGATTTCAATGTTAGAAGTGTGTGCTGCAGAGTTTAAAGCTGATTTGAGAAAGTTCAGAATACGTGCCCAGCGGCTCTTTTATCACCACTGCACTCCTTGGCGTGGGCGGGGTGGGGGGAAGGGGGGCCTTGAGCGGAATTGGGGCATCTGTGAAGCTTTTCTTCTGTCCTCTGATGCCACTGTGTTCATGCTCAAGACCGTATGGATATAGTGTAGTGGCAAAAAATAAAAAAAGGTGGGATTTAGAATCAGAAATGTCTCAGCTCAAATCCTACTCCCACTGTTTCCTGGCTACGTGGTTTAGCTATCCCGGCAGCCATAAAAATGTGATTTCATGCTTCAGTAGCATAATGGACTGCGGGCCCAGCTCTTCCCCCTTTGGATCCACTGCCGCATTTGCATCCAGGCCTTGTTTCCCAGGTCTGCTCCCAGCCAGTGACTGAGCACAGTCAGGGCTCTGGCACAGGCCATTTCTGGAACATGCAGGACTCCTTTATCTTGGCTGGGGGACTCCCCATCTGCCTGGCTGTGCCTTTCCTAGAGCTGCGCCTCTCTGGGACTCTTCCTAGAAGTCCTGCTCCCTTCTGTCTCTCTTCCACAGGGACCAGACGGGCACTGCCATCCAAAGTCACGCCGTGCATGCTCCCGCTCCTTCCGCTGAGCCTTTCGCAGGCATTTCCCACACACATCCTTTGCACATCTAATCCCATCATGGCATCTCGTTCTCAGAGGACCCAATGAATTAACACAGCTAGTCACCTAACCTCTCTCTGACTCCGTTTCCTCATCTGTTAAATAACTTCCCTTTAGGGTTGCAGCGACAGTCAACATATACACTTTGGAAATCTGTCAGGCATCTTGCACAGAAAAGCTACCATTAATTCCCAGCTTTTTGCCTTCATCTTGCCCATCCCTGCTCCTTGCCATTCACTCTTTAAGGAAGTATCTTGTAGTTCTTCCCTTCAGGTCTCAAGCTATCAACTAACTTGATGCCCCTGCTCTGTTCACTTGGGATAATACACACGGAGTGGCCAGATGATTATGATCTCTGAACGCATAATAATCTGGCCACTCAGTGTATATCCTATATAATAAAAGGCTAATATGCAAATTGTCCCCCCGACCAGGAGTTCGACCAGCAGGCAGGCCCGCCAACCGCCCATGTCCCCACCCCCTGGCCAGGCTGGCCGGACCCCACCCATGCACGAATTCATGCACCATGCCTCTAACACACACACACACACACACACACACACACACACACACACACACACACTGAGTGGCCAGATTATTATGATCTCTGAACGCATAATAATCTGGCCACTCAGTGTATATCCTATATAATAAAAGGCTAATATGCAAATTGTCCCCTCGACCAGGAGTTCGACCAGCAGGCAGGCCGGCCAACCGCCCATGTCCCCTCCCCCTGGCCAGGCTGGCCGGACCTCACCCATGCACGAATTCATGCACCAGGCCTCTACTATATATACACTGAGTGGCCTGATTATTATGCGTTCAGAGATCAAAATAATCTGGCCATTCAGTGTATTAATGAATGTGAGTCCTCTGTGGCATAACCCCCAAGTCGTTCTAACAACAGAACAACTTAAATAAATAATGAAAGGGTGGTGTGTCTTTGGCACTCTCCTAAGTTCCCTTTCTGCCTCGCTTTCTGTTCCTCTCCCACAGTGGTGGGAGGAATCGCTCTCAGCTGTTTCTTCTCTGCCCCCACTAAAGCCTGCTGTCAAAAAGAACATGACAGTGAGGGCTCCTCGTGCCTGCTCTGTATTTAGCTGCCTGTTCCTCTTGCTGATAGCATGGGTCTGCTCTGTGCAGCTGGGAGTAAGAGTGATGAGGCTCCCAGTCTCAATGGCTCTGGATGCTCTCCACGCTGCTCTGGAGCTTCCTTTTTTTTTTTTTTTTAAATATATTTTATTGATTTTTTACAGAGAGGAAGAGAGAGGGATAGAGAGTTGGAAACATCGATGAGAGAGAAACATCGATCAGCTGCCTCTTGCACACCCCCTACTGGGGATGTGCCCGCAACCAAGGTACATGCCCTTGACCGGAATCGAATCTGGGACCCTTGAGTCCGCAGGCCGACGCTCTATCCACTGAGCCAAACCGGTTTCGGCTGGAGCTTCCTTTTAAGAACTCCATTCCTGAATGGCCCTCCCTCCCTTCTAAGCCTGAGGTTCTACCTGCACCAGAGTGGTTGACCAAATAGAGCAGAGCTTGCTTATCCCTTCAAGCACACATGTTCCAAGCATAGCACATAGAAGGTTCTATTTGGTACATGGGATGGCAGGTGATGGCAAAGTCCACCCTTGCCTCTGGTGTTGGAGTGCCTCAAAATGTCTTCTTTGCCACCCAGACCTCTCTGGTTTGGAACACGGTAACTCATAAATGGCCTGATCTAGGGCAGACCTGGCATTAATTCAACTTGACTTCTGAACTAGGGCTAAAGTGGGTGTCTTGGCTGTCTCCTAGCTGAATTGAACATTCTGAACCACCTGCAACCGCCCTGAGAACTTCCAGCCCTGACCCTTTCTTTCAGTATTTTCTGATGTGATGTTGTGACATATTAGAGTTCTAGATAACGTTTGACAAATACCACCTACTTCTGTAGAACCCAACAACCCAGGAGATCCTTTCAAATGGGCCAGGTGTATCATGCAATGGCCTCTAAGAGTGCAGAAGAAGCAGCTGCGTCTCTGTACACCATTTCCAAGGCCTTCAGGCCCCGCATGCATGGACTCATGGCTCTGCCCAAAGTTTGGCTCGGGAAGTGTAAAAACAAGGTACATTGAGACAGAAAGTAAATGCTGCGTATTGTAAAAAGTAAAACCATAAACAAGTCTAGGTAGCAGACATTCTGGATTCCCCATCCATATTTTTTTGGTCCTCACCATTCCCATGCATGCCAGTGGCTTCCTCCTTCAAGCCTCTATGCCTATTAGTCTGAGGACTTTCTTGGGATTACCCAAGCACAAGGCAGGATGGGGAGTAAATGCCCCAGCATTGGTTCTCAATCAATGATGGCAAAAGTTGGTGATAACTACTCCACCTTCCTTTCCCCTAGGGTGGGACAACTCTAAGGCAGGTTCTACACCAATTTCTACTTGCCTCAGTTGGCTACTTAGTTGATAACTTGCTCACAAATGGACCCCATGTTGGTTTTCTTCCCTTCCTTTTCACATTCCTACTTCCCTACCAATGCTTATTGGGTCTATCTCTCAAACTACTCACACTCAAATCCTCATCTCCAGGCCTGCTTCTGGGAGAAGCCAACCTAGAACAGTTCATATACCAAACAATATTCTTTAAAAAAACAAAAGCCCTTCAGCCGGCTGGTGTGGCTCAGTGGTTGAGCGTCGACCTATGAACAAAGAGGTCAAGGTTCGATTCCAGGTCAGGGCACATGCCCAGGTTGTGGCTTTGGTTCCCTGTGGGGGGCATGTAGGAGGCAGCCAATCAATTATTTTCTCTCATCATTGATGTTTCTATCTCTCTCTCCATCTCCCTTCCTCTATGAAATCAAATAAAAAAGAAAAAGCCCTTCACACTGCTTATACCAATGAACTCCAATTTTTTGCTTGTATACCTTCATTAGTACACACTTGTTATGTTCATGTCTATTTATTTATAAACTAGAGGCCCAGTGCACGAATTTGTGCACCGGTGGGGTCCCTCGGCCTGGCCTGCACCCTCTCGCAATCCAGGACTCCTCGGGGGGATGTCGAACTGCGGTTTTGGCCCCATCCCCACAGGCCAGTCCAAGGGATCCCACCCATGCACAAACCCATGCACCAGGCCTCTAGTGTGTATATAAATAAGATCTTTGGTTAATCTCTTCCTGCCCTCCCCCCTCCACCCTTCCCTCTGAGATTCATCAGTCTGTTCCATTTCCATGCCTGTGCATTGAGCGTCTGCCCCCTGGTGGTCAGTGCGTGTCATAGATACCAGTCGAAAGGTTGAATGGTTGCTTAGGCTTTTATATCTATAACTAGAGGCCCATTGCACAATATTCATGCAAGAATAGGCCCCTGGCCTCACTCCCAGCTGCCCGAGAGCCGGCAAGTCCCTGCTCCCCAGCCACCCAGGAGCCGGCATGTCCCCGCTCCCTGGCCACCCAGAGCCAACAAGTCCCCACTCCCCGCTCCGGGCCGCCCGGAGCCGGCACATCCTCACTTCTGTCTGAAGCACCACTCCAGTAGCTCCCTCCACCGCCCCCCTTCCCCTCATAGCAGGCTTCACTCCTCTCTGCGCCTGCATATGCAAATTAACTGCCATCTTTGTGTAGTTAATTTGTATACTCGCTCTGATTGGTTGTGGGCATAGCGAAGGTACAGTCAATTAGCATTTTTCTCTTTTATTAGGTAAGATAATAAAAGTGTAATATGCTAATTAGACTGGACGACCTTCCAGATGAAACCGAGGCTGCAAGGGAAGCCCAGGTCCCAGGTGCCTACCAGTGGCTGGAGGGAAGGAAGCCTGGGTCCCTGGTGCCGGAGGGAAGCCAGTGCAGGCAGCCGGGGGAAGGAAGGCCTAATCTTGCACAAATTTCATGTGTCATGCCTCTAGTATATAGATAATTTATTATCATTAACCAGGATATTAAGTCAGAGGCTATATCCCAAGCAAGCTTTCTACCAATATCTCCAATAGGTACCTGTGTAATTTTGAGTTCTTGAACAAACTCTTTTCAGGTCTGAATAGATGGTTATTTATTTATTTATTTATTTATTTTTACTTCAACTATTGTGGACAAGGAAGGTTCTAGAAGGACAAGAAATGCAACATCTGTTGCATTGTCAGAAGGAGAAATCTAATATTTTCTGGTTGTTTGTTTTTTTGCCTTATTATTTCCAGCTAGGTTGTTTTTGTGGGATTCTTCCAAGTCACCTGTTTATTTTGTGAGGGTTGGTTTCATTATAACTGGAGACTAGAATCTGTAAACACATTTTAAGCAGGCAGAAAAAAACTTTGAGATGTTGCAAAATACTGAAAGCAAATGACGAGGCTTATCATCCCCTCAATTGAGGAACGCCCACTCTGTCTCCAAAATAATTTGTTTTGTTCCTGTCTTGAGACTGTCTGACTTGCCCATAAGTGGAAGGTGCTGGCATCAATCCATATATAAGCTACTACTTGAGTTTCTTTTTCAAATACGGGTGTTATTTTTATTAAGGGGAAATCCACATAACAAAATTAACCATTTTAAAATGTGTACAATTTAGTGACATTTAGTACATTCACAGTGTTGTTTAACTCTCTCTCTACATATAGATAGCTATAAAGACATTTATATATTAGATATAGATATAGATGTAGACATATATTTCTATACATACATGGTATATATTTGGGTGTGATAAGCTGTTAAAAGAGAGATACATTATTGATAAGAACCATCAGAGGTGTGGGTTTTCTGGAGACAGTGTGTGGAATCTTATTAGCAATCTGTGTTTTATGTTCTTGCTCCTAAGCTTGAGTTATCACCTTACTTTGGGTTATCCTACCTAATAATAGAGTAATATGCAAATTGACCGTACCTTCGCTATGCCCACGATTGGCCAGGAGGCGTGGGGGGGGTGGGACTCGGGGTGGCCGGGGTGGCCGATTGGCGATGCTGGGGTGCGGCCTTGGGCAAAAGCGGAGAGCCTGCGACGGATGGCAGGCAACTGGTGGTCGGCTCCTGTGACAACCAGAGGCTGACCAACTGGAAGTCAGTGCTGGCCCCGCCCCCAAGGCCCTGCCCCCAAGCAAGCTGTTAGGGGCAATCAGGCAGGCAGGCAGAGTGGATAGGGGTGATCAGGTAGGCAAACCAGTGGTTAGGGATGATCAGGCAGGTAGGCCAGCGGTTAGGGGCAATCAGGTAGGCAGACAGCCCCTTGCATGGCTGGCCCCACCCCCAGCAAAGAAAGAGGGAGGCCCAGGCCAGCTAATCCATTGCACCCCAGCCTGTTGCCTGCAGAGGGAGGCCTCTGGTGGCAGGGGAGGGGAGGCAGTGCTGCACAGATGGCAAGCAGTGGCAGCGGCGGGGGTGGGGCCAGCTTCCTGCAGACTGGGGAAGGAAAGACCCGATAGGCCCTGATCTCAGGCCAGGCCTAGGGACCCTACCTGAGGGGTCCCGGATTGTGAGAGGGTGGTTGGGCTGAGGGACGCCCCTGAGTGCATGAATCTTCATGCACTGGGCCTCTAGTACCAATATAAGCTTTTTGCCTCTAATTCCAAGAATAGTTAAGAAGGAAGGCCCTGCAGTCATATTAGCTAGGACCTAATCCCTCCTCATGACTCACTAGTTCCTGTAACCTCAAGTTGTTGCTTTATCTCTTTGAGCCCGTTTCATTACTTGTAAAAGTAAGATATAACAGTATTACCTCATAGAATGCTATAAGGATTAAATGAGCTGGTGGAAGTTACTTTGCACAGAGTAAAAGTGTCCAATAAACAGGATGTAGCATCACTGTGGTCAGCATTATGATAACATTCAGCACCAGCATCTGAAATGACACACGCTTTTTTTTTTTTTTTTTTTTGCCTCCAGAGTTTATTTTCTTATTCTTTGGATCAAAAATAAATCTAATAGAAGTCATTGAGGTTTTCTTCCCCCCATCCAAGTGGATCATCTTGACCACCCATGGCACTGTGTGCCCCTACTTTGGAGGCTACTGGTTTGGTTTCATCCAGCCCCCAGTCCTCTGTTCCTCAATAGCCTCCGTGCCCTGCACCCACATTCCTGTACCTGCCCAGCCTCTCCAGGACACTCTGCTCCAGTCAGCCCAGCCTCTGCCCTCCTCCAGTCCTTTGTTCCTGGCCCTGCTGTGCGCCTGCCTGTCCCCTGTGCATCCACATTTTGTTCATTTTTCCTTTCCTGTGGGCTTCATCTAAGCCAGTGGTCGGCAAACTCATTAGTCAACAGAGTCAAATACCAACAGTACAAGGATTGAAATTTCTTTTGAGAGCCAAATTTTTTCAACTTAAACTTCTTCTGCCGAAACCGGTTTGGCTCAGTGGATAGAGTGTCGGCCTGCGGACTCAAGGGTCCCAGGTTCGGTTCCGGTCAGGGGCATGTACCTTGGTTGCGGGCACATCCCCAGTGGGGGGTGTGCAAGAGGTGGCTGATCGATGTTTCTCTCTCATCGATGTTTCTAGCTCTCTATCCCTCTCTCTTCCTCTCTGTAAAAAATCAATAAAATATATTAAAAAACAAACAAACAAACAAAAAAAAAACTTAAACTTCTTCTAACACCACTTCTTCAAAATAGACTCGCCCAGGCCGTGGTATTTTGTGGGAGAGCCACACTCAAGGGGCTAAAGAGCCACATGTGGCTCGCGAGCCGCAGTTTGCTGACCACTGTTCTAAGCTATTCCAGCCCAGAATGATCTCACACCTGGAACAAGTCTGGCCCTTGCCGCACATTAAAAAAACTCAGCACCTACTTGTCTCTGTAGCTGAACTCTAACAGGTGCCCATAGGCCAAAGCTACTTGAGCGCAGAGATGGGGGAGAGCTAATTGGAGTTGACGTGGTTTTTATTAAGTGGCATCAGGTCCCACATCCCCAAACCAGCCATGGGCCTGCGGATCATCTTGGGTTCCTAGCACAGACTGTGCTCTTCGGCAATCCCAGCGTCTGTCTCCTCTGGTGACCCTGGGGAGCTTAAACATTAATTGGTCTACACCACAGAGGCAGTAAAGAAGCCATGAAGAAATTACTCTGACTTCTAGCTGAGAGGACAGAACAGTGCCAGGCTCAGGGTGACTTCACCCACATTTCTCATAGATTACATCTTTTGTTCTGCCTTCCCAGGCGAGTCAAGCACATTCATAATAAGACTTTTTTTTTTTTTTTAAAGAAGCCCAGAAGCCCACAATTATTTTTAAAATAAAATGAAATCTCCCAAAGCATGGGTTGAACCCATGTTTTTTCTTGACAGCTGTATTAAGATATAGTTCACATACCAAAGAACTCACCCATTTAACGTGCACAGTGGCTTTTAGTATATTCAGAGTTGTTTGTTTTAATTTCTTTATTGATTAAGGTGTTACAAATGTGTCCTTATTCCCCCATTACACTCCCCTATCCCCCCCCCCCACTCATGCCCTCACCCCCCTGTTGTCTGTGTCCATTGGTTAGGCTTATATGCATGCATACAAGTCCTTTGGTTGATCTCTCCCCCTTACCCCCACCCTCCCCTACCTTCCCTCTGAGGTTTGACAGTCAGAGTTGTGCAATCTAACCTGGTGTTGTCGGTTTTACATTCAACTTGGCTAGGTTATAGTTCCCAGTTTTTCAACTAATTAAAGTCCATCCATAATCAGTTGGCTTAGTAAGGGAGATTACTTTAGATAATCTTGGTGACCCTGATTCAACCAGGTGAAAGTCATTAAGAGCAGAGCTAAGGTTTCCCAGAGGAAATTCTGCCTGCAGACTGTAGCTTTAGCCTATGAGTTCCAGCGGGCTCTTTCCAGTGGCCTGCCCTATGGGTTTCAGACTTGCCTAGCCAGCCCCCACTATTCCATAAGACAATTCTTTGCACTAAATCTCTTAATATATATCTCCTGTTGGTTATATGCCTCTGGTTGAACTCTGACTGATACACACTCACTTTTAAAATATAAAAACAGAGTCCTCTTTTCTTTCCTAGGATTTCTTGCAGTCTTCTCCCCTTTTGCCATGGGTTCTTTTTTTTTTTTAATGTATTTGTTTATTGATTTTAGAGAGGAAGGGAGAGGGAGAGAGAGATAGAAACATCAATGATGAGAGAGAATCATTGATTGGCTGCCTCCTGCATGCCCCCCACTGGGGATCGAGCCCACAACCTGGGCATGTGCCCTTGACGAGAATCGAACCCGGGACCCTTCAGTTCACAGGCCGACGCTCTATCCACTGAGCCAAACCACCTAGGGTGAGAGGCTCTCCTTTGACAACCCCCATGAGAGCCTAACAGTGCCAGGAACATAGAAAGTGCTTGTGGTAGATTGCAAAAATGACCACAAATTCTTCTTTTCTCATAAGAGCTGGAGTCTGTTACTCCATCTCTTAAATCTAGGCTTGGCTCTATGAATTACTTTGGTCAATAGGATGTGTGTTACAGGGAGAGACTTGAAAAATACTTGGGTATTGGGTCTTGGAACTCTAAGATGACCTTGAGCTAGTTTGCTAGTGGGTGAAAGGCTACATGGAGGAGAAGCAAGGCATCCTACTTGACAGTCTATCAACCACCAGACATATGAGTGAGACCAGTCTAGATCATCTAACACCTACCAACCTATAAGTTGAATACAGATACATAAGCCAGCCCAGATCAGAAAGACTACCCTATTAACCCATTAAATCATGAGCAAAAGAAAATGTTTATGGTTTTAAACCACTAAAACGAGGTTATTTGTTACACAGCAATAGATAACTGGTACAGTGCTTAATAAATTCCCAAGCTCAGATAAAGAAAGGAATGTCATTCCAGTTTATAAATATTGTGTGCTTGCTATATGCCAGGCTTTGTGCTTGGCACCAAGAATATGAAGATTAGAAGATGTGGTTCCTGAAAGCCTCCTTAAATATGACACCAAAAGTATAAGTGACAAAAGAAAAAGAGATAAATTGGCTTTCATCAAAATTAAAAACTTTTGTGTTTCAAAGGACACTATCAAAAAAGTGAAAAGACAATTCACAGAATGGGAGAAAATATTTACAAATCATTTATCTGATGAGGAACTTGTACCTAGAATATATAAAGAATTCTTACAACTTGATAATAAGTTAAATAACCCAATTAAAAAATTAGCAAAGGATTTGAATAGATATTTCTCCAAAGAAGATATACAAATAGCTGATAAACGTATGAAAAGATGCTCATTATCATTAGTTATTAGAGAAATGCAAATCAAAGCCACAATGATGTATTACTTTCCATCTACTAGGATGGCTTATAATAAAAAAAGACAGACAATAGCAAGTGTTGTCAAGGATGTGGAGACATTGCAACCCTCATCCACTGCTGGGGGAAGCAAACAATGGTGCTGCTGCTTTGCAAAACAGCTTGTCAGTTCTCCAAAATAGTAAACACAGACTTACCATATGACCCAGTCTGGAATATATTCTCCAATCCTCTGGACACCAATTGGATGTCCAACATTCTATTTATTTTTAAATTAATCTTTATTAATTTGTTGAGAGTATTACAGATGTCCCTCTCCCCCCGCCCCCCAATTGCCCCCCTCCACCCAGTTCCCGCCCGGCCCCAGGCCTTCACCACCCTATTGTCTGTGTCCATAGGTAATGCATATATGCATATAAGATCTTTGGTTAATCTCTTCCCATCCTCCCATCCTACTTCCCTCTGAGAATCAGCAGTCGGTTCCATTTTCATGCCTCTGATTCTATTTTATTCACCAGTTTATTCTGTTCATTAGATTTCTTATTCATTTATTTTAGATTCAATTGTTGATAGATATTTATTTATTTTCTTCTTCTTCTTCTTCTTCTTCTTCTTCTTCTTCTTCTTCTTCTTCTTCTTCTTCTTCTTTTTCTTCCTCCTCCTCCTCCTCCTCCTCCTCCTCCTCCTCCTCCTCCTCCTCCTCCTCTTCTTAAAGACTATCATTCAACATTTCATGTAATACTGGTTTGGTGGTGATGAACTCCTTTAGCTTTTTCTTGTCTGGGAGTGGCAAGAAATATTCAAAGTGATGAATAGCAAGGACCTACAACCAAGATTACTCAACCCAGCAAAGCTGTCATTTAGAATTGAAGGTCAGATAAAGAGCTTCACAGCCAACATTCAATTTAATTCTGACACTAACTACCTGGAGTTAGTGTCAGATTCCATGTGTTTAATGGTTCAGTCCCACAAGTCTGCCCATATTCCAGACACCATTCATAAGTACTGGGCCACAAGTACTTCTGACTGGCTTTAAATCAAAGGTTCCCATGGCCTACTCCTCAGGTTCAGTAGTTTTCTAGAATGGCTCACAGAACTCAGGGAAAGACTTTACTTATATTTGCCAGTTTATTGTAAAGCATACAACCCAGGAACAGCCAGATGAAGGAGTGCATAGGGCAAGGTCTGGAGAGGGAAGGAGTTGTGGAACTTTCATGCCTCTCCAGGTGCACCATCCTCCCAGCAAGTCCATGTGTTCACTGATCTGAAAACTCTCTGAATCTCATTGTTCCAAAGTTTTGATAGAGCTCCATCTCCAGCACCACCTCCCCTTCCCAGAGGTCTGTGGGTGGGGCTGAAAGTTCCAATCCTCAGTTCACACAGTCTTTATAGTGATCAACCCTATCCTATGGCAATCTAGGGGTCCCACAATAAGTCATCTCATTAGCATAAACTCAGGTGTGATTGAAAGGAGCTTGTTGTGACTAACCACAACAAAAAGACACTCGTATCACTGAGGAAATTTCAAGGCTTTTAGGAGCTCTTTGCTAGGAACTATGGGCAAAGACAAAATATATTTTTGTATTAGACGACACCCAGCAATTTCACTCCTAGATATATACCCAAGGAAAATGAAAGCATATATCCACACAAAAACTTCTGCATGAATGTTCATAGCAGCATCATTCATAATAGCCAAAAAATAGAAACAACCCAATGTCTACCAACTGATGAATGGATAAGCAAAATATGATATATCCCTACAATGGGATAACATTTGCTGATGAAAAGGAATGAAGTTCTGATAAGTGCTGTAACATGGATGATCCTGAAAACCATGCTAAGGGAAAGAAGCCAAACACACAAAAAACACATACCCTATTATTCTATTTATGTTTTTTACTAAAGCACAATGTACAAATATTTTTATATTGTAACTAGTCTATCTCAAACTTGGCTGCTTATTGGACTCCCTGGGGAGCTTTTAAATGTAATGGTAGCCCAGCTGGTGTGGCTCAGTGGTTGAGTGTTGACCTATGAACCAGGAGGTCATAGTTCGATTCCCGATCAGGGCACATGCCTGGCTTGCAGATATTGTAAGTGTGCAGGTGGACATATTTTCACAAACTGAACATATCTATGTAACCAATACCCAGAAACTGCCTTCATGCCGTCTTTTCAATTGAATATAAGCTGGCAATGCATCAAATCGGCAAGTGCACCCACCCCTGGGGGGCAGGGCCAGTAATGACGTCATAGACTGTCACTTAATGTGCACTCATGTCTCTGTTCTCTCTGCTCTCCTGCTTTCACCGCTTTGGTATCTGGTAACATCAACTCTCAATCTGAGCATCAGCTCTACCTTGAGTTTCCACCTTTTGGGTGGCTTTAGTAGCTGAGTGGGCAGCTGGTGAGTTGGGCTGGCATGGGTGAGCAGATTGACTAGGTACACGGTGCCCTCTTACCCATCCCACACACCTGACAGAGGCCGATAAGGAGGCCTAAGCAGTTGTGAGAAAGGACCAGATGTTCTCAAACTTGGCTGCTTATTGGACTCCCTGGGGAGCTTTAAAATGTAATGGTAGCCCAGCTGGTGTGGCTCAGTGGTAGAGTGTTGACCTATGAACCAAGAGGTCATAGTTCGATTCCCAATCAGGGCACGTGCCCGGGGTTGCGGGCTGTGCAGGAGGCAGCCAATCAATGAATCTCTCTCATCATTGATCTTTCTATCTCTTTCTTCCTCTCTGACATTAATAAAAATATATGTTAAAAAATATAATGATACCTGGGACCTACCCCTCAGAGATTCCAATTTGATTGGCTTGGGCATGGAGATTTTTTAAAATACCTAGGTGAAAAAATAAAATTAAAATACCTAAGTGATTCCACTGTGTAACCAAGGCACAAAACCTGTTCTCTAACCTCAGATTCTCTTTAGCTTGTGTGGGTGTGCTGCTCAGGGTCAACATTACTTGTGGATTGAATGGCATGTGTCACTGACTGTCATGTTTTTGTAATTCACATAAACTCTTTTTGTGTGTTGGCTTTCTCTAGAGGATTTGTGTAACACTATTTTGGCAACATCCACCCTCTCCATAGGTTGACTGACAGTGTCTAAGGTGAATGGATAAGCATGTAGACATGCCAGGTCATTTAGCCTGAATGGGTATTAAGATGTCTTAAAACAGTGAGTTACAAAAGTCATTCTTGAGCATATTTGACATGCACTCCTCTCTCTCCTGAAGATGATGTAATAGCATGCCTACTGGAAGAACTGATGCTTTCAGGGGTATAAATTACACAAGGGAGCCCAGCTGGCGTAGCTCAGTGGTTGAGCATTGACCTATGAACCAGGAGGTCACGGTTCTATTCCCAGTCAGGGCACATGCCTGGGTTGTGGGCTTGATCCCCAGTAGGGGGCGTGCAGGAGGCAGCCGATCAATGATTCTCATCACTGATGTTTCTATCACTCTATCCCTCTCCCTTCCCCTCTGAAATCAATAAAAAATATATTTTAAAAAATAAATGACACAAGTGAGATTTGCAAAGTTCCCCTGCTGTTTCCTGCAGAAGTCACAAGCCTTTAGAAGGGCACTCTGCAGCCAGGGGGCACTTTCCCAAACAGGGACCTAGATGGCATACTTGAAAGATAATTAAAGAAGGCTTCTTTTAATAAATTGCCTTCAAGAGGGAAAAGGAAATGCCTGTTTTATGAGCCAAAAACAAATGGGCTGAACAGAAATCAAACACTTCAAGTAGAAAAGGAAGAAAAAGACATTTGAGCAGAGAAGAGAGATGAGTCTGGGGTAAGCTGGCGCTTCCAGGGTGTGAACGGTGTGTGGCTGACCCCAGTAGGGGGGATGAGCAGCTGTTGGCCGGTGTAAGCCGAGCCTCCTAGGTCCCGAGGCACAGGAAACATGGGCAAATGTCTGTGTTAGACAAAGGAAGCAACAGTGAAAGTAAAAGCACAGATATGGAAATACCTCCTGACTCCTGGGGAAATGGCCAGCTCTCCCCAATTTCTACTCTCCTATATGTTTCCATGAGAATGCTGACGTGTGGGCTGGAGTTCCCAGGAACCTCATCCTGTCCAGAGGAGTGCTTGGTGGATCCTGGCCAGAAAGTCTGTTCCAACGGAGCTCAGCGCTGATACACTTTCCCAAGCGATTTCAAAGCGGTGGTGGGTTCTGTCTTGTATTTATACAACCAACAGAAAGAATCTGTTTTAGAGAAAACAGCCAAAGAAGGGAGCTGAGGGTAGCAATTTCACAGCCTGCTCTGTAATTTAGTCTGGTATTCTCTGCTGAAGAAGAAAATAGTCTCTGTGTTAACAACAGACAGTGGAGGAAGGTTCAAGCAATTTGGACCCTGGTCTTGGAATTTTCTATGTGTTGGGAAGGGAGGAAAAACTTTTGACTTTCCTCCCCCACCCCATTTTAACATCACAGGAAGGCATTGCTTATTTTCAGAGGAGACAGACACGCAAATTAAGATATCGATGGGCAGATAGATAAACATAGCAGGGTGGGCAGTAATAACAGAGAGAATGAGAGGAAATGAGAGTATTGGTCAAGAGCATGGGCTCTGAAGACAGACTGCTGCCTGGGATTGAGTCACAGCTGCCACTGAGTAATCATTGACCTTGAGCGGGTTATGCAACCTCTCCGTGCCCCAGTGTCCTCATCTGTAAAACGGGATAATAAGAGTACATATGTCATGGAACCTGCCATAAAGTGAGCCAATAAAAGTTCACTAATGATCATTAGTATAACTTCCCAGGATACTATGAGAGAACAGATGAGGATGAACTATCCTAGCCTAAAGCAGTCAGAATCACCTCCCCAGGCCAGGGAAGGTGGTGGCTTGGGCTGAGTTTCAAATGATGGATAGGAATTGGCAAGAGAGGAGGGAGATGGTATTCCCAGTCTAGGCAGAGGTGTGGGATCTGTGGGTGAGAAACAGGGTGTTTGTAAGGAAGATTTCCAGTGATTCATATTTTTTTGAGTCAAAATTCCCTCCATGTGTGAAAAATAGGTGAATACATATATGGAAGTCACAATGTTTTATTTCCAGTCCACAGAAAATGACTGGGGTACAAGGAGGTGATGTTCCTGAGTCTCTCAAGGGTCTGTAGTCTACAGTTTACAAATCATTGCTGGAGACCTGGCCGGTGTTGCTCAGTGGTAAGAGCATGGGCCCGTGCACTGAGGATCTCAGGTTTGATTCCCAAAGGCACGTGCCTGGGTTGTAGGTTTAATCCTCAGTCCTAGTCTCAGGCATCAATGTTTCCCCTGCCTCCCTCCCACCCTTCCACTCTCTCTAAAAATCAATGGAGAAAATATCCTCGGGTGAGGATTAACAACAACAAAATTTTTTTTTAAAGAAATCATTGCTGGAATCTGCTGTATTCTGCACCCAGGTCCTGCTTTCCTCCAATAGCGCTACCCTGATGGAGAGCCATGGAAGGTTTTCAAATGGAGTAATCACGATGGGAATGATTATTCAGCATCTACCTAAAACTTCTTCCAGTGCGCCTTTATTTGTAGCAGTGTCTACAAATAAAAAAACTACATTTCCCAGACTCCTTGGCAGCTGTGTAATTTCAGTGGCATCAACCAGATGCAGGCATGTGAGACCAATTCAGTTCTCCTTTAAGTGAAGAAAGAGGCTGGGGAAGCTTCTGTTTGCATGTGCAGCTTACAATAGGCCTGGTGTGCCTGGGAAGCCAATGGGTCAGCAGTGGCTTCCTGAATCCTTAGACTGCATCCGAGGTCTGCGAGGCTAGAGCCAGCTGCTGAGAGGGCAACTTGCCAGTTTGCTCACAGAACTCCTTCCTGTGAGGGTGGTGGTTTGCTGTCTGGAGAACCAGGTTAGCACACGTCTAGCGTCTGCTGTATCCCAGACCCAGATCCTGCCTTCTTTCCACCTCCAGCCTGTGCAGGGTTACCCCCACTCTGCCTGTCTCTTTCCCCCCAGCGTGTGGCCCTTCATTAATGGCAT
The DNA here is from genome assembly GCF_027574615.1 of Eptesicus fuscus. Lineage (NCBI taxonomy): Eukaryota > Metazoa > Chordata > Mammalia > Chiroptera > Vespertilionidae > Eptesicus > Eptesicus fuscus. The sequence goes on from NC_072473.1 coordinate 15,129,728, forward strand.
CTGGTCTCTACTGCAGGCTTGGGAAGGGAATCTGCTCTGAGGTCTTGTTTACTTTCCTCCCAGAAGGCACCTGGGCTTCTTACGCAAACTTCCCCACATTGATGCAAACCTGACCATTTCCCTGCCTGGAAGCTTTTTGTTTGTTTGTTTAACCCACAAATTCTCTCTCAGACACCTTGCCACAAAGTGATGCCACTTTGCAGAGGAAGAGGTGGTGGGGGAGATGCTGATACAGTAGGCCAAGCGATCTAGGTAATCTAACTGGAATGGAGAGGCAGGGATTTCCAGGTAATTCATACATTTTAATTTATTGATTGATTTTTTTTTGAGAGAGAGAAACATGGATTTGTTGTTCCACTTATTTTATGCATTCATCGGTTGGTTCTTGTATGTGTTTATAAGGAAGATTTCCGGTGATTCATTGAACCCACAACCTTGACATATTGGGACGATGCTTTAGCCAACTGAGCTACCCGGCCAGGCCTCCAGGAAACTTATAAAGAAAGTGAGTTGAGCCCTAACCGGTTTGGCTCAGTGGATAGAGCGTCGGCCTGCGGACTGAAGGGTCCCAGGTTCCATTCCGGTCAAGGACATGTACCTTGGTTGCGGGCACATCCCCAGTAGGGGGTGTGCAGGAGGCAGCTGATCGATGTTTCTCTCTCATCGATGTTTCTAGCTCTCTATCCCTCTCTCTCCCTCTCTGTAAAAAATCAATAAAATATATTTAAAAAAAGAAATGACTTTAAAAAATAAAAAGAAAGTGAGTTGAAACTGTCTTGAAGCGAACACTGAAAGTGAGGTAAACAGTAAGCTGTCAGCACTAGCCGGGGGTGGGTGGCTTATGGTAGGCCTGGGGGAGTTTCTGCCAGTCCTAGACAGGGTCCCCATGTGCATTATGTGCCCTGTGTTCTGCACTCAGACACTCGGCTGAGGACACAGAGCAGGAGCAGAAATACAGCTCATGTACCACTTGCCCAACTGTGCCTCTTAAAAACCGCATTAAAGCCCAGCCCGTGTGGCTCAGTGGTTGAGTGTCAACCCATGAACCAGAAGGTCACGGTTTGATTCCCGGTCAGGGGCACATGTGGGGCGTGCAGGAGGCAGCCGATCAATGATTCTCTTTCATCATTGATGTTTCTATCTCTCCCTCCTTCTCCCTTGTTCTCTGAAATCAATAAAAATATATTTAAGGAAAAAAAATCCGCATTCAAGTGTCATCGGTGTAGCCCTTGTTCCAGGTGGTGATGAGACAGAGAGGAGAGGCCCAGGTGCCACCTGTGTCAAAGCCTTCTGACACCTGGAAAAATGCCGCCCCCCCCCCCCCCGCCACATGTGTAGAGCTGTCTGCCCAACCCTCCCACAGCTCTGCATGAAACAGCAGTTCGTTTTATTACATAACCACAAGGAAGGGCAAGGTGGCATTGACTTTGTTATTGTTTCCCCTGCCAAGTGTTCTCATACCATAAACGGTGCATTACGGAGTCTGCAATCCCTTTTTTTGGACTTTGGAAATTGCTTAGGAAAGAATTCTTCATCTCAAGAGAGGCCGTGGGGAGGGAGGAAAGGGGAGAAAGAGGTGGAGACCAAGTCTTCTTGGAATGCAAACTGCTGGTTTCCCTTCTGGAGTGACGACCTGAGTTTGGTCTTTTGTTCCTTGCCCAGGGAACGTGTTCAACGAGTATAAAACTGGCTCGGGCTGTTTGTGGAAATGCTTTGAAGGTGCCTCCTGCTGTAATAGCAGTGCGGGCCATGTTTTCAAAACCACAACCACCAAAAACAGACAACAGATCAGACCGGAATGAGCTGCTGAGACCCTCCGCCCGCTGTTCACTGGGCACAACCTTCAGGAAGGGGGCGGGGTGGGCAGAGAAGAAGGATGTGTCCGCAGCAGCAAGCGCTCAGCCTGTGCACACATTGGGGCAAAACCCCCACAAGTCTGCACAAGGGACTACGGTAGATAGAAAGGCAGCTTTGGCCCTAACGGGTTTGGCTCAGTGGATAGAGTGTCGGCCTGCGGACTGAAGGGTCCCAGGTTCAATTCTGGTCAAGGGCATGTACCTTGGTTGTGGGCATATCTGAGGTGGGGGGGGGGGCGGAGGGAGGGTGTGTGTGCAGGAGGCAGCTGATAGATGTTTCTAACTCTCTATCTCTCTCCCTTCTTCTCTGTAAAAAAATCAATAAAATATATATTTATTTTTTTTTTAAAAAAGGAATCGTTAAAAAAAAAAAGAAAGAAAGAAAGACCGCTTTGGGAGTTTCAACTGTAAATGTAAACCACTAAAACCTCTTTTTAAAAAGCACCAAAGCAGCCCAGCCAGTCTGGCTCAGTGGTTGAGCGCCGACCTATGAACCAGGAGGTCATGGTTCCATGCCGGGTCAGGGCACAAGCCTGGGTTGCAGGCTTGATCCCTTCTGTGGGGCGTGCAGAAGGCAGCCGATCAATGATTCTCTCTCATCATTGATGTTTCTATCGCTCTCCCTCTCTGAAATCAAGAAAAAGATATATTTTTAAAAAAGCACCAAAGCCTTGGTATTACCAATGGGCACAGTTGCACATTGAGAGTGTTCCCTTTATTGGACCTTACGCCATCAAAATTACTGAGTAAATTGTTAATCCATTCATCAATCATTAATGTGATTAAAATTACCAGCTGATTTTTTTTCAGCATTAATTGAAAACAATGCACCAAAGCGAACTAAAATGCTGGCACAAGCCTGTTTATTCCATCAGTAGCAGGCGCTTAGCTTTCCCAATGCCAGTCCTCAGCAGTTCCTGTTTCATGCACTCTGGCCCAACTTCAACAGCCAGCAATGCTGCTCAGCCCGAGACTCTGTCTGGACATCAGAGCAGCCCTCAAGCACGCTGGCTTCTCAGGCAGCGTGACTCAGATACCTGTATTCTCTCTGGGCACCCAGTTCCCCAGCAGGAAGGCGCTCCAGTGGCCCACAATGGCGACTCGCTTGACAACACACCCTTGAGTGGCTTCCTTCTCTTCTCTCCCTTGTCTGATTTCCCCATTATCCTCCGGATGTTTCTAGAAATCTCCTCCTGAATCAACTACTTGCACTAGAATCTTTATATCAACTCCTACTTCTGGAGGAACCTGAGCTAAGACAGCCTCCTAACTTTGTCTGTTTTATTCAAATTTGCTCTCTTCCCCTGTTTAACTGTCCTCCAAACGGTTCATTCTCAAACTCAATGCCAAGTTGGAGCGGCTCCTCCATCCAAACAATGCATTTGATACACGGTCTATACAAGCTTTAACAATCCTTTTGTGATTCTAAGGAACTTTCCAATTCTTTGGTAGACTAGAATTTATTACAGTAATTATTTGTTCTGGCATCTGACTCATAGATGGTATTTCACTTGGTAAATGTATTCTCTGATAGATTATATGAGGAAGGTCATGTTTTAAATATATTGGGGGAATTTAGAACTCAAACTAATTCTCTTGTAAATCCTTCCATAAACAAGCCCAAATTTACCAATTTTCTTAAAGTGAGCTCCACTCACCTTGATTTAAATGGAACTTGACCTATAGCGTTCCTGTTTGTTTGTTTTTTTTTAATGCTATTTCTATTAGTGCCTTTTAGCCTATTACCAAGGATCTAATACAGAACGATCTGAAATACAATATTAATGGCACAGAGCATACAGGAAATTAGTTTTGTTCCCCAACATCACCCTAGGACTGCTCTAATATTTCATTTTCTGTCATTAATTTGTTGAGAGAAGCTGGATAAATCACTGACTCTGCATTCTTCAGTTTTCTAGTGTATTGATCAATAAATTAATATTTGAAGTTATATGAACTCAAGAAGGAATGGGACTATATTTCTTTCTTAGAAAATAAAATATTAGGGCTATTTCAGTATTAAAGTGATGTATGCACAGAGAAAACTAGAAGAATTCAGAAAAGTAGAAGAAAGATAAGAAAAGCATTTGTGTTCAGATACCTTCCCCCTATTCTTGCAATTATAAATAATGCACAGTAGGATTTCGTGTTAGAGTGTGCTTCCCCACTCCTCCCTCCCCCAATAATTAATTCTCATTCATGATGGATAGACCCCGTGCTTTATAGATAACTAGGGGCCCAGTGCATGAATTCGTGCACCTTGAAAGGAACTGTGGGCCACGAGGCTGCAGTGGGCACAGGGTCGGGTCTTGGCCCATCCTCCGCACCCCTGCCCAGCCCTTCCTGCTGCGACCCCCAGTCCCCTGTCTGCCGGCAGCCCCACTCCCATAGCTGCCGCTGCCACATGCTGACAATGCCAACCCCGCTCACACCCACTGCCAGTGTGGAGCGATTGGGGCCAGCGCCAGCAACGGGTGCAAGTGGGGCCAGCACCGTCAGTGGGTGTGAGCAAGGCCAGTGCTGGCAGCGGGTGCAAGAGGCAACTGCCAGCCCCGATCACCCCTCAGGAGCAGGGGGAGGTGGAGAAACCCTGAGGGGCAATCAGGGCCATCAGCTGCCGCTTGCACCCACTGATGGCGCCAAGCGATTGGGGCCAGCACCGGCAGCGGGTGCAAGCGGCAGCTCTGGTGCCGGCAGCAGGTGTGAGTGCCTGGTGGGACCGTGGCACGCGGGAGCAAAGAATTTTCAGTAACCATCAGAGGCTCACCCCGATGACAGCAACCGGTGCCCCGCCTTGGTCTGGCACCCCAGCTCACCTGCTCCACCATCCCATCGTGGCCAATGCCCACCATGTTCCGTGCTCTGCCACCTGCTGCTGACAACTGCCATGTTCCTCATGCACCCCCTGGTGGTCAGTGCACGTCATAGCAACCGGTTGTTCAGTTGTTCCGCCATTCGGTCTATTTGCATATTAGGGTTTTATATATATAGATGGGTTTCTATGCCTTTCTTCTATTTATATTGAGTGCCTACTCTGTGCTTGGCATCTGGAAGGGGAACACAGGCCTCTAATCCAGAAATAACAGCAGCCCAATAATAGAGTTCTATACAGGTTATTTTAGCAAGTCTCTAACTCCAGCTAGGGAAGGGTTTTAAATGTACGAGTAAGACTTTTCCAGATAAAGCCCCCAGATAAGGATAATAAGAAAATAAATCAGGGTAATGTGATAGCAATGGGAGGAAAGCAGCAACAGTAGACAGGGTGGATAGGGGAGACCTCTCTGAAGAGGTGACATTTGAACTGAGACTTGAATGACAAGAAGTTTCCAGCCATTCAAGGACCTGGTGGAAGAGTGTTTAAGGCAAAGGAACAGTAATCACCAAGGAGACTTGAGTGATCTTGGCTTGTTCAAGGAAGGGCATGATGGGAATGACATGTGTGAAAGGGAGAGTAGTACAGTTGACATCAGGGAATGGGAGAGGAAATAAAGTGGGTCAAATGAAAGGATTGCATGGCAAGTTTGAGAGTTCAGCTGATACTGGGGAACACAACTCAGAAGTGGTTAGTAGCAATAGAAGTAGAGAAGGCAGATGGTTAGATTGATATATGGTTGGAGATTGCAGAACAAGTGCAGCAAAAAGGCACTGGGTAGAGGGGAATATCCTGGGGGTGAAATTTGTAGTGTATTCTAAGGGCTAAGCTGGATAAGAGTGGAAGATGAGACGGTTGGGAAGAGGTAGGTGTGACAAACAGGAAGAAAACAGAGGGCCAAGGGATTGGAAGTCCTAGAGAGCTAAGAGAGCATTTGTGATAGAAACAGGCAGAGAGAAAGCTAGAAGGACAAAAGTTTTCACTCTGAGAGTCTATACTGGAGTGTAAGACAGCATTGTTCAAACAGCTTTGGGTGATGTCAGGGTCCCTTGTTGAGGTAAAATGGAGGTGACGGTTGAGGAGATAATCAGGGAAGTGTAGTGTAAAATGGGGTATTAGGACTTCATCAAATTAAAAACATTTGTGCTTTAAAGGACACCATCAAGAATGTGAAAAGAGCCCTGGCCAGTGTGGCTCAGTTGGTTGGGTGTTGACATGTGCTGGTTCGATTCCTGGTCAGGGTACATGCCCGGGTTGTAGACTTAATCGATGGTATGGGGTGTGCAGGAGGCAGCTCATTGATGTCTCCCTCTCACATTGACGTTTCTCTCCCTCTCCCTTCCTCTCTTTCTCTAAAAAATTAAATTAAAAGAGTGTGACGAGACAACCCACAGAATGGGAGAAAATATTTGCAAATTATTTGTGTGATGAGGAACTTGTACCTAAAATATATAAAGAGCTTTTACAACTCAATGATAAAAGGATAACCAACCCAACTAAAAATAGGAAAAGATCTAAATAGACATTTTTCCAAAGACTATATACAAATGGTCAATAAGTACCTGAAAAGATGCTCAACATCATTAGCCACCAAGGAAATGCAAACCAAAACCACAATGAGATACCATATCACACCCATTAGAATGGCTGTAATCAAAGAAGTATATAATTAGCAGGTGTTGGCAAGGATATGGAGAAACTGCAACTCTAATGCACTGCTAGTGGAAATGTAAAATGGTGCAGCTGTTTTAGGAAATAGTTTGGCAGCTCCTTCAAGTGTTAAAATTAGAGTTACCATATGACCCAGCAATTTCTCTCCTAAGTATATACCCGAGAAATGAAAGCATATGTCAACACAAAAATTTACACACAAGTGTTCATAGTAACATTATTCAATAGCCAAAAGTGGAAACAACCCCAGATGTCCATCAACTGACAAATGGCTAAACAAAATGTGGTATATTCATACAATATTACAACATGGATGACCCTTGAAAACTTCATGCTAAGTGATGGGGACAGTCACAAAAGACTACTTATTATATGATATATGATTCTCTTTATACAAAATGCACAGAATATGTAAATCTATAGAGACACAAAGTAGATTAGTAGTTGCTGAAAGAAGATTAGGAGTTGGGAGTAATGGGGAGTGGCCAGCATTCTGTTAATGAAATTGAACAGAAGAGAACAATAGAATAGAACCAAGTAGAATAGGATAGAATAGAATAGATCTTTACATCTCAGCTCAGGTGTCATTTCCTCAGGAAGTCCTTCCTAACTAGGTCAAATTCCCCTTTCTTGGGACCTGTCCTTTGTAACACTAAGCACAGTTGAAAGTTTGCATTTATTTGTATGATGATTGGGTGGATGTTGGGATCCCAGGGTGTGAATATAAATCCATTGCATCTCCAGCACCTAGCCCAGTGCCTGGCACACAGTAGGTGATTTGTAAATATCTGGGAAGGAAGGAAGAAAGGTAGAAAGGAAAGAAGGAAGGAAGGAACTGCTAAATTGGGGGTCAAAGTTCTAGATGAAAAGAACAGAGTAACCTAGAGAGAAAGGAATAAAACAGGGGAATGTACTAGAGGTCTCAAAAATAAAGGTTTCTAAGACCATGTTTTCAAACTGGGGGTCACAACACATTAGTGAGTTTGTGAAAATGATATACTAAGTTGAGGCCAGCATTTTTTAAATGAAATTAAACAAATAGAAAATATCAGCGTCTATTATACATATCAAGAGTGGTTGAGATTCTATTGCAGTGAAACTGGGCGGGAATGCTAGAATGGGCTGTTATCCAAGGGAAAAGTGAAAGGAAAGGAAAGGAACAGCTGAAGTCTTGGGCTTCGATGGGTGGATAAGAAGTAAAACGGACCGGCTGTAGGAAATAACCATTGGCTTCCGGAGGGACCTGGTAGTCAACCCGTTGGGACCAATGGCCATTTGGTAGTTCTAGGTTAACTGTGGTGTTACAAGCTGATGATGGGAGGTGGCCTATTGTTATATTGCCCTGTGACCTTGTAAAGCATAAAGGGGCTTTGGGTGATTAGTGGGGTCTACAGAGTGATAGGACCTGTGACCGGGGTAGAGGAAGGAGCTACCTTAGTAAGAGACTGAATATAAGTACAGAAAAAAAGGGAGGCTTGACTTTGCCTGGGCTGTAGAATAATTACATTGAAGGGTGGGACCATGGGGTATGCCCTGATAGTTTAGTTTCAGGTGGAGTAGTTAGGAATACCTGATAAGGGCCTAGCCATCGGGCTGTACATTATTTGATGGATGGATTGCTTTAGAAGGACCCAGTCCCTGGCTGTTGAGGAGTAGGGGGGATATTTCCTGTAAAAGGTTGAGGGAGCACCTGATCAGCATGTTCTCTCAGTAACTGTGGGATGAGATTTAAAATAGTGACATAAGCCCTAGTTGGTTTGGCTCAGTGGATAGAGCATCGGCCTGCAGACTAAAGGGTCCCAGGTTCGATTCCGGCTGAGGGCACATGCCTGGGTTGTGCAGGAGGGGCGTGCAGGAGGCAGCCAATCAATGATTCTCTCTCATCATTGATGTTTCTATCTCTCTCTCCCTCTCCCTTCCTCTCTGAAATCAATAAAAATATATTAAAAAATAAAATAAAATGGGGACGTAGTCTCCTAGAAGGGTCTCTGTGGAAGGGAAGTTTCCTAATAAGAAGGGGCCATACATGAGTTCAAAGGGACTAAGAAAGGAGGCTGTGCAGGGGGTTGTCCTGATGCAAATAAGAGCTAGAGGTAAGAGAGTAGTCCAAGGTTCTTTAGTTTTGAGAGTTAATTTAGTTAGGTGAGACTTAATTAAGGAATTCACCTTTTTACCTTGCCTGAAGATTGGGGCCAGTAGAGGGGGTATAAGTTCCACTTCATGTTCAGAGTGGAGGAGACCTGTTGAGTTATTTGAGATATCAAAGCAGGTCCATTATCTGATTGTAATGAGGTGGCTAGGCTGAATCTGGAAATGATATGCTGAATGAGAGCTTGTGTGACCTCGGAGGACTTTTCAGATGCAGTGGGAACGCTTCCACCCAGCCTGAGAAGGTAATCTACTAGGGTTAAGAGATATTTGGTTCTTTTATTTTTTAAATATTTTTATTGATTTCAGAGAGGAAGGGAGAGGGAGAGAGAGATTGAAACATCAGCGATGAGAGAGACTCATGAATCGGCTGCCTCCTGCACACCCCACCCTGGGGATCAAGCCTGCAACCCGGGCATGTGCCCTGACTGGGAATCGAACCATGCCCTCCTGGTTCATAGGTCGACACTCAACCACTGAGCAACACTGGCGGGTGATATTTGGTTCTTTTAATAGCTGGCATGTGCGTGAAGTCAATTTGCCAGTCTTGTTCAGGGAATTGGCACCTTGCCTGATGAGTGGGGAAAGAAGAAGGTCTAACCTGTCCTTGGCGAGATACTGAGTAACAAGTAGAACAGGTTTTGGTAATATCTTGCAGCAGGGAAGCTAGGCTAAGACATGTGATGAGGGGTATTAGTCATTGTAAAAGCGGTTTGTATCCTATATGTAAGGAATTGTGAATAGCCTATAAGATATTGCAGGCCTGTCCCTGGGGAAGGATATATTGTTCCTGAAATTTTAACCATGGATCTTCCTGAGTGGCCCAAAGACTAATAGGGGCTGAAATTCCTCTGGAGTGTATTTGAGTGTTACATGAGGTATAGCTAAGAGTTGGGGAGATGGAGGCTTCCTCTGAGCTGCTGCCATGGCCTCCTGGTCTGCTTTGTTATTTCTCTGTATTACGGGATCATTCCTGACTTGGTGTCCTTTGCAGTGTATGACCTTTAAGAAGGCTAGAAAAGGAGAGAGGTTCCTAAATACCAAGCAGGAAGACCTGTTGAGGCTTTCAATGATAGTGTCAAGGACTGTGAATGAGCAGTGGAAATAAATAAATGAGGTCTAGGCTCCAATCTAAGGATTTAAGCAACAGGAGAGAGCCTGGGTGGGGTTGCTTTAGGTCCGTGGTTGGCAAACTGCGGCTCGCGAGCCACATGCGGCTCTTTGGTCCCCTTGAGTGTGGCTCTTCCACAAAATACCATGGCCTGGGCAAGTCTATTTTGAAGAAGTGGCATTAGAAGAAGTTTAAGTTAAAAAAATTTGGCTCTCAAAAGAAATGTCAATCGTTGTACTGTTGATATTTGGCTCTGTTGACTAATGAGTTTGCCGACCACTGCTTTAGGTTAATAGGAGAAAAGGGGTCCCTTCGGACATCAGGGGTTTGTCCTGACTCACTGGACAAACTTTTCTACAACTTTCACAAACCTTCTTTTTTTTTTTAAATTATATTTTATTGATTTTTTACAGAGAGGAAGGGAGAGGGATAGAGAGTTAGAAACATCGATGAGAGAGAAACATCGATCAGCTGCCTCTTGCACACCCCCTATTGGGGATGTGCCCGCAACCAAGGTACATGCCCTTGACCGGAATCAAACCCGGGACCTTTCAGTCTGCAGGCTGATGCTCTATCCACTGAGCCAAACCGGTTTCGACTCACAAACCTTCTTACCCATTCACAAATAACCCATTTTAGCCAAAAAGTAAACAGCCAGCATTTATAGATTTTCTGTAACAAAAGCTAAAATCAGGTGAACTTAAAACTTGTTGAAATATTTAGATGTTTATCATTTAACCCAGCAATCCTCCAAAGACTTTGGAAAATTATGTGTAGGCCTATGAGGCTGGAGAAAAAGTGGAGGGAGGAGGGAGCAGGCCTGCAGCCTGTTCTAGGACTGAGTTTCCAGCCCTCCAGCCGCTTGGATTTAAAACTGCCACATTTTTCCTTAGAGATAACATGTGAAGGGTTAGGTGATAATGAGTTCTGCTTCTGACAGTAGCAGGACTGTTAAGTATGCGTTTGCAGTTTTGCAGTAAAGAAAGTTGTTCTTTGGGAAAAGGGGGTGAGAAGGCGTTGAGGTGAGAGCAGTTTTTCAGAGCATTAAAGGGGGTCTAAAGGCTCAGTGAAAAATACACAAGGTGACAAAACAAGCCAGAGGAAAATCATTTGGGCAAAAATTGAAAAAGGATCCCCAGTCAAATTTATAGAAAATATTCCTTTATTAACTTTTGGTCGAGAATATGTTTGTATATTTTCAGAAAACAACTCCGAGACCATGTGAATTCTAGCAAGAGAGGAATCGACAGGACTACTCCAGCCATGAAGACAGAAGAGAAGCAGTCCAGAGACGGAAGACGCTGATGTGGCCTTCCCATACTAGCAGTTAGCAGCTGTGCATCACTGCAGATTGCCCAGGACCAAACCAGACAGAGTCGGACCTGCATTACCACCATTTGTCCACCATCCAGAACTGAAATGTCAGTGCTGACATGTACACATAAGGAACTGTTAGACATTGAAATTGGGTCTCAAAAGAACTGTTGGCCCAGAAAGAAACTCACTACAGACCGATTCATTTGCCTGTCACCATAACCATTATTGCTTGTCTCATTTTCGGTTCTTATAAGTGTATTTCTAATAGCACATGATCTCACTCATCTAGGGGAAATAATGAACAACATGGACTGATGAACAAGAACAGACCCAGGAACAAGGAGGCATGGATCAGGGGGGTGGGGGCATGTGTGGGGAGGGGGGTGGGATGGAAATGGGGGGACGAGGACAAATATGTGATAGCTTAATCAATAAAGAAATTTTTAAAAAAATAATAAAGGCTCAGTGAAGATTCCCTTCGCTGTGTCATAGAGGGGCTTTGTGAGAAGACTAACGTTGGAAACCCAGAGGTGAAAGTATCCAGTGAGCTCGAGAAAGGAGAGTATCTCTTGTCTAGAGGAGGGGACAGTCATGGAGGAGATAAGGTGTTTACTGTCTGAGGTAATGGCTCGGCTTTGTGGGTTGAGAGAGTGAAACTGAGGTAGGTGACTGTGGTTTGGGACAACTGGGCTTTATGAGGGGATGCATGGTAGCCCTGGCTGGGCACTGAGGTAGAATGAGAAAAGAGTGAATGGGGCTATTTAGTAAGATGTAGTGTAGAGGTGAGGTGGCTAATGGCTGTGAGACTAATCCATCAACCCCCATAATAGAGACTGAGGAGTGGACAAGGGTCCCAGTGAATTTGGGGAGGGCAGAATAAGTGACCCCAGTATCAGTTAAAAAGGAGATTGGCTTACCTGCCACTACAATCATTACCCGAGGCTCTGTCCTAGTGATGTAAGTCTGGGGGCCCTGTTAGGGCTTGGGCAGCTTCAGTCTGCAGTGGCCAGTCCCAGTAGGCCTGGGAACTCCAAACTGGATCCAGAGGGTGGCCTTGCTGGACTGGCTGAGGTCCGACCTGGAGGGGCCAGACTACAGTCTGATTTCCAGTGGCCTTCCCTTGGGCAGGGCCCAGATGGGGGTCTTGGGTTTGGGTAGGACTTAGCTCAGTGTCTTTCCTTGCTGCATTTGAAGCATGGGCCCGGAGGAGGCTTAGCCCCTGACTTACCCTTAGTTGGAGGACCGGCACTTGGTTTGGGGTTCATGAGAGTGGTGGCTAGGAGCTGAAAGGCCTTTGTCTGGGCCTCAGCCTTGGCCTGATCTCACCTTTGTTTTTGGATTTGGGTCTCCTTGTTTCTATTATTAAAGACCTTAAAGGCCAGGCTAATGAGGTCTTTTTGAGGGGTTTGTGGACCTGTGTCTATTTTTCGAAGTTTATGCATATGTCGGGGGCTGATTGGGATATAAAATGGGTGTTCAGAGGAAGGGTTCCCTCTGGGAAGGTGGGGTCTCAGGCGGTCAATTTCTGTAAGGCCTCGGTGAGGCAGGAGAGGAAGAGAGCTGGGTTTTCGTCAGGGTCCTGAGTGATTTCATTAAGTTTGTCATAGTTGACTGCCTTATGGGAAGCCTTTTTGAGTCTGGCAATGAGACAGATGATCATAAGGCTATGAAGCCATAAGGCTATGAAGCCAGCACCCTGGAGAATTAACCTGATAGTCCTACCTCGGGTCAGTTCAGGGGACACCGTCAGCGCCAACCTGGTTGGCTGCCCCATCCTCTCTATGGAGGGCATGGCATGGTCCTGAGCTGTTAGCCACACTCGCTCCTTCTCCTCTGGGGTGAAAGAGGAGGATAGGATGACATAGATGTCGTGCCATGTCAGGTCATAGGACTGGGTCAGGTACTCAAATTCCTTAGTAAAGGTGGTCAGGTCGATGGAAAAAGACCTTAGTCTTTTTTCAATCTGGGAAAGCTCAGACATAGAGAATGGGACATGGACTCAGACTATGCCCTCAGTTCTTGCTATGTTCCTCAGGAGTAGAATGGGAGCAGGAATAGAAGTGGCTGTTGAGGAAGGTGGTCTTTGGGTGGCCTGAGAGCGCATGTTAGGTGGGGAAAAGGCTGTATTGGAACTCGTGTTCTCAGGATTTGGTCTCTGAGGGGCCGGGAGAGAAGGTGGTTGCTCTTTAAGAAGGTCTGGGTTTTGGGAATCTACTACAGGTGATGGAGGGGGCCCATATGGGGGTGGAGGTCAGTTGTCTGCTGGGTTAAAAGTAGATTCAGAATCAGAAGTGTTAGGGGTATGATATTTTGTGTGAAGGAGAAGAATCTGATGGGTAGAACAGGACTGACAGAGAGAGGGTCCAAACCGAAGGGTGAAAAAGGCCTGGACGTAGGGAATCTGACCATTTTCCATTGTGGTGATAGCAATGATCTAAATCGCGCTCATTATCTAGTTTATATTGTGGCCAAACAGTGTTACAAAAGAAACTGAGGTGCTTGGGCCTGATCTCCCCTGTGAGTCTAAGGCGTTTTAGGGGGTGTGGAGGGAGTGTTCCCCATGATAAGGAGAATAAGTGTGGCCCACAAGAGAGGAGGGTGAGTGACAGACCACAAGTCCAAAGGTGACTGTTTAGGGCAGGCATGCCCACCACTAAACAAACCACCATGAGAAACAAGGGGCAGCCCTCTGGACTGGGCATCCCCAGTTCAGAAGGACTCAAGGCCAAAGAGCCCAGGAGCCTTCTGGCCTAGCGCTAGGACTTTCGAGAAGTCAGTGAGAGAGAGTGGGCAGAAGACTCAAGACAAGAGAAATTATGGAATGTCACTCACCTAGAGAAGATTGGCCGGTGTGGGATGGAGGGTCAGCAATGGAGAAGGAGAGGTTCCTGATCCGGCGTCCTCCTTGGCTGGTTCCAGAGGGCCTGTAAGGGAGGGAGGCCTAATTGAGGCCAGTCGATCCTGTCACTCAAGTATGATTCTGAGGTAAGCCCAGGATGAGCTGAGCTGCCTACCGCTCTCTGAGTAGCAAAGTTGGGGTGACTGAAGCCAGGACAATGGCTCCCCTTCCCTGTGGGACCCTCCTGGGTTTTCAGCACCAAATGTTAGGGTCACCAAAGGAGGAATGCACGAAGCCAAAGTGATAAGGGATTATACTAGAGGCTTGGTGCACAAAAATTCATGCATTTGGGTGGGGCGGGGCGGTCCCTCAGCCTGGCCTGCACCCTCTCTCAGTCCGGGAGCCCTCAGGGGCCTAAGCCGCAGTCTGGCCTCCCTCTGCAGGAGGTGACCGGCAGGCTGATTGGGGGTCAGCGCTGGCCGGTGAGCAGCCAGCCCTGCCCCCCCAATCGCCCCTCCACCACCACCAGTTGCCACCTCTGCCCTCTGATCACCGTGCCTTCCCTCTGCCTCTTGGCACCCACCTTGGCTGGCCCGCTTGCCGGCGCCCCCCCCCCCCATTCCACAGTTCGGTCATTTTGCATATTAGGCTTTTATTATATAGGATTAGGTCATCTGGAAAACCAGATGGGCTGAGCCCCAAAATGGCACCAGTACCCAGAGATGGGCAATCAGAGGTTTTTAAAGGACTCTAGGTGGGCTCTTTTGGCAGGGAATTCTCTGGGTGGGTCGGATCCTGGGAAAGTCTGGAGGGGAAAGATAATGGTCTTAGCAAGTGGAATGTGGTTTAAGCGAGAGGGAATCTCGGTTGTGAAATGGTCCGAAGGTCAGTTCCCAGGGGAGGGGATATAGATTCAATTATTTGATTAGACCTAACAACGCTCAGCCACTGAGCCAAACCGGCTGGGCAGTACCTTATTTGATGAAACACTAGAGAGCCCAATTTAGACTGATCTTTTCAGAGTTTTTAACAAAGTCTTCCTTTGTACTTCTGCAACAGGTGGCTCTTTCCTTGGAGCCAGCCCCAGGCAGTGGTATCTGGTGACTATTTAACAATAGGCTCTATGGAAGTGAGGGTGTGGGGGTGGCTGTGGACCCAATTTGTAGCATTTGCCATTTCTGTGGTGTGAATAATTCCATCACCGCTGATTGCAGGCTCCCAACTTGATGTCACCAGATGCAGAGTTGGGAAGACGTGAGTGCAGGGAGCTCCTCTGAACTAGAAGCAGATGGATCCACGTCACTGGCCCCAAGACACATGGAACCCTACCTGAGGGCAGTGTTCTATGCACTCGAACTGATAATGTTTATAGGATATTTGATTTATATGTATGCTGCTAGTAAAGTATTTTCACAATTACTGAACATGTTTGAAGAACACACCTAAATGCAATAACTTCAGAAATGGAACAAAACCAATAATTACATTATTTACCTCTATCCTAGATCTGTATGGCACCTTCTCATTAAATTGCTCTCTTGATCAGACAACCTGCAGGGTTTTGCTCTTCTTTTTGCCTTGTGTCAGCTATTATTTTAATGACTAAAATACCAAGTAAGCATTCGCAAGAAAAAACTACTCTGTAATTTTATTTATTGACTCTCTTGATGATCTTACTGACTCAGATCTTGGGAAACTCCCTTTTGGTGGGACTGTAAAAGCAAAGATCAAATTTTTTTTTTAATGTGAAAGAACGTTCACCACAAATGGAATCGCTGAGAATATGGATCCTTTATCAAGGATATGTTTGAAGAGTTTAAAAACGCTTCCACAAATAAAATTTTTTACTTTATGTCAGAGGTAACACATGGGAGGTGGTATTTGGGAGACAAATTTTAGAAATTGATGGTGGTTTTTTTTGTTTTGTTTTTTTTGGTTGTCACAATGATCTGGGGGGGGGGGTATTATTGACATTTAAAGGGTGAAGCCCAATCATGCTAGAATTGGAAATAGTCCCATGTTCCAAGTGACCTTGTAATGTCCTTCTGAACCTTCATGTAAGTGAAATAAGCACCTAATTTCCCAGGAACGCAAGCATAGTATGACTGGAAGGATGCTTGCATTTCATCGTGCTTAGAACTTTCCAGGAGTTGTTCGCTATGTTGGGAAGTCATAGCAAACGGGCAGTACAGATTTTGTAATGTGTTGCTACTAAAGTGCATCTGTGTCAGTCTCTGTCTCGAGCTGTCACTCCCAGTGATGCGATCTATCTTACCTTATAATAGAGAAACATGCAAATTGACCGCACCTCCGCTATGCCCATGATTGGGCCTGCCAGAGGCTGGGGGCGGGACTCCAGGTGGCCCATCCGGCCGTTGGGAAGACCAAGATGGCTGCCGGCAATCCAGTAAGTTCCGGGGGTCTGAATGGCGATCGCCACCAGCGGGGCGTGTCCGGGCCGAGCCCGGCGCTCCCCGGGCTGTCAGCATGGCGATCGCCACCCGGGGGGGCGTGTCCGGGCCGAGCCCGGCGCTCCCCGGGGTGTCAGCATGGCGATCGCCACCCTGGGGGGCGGGTCCGCTCCGAGCCCGGCGCTCCCCGGGGTGTCAGCATGGCGATGGCCACCGGGGGAGTGGGTCCTGGCCGAGCCCTCCCGGGGTGTCAGCATGGCGATCGCCACCCGGGGGGCGGGTCCGCTCTGAGCCCGGCGCTCCCCGGGGTGTCAGCATGGCGATCGCCAACCGGGGGGGCGGGTCCGCTCAGAGCCCGGCGCTCCCCGGGGTGTCAGCATGGCGATTGCCACCCGGGGGGGGCGGGTCTGGGCCGAGCCCGGCGCTCCCGGGGGTGTCAGCATTGCGATCGCCACCCGGGGGGCGGGTCCGGGCCGAGCCCTCCCCGGGGTGTCAGCATGGCGATCGCCACCCGGGGGGGCGGGTCCGCTCCGAGCCCGGCGCTCCCCGGGGTGTCAGCATGGCGATGGCCACCGGGGGAGTGGGTCCTGGCCGAGCCCTCCCGGGGTGTCAGCATGGCGATCGCCACCCGGGGGGCGGGTCCGCTCCGAGCCCGGCGCTCCCCGGGGTGTCAGCATGGCGATTGCCACCCGGGGGGGCGGGTCCCGGCCGAGCCCGGCGCTCCCGGGGGTGTCAGCATGGCGATCGCCACCCGGGGGGCGGGTCCGGGCCGAGCCCTCCCCGGGGTGTCAGCATGGCGATCGCCACCCGGGGGGGCGGGTCCGCTCCGAGCCCGGCGCTCCCCGGGGTGTCAGCATGGCGATCGCCACCCGGGGGGCGGGTCCGGGCCGAGCCCTCCCCGGGGTGTCAGCATGGCGATCGCCACCGGGGGAGTGGGTCCGGGCCGAGCCCTCCCCGGGGTGTCAGCATGGCCATCGCCACCCGGGGGGGCGGGTCCGCTCCGAGCCCGGCGCTCCCCGGGGTGTCAGCATGGCGATCGCCACCCGGGGGGGCGGGTCTGGGCCGAGCCCGGCGCTCCCGGGGGTGTCAGCATTGCGATCGCCACCCGGGGGGCGGGTCCGGGCCGAGCCCTCCCCGGGGTGTCAGCATGGCGATCGCCACCCTGGGGGGCGGGTCCGCTCCGAGCCCGGCGCTCCCCGGGGTGTCAGCATGGCGATCGCCACCCGGGGGGCGGGTCCGGGCCGAGCCCGGCGCTCCCCGGGGTGTCAGCATGGCGATCGCCACCCTGGGGGGCGGGTCCGCTCCGAGCCCGGCGCTCCCCGGGGTGTTAGCATGGCGATGGCCACCGGGGGAGTGGGTCCTGGCCGAGCCCTCCCGGGGTGTCAGCATGGCGATCGCCACCCGGGGGGCGGGTCCGCTCCGAGCCCGGCGCTCCCCGGGGTGTCAGCATGGCGATCGCCACCCGGGGGGGGCGGGTCCGCTCCGAGCCCGGCGCTCCCCGGGGTGTCAGCATGGCGATCGCCACCCGGGGGGGCGGGTCCCGGCCGAGCCCGGCGCTCCCGGGGGTGTCAGCATGGCGATCGCCACCCGGGGGTGCGGGTCCCCTCCGAGCCCGGCGCTCCCCGGGGTGTCAGCATGGCGATCGCCACCCGGGGGGGGCGGGTCCGCTCTGAGCCCGGCGCTCCCCGGGGTGTCAGCATGGCGATCGCCACCCGGGGGGCGGGTCCGGGCCGAGCCCTCCCCGGGGTGTCAGCATGGCGATCGCCACCGGGGGAGTGGGTCCGGGCCGAGCCCTCCCCGGGGTGTCAGCATGGCCATCGCCACCCGGGGGGGCGGGTCCGCTCCGAGCCCGGCGCTCCCCGGGGTGTCAGCATGGCGATCGCCACCCGGGGGGGCGGGTCCCGGCCGAGCCCGGCGCTCCCGGGGGTGTCAGCATGGCGATCGCCACCCGGGGGGCGGGTCCGGGCCGAGCCCTCCCCGGGGTGTCAGCATGGCGATCGCCACCCGGGGGGCGGGTCCGCTCCGAGCCCGGCGCTCCCCGGGGTGTCAGCATGGCGATCGCCACCGGGGGGGCGGGTCCCGGCCGAGTCCGGTGCTCCCCGGGGTGTCAGCATGGCGATCGCCACCCGGGGGGCGTGTCGGGGCCGAGTGGCGATCGCCACCCTAGAGGGCGGGTCCGGGCTGAGCCCGGCGCTCCCCGGGGTGTCAGCATGGCGATCGCCACCCGGGGGGGCGGTCCGGGCCGAGCCCGGCGCTCCCCTGGGTGTCCGCATGGTTATCGCCACAGGGGGCGGTGTGTCCGGTCCGAGCCCGGCGCTCCCCGGGGTGTCAGCAGGGCGATCGCCACCCGGGGGGCGTGTCCAGGTGGAGCCCGGGGCTCCCTGGGTGTCCGCATCCATGGCCACCGGGGGGGCGTGTCCTGTCCGAGCCAGGCGCTGCCGTGTGTCCCGGGTGGCCATCGCCACCCTGGGGGGGCGATTCGGGCGGAGCCATGCGTTCAGGGGGCATCCGGGGGCCATTGCCACCCTAGGTTGGGCGTGGCAGGACTCGCCCAGCCCCTCCCAGGGTCCCTGGGAACATTGCAGGCATGTGGTTGCTGAGACCCAGACCAGGCCTCTGGCCACAGATTCATAGCTTTGCAGAGACCTAGGGCAGGGATCTGCTTCATCTGCAGAGAGACGGAGGTTCTATAGTGCCCCCAAGATGTGGGTGGGCCCAGCCACGGGTCAAGGGGCATGGAAGGACTCCTGGCAGAGGGGCAAGGACCCTCACTCCTGAGGCGGGGGTTGAGGGATGGAGCCACCTCAGTGGAGGGGTGCTGCACTGCAGGGTACTGGACTGACTGACGTGATTCAGAGAAGCTCCCAGTGCTAATGGGCCTCGCTCAGGCGGCCTTCACACTTCAGAGGCAGTGACTACTGCTCCTGCCTTCACCCAAAAGCAAGCTCGCTACACCCTGCCCCATAGCAGAGCATGCCTAGGCAGTGAGTGGGACGCCTTCCACCTGCTTCGGAGAAGGCGGGGCAGTAAAGAATGGGGGGAGAGGAAAGAATGTGGAGCATCTGCAATGAAGAGGTGCTTGAGAAAGAGGCTGGGAAGCCTGACTGGAAGGTTTGTTCTGTTTGCTGGGCCGCTGCCCCTTAGGAAGAGCAAAAAGCATGGCTCTGAGGGCTTCCTGTGTGCTCTGAGGGCTTCCTGAGTCAAGTTCCACAGCCAACTGGAATTGGCCTCAGTTTCCTGGTCTGTAAAATGGATGAAGCGTGTCCCAGTGCCTTCACTGAGCTTTGATGGCCAATTGAGATATTATATAAAGAAAATGAGGGAAGAAGTGAGAAAGAAAAGGACGGACAAAAAAACACAAAAGAAAGACTGAAAGGAACCTGTAAACCCATTGTCACTTAAATAGGGAATATAGTCAATAGTGTTGTAATGATGGTATGATGCCAGGTGGGTACTAGAAATATCGGGGAACACTTTGTAAAGTATATGATTGTCTAACCACTATTCTGTAACTAATATAAAACCTGAAACCAATACAAAATAATGTTGAATGTAAAGAAATGAAAATTGGAGTGAAATTTTTATAAATTTCAAAGTTTAAATAAAAGCTGTAAAGGAAGGAAGGGGAGAATAAAAAGTGTTTTTCATTTTGCCACTTCATTAAAAAGACAGTTGTCTTTATGTGATGCTTTTATACTTTTCTAAGTCATTATCTCATTTTAATTTCCAGGCAACTTAAAGACAAGGTAAGTATTCCCTCCACTATTCAAAGAAAGGAAATCTTGGTGTCTGGTCCTAATGATTCAATCGTCAAGCCCTTATTGTAAAGCAGGGTTAGTAAAATTTTCTGTGCAGGGTCATATCTATACTAATAAAAGCCTTGGGGGTGATCAGGCCAGCAGGGGAGGGTATTTGGGGGCAATCAGGCCCGCAGAGGAGCAGTTAGGGGTCAATCAGGCAGGTAGGTGAGCGGTTAGGAGCCAGCAGTCCCGGATTGTGAGAAGAATGTCCAACTGCAGGATTAGGCCCGATTCCTGTGTGGAATCGGGCCTAATCCTGCAGTTGGACATCCCCCGAGGGGTCCCATATTAGAGAGGGTGCAAGCTGGGCTGAGGGACACCCTCCCCAGTGCACGAATTTCGTGCACCGGGCCCCTAGTGATTAGTATAAGCATCTGTCTACTTTGCTGTCTTCTAGCATTGTGATGTCTGAGGTTTACATTTTGAGGTGCATGATATTTTATGATAAATTACTTTTGTTTTTCCTTTCTACTAGGCCATTACATTGATTTTTTTTTTATACAATGATGTGTAAGGGTATGTGGTATCACCTATGAATTTCTTTTCAGATAAGTACAGGAAGACTGATAAATATAGACTATATTATAATAGGGATCGGTGGGTCTGAGACTACTGATCTAAATAGCTATCTTTAGCATTATATGACAATACCATTTATGCTTCCAAGACTGCCAGTGTATCATATTCCCTTGGCTTTAAGATTGTTCAGTTCTGCCCCAGCCACTACCATTTGTGGTTTAAAGTCACAATTTTATCCATCTTTTTTTTTTTTTTTTTTTTGCTGTTTCCTTATTGGCTCTTTCTTTTAAATTTTTTTTATCTTTATTGTTGAAAGTATTACAGATATTTCCCCCCTTCTCTCTATTGACCCTTTCTAGCCCACACCCCCTTTAATCCATCTTCTTGATGAGTACTTCCAGTTTTGCCATTTGTTCCTCGGAACATTCTTGAAAAAAGGACATAATCACAAAGTCCAGTGGGTACAATCTTTGAGGCAGTTGTAAAATGAAGTGAGCCCAAATTTCCGTGAGTTTCGAATTGTCCCCTGAGAAATTTGGAGGCAAGTATTAACAAGCACATCTATTTCACCTCACGCCATGCATATTGACAATAAACACCCTGGTAAGAAAATAAGCAGTTAGTGCTATGCACATAGTTACAAAAAAATAAATATATACTCTGAGCTGGATTCAAATACGAACCTAGAGTTCATGTTGTCAACACAGTGGATGAGAAAAAAATGCATCATCAGTGAATAAACCTGTAATGAATACGCAGGGTTAACCTTTGGCAAGATTGCAAAGTAGCTGGCTTAGTTTCCAGCACCTTCCATCTTCTTTCCGCGGAGCCCTTTTCTTCCCTCAGCACCTCTCACAACCACAAGCCTAAGGCTCTCAGTCAACGGGCAATTAGCAAGCATTTTTTTAGCTACTTCTACTGTATGCCAGGCAATGTGGTAGGCGTGGTGAAATCTTTTTCTGATTTAAAAAAAAATTGATTTGAGATGAGATGAGAGAGAGAGAGAGGAGAGAGAGGGAGAGAGAGAGAGGAAGGAGAGGAGAGAGAGAGAGAGAGAGAGAGAGAGAGAGAGAGAGAGAATTTGTTGTTCCACCTGTTTATGCATTCATTGGTTGATTCCTGTATGTGCCCTGACCTGGGATGTATCCTGCAACCTTGATGTATCCAGAAGATGCTCTAACCCAGTGGTCGGCAAACTCATTAGTCAACAGAGCCAAATACCAACAGTACAACGATTGACATTTCTTTTGAGAGCCAAATTTTTTAAACTTAAACTTCTTCTAACGCCACTTCTTCAAAATAGACTCGCCCAGGCCGTGGTATTTTGTGGGAGAGCCACACTCAAGGGGCCAAAGAGCCGCATGTGGCTCGCGAGCCGCAGTTTGCCGATCATGGTTCTAACCAATTGAGCCACTCGGCCAGGGCTCTTTTTCTGATTTGAAGGAGTCTCCCTGTCAGAAGGGAAGGGGTCTGCTCAACCTTTTTTCCCTTACTAACTCTAGAATCTTTTTAAAAGCAGGTGAGCTTTTTATAGAGATCAGGATAGTGGTTATCTTGGACAAGGAGGAGTGACTGGGAATGGGCACGAGCGCTTCTAGGGCGCTGGTAATGGTGTATTTCTTCTTTTATTGTAGTCAAAATATATATCATAAAATTCACCTTAACTGTTTCTAATTGTGCAGTTCAGTAGTGTTAAATACACTCACATTGTTGTAAATCATCTCCAGAATGTTTTCTTCTTGCGAAACTGAAATTATACCTATTAAACACCAACTCCCCATTCTCCCTCCTCCCAGCCCCTGGTAACCCATGCAAGTATAATGGTGATTCTACAGCTTATTTCTATGAATTTGACTAGTTTGGATACCTCATGTGCGTGGAATGAGTCAGTATTTAGTCTTTTGTGACTGATTTGCTTCATTTAGCATAATGTCTCCAAGATGCAACCAGGAGGTCACAGTTTGATTCCCAGTCAGGGCACATGCTTGGGTTGTGGGCTCGATCCCCAGTGTGGGGCCTGCAGGAGGCAGCTGATTAACGATTCTCTCTCATCACTGATGTTTTTTTTTTTTTTTTTTTTTTTATTTTTTTTTTAAATATATATTTTATTGATTTTATTACAGAGAGGAAGGGAGAGGGATAGAGAGCTAGAAACATCGATCAGCTGCCTCCTGCACACTCCCCACTGGGGATGTGCCCGCAACCAAGGTACATGCCCTTGCCCGGAATCGAACCTGGGACCCTCCAGTCCGCAGGCCGATGCTCTATCCACTGAGCCAAACCGGTTTCGGCTCATCACTGATGTTTCTATTCTCTCTCTCCCTCTCCCTTCCTCTCTGAAATCAATAAAAATATATATTTTTTAAAAAGATGCATTCATATTGTAGCACATGACAGGATTTCATCCCTAATGTTATATGTCTTCTTCATCTGGGTCCTGGTTACAAGGGTATGTTCACTTGGGGAACATTTATCCAGCTGTGCACTTATTAACTGGATACACTTCTGTATGCATATTGTACATCTAAAGAAGAGTTTACTTAAAAAAGTAGATGAAGATAAAATTTTAAGATCAATACTGCTATTTCTACTAAGGTATTAGTAACTCATGGTGTTAATGTTGCCTTGGGCTGTGTTAGAAGTCCGGGTTAGAGAAGGCAGTGCTTAACTCAAAGGACTATTTGCTGAGGGCAGAACCTCCAAAGAGACGGCTTCAGATAGGCCCTCTTCAAATGTCACTTGAAAACAAGACTCTGAGCCCCTTTATAGAGAAGAACATCACAATCACAAATCACTAAAACAGAATACCCCCAAATAAAAGCAGAAGGTGAAGAAAAAACTGTCCTTAAAGAGGAGTATGAAATTGGGAAGAGAGCCCATTAAAATAAAATTTTAGAAAGAATAAAACAAAGTTGGAAGAAGATAGTCATGTAGGATTGCCAGATTTACCAAAAAAGGAAAAGAAAAAATAATATAAGATACCCAGTAAAATTTGAATTCCAAATAATCAACAAACAAGTTTTGAAAGTGAAAATATGCTCCGAGTAGTGCCTGGGACATGCTCGTACTAAAAATATACTTGTTGTTTATCTGAAATTCAAATTTCACTGGCCATTCGGCATTTTACCTGGCAATCTGTGGTGCGGGGGAAGAAGGAAGGAGATATACAGGCACTGATGCCCCCCCAATTGAAAATCTGGGTACAGCTTTTGACTCCCCCTCAGAAACTTAACTACTAATAAATAGCCTGTTGTTGACCAGAAGCCTAATCGATAACAGAAACACTCAATTAACACATATTTTGTATGTTATGTGTATTACATATTGGATTCTTACAATAAAAGAAGATAGAGAAAACAAAAGGTTATTAACAAAATCATAAGAGCCCTGGCATGGCACCTCAGTTGGTTAGAGCCGTGGTCGGCAAACTGCGGCTCGCGAGCCACATGCGGCTCTTTGGCCCCTTGAGTGTGGCTCTTCCACAAAATACCACGGCCTGGGCGAGTCTATTTTGAAGAAGTGGCGTTAGAAGAAGTTTAAGTTTAAAAAATTTGGCTCTCAAAAGAAATGTCAATCGTTGTACTGTTGATACTTAGCTCTGTTGACTAATGAGTTTGCCCACCACTGGGTTAGAGCATCGTCCTGATGCACCAAGGTTGTAAGTTTGATCCTTGGTCAGAGCACATTTAAGAATCAACCAATGGATGAATAAGTAAGTGTAACAACAAATTCTCTCTCTCTCTCTCTCTCTCTCTCTCTCTCTCTCTCTCTCTCTCAAGATTAATCAATCAAATCATAAGGAAGAGAAAATACATTTATTGTATTTACTGAAAAACACCTGTGTATAAGTAAACCTGCACGGTTCAAACCCATATTGTTCAAGTGTCAACTGTAATCATAAGGAACATGAAAAATGTATTGAAAAGCCAGATTCTTTGACAAGTACCTAGTATTGAATAATGGTCCTTGCCCTAAGTGAGGGAAAGAAATTTCCACACTAGGATTAAGATTTTGCAATTAATAAAGAATTAGGGGACTTCTCTTGAATGTCTTGCTAGGGCTTTGGAGTTTAAACCAAATCCTGTCCCATTCACTGTTTTCCGGAGAGCTGGGTGACAACTGCCTAGGATAGTGTTGTGTGGGCTGCAGACAGGAAGACAGAAGACTCCTGAAAGGCCTAGTGCCTGGTAATGACTCGTCTCATCAATTTTCATCTGAAAAAATCCTTGATGTGTATTAGTAGGGATTGCCATTAAAAGTGGTACATTAGTACTGGTGGGAAAACAAATTCCTAAACACTCCACTCTCCTTACTCATCAAAGCAAAAGCGTCCAGGATTTACTCAAGGTGAATGAGGGCAGTTGTTGTGGCAGAGTTGGTCTTGCCACACAATTTCTGATTCCCTTTGAAGCCCTGTAGTTGAACCCTTCTAATTTTGAGTCAGCAGAAGGGATAATCAGGCCGGATCAATGAAAGTGCTGAGGCTCATTGTTTAAAGATATACATTTTAAAATTGCAAGTTTATCATGAGGATAATTAATAAAATGACCCTAAACTGAGGTTCTGCAAGGCCTATTTTAATGATTTCAGAAGTATAGTTGTACATAATTAAAGGCAAATGTCCTTTAAAGGGTTTGCCCCTAGGAATAGGTAAACTATACACTGAGTGGCCAGATTATTATGATCTCTGAACGCATAATAATCTGGCCACTCAGTGTATATCCTATATAATAAAAGGCTAATATGCAAATTGTCCCCTCGACCAGGAGTTCGACCCCCAGGCAGGCTGGCCAACCGCCCATGTCCCCACCCCTTGGCCAGGCTGGCTGGACACCACCCATGCACAAATTCATGCACTGGGCCTCTAATTTATATACTGAGTGGCCAGATTATTATGCTTTCAGAGATCATAATAATCTGGCCACTCAGTGTATATAAGTTCTGTGCTCTTTTTACACCATTAATTGCTTAGTAAACTTTTCTTTCATAGAGTGAAGTAAACTTTGACCTGGTTCAGGTTCAATTATTACAAAACCTTAAAACAATGAAGCTGAATTTATTATAGGGAAGCTGAATCTATGACTGTTATCAACTGGGTATGTAGAATCTTGGTTGATACGTTTTATGGCCTTATGAAACTGTCAACAGCCCTGACTTGCATGTCCTTGGATGATTTCCTTGGGTGTCCACACCTTAGCTACTCATCTACAAAATGAGGGGTGATCTCTACCCTGTAAGCTAAACCTTCATGACTAGATTGCACTAAGGGTGTGTCCATCTCAGGCATAGGTAACTTACAACAATTTACCTAGACGTGTTCTTGGTAGTGATGGTTTCATCTTAATAAATAAAGGTCAGAAGAATGTAGAAAAAGTGTTTTAATTCCTTCTTGTCCCATTAGAAGTCTTCATGGGTAAAATAATCACGACTTGGAAAAAAACAGAATATCCATAAAGCAGTACAGCCGGGGTCAGCTCTAGAGGGGAGCATGGATTAAAGAACTGAGAATTGGTTACTGCAAGGGGAGAAGATGCCATGAGAGAAAACACACCTGTCTTTGCTTCCACAAAAATCCAGATCATGCCTGTTGGGAACAAGAGATTCACTCCCACCCAGCCAGTGTGGCTCAATGGTTGAGTGTTGACCTATGAACCAGGAGGTCATGGTTCAATTCCCAGTTAGGTCATATGCCCTGGTTTCAGGCTCAATCCCCAGAAGGAGGCATGCAGGAGGCAGCTGATCAAGATCTCTCTCATCATTGATGTTTCTATCTATCTCTCCCTCTCCCTTCCTCTCTGAAATCAATAAAAAATATATTGATTGACTGGCATCAAACAAGGTTATGTCACATCAGCTGCTTCATTGGACCTTGTACCTGCCCCGTTCCATGGTTCTGCCTTCCTCACCAAGGGGACATGGTTCTGGATGTGTGTATGTAGACACTACAGAGTATATGTGCACACTTGAGGACAGACTAATGGAAACTAATTTACGAGAGGATCTAGGAGAGAGTTATAATGTGGTCCATGATGTGTATGGAGTATGTACAGTGTATGGTATTTTGTAGCAGGGTTCAGAATTTGCTCCAGAAAACTTTGCAAAAATTTTTTACCTCCTGGGCATGGGAGGTGTGGTAGGCTGAATAATACACACTCCCCCCCCCACCTCCCCAAAAATATGTTCACATCCTAATCCCTGGAACCTGTGAATATGTTACCTCACATGGATGAAGATACTCTGAAGATATGATTAAGGGTCACATAGAGATGAGGATTGCAATGGGGAGATGATCTTGGATTATCCAGATGAGCCCAATGTAATCACAAAGGTTCTTACAGGAAGGAGGCAGGGGTGTCAGAGAAGGAGATGTGATGATAGAAGCAGAGATCGGAGTGATGCAAGGCCAAGAGCCACAGAATTTAGGCAGCCTCTAGAAGTTGGAAAAGGCAAGGAAATGGATTATCCTTTAGAGCTTCCAGAAGGAATGCACCCCTGCTGACTCCTTGATTATAGGACTTTTGACCTTCAGAACTATAAACGAATAAATTTGTGTTGTTTTATGCCCCTAAGTTTATGGCAATTTGTTACAGCAGCAATAAGAAACTAATATAGGCGGAGTCAACAGAGTGTTTTCAATTCGCCAAGCATGGCTTGGTGAAAGTATTACTGGAGCAGAGAGAATAAGAGCTAGAGCTGTACAAGAGTAAGTGGAAGGATGAATAGGAGCTAGACTAGGCAGGACCTTCTAGGCTATTGAAGGAGAGTGTCATGGCCATATTTACATTTTTAGAGATCACTTAAGACTGCAGAGGAAAGAATGGAGCTCATGCTGGGAGACTAGTTGTAAAAACGCTGCAATAGCCCAGGTGAGAAATATTGGTAGTCCTGGTCAGGATGGTGGCAATAGTTGGGATGGAGAGAAGCAGAAGGATTCAAGAGACATATGGGACAGAGAATCAAAAAACTTGATGATTGATGCAGTGTGAGAGGTGATGACAGAGAGGGAAGTGTCAAGGATGAAGTCTAGTTCTTAGTTTAAGCAACCCAGTCAGCAGAATCACCATTTTCTTAAAAAAAAAAAAAAAATATATTTTATACATATTATTTCAGAGAGGAAGAGAGAGATTGAAATATCAATAATCAGAGAGAATCATTGATCGGCTGCCTCCTGCTCTCCCCATACTGAGGATTAAGCCTGCAAATGGGCATATGCCCTGACTGGGAATTGAACCATGACCTCCTGGTTCGTAGGTCAACACTCAACCACTGAGCCATGCTGGCCGGGTGAACCACCATTTTCTAAGGAAGGGAAGAATGCTAGAAGAGAAGAATTTTGGTGAGAAGATCAAGAGTATAATTTTAACATGTACAGCCTGAGGGTGTCACTGAGGCCATGCAGTGGAAATGGCAAGTTGGCATTTGAATATATAGGGGCAGGAGATTCAAATTAGGGAGTCCGAAATTTAATGGTAAGTGAAGCCATAGTGGAGATTGCCTAGGAAGAGAGAAGCAAGTAAGAGGAGGGCCGAGGAAATAGCTCTAAGGAAACCTAAGATAAAGCAGAGGAGATGTCAGAAAAGGAGATCTGGAAATGACTAGAAAGCAGGGAGAAAAAAAGGAGGGTGTGGAGTCACTGAATTCAAAGGAACAGAGAGTTTTTCAACAAAGAGGAAGTGACCATGAGGTCAAGGAAAATAAGGACTAAAAGTATCCCTTGTACATGAAAATCATTGGTGACCTTTGCATGAATTTGATGTGGGGGAATGGGAACAGTAACTAGGACTTGCCATCTCCTCTACACTGAGTGGCCAGATTATTATGATCTCTGAACGCATAATAACCTGGCCACTCAGTGTGTGTGTGTGTGTGTGTGTGTACACACACACACACACACACACACACACACACACACACACACACACATATATATATATATATATATATATATATATATATATATATATATATTAGAGGCCTGGTGCATGAATTCGTGCATGGGTGGGGTCCGGCCAGCCTGGCCAGGGGGAGGGGACATGGGCGGTTGGCCAGCCTGCCTGCTGGTCGAACTCCTGGTCGAGGGGACAATTTGCATATTAGCCTTTTATTATATAGGATATCCACTGAGTGGCCAGATTATTATGCGTTCAGAGATCATAACATCTGGCCACTCAGTGTAAGTGTTTCTGGCAGTTGTTAGTGAGAACATGCTCTTCAGGAAAAGCTACATGGTGGTGAGAAGACCACCACCAAGGTGCACACACATGTACTTTGTAGGTGGTGGACAGGACTCCAGACCTTCACCACACTTCCTTGTTCACTTGTCTCCTTTGGCCAGGATGACTCCATCACTTGCTGTCTCTTAGCTCCCTAGTCCTTGCTTGGTGCCATCTTGGGCTCCAATCTTGGTTATTCTGAGACTTGAACCATGAATTCACCCACCCTCTCCTTCTCTTTCTTCTTTTCAGTCTCCTGGTGTTATTAGAGAGATTTTGTGTCTCCGGGGAGTCTGAGTTAATCAACATTCCATTGCAACTGTTTCTTTTATTTTTTCCTTTATTTTTTTGTTAATCCTCACCAAAGAATATTTTTTCCATTGCTTTTTAGAGAGAGTGGGAGGGTGGAAGGGAGGGGGGGGAGAGAGAGAGAGAGAGAGAGAGAGAGAGAGAGATAAGAGACACATTGCTAGTTACCTCCCACACGTGCCCTGACCAGGGATTGAACAGGGAATCAAAACTGTGACCCTTCGGTGTGTAGGCCAACACTCTAACCACTGATCCACACCAGCCAGGGTTCATTGCAACTGTTTCTTATTCGGTGTGTATGCAGTGGTTCTTTATCAGGAAAGTGGCCAGTCCTATGAACAAAGGACAATAGGATATGAGGTAGGCAAGTTCAGGGAGAAGTTTAAGGGGAGGATCCAGTAAGTCTTTTACCTCATAAGGAGCCAGGAAGGCTATTGGATAAGCAAAAGAGTTGCCCTAGGTTGAAGGTTTACATACTCGGAAGAGAAAAGATTCCTCTACTTTTTTTTGTCTACTGAAATTCAGCTTACATCTAATTCAGATGGAATTCTTTGAGCATGACTATGAGGTATATATAGGAATCCAACATTCTCCACCCCATGAGTCAACAGAGCATAAGAATGGGAATAGAAACAGGTGTTCCTCAGGCCGTGCTGCCAAATAAAACTTACCCAAGACAAAAGTGACTCTCTCACTGAAAGCGGAGTGCCAACAGGAATGCTGAGAGAGAGAGAAAAAACAACCAGTGAAAGAATGAAGTCATTTGGAGGGAAAGGCATAAAAGAAGAAAAGGGTTAGACAAGGAGTTACACAAAGGAAACACAATATAGTTCTGGCTTATGAAATAAGCTTGAGTGCTGAAAAAATAATTGCAGTAACTGGAGAATAATATCAGAGTTCTGAACTTGGGTTTGAACACAAACATAGCTTTTTTTTTTTTTTTTGTAAATGTGGGAGTGGTTATTTTCCCCTTCACTATTTCCTTTGCCCTTCAGATTTGAAAATTATTCTCTCAAGTAAAACAAAATAATTTTCTCCCATTTTCTGGGAAAGTGCTTGTCCTAGCTCTTCCCTCAGGATCTGTTGAATAAGTTAGTACTTGAGGAATGATAGCCACAGGTGACTACTCTGGCATCAATAAATAATTGAGTATTGTAGTCAGAGTTCTTTTCATAGACTTGTGATCTCTTCAGAGATCAACTGCAGCCCAGCCCTCTCACTTTACATATGAGGAATTGGACATGGAAAGATGAAGCAATTTTCCCAAAACCACAGAGCTACTTTTTGGCAGATGGAGGCCTGGAACTTCAAGGTCAGGTGTCTACTAAGCTAAGCTGTCATGCTTGAATGTATTGAAACAGCAGCAGTCCCCATAACTGAGAGCTTCCTGAGGCCAGGAGGTAGTATCTCCAGTTTTCTCACAACCAAACCTTTTTTAAAAATATTTTTTTTATTGATTTCAGAGAGGAAGGAGAGGGAGAGAGAGAGAGAGATTTTGAGAGAGAAACATCGATCAGCTGCATCCTGCACACTCCCTACTGGGGATGTGCCCGTACAAAGTACATCAATGGATATTTTTTCCATTGATTTTTTTAGAGAAAGTGGAAAGGAGGGGGAGAGACACACACAGAGAGAAACATCGATGTGAGAGAGACACATCAATTGGTTTCCTTCTGCCCGTGACCCAGAGCCAGGGATCAAGCCTGCAACCGAGGCACGTGCCCTTGACCAGAATTGAACCCAGGACCCTTCAGGCCACCAAATTCCAACAATAGAAATGAAATAATCTAAGCATACATCTGTGTGATACAATAAGTTTTTGTACAAGCCAGAAAAGGTTACAATTCTGGGCAGTGCATCCAGCAGGCCAAAAGTGCCAGCGAAATGCTTCACCCTCCCCAGGAGCAGCTCTCAGCTCTCCACGCCACAGGAATGGGTGGATGAGAAAACCCCATCTCTCTATCCTCTCTGGCTGGGAGAACTCTGGTGTCTGGAGCTTCCAAGAGTTCCCCAGAGGGATGGAGCTGCGGTTACCTGCCCGGTAACTCTCCTGATTGCAGGCCCTCCAGTGGGCTGGCTTCCCTGCACCCTGGTGGTGTTTTTTCCCATCATCTCACAAACAATCCACTTGCATATGGTCTGCTTTGGGGGAAAAACCCAAACTAATCTCATATCTAAGATCCTAATGGTGACACTTTTAGCTTGAACACAGGACTCTGGGAAAATTAATGGAAGATCCCGTTTTAAGCATTGAAAGTGGTCACTTTCGACCTAACTGATTTGGCTCAGTGGATAGAGCGTCAGCCTTCGGACTCAAAGGTCCCAGGTTCGATTCCGGTCAAGGGCATGTACCTTGGTTGCGGGCACATCCCAGTAGGGAGCGTGCAGGATGCAGCTGATCGATGTTTCTCTCTCATCGATGTTTCTAACTCTCTATCCCTCTCCCTTCCTCTCAGTAAAAAGTTAAAAAAAAAAAAGAAAGAAAGTGGGTGCTTTCACCAACCATCTGGTATTATATGTCATCCAGATGTGACCCAGAGGTCCTCATCCTGCCAGGGACTGAGGTGAAGTGTCCTGCCCTGCTCCCATTCTCTTCTTTCGGTGTCCCCACCCCACCCTCAGATCCCACAGTCCATCACAGTCCTCAGCGGCCCCCAGGATGTCTGCGTGAACTAGGTTCTCCCAGCCACCTCTGCCACTGCTCTTCTTACAGCTGCCGCTGAAACAGATATCTCCTTCACCAGAATCCGCATGAACAAATCAGCCCAAAAACAAGCATTTGCGAACGAAATGCCAGTTGCAAAATTGGTGGGGAGAGAGAGGACACGGGCAGTACAACCTCAGCCCTTTAAAACATTTTTTTTTTAATTTTCACTTACAGTTTGCACTTACACTTTCAATATTATTTTGTATTCATTTCAGATGCACAGTGTTAGTGGTTAGGCAAGCATATACTTTACAAAGTGTTTCCCTGATATTTCCAGTAGCCAACCAGCAGCACACATAGTTATTATAATATTATTGACTGTATTCCCTATGCTATACTTTACCCTCAGCCCTTCTTAAAGACCTGCCACCCCCCACCCCACCCCCTCTGTTTTTTCCTTCAGTCTACTCCCTCTCCCTGCCGAGATCAACAGGGAGGCGGGGGGCAGGGAGGTGACATATACAACTCTCCACAGTTCCAACCCTAAACTTGTATCTCCAAACCCACCAAGATGCTCTGCAACAAAAAGGAAGTTATAGGGCTAATTAGCAAATTGTTCTTCCTACCACATCTAAGACTATAGGCAAATACTTAACAGGAATCTTTCTGTTTTGAATGGGGAAAGTCTAGCTCTTCAACAGCACCCGTTCAAAACTTCTTTCCAAGTTATGGTTAGATGAAAAGTGAGGTGATACTTATCACTCCTCGCCAGTCATGTGTTTGTCAACTTGGCATGAAGGACTTGGGGGAGGTAGTTTTATTTATTTATTTAAAAAATATTTTTATTTATTTCCGAGAGGAAGGGAGAGGGAGAGAGAGATTGAAACATCAATGATGAGGGAGAATCATTCATTGATTATCTGCCTCCTACATGCCCCACACTTGCGATCAAGCCTGAAACCCAGGCATGTGCCCTGACCAGGAATCGAACTATGACCTCCTGGTTCAAAGGTCGACAGTGAAACACTGAGCCACATCGGCTAGGCGAGTTTAATTTTTTCTAATGGGGCTTGTCTGTGGGAAGCAATTTCAATTTTACAGGACACATCTCCTCCTATTTTTTTATTTTTTATTTTTTAGTTTCACTTCCTCCGCTTGTTTAGGTTTTCAAGTCATGGCAGAGTGAGAACCCCCTCAGCAATTATCCAGTGTCGGATTTACTGGCTCTCCCATACTTCAGAGGCTGATTTTGGGCAATTTACATAACTTTTTTGAGCCTCAGTTTTCTCATCTGTAAATGGGTTACTCATGTGTGCTTTGCAGGATTACTGCACCTAACACAGCCCTGGCACAAAGAAGCCCAGCAGCCAATGTCAGGTATCTTTTTTATATACACTGAGTGGCCAGATTATTATGATCTCTGAACGCATAATCATCTGGCCACTCAGTGGATATCCTATATAATAAAAGGCTAATATGCAAATTGTCCCCTCGACCAGGAGTTCGACCAGCAGGCAGGCCAGCCAACCGCCTATGTCCCCTCCCCCTGGCCAGGCTGGCCGGACCCCACCCCTGCATGAATTCATGCACCGGACCTCTAATACACACACACACACACACACACACACACACACACACACACACACACACTGAGTGGCCAGATTATTATGCATTCAGAGATCATAATAATCTGGCCACTCAGTGTAAAGAGGAGTATAAGGGATACCCTGCAATATATTGAGCTCACCACCATCCAATAGAGATCTAATGTGAGTCCCAAATGTGAGCCCCAGATGTAACTTTACATTTTCTGGAAGTCACACAAGAAAGGGTTAAAAGAACCAGCTGAAATTAATTTTAATAACATACGGGGTGGGCAAAAGTAGGTTTACAGTGGTCCGGGTTATGATGATTACAATCGCTTTTTTTTTTTTAAACTCAACAAGAATAAACTCTGTGTTTTGTGTAGTCACAACTGCAAAGCTACTTTGGCCCACCCCTGTATTTGACTTAGCCAACATATCAAAATGTTATCATTTCAACATGTGATCGATATCAAAATTAGTAATGAGAGAGTTTGTGTTCTTTTTTTTTTTTTCATACTAAGTCTTTGAAATCCAGCATGAATTTTACACTTGTGACACGTCTTAGTGGGGGCCCGCACATTTCAATAAGCCCCAATGTGGCCAGTGCAGTCTTAGCACTATGAATGGAATTGAATCTCTTTAAATTTTGAGGTCTGGCCTTTTAAATTCTATTTTAGCACAGATTTTAAATTGGGGAAGTGCTTGGCCCAGTCATGTCCCCCCCCACCCCACCCCGCTGCTTTTTTTTGTTTGTTTGTTTGTTAATCCTCACTGGAAGATATTTTTTCCATTGATTTTAGAGAGAGTGGGAGATGTGGGAGATGGGGGAGGGGGGAGGGGGAGAGAGAAACATGACTTGGGAGAGCCTCCTGCACATGCTCCAACTGGGGCAGGGAACCTGCAACCCAGGTACATGCCCTTGACAGGAATGGAGCCTGCAACCCTTGGGTTTGCGG
This sequence comes from Eptesicus fuscus, assembly GCF_027574615.1. Taxonomy (NCBI): domain Eukaryota; kingdom Metazoa; phylum Chordata; class Mammalia; order Chiroptera; family Vespertilionidae; genus Eptesicus; species Eptesicus fuscus. Next base: position 15,163,983 of record NC_072473.1, read on the forward strand.
GCCAATGCTCTAACCACTGAGCAATGCTGGACAGGGCAGTCCTGTTCCTTTAATATCACTAATTTATACTTGTCTCATACATGAGATAGAGCATGGGACTGATTATCCTAGAGCAGGAATCCCTAATCTCTTTGTGGGGAATGGCTGTTTTTCTTTTCTTTTATAAATCTTTATTGTTGAAAGTATTACATATGTCCCCTGTTTCCCCCCTTCTAGCCCGCCTCCGACTCCCACCCCAGGCCTTCACCACCCTATTGTCTGTGTCCATGGGTGAAGCCTATATGCATACAAGTTCTTTGGTTGATCTCTTCCCACCCACACACTCCGCCTTCCCTCTGAGATTCTTCAGTCTGTTCCCTGCTTCTATCTATGTCTCTGGATCTATTTGGTTCATCAGTTTATTTTGTTCATTAGATTCCACATATGAGTGAGATCATGTGCTACTTGTCTTCCTCTAACTGGCTTATTTCGCTTAGCATAATATGGCTGTTTTACTTTTCCTCAAAACTTTTCTTACCCTTTGAGACACCATGGAGGGACCTGTAGAGTATCATGCTAACTGGGGTGGTGGGGAGGCTGCGACTTGTCAAACAGCTTGGATGGATGATGGCTGTCCTAGGACTTGTGTTTTCCAGAGAATAGGTGGCACCTTAGATGTCAGAGTCCACAGCAAATAATGGCTCATGCTCAGTTAGTTATGGGCACTAAGTAAATATTAATAGAATTGATAAGATCGTGTTTTGGATAAAAACAGAAGAGTAATAGACTCTGACAAGGCTCTGTATAATTAACCTTCATCTTTTGGGGCAAAGGAGAACTGAAGAAGGCCATTCATGTTATCTATCCTTGGTTCATATTTTTGGAATTTGCTCCCACCTAGGGATTCCAAGGATTTCCTACATGTCAATCTAACCAGCATATCACTCAAAGCACACTTTAGTGTTTCTTGTGTTGTTGGCATTTTGCTCAGTTTCCTTCCAGACTTTTTTCTATAAAGTTTTTGTGATCTCTTCATAGCTGAGCTCAAATTTAACACACAATTTTGTATCTGACTTATACCAACTTATAATGTTTGCATTTTCCATGTTATTATATAGATTTCATATTATATATGTATTTTTTGTTGATTTCAGAAAGGAAAGGAGAGGGAGAAAGAGAGAGAGAGATAGAAACATCAATGATGGGAATCATTCATTGGCTGCCTCCTGCACATCCCAAACTGGGGATAGAGCCCACAAACCACGCATATACCCTGAACGGGAATCAAACTGTGCCCTCCTAATTCATAGGTCAACGCTCAACCACTGAGCCATGCTGACTGGGCTCATGTAATATATGTTTAATGACAGTATAATGGTCCATTGAGTGCACGTGCCATGATTTATGTAACCATTCTCCATTTTTATTTCCCTTATTCTGGATATGATAGGATATAATTTTGTTCCATAACACTTAGTCACCAGAAACATTACCTTTCTTTATCTTTTAAAATAAAATTAAATCTGGGTTTGAATTCCCACATGCATAGCTGACAAAACACCCAACAGCAGCCATCATTGGGGGGCTTTTTCCTGTGTGTATGTTCAGGGTATCTGGAGAATGCTTGGTATGAAAGTTAGACTATGCTTGACTCTAAGCTTGACTCTACCCTACTGGCCTAAACCATGAAGGAGATGCACGGGCCTGTAACTGGAAGTTCAGAGGAGGTTTCAGGGTTGGTCTGATTCAGTCGCTTGACAACATCATTGAGGACCCATTTTGTTCCTATTTCTACATTCAACTTGACCCTGGTACTAGATGGTTGCCAATTGACGCTACATGCTTCCTTGTGTGCATTCAGAGATGGGAGGAAGTAGAAAGACAAGGGAGAGAGGGAGGGAGAGGAGAGAGAGAGAGAGAGAGAGAGAGAGAGAGAGAGAGAGAGAGAGATTATTCCAGAAGCTTCTTCTGAATAGCAAGCAGGTTTCTTTCACAGATTCACAGATGCCCCCCCCCCGCCCCCGGAAATGTCTCCTCCTTTCCCATTGTCCTAAATTGAGTCACAAGCCCATCCCTGCACCAAGAGCCATAGCCAGTGGTCCGAATTAAGCTCATTAGTCTTTCAATTGAGACATGTATCTTATTACTACAAGTAACGGGGGCTATTTCCCCCCCAAAGCACAAATGCACTGCATGGAGAAGTAAACATAGTTACCAATGGAAGAGGAATGAATTTATACAGATGACTAAAATGTCTCCTATACCTTCCTACTTCCGTTTTCAGCCCTAGAAACCAAAACACCCAGCTACACAAACACAGCTAATGAAATCCCCAAGGCACAGCTTCCTAAGCCCACACCCAAAGACCCCCTCTGTTGTTTGGAAGGTGGGGGAAGATCAGCTACCCCTTCCTTTGCCCCTCCAAGAGAAGCAAAAACAAGTCACAGATTTACTTTTTCAATTAATGATCCTGCTATACAATCTCTGTACTTAAAATTTTTTTTTCTGACTTCCTTTGGGGAGAAAGGTTACTAAGACTGAAAACGCTCCTTAATTATAAATGAAAAGACCAATATGAATGGACTTCAAGAAGATCTGCACCATTAAAATAGTTTGTCCAAAAAATCAAGAATCTGGGCACTTGGAAGAATAGAGCTACTGCTTCAAATCACACACATATTTGATTAAAGATAAATTTAGCAAAACTTTATTAAGTAGCCCTCACTTCTCTAGTTCACTCCTCTTCACACTCTCAAAGCCTACTTTTAAAAGTAAAAAATGGCTGGTGAATGAATCTTGGACACAATGGAAATCACCTTTAATAGGTAAATGAATAAACAAACTATGGTATATCCAGACCATAACATATTATTCAGACCTAAACATAAATAAACTCTCCAGCCACAAAAACACATGGAAGAATCTTTAGTGCACTTTGCAAAGTGAACGAAGCCAAATGGAAAAGGCTACATATTGTATCATTTCAACTATAAGATTTTTTGGACAAAGCAAAACTATGCAGGCAGTAAAAAGATCAGTGACTTGCCAGGGTTTGCGGGGAGAGATGTATAGGCAGAGCACGGAGGACTTTTAGGGCAGTGAAACTATCCTGTATGACACCATTTTGGTGAATATATATCATAATACATTTTTCCAAACCCATATAATGTGCAACCCCAGGAGTGCATGTTAAGTATGGATTTTGGTTGCTCATGATGTATCAATGTAGGTTCATTGATTGTAACAAATGTACCACTCAGGTGCAAGATGCTGATGGTGGGGAGTTGGTGTGCTTGGGGGGTGCGGGGGTATGCAAGAACTCCCTGTACTTTCAGCTCAATTTCGCTGTGTATCTAAAATTCTTCTAAACAATTAAGTCTATTTTAAAATTGCAGGCTGGTATTATGATAGAATTGAGAGTCAGGAGACCAGGATTCAAACCCAAACTGTCATTTACAAGCTGTGTAATCTTTAATTATTTTAACTTTTCTGTGTCTTAGTTCACTCATCTGTAACATGAGGATAATATTAATCCATCAGATTTACTGTGAAGAGATAACATAGGTACTTTCACAGAGCACACAGTAGTTGCTCAAAAAATGTTGGTTGAGAGTGAAGATGGAAGGAGAAGGAAAAGACAGGGAAACCAGGATTTCATTAAATCAAGTGATCTTGGAGGCAATTTATAATAAGACTCACCAACTAGTGATGATGAGATAATCAGTGGTTATTTTCCCCCCTCCTATGTTCCACTCCACTTTGGATTTGGGCTTTTGGTGTCATCAAATTATGAATTAATAAAGTTTCCATTATTGCTTAAATTACTCAGAACACTACCCTTGCCTTTGTTCTCCATTGAATGCTGATGGAAGGAATGCACTTTGGGGTAGGTTTTGTTATTGTTGTTGGTTTTCTTTTTCAAATTTTAATTGATTTCAGGGAGAGGGAGAGGGAGATAGAAACATCAATGACGAGAGAGAATCATCAATCGGATGCCTCCTGCACGCCCCACACTGGGGATCGAGCCTGCAACCCGGGCTTATGCCCTGACTGGGAATCGAACTGTGTCCTCCTGGTTCATAGGTTGACGCTCAATCATTGAGCCACACTGGCCAGGCAGTTGCTGATTTTCATTTATCTAATAAATATTTACTAGTGTTGTGAATCCAAATAAATAGTGACTGGTACTTAATGCTGGACACTGGAGAGGAAGCAGTGAATAAGCCAGACTTGGGCCTACTGGTCACAGAACTTATGCCTAGTGCTGAAGATTGGCATTAATAAAATTATGCCAGAGTATTTTGAGGGTTACAGTAGGAAGTACAGAGAACCAGGAAACCATATAGCAAGGGGGAACAAATCACCTTTACGGTCAGGGAAGGCCTCCCTTGATGTCAAAATGCTGAGTATGCCGAGGTCCGAGGAATTAACTAGAAGGAATAGGGGGCTGGATTAGAGTGCATAGGGCAGGACAGCAGTTCTCACTCTTGAGTATGCATCAGAATGAGTTAACTGTTACTGCATAATAAATCAGCCAACGACAAACATTCAGTCAACAAACTGGGAGAGTTTTTGTGGGTCAGGAGTCCAGGAGCCACTTAGCTGAGTGCTTGTGGCTCAGAGTCTCTCAGGAGGTTATAGTTGAGGTGCAGGGCAGGGGAGAATTCTGCTTCTAAAGGGACCTGCTTCCAAGCTCAATCTTTTTTTTTTTTTTTTTAATTCAAAAGCACTTGTGAGCATTTAATGAACTTCCCTCCATGTAGCTTCAAGCTACCAGGACACAGGCCCCGCCAGCACCCCTAATGTTCTCCTCAGCTCTTCTGCTGGGGAACTTGGCCTTCACCATGACATGCTGCTTTTGGAGCCTTCTCTTCTTCCCCAGAACGTGGTAGCAGCCCGACTGCACCACGTCAGTGACAGGAGCAGCTACAGTCTTGTTTTTGGCAGCATTTACCCGTGTCTGCTCACAGACCAAGGTCCACAGTTTATCAAGGTTGACAGTTGGACAGAAGGTCTGGTTCCTCTTTAAGTAAGGTGACCAGATTTTAACATTGGTAAAGCGGGACACCATTGACTGGGGGGGGGGGTGTTCTTGATGAAAAATTTGGTCTATATGGAGCAACAAAAATTTTCATAGAACGCAAAAATAGTATTGTAATATATTTTTTACAATTTCAACCTAAGTACAATTTACAAATATAATAAATAAAAAACTGTATAGTATTATTTTATTCTTTGGCATATTTCTCATTTGAGTGAATTTTTTTTTTTAGTAGATTGCTGTCGTTGTTTAAAAGGTCGTGAATTTGCCGTAACGTAAGTCGTAAGTGTCACTTTCAAGGCCGGCGCTAGACTTTTTGCCGCCACTATAAAATATAAATAATACGAGTACTGTCTGCTAAATTCAAGAAAATTTCTGTATTTATGAAATAAATAAATTACTTACCTAAATGTTCTGAATAGCTGATTTATAATGACATCACTTGTTTAACTAGCTTATTAGCACGCAGTACGATGTGTAGCGTCTGAGAGACAGTTACAAAATGTCTTCGTCGTTGCCAATCCCAAAAAATGCCATTGTTCATTAAGTCCAAACAATGGTGGTCGAATTCTAACAACTGATCAACAATGCGAACTTTGATAAGCAGTTCTCGATGATCAGTTCTCAACAATTATTTGTTATCATTAAAGTTTAACATTATAAAATTAACAAAAATAATATAAAACTCATATCCTGGCTAAATAGCCACATGGCCTCCGAAAACCGTATATTCCCTTCCCGTTCTCCCGCCGTTCCCTAGCTTGTCGTGCATTCTTTCCAAAAATCGGGACTTTTTTAAAACGCCGCGGGATGAGGGACAAATTGTTAAAAATTGGGACTGTCCCACCAAAAGCGGGACGTCTGGTCACCTTATCTTTAAGTGGTAATGCTTTACACCAGCTTTCCCAAAGGAACCTGGGTGATATTTGTGGAAGTTGAACTTGTGATAACGCCAGCCACCAGCATTACCTCAGCCTCCCCGGTGCTTCCTGTGCTTGCGATGCAGCCATGGTTGTGGCTCACGTGGCCCCGAAGTTTCTGGGTCTTCCTCAGTCTGGATGGCTTATCGGTGGCCAAGATGCAAGAGCCCAAGCTCACTCTTTTTCTTTTTTTCTTTTTAAAAAAATATATTTTATTGATTTTTTTACAGAGAGGAAGGGAGAAGGACAAAGAGCTAGAAACATTGATGAGAGAGAAACATCAATCAGCTGCCTTCTGCACACCTCCTGTACCCTACTGGGGATGTGACCGCAACCAAGGCACATGCCCTCGACCGGAATCGAACCCGGGACCCCTCAGTCCACAGGCCGACGCTCTATCCACTGAGCCAAACTGGCCAGGGCCCAAGCTCACTCTTGTGGGCCTCTACACAGGGCTGCTTTGCAACATGGCCTGTGACTTCTGAGACAGAGAGAAAAAGAGAGAATATGAACCTCAAGATTGAAGTCATAGTCTTTTTTAAAATTCACTTTATTTTTTAAAATATATTTTTATTGATTTCAGAGAGGAAGGGAGAGGGAGAGAGAGATAGAAACATCAATGATGAGAGGGAATCATTGACCGGCTGCCTCCTGCATGCCTCCTACTGGGGATTGAGCCCCCAACCAGGGCATGTGCCCTTGACTGGAATTGATCAGTCCACAGGCCGATGCTCTATCCACTGAGCCAAACCGGCTAGGGCTGTTCACTTTATTATTAGTTTTGTAATATGTGTCCTTTAAATGTTCAGTAGTTATTCTATGGTTATAACATTTTTATTGTTATCATAGTTTTTCATTATATTATCTGAATATATTTTATTTTACAGCTTGTCATCAAAAGGTATTGATTTCCCCCAGTTTAATTGAGATATAATCGACATATACCATTGTATAAGTTTAAGGTGTACAACATGATGATTTGATATATGTATACTAGTATATTGCAAAATGATTACTGCAATAAATTTAGTTAACATCCATCAACTCATATAGTTACAAATATTTTTCCCTTGTGATAAGAACTTTTAAGATCCGCTTTCTTAGCAACTTTCAAACCTTCCATTTATAAGATAAATAAGTTCTGGGGATGTAATGTACAACATAATAACTATAACCAATAATACCATATTGTATAGTTGACTTTATTTATTAGAATAGTTTCAGATTTACAGCAAAATTGAGAAGATAGTACAGGAGTTCCCATTCTTGCATTAGCTTGGTACATTTGTTACAATTATTCAGGAACAAATGTTGATACATTATAATTAAGCAAATTTGGTCCCAAGCCCATCCTTTATTCAGAATTTCTTAGTTTTTACAGAATGTCCTTATATCTGTTCCAGAATCCCATCCAGATAGCACCTTATATTTTGCCACCATGACAGTTTCCTTGTTTTGAATGACATTGATGGTTTTGAGGAATTACTGGTCATGTACACTGAGTGGCCATGTTATTATGATCTCTGAATGCATAATAATCTGGCCACTCAGTGGATATCCTATATAATAAAAGGCTAATATGCAAATTGTCCCCTCGACCAGGAGTTCGACCAGCAGGCAGGCCGGCCAACCGCCCATGTCCCCTCCCCCTGGCCAGGCTGGCTGGACCCCACGCATGCACGAATTCATGCACTGGGCCTCTAATATATATATATATATATATATATATATACACACACTGAGTGGCCAGATTATTATGTGTTCAGAGATCATAATAATCTGGCCACCCAGTGTATTTTGTAGGGCTGAAGTTGTTTTATAAGCTACTTTTTGAAGTGAGGTCTAATCACTCTAGCTATCCTCTGTTCATGAGAAGTGAATACCGTATTTTCCAGCGTATAAGACGACTTTTTAACCCAGGAAAATCTTCTATATGCCCAGTCGTCTTATACGCCGGAAAATACGGTACTACTAGGTCTCTTGAGGAGAAGAATATAAAAGAATTTGTGGCTATATCTTTAAAACCCCCATAGCTTGCCAGACCCCACCCCGGAGTTTCTGATTCAGTAGGTCTGAGGTGGGGGTCCAAGAATTTGCTTTCTAACAAGTTCCCAGGTGACACTCCTGCTGCTGATCCAGGGATCTTGCTTTAAAAGCCACTGGAAGTGGGGCCTCTGGGCAAGACCTTGGTGTGTGCAGGAATCAAAAAAAGTTCATCAAGATCTATTTATTTCTCTCAAGACCTTTCTCTTATAACTACAACTCTCACTGAAAGCAACCCACTAATTTAGCGTCTGGATATTGCCAATTTACACAAAACTATTAGCTAAAAATATATGTGTTGCTGTATAAAACAGGTACAACAATATCTTGTGTTTATATTAGATATGATTTATTTCATTTGATTGTCCCAAATGCCAGGGAGAGAAATCAGGTATCTTCATCTGATATAAGAGGTAACTGGGACACCAAAAGTCTAAGTGACTCGCTTAAGGTCTCACAGCTACTTAACGATAGAACCAAGCTTGGGACTGGGTCATTTGAGCACAATTTCTATTATAATTATTCCCATCTTCTAAGATTTGCCACTTTTTGAACAATCAATAAAACTACCCACAGGACAGTTTAGGCAATCAAATCAACAGAACACATATATTTAAAGTAGCATTTTGTGTAGTGGAAAAGGAAGGAGTGAATCAAGTGATTTTGAAGCTCAGCAACATCAGCAGCATTTGCAGTTTAAGTTGGAAAAATCTTCCTCTTTACCAATATTCAAATTCTTCCTGCTCACTGACTCCCACAATAGCCAAGTACACGCTGCCTACCGGTAGCATCTAAGAAAGTCACTGGAGGAACCACAGGCCGCAAGGTCTTCTTGCCTGCCCACACGCACCAACAGGATTGCTTAGCTCTGCTAGCAAAGCTCCTGGCTCAGTGGTTGAGCGTCGACCTGTGAACCAGGAGGTCACGGTTAGATTCCCAGTCAGGGGACATCCCGGGGTTGTAGGCTCGATCCCCAGTGTGGGGCCTGCAGGAGGCGGCCAATCAATGATTCTCTCTCATCATTGACGTTTCTATCTCTCTCTCCCTTTCCTTCCCTTTCTAAAGTAAATAAAAATATATTTAAAAAATAAAGAGGCCCTAACTGGTTTGGCTCAGTGGATAGAGCGTCAGCCTGCGGACTGAAAGGTCCCAGGTTCGATTCCAGTCAAGGGCATGTACATTGGTTGCGGGCACATCCCCAGTAGGGGGTGTGCAGGAGGCAGCTGATTGATGTTTCTCTCTCGTCAATGTTTCTAACTCTCTAACCCTATCCCTTCCTCTCTGTAAAAAATCAATAAAAAATAAAGAGGTTGTTAGTATTTCTCTTTCAGGCTCTGGGTTGCATGGAAAAGACCTGGTAGTCCATATACCATACCACCACCAAGATGACTTGAAAATCTAGAAGTGGAGAAAACCATTGGGTGTCTTTGAGTGTATGGGTTAGAATTGAATGCATAAATACCAATTGGAGGCACAAAAGCTAAGTAGCTACACACCAATAATTTTATTCAGTGAGAAAAACAGTCTAATCAGACCAAAGGAGTGGTTTCTAGCTACATTTTTAAAATATCCAGCCTTTCATTTTAATTGATGTTTACACGTTGCCAAAAAATAAAATAAGGCTTGGTGGAAATGGTTAAAGCAAGCAGTAATTCATATATTCACATTAGGAAATAATGATTTCATATACTGAACCCTGAGTTCAAGTTCACTCTCCTGCAGACAAAGAATACCCAATACACAGTGTAAGCATACACTTCTGTCCCAAAGTAGTGGTGCTGCTGATGGGGAAGCAAGAAACAGGGTCAGGAAGCTGTCCTGTGGTGGTGGTGGTGATGAGGGTGTATGAAAGGTAGTGCCGATGACCTTAAATTTGATCCTTTCAACCCTAGTGGAGGTGGGGGCATGAAGCAGGGAGTCAGTGACCTTATAATTAATCCTGCCCAAATGGTTTTAGGGGGAGTGCACAGGGGGCAGAGGGGGGAGGGGAGGCACAAAACAGAGTGTCAGTGACCTTAAATTTGATACCATCCAGTGGTGGTGGTGGTGGTGACAGTGACTTAATTAACTTATCTGAAAGTGTTGGTCCCGTGGGAGCGAGGGGGGGAGGTGGTGGGGGAGCAGGAGCCGCGGGCCACCAAGCAGAGCCTATGACCTAACAATCCCGTCCTAAGGTGTTCGCAAGAGTGGGGTTGGGAGGGATGGAAGGGGCGGGGCTGGAGGGGGGGGCACGAAACAATGAGTCAGTGACATTTTAGCGAATCCCGTCCAATAGTGAGGGGCGGGAACGAAGCAGAGCCAGTGAGTTTACATTTGATTCTGCCCAAAGGTGGTGGTGGTAATAAAGAGCACGAAACAGCCACTATAGTTAAGTGGCAAACAGAACCTGAGAATCAAAGTGTGGAGATGTAAGGAACACTTAGAAGCGCAACTGCCAGCCTCCAGGGAAGGCCTCCCGGAAGAGGTACCTTCGCTTGAAGAGAGGCCTGAAGCGGCGTGTAGGATCAGATTCCCGACGTGGGCCCAAGCTTTCTCCCAATCCTCCAGCACCTCCGCCACCTTTCGGCCACTGAGGACCCAGTCGGGGGCGGGACGTGCGGTAGCGGCACTTGCCTACTCGGCTGAGACGCGGGGAGCGAGGGAGGAACGGGCGCCCCGCCACAAAAGAAAGCGAAGGCGGCAGCGGCCAATCAGCGGCCAGCGCGTGCGGTGGCCGCGCTCCTCTAGCCCCGCCCCTCCGCTCCCCTCCGGCGCCGCGTACGTGCGGCGGCCGGCTCCGCCCCCGTGGGCGGGGCCTGGGGAAGCCGCGGGCGGTGCGCCGTAACTGGAGAGCTGTTGGTGCTGCTGCTGTTGCTGAGGTAGCTGCATCCCCGCGCCCAGGCCGAGGCGGAGGCTGCGCGCTTGGCGAACGTGACTGATCCGCGCCTCTCGCCTCTCGGCTGCACCGGCCCCTGCGGCCGCCTGAGTGTCTCGGCTGGTGTGTGCGCTGCCCCGGCGAGGATGCGGCTGTTCCGGTGGCTGCTGAAGCAGCCGGTGCCCAAGCAGATTGAGCGCTATTCCCGCTTCTCCCCGTCGCCGCTCTCCATCAAGCAGTTCCTGGACTTCGGTAAGTGCGGGGTCCCGAGCTCCCGTGGTCGCCACCGTCCCCACAGCCCCGGGGCGCGAGGCCGCTGTCTTCCGGGCCCTCTGTCGCCGCAGGTCTCCTCAGCCTTAAGTCGTGGGAACCGCAGGCGGGGCTCCGGGATGGCCGGGGGCTCTCCCAGGGGCTCGGATTTCGGGGCGCGCAGGGACAAGGCCTGGTACACCGGTCGGGGGCCTAGCAGTAGACACAGAACCTCATCCCGGGCGGGACTCCCTCCCCCCAAACCTGCATGTTTTGCCTCAAATCTACTTGATCCAGACCTCCCCGCCCTTAAAACTTCCCAGCGGAATGCGGATGGCTTTTTAAGTTTTTATTTTTAGGTTCTTTTTTTTTTTGGGGGGGGGGGTTGGGTAAGAGCTGTTTAGAAACACCTTGAGGTCGTATAAATTATGCAATGGCATTTTGTTCCTTTCCTGCTGTAAGACAGTGCTCGCGCGTGGCTCGGGCAGCAGGATTCGAACTATTGTCTTCTCAGTGTTAACCTTCAACAGTTAAGAGAGGCCTGGGCTGCGTACGCCGCCGTAGGTGCTGGGGAGGAGGGGGCGCTTGGGCGCCTCTCGTCAGAGCAGGGTCCGATACAACCCTGGTGGCGCCTCAACTTTTGTGTCCTACCCACCGTCTCCCCTGTCGGTTGGGCTGGTGGGCAGTTTTCACGGATTGCGGTGGGGAGCCCAGAGGACCCGGCCCCCCACCCCCCGCCTGAGGCCTAGCTGAGGTGGGAATAGATTCCACCACCTTATGCTAATTGGATCGTGTTTCCCCAGTGGGGTGCCTTTTCAGTCGCTGAGCAAATACTCCTGATTGCTGAACGCGAGGGGGGCTCGTTGTGAAACCCCTGAAAGTAAACCCCAAGTACTAACCCAGGTATCAGAATGGAACTCTGGCATCCTCGAAGGCAAATAACATGGAGCAGCAAAGATGTTCTAAGCTCGCAAGGGAAAAGAACACGTTATTCACATTTGTTCATTTCATAAGTTTTATGTAAACGTCAAGGGATGATATCAGGGGGACAGAAAAACTAAAGTGTGGAGTAGGTAGAATACTCCGGGAAGACCCAATGTACAAAATGCGATGCCCACACTTACGTTGGAATAGGAAAGAGGAACAGGGTCAAGTTGCAGTAACATGAAATTTTAAGAAACCAATTTTCAGAGAATGATGAGGAAAATTGAAGTTCAATGAGGTGTTGACTATTGGATCTTAAACGTCACTCCCCAAAGCTTTCCAGTAGCTTTACTCTACCATATCTGGCCACTTGTGAGAATTTTAGAGGTTTGAGGCCACTTCTGACTTCAGAGTTTAGAAAGGAAATGTCACTGTTGCTAGAAGCAGCATGTTTGCCATCTTTTAATTTATGGTTTAGAGGAGATTCTGAAGGTGTCAGCCTTCTATTAGGGTAAACTGAACCAGGCTAATTCACAATAAAGAACAAAAGAAACCCCCAAACGCCCAGTTCCTCCTTTCCCCCTCAAAGTTGAAGTGATAGCTCTAATAGCTTGGTGAAATGTCCCTTGATTTATTTCTAGAGCAGCTAGTATCTACCCATGTTAATAGGTGTCTTGGCAAGGATGGTATCTGAGTAGAAAAACCACAGTGGGGGATAGTGCTAGTGTGGAAAACCCATGGGACCAGTATCTGGAAATTAATGTGCTAATTCTGGCTCTGCCACTGACTCAAGAGTGTGGCCTTGGCTAAGGGACTGAACCTCACTGGGGTTCGTTTTCCTCATGAATAAAATGTGTGGATTATACCAGGTAATCTCTAAAGCACAGCTCCAAAACTCTGTGGTTGTAATTTCAAAGGAAAAGTGATGAGCTTTTGAAAAGAAAATGACCTAACCTTTTGATGGGCATTTCACATAAAGGCCTCTGACCTGTTTTGGGAGGGGTGGAGGGATACACTAATCTAGGATACTGGAAGAAGCCTAGTAATTGAAGTCTTTTCCTTATAAGGAATTTCACAGAAGAGCCATACAGAATTGTACAGTAGTGGAATTTCTTAGAACCTGAAGCTTGTTTGTAATACCCAGAGATGAATTGGGCGGCCGACAGCCTACCTTTGATGATAACAACTAGAAGAGAGTTGTCACACAAAGAATACCATCTCAAAGAAGACCTTCTCTCAGTTCTTCTAGCTCCTGAAAGAAGCTAGAAGGTCATAAAGCTGGTTCCATTTTGGCAAGTAATATGGGAGCTTTAGAATTTAGAATGGGTGTGGGGGTATTTTTAAGGTGAGGTGGGAGAAATAGAGGCTTTCTGCCTGTGTATGATTACGGAAGACTGCAGGGAAGGGCACCTCAAATGCTTCAAGGACTAGGAGGGGAGGGACAAACTCTCAGGTATATGCTGGTTCCAGAAGGGGCAGCTGATGGGCACCAGTTCAATATATAGAGGAAGGAAGAGGATTTCAGAGAGGAAGGAAGAGGGAGAGAGAGACAGAAACATCAATGGTGAGAGAGAATCATGGATCGACTGCCTCCTGCACACCCTCACTGGGGACCCAGCCTGCAACTTGGGCATGTTCCCTGACCAGGATTCGAACCTTGACCTCCTGGTTCATAGGTCGATGCTCGACCACTGAGCCATGCCGTTCGGGCAGTTCAATATATTTTTTAAAAACTTACAGCTCCAATGAAATAGATGCATGAGCCATGTTGACCCACACACTCCCACTTTGTGAACTTTATGACCTTCTCCCTGGCGACTTGACAAACGGGACATAAATGTTTGACTAGAGTTACTGGACAGGGGCCAGAGAAAGGACATACACAGAATGTTATGCTTCAGTATTTGTTAGAACCATGTCAACAAGTACATTCTTGCTTCTATGGCCACTGGAACCGCTTTATTGTACCAATTCCTTGTTTAGGAGTGAAGACTAGAACTGGTTGTTATTTCAGAAGCAATGCTTTTTTATTTTATTTGTTTTTTTATTAAATTTATTGGGGTGACATTGGTTGAAACCTATATGCTCTTACTAAGCAGCGCTTTTATTTTAAAGGAATATTTATCAGTCTCAGCACTCTTGACAGCTTGTAACAGGTCACTGTCCTGGGGGTGATGCCCTGGGCATTTACTAAAGCAGCATCCCTAGCCTCTACCCACTTGATGCCAGGAACAACCCCAACCCCCGAGGTGTGACTACCAGACAGGTCTCCTGAGAGTGCCATGTCCCCTGGGGGAGCAATATCACTCTCTGTTGAGGACCACCGCTGTGAAGTATTTGGATCAGTGGTCTGCATACCTGGGCCCCATCACCTCAACTTCTCATATAAATGGTCTGGGGGCGGGGTGCAGGGTATTGGCATTTTTAGAAGATCCCCAGGTTCTAAAGCATAACCAGAGTTGAAAACCACTAATTAGATGATCTGGATCTAGAGTGCTGTCTCTATCATCTGTGTGCCTTTTTTTCTCTATGCCCTTTATTTTTTTCTGTATTTTATTTTTTGAAATAGGAAGGGAGAGGGAGAGAGAGAAATATCAATGATGAGAGAGAATCATTGATGGGCTGCCTCCTGCACACCCCACACTGGGGATCAAGCCCACAACCTGGGCATATGCCTTGACTGGGAATCAAACCGTGGCCTCCTAGTTCATAGGTCGATACCAGCCACTGAGCCACGCCAGCTGGGCTCTTTGCCCTTTAAAATGATAAAAGTTTCTTGAACTCAACCTTTACTTGAAATATGTTCTTCCACACAGCAAAGTGTAGGAAGAATAGCAAGTGGTCTAAATGGATCAAGAGTTTATAATGGCAATAGTGCGTTCTAAAGGATGGGATTTTGAAAAAGGGGATTTTCTTTGTGGTCTGAGATTATAGTCACATGGTTCCAAATTCAAAAGGTGCAAAAGGACATAGAGAAGTCAGTTTTCCACTTTAGGACGCTAACCTCCCTGTCTGTGCGTCAACAGCAGCTTATACTTTTGTCTGAACTTGCTTTTTAAACTGAATACCTTATAGCAGGCGTCCTCAAACTATGGCCCGCGGGCCACATTGCAGATGTTTTTGCCGTTTTGTTTTTTTACTTCAAAATAAGATATGTGCAGTGTGCATAGGAATTTGTTCATAGTTGTTTTTTGTTTTTTTTTTTAAACTATAGTTCGGCCCTCCGACGGTCTGAGGGACAGTGAACTGGCCCCCTGTTTAAAAAGTTTGAGGACCCCTGCCTTAGAGAGCTTTCCATAGTTGTATCGGCAGAACTTCTTTTTTATGGCTTTGGAGAATTTATTTATATGAGTGTGCTATATAATTCACTAGCCAACTCCCTGTTGATGGCTAGTAGGTTGTTTTGAATCTTTGCTATGACAACCAGTGCTACAATGAATTACGGTGAGCATTTGGTGCATGTATGAGTGTGTATATATAGGACACATTCCTAAACATGGGATTACTACATCAAAGGGCATGTGCACTTGAAATTTTGATAAACATTGTCAGCCTGCCTTCCTTAGAGGTTGTCTGTTTTATCTTCACTGGAAGTTTGAGAGGTCCTATTTTCCTGCACATTCACCACCTTGTTGTCACTTTGGATAAGTGGAAAATGGTGTGTAGATAGCATTTTAGTTTAGCTTTTTATTATAGAAAATTTTAAACACATGCAGAAGTAGAGAGAATAGTATGATGAATTCCTGGGTTCATTATATTGCTATCTAGGTGCTGTTTGTCTGCAGATGTGTGTATGAGCAGTCTGTTAGATTTTCTTATCAATGTCATGCTTGTTTCAGAAAAAATATTTTTTTTCTATATTAAGACCAATTTATCCTTCTAATGATCTGTTCTTTAAAGATTTGTTAGAATTCTCCCCCACCCCACCCCCCCGAAACCTTTTAAACCTAGTTGTTTTGGGGTCTATTGTTTTTTGACAACTTTTGGTATTGATCTGTATAAGTTTTCTGTTTCTTCTAGAGTCCATTTTGATGTATTGCTCTAGAAAATTATTCTGGTCATTGGGATTCAAAGTCAGTTTTCATTGCTGAGATAGTAGTCTCTTATCAGTCTTAATTTTCTCTGTGGCTCTCTCCCCTGTATTTTATATTTGTTCTCTCCTCTCCCCTTTCTTGATTAGATTAGATGGTGGCTTATGTGATTGGATTCGTTGATTAGTCTTATGACGTTTGTTTCTAGTTCATTAATGTCTATTTGACTTTCTCTTCTGCTCTGTTGTTTATCTCAGTATGCAGGGCTACAGTTTTATAGCCCTAATTTTCTTTTTTTTTTTAAAAATATATTTTATTGATTTTTTACAGAGAGGAAGAGAGAGGGATAGAGAGTTAGAAACATCGATGAGAGAGAAACATCAATCAGCTGCCTCCTGCACACCCCCTACTGGGGATGTGCCCGCAACTAAGGTACCTGCCCTTGACGGGAATCGAACCCGGGACCCTTCAGTCCGCAGGCCGACGCTCTATCCACTGAGCCATAACCGGTTTCGGCGCCCTAATTTTCTTTATGATTAGTTCTGTTGCATTGTGATCAGAGAATGTTATCTGAATCATTATTTAATTTATTGACATTTATTTTGTAGCCCAATATTTGGTTATTTCTTGTGAATGTTCTTTGAGTTATGCTTTCTTCTCGGGTCACAGAGAAGAGAGCGTAACCCATATCTACCATATTAATTATGTTGTTTAACTTTTCACTTTTATTTTTTTTGATTAATCATCACCAGAGGATATTTTCCCCCCATTGATTTTTAGAGAGAGTGGAAGTGAGGGTCTGGGCCGGGGGTGGGGGGGGAGGCGGGGGAGACACACACACACACACACACACACACACACACACACACACACACATCGATCCGTTGCCTCCTGCACATGCCCCAACCCAGGCCAGGATTGGGCCTGCAACCCAGGTACATGCCCTTTACTGGAAATTGAACCCAGACCCTTCCATCTGCAGGTTGACACTCTAACCATGGAGCCAAAATGGCCAGGGCTCTACTTTTACTTTTTTAAATCTATCTGATCTGTCATGGCCCAAGAGAAGTTCAAGTTTCTTAATAATATTATTTTATTTATTCATATATTGCCTATGGTTTTTGCTTTATGCATGTTAATGTTATGTTTGCTGCGTAGATACTGTTAACTGTTGTGTCCTCATTGTGAAATGTACCATTTAGCAATAGCGTGCTCTCCTTTTACTGGTTTAATGCTTCTTGGTCTGGATTTACCCTTATTTGACATTGAGATCTAGATCCCTATTTTCCTCTTGTTTATATTTTCTGGTAGAGCATTGCCATTCTTTTTTTTTTTTTTCAGAATTACTTTGTTTATAATATTGCCTTGAAATACAGTATAAAGTTAGGTTTTGCTTTGTGCATTAAACTTTTTCTTTTGCCCTAGCTCAGTGGTCGGCAAACTGCAGCTCGCAAGCCACATGCGGCTCGAGAGCCACGGTTTGCTGCTCTGTTGACTAATGAGTTTGCCGACCACTGGGATAGGGGCTTAATCACAAGGAACAACAACAGCCTGTAATTATTGGAATCTAGAGTCTAGCTGGTTTGGCTCAGTGGATATAGAGTATTGGCCTTTGGACTGAAGGATCCTGGGTTTGATTCTTATCAAGGGCACATGCCTGGGTTGTGGGCTTGATCTCCAGTAGAGGGGGTGTGCAGGAGGCAGCTGACCAATGATTCTCTCTCATCATTGATGTTTCTATCTCTCTCCCTCTCCCTTCCTTTCTGAAATCAATAAAAATATATTAAAATTTTTTTCTTTTATGTTATTAAGTTTAACCAATTTATATTTATTGATATAACAGATCTGTCATCTGCTATGATAAATATTTATACTCTGTTTCCTTTCTATTTTTAATGCCTTAATTTTCTACTAAATATATCTTATTTTATTTCTTTAGCCTTCTTTGTCTAGTATGGTCAGCACTAGCCACTTGAGCCTATTGAGCTCGTGAAATGTGGCTAGTGTGGCTGAGAAACTGAATTGATTTAATTGCAATTTAAATTTAAAATTGATACTTGATTCAGTTAATTGGAAAACTTTCAAGTGTATTTGGAACAATTTGGATAGTGAATCTACCTTAACTATAAATTTGATGACATCTAATTATAGGTCAGTTATTTCTGATAGAAATTTAGCTTTGAATTGAGATTTTTAAGTATAAGATACGCACCGGCTTTCATGGACTTAATATAAAAATAGTAAAATATCTCAATATATTTTTGTATCGATTCCATGTTGAAATGATAATCTTTTGGAGAGGTTGGGTTAAATAAAATGTCAAAAATTTCACCTGTTTCTTTTTATGTTACTGTGCTGCAAGGAAGTTTAAAATTACATATGTGGCTGACATTATATTTCTATTGGATAGTGCGGCTTCAGACATAAATTTTTACTAGAAGTAAGAGGAACATAACATTTTTTAATGATCAGAATAAACATTTTATTTCTCAATATAACTTTTCCTCTTTTTTCTTGAAACCTGTTACTCTCAGAATTTGGGGACCAATTTATTGTTTTGGGCAGTTAATGTTATGGTAGTTCTCTGTTATATTTGCAAAAGTTTGAGGTCTTTCTGTTAAGTAGTTGTTATGAATTAAAAGTTCTCTTAGTGATCAGTGTCTTCCCTTCTTAACTCAGGTGCTCTCTCTGGAGCCTGCTTGAACCTTTCCATTCTCCCTCTTCTTCCCCCCCTAGGCATGCTACCTTTGTCTTTTTCCTAAGCTCTAAGGGCCTTTCTTTTGCCTCTCTTAACTTTTTTCCTGAGCCCATGCAGTCCTGCTGGCTCACCTTTTCTACCCTTGTGACTTTCTAAAGAAAATTCCTCTTATAATTGGAGTCTTGACTCTGAATCCTTTCTTAGAATTCAAATTCCAAGGTTGCTGGACTGAGGTCTAACTCTGGTGTTGTTTCACTGCTAACAGTATGAGTCACTGTAGATCCTACTGTCAAGGCCAGACACTGGATCCTTTTAATTGGAAAACTTCTAAATTAAAAGAAGTTTTTTTTTCTTAGTTGTCTCTTTGTTATAATAGCTAGTCATTAAGATTCCCTTAATAAGATGGAGCAACAGAAATTAGAACAAAAATCAAAGTCTACTCAGACTCTTTCCTATTGCCTTTAGACATTTGCAGATATTGTAAAAATCAGGACATTGGAAGTACAATTGTCCTGCACTTAAGAAGAAAAAGGCAAGAAAAAGAACAAAATATTAAAGACAAGCTAACATTTTATGTCCTAAAAACTCTACTTGGTAACTGTCAGGTTGGGAGCTCCAGAATATTGCCAGACGCAAATGTGGGCTAAACTTTAAAAAAATATATATTTTATTGATTTTTACAGAGAGGAAGGGAGAGGGCTAGAGAGTTATAAACATTGATCAGCTGCCTCCTGCACACCCCCTGCTGGGGATGTGCCCGCAACCAAGGTACATGCCCTTGACTGGAATCAAACCCGGGACCCTTCAGTCTGCAGGCTGACGCTCTATCCACTGTGCCAAACCAGTCAGGGCTGGGCTAAACTTTTATAGCTAGGTCCTACCAAACTGCTGCCATCCCTCAAGGAAATGATAATCTAATATTACAATGGCTATTATGAGGAATGTTCCAATTAGGAAAAAATGGAATACATAACACAGACATTAAAAAAGGAAAAATAAATGTAAAAAATAAATGTTTAAAAAGTTCTCTTACTGATATAAGAAAAGGAGAACTTAGTCTGTTACTACAAATTAAACCAGAACCTTCAGAATCTTGAATGAGTTCATAGGAAATGATTCACATTTTCATTGGGATGTGCTTTACATCATTCAGTCTCAACCCGTCCATTTCTGGTTCCTTGATTAATCACTTTTATCCCTCCCTGCAGACTTTAACTTCGTATTTGTTTTATTTTCCAGTTCCTTTGCACTTAGTCTTTTGCATCGCTGCACTTTTTGTAGGAAAGGCATTTGCACCTGGCTTTTGTTATTTCATTTTATTCTAAACTGTTTCTTTGCAGAGGGTAGAGCTTTGCTTCCTTGTGCCCTCTCACAGCCTCCTCAGATGTTTTGCTCTCTGCAGAGAGTGGGCGCTCCACAAATGGCAAGTACTGACTCCATATAAAGGTTATTAAACACGATGCCATTTTAACTGAAGCAGTTGTTCTGTAAGTTTAAACTTCTATAATGTCCCCACGTTTAAATATAGCATCTCCCAAATGAAACCACCAGAAAGCAGGTTGTCTGACAACTCGGCCTTCTTTTCACAGAAAAAAATTTCTACCAGAATCACACTGGTTCTGTGACCCTCTGAGCCGTTAGCTATTAGAAGGTAGCAGCCATTTTCCCAGGGTTGACTCTTCTTAGGTTTAAAGGCCCAGCCACCTCTGTTTTCCTTTTAGAAAGTATTTTAAGATTCTGATACCCACTGAGAAGTTGACTTCAGTTCCAAATGACTGCTCTTCAAAAAGTCTTGGGTTTTTAAGTAATTCTGCTCCTTAAAACCAGGGGAGAACAGGGATTTTGTTTCTGGAGAAGGTAAGTTTTTTTTTTTTTAATTGTGGGAAGAAAAGGGAAAAACAATCATTTTCTGTTTCTGGGTGTTTTTATTTTGTACCTTTACATATATGCACAAGACACACCTTTCCTGTAAGCAGTAGGGTTTTTCTACTGTGAGGAGTTGCCAAGAATTAGACTAACCTGTTGGGAGACAGAATTAAAGGGGAAGATAACAACTTCATTCAGCTTCATGCATCTTTGACCAGCATTTCAGCCGAAAGAAAGAATTGGCCTTTTGGGTCTTATTGATTTGGTAGGGCTGGATTTCAACATCACCTGGTTTTATCAGACTCTGCGTACTAAAAGTGTAGCTCTGGTTTCATTCCATGTGTTTACCCTTTTGTATGCTTTTGAAGGGGAGGCGTGAACACACTTAAACTGACCTAGTGTTGACTTGAGTAGTTTCCTCCCATTAAGCATTGGGAAATTGACCATACTGTTGGCAAGATTTGGAAAATCTTGGTTTTGTAGAATCAGAAAATACCACCACTGCGCCTTTTCTTGTTTTTTTTTTTAAGTCCTCACCCGAGGATATGTTTTTATTAATTTTAGAGAGAGGGAGGGAGAGAAAGAAACATCAATGTGTGAGACACACATCCATTAGCTACTTCCTGTACATGCCCCGACCCACGGATTGAACCCAAAACCTAGGTATGTGCCTTTGATGGGGAATCGAACCCACAACCTTTTTTGTGTGTGTGTGTGTATGGGACAATGCTCCAACCAATTGACCCAGCCAGGGTTCCACTTTTCCTTTAAAAAAACATATTGGTCCTGGCCAGGTAGCTCAGTTGGTTTAGATCAGTGGTCAGCAAACTGCGGCTCGCGAGCCGTGGTTTGCCGCTCTGTTGATTAATGAGTTTGCCGACCTCTGCCTTAGGGAAAAAACACTTAAAAAACATTTTAATAATGTACTAATGTCTTTAACCTGAAGTCAAAACTTCTGGGTAAGGGTAATGCCTTACAGCAGTGGTCGGCAAACTCATTAGTCAACAGAGCGGCAAACCGCGGCTCTCGAGCCACATGTGTCTCGCGAGCCGCAGTTTGCCGACCGCTGGTTTAGAGCATCATCCCGATACACCAAGGTTTGCAGGTTCGATTCCAGATCAGGGCACATAAAAGAACCAAAGAATGCAACAAATCGGTTTCTCTCTCAAATCAATAAATAAAAATTTAAAAAAGTGTATATGTGCATTCAGTTGTTTTACTTCCATGATAATCTGACTTCAGAGTTGGGCACATCCTCTTGTTTTCAGAATACTGCACTCTAAGAGAGGTTATGGGACAATAGCCTGATGGCCAGCCACCTGTTGTTTTTTATTGATAGACTATTTTTAAGAGCAGTTTTAGATTCACAGTAACATTTGGCAGAAAGTACAGGGAGTTTTTACGTCATTCCCCTCCCCAGATATCAACATCCTTCACCAGTGTGGGGCATTTGTTTCAATTGATGAAGTCACATTGATATATCATTACCTCCCTAAGTCCATATTTTACTTTAGGGTTCCTTCTTTGGTACACTCTATGGATTTTGAAAGCATCTGTTTTTGTAAATAAAGTTTTATTAGAACACCCAGTCATTCCTGTTTGTTACATATTGTCTGTTGCTTCTTTCCCTCCACAACAGCCATTGAGTAGTTGTCACAGAGATGGTTTAGCCCACAAAGCCAAAAAAGTTGACCATTTGGCCCTTTACAGAAAGTTTGTGACCTCTAGACTAAGTTAATTCAGTTCCCTGTTAAAGAAGCTTGAAGTGATTGCTCTTAATTTGCATTTAAATTATAAAGCTCCTTTTCTCCCCTTTGGTATTAACAGTAAACCTTGGCTATCAGTAGTGTGGCTTTTGGGATAGCTAAGACTTTTCCAGGTAATTGATAGTTTACCTATATGGTATATGAAATTACCATGTGAAAGGCTTAGGAAATTTTATAGCTTTTATTATTATTATATTTTTTTAGAATATTGGAAAATAATTTTAAAGATTTTTTAAAATTGATTTTTAGAGAGAGGAAGGGAGAGGGTGAGAGAGAGAGAAATATCGATATGACAGCAGAACATCAATCACTGCCTCCTGCTGGGGACTGAGCCCACACCCATGCATGTGCCCTGACCAGGAACGGAACCTTTCAAATGCCGCCCAACTAACTGAGCCACACCAGCCAGGGCTTATAGCTTTACTCTACAGGGCTATCATGAAGGTTTTAAGTGAACCAGTTTCTCCACAACCCTGTCAAAACGAGGTTTTAGGATTTTAATTGTGTAATAGGTAACATAGAAGCTAAAAATTGTATTTCCACCACGCTCCCATGTGGGTTTATTGTCTACATTTTGTTGTATGTAAAGCACCGTTGACCATTTAGTAACTGGAACCTGGAGTTTTAATCACTTGCATGAATTCCTTGTCTATCTGGCATAGTGAGCTTTTGTGCTATGTAAATATTGTTTCCCACTGTGTTCCCTTCTTTGGTAATTATCAAAGCATACAATTAAAGGCATTTGCAAAGAATATCACTTACAATTCTTCCTTTTTTTTTATTATTATGATAGCCTTCCAGCTTTTGCCCGTGTATACATAGGTTAACACTGATGAAGGTTGGTTTCCTTTTGATTTAGCGCACAGTCCAAGTTTTTATACATTCAATCATTTACAGTACTTTTATCATGGCCAGGTTTATCACCTAAATCCCTCCAGAATTTATTGCTCTTTCTGATGAGACTTTTTGCTTAAGCCCAAAGGCTATGAACAAAGAGCTATGTGTCAAAATGGGTGAATCCTATGAGTTTGTGGCATGCTTTCCTGCTGTCCCTACCTGTTTGTGTAATAGGGGTGGTTTCTGGGAATATGTGAGGTGTTAATTGAATTGTCCTTTATTCAAAGTGTCCTTGGAGGCTTTCTGGATGGGGGACACAAGTAGAAGAACAAATGTAAATGTGTATTACTCTTTTCCTTGATTTTTAGCTCCTTTCCTTGGCTGCTTACTCCTATCAATGCTCTCCAGAGTTGTTCCCAGATGTGTATTACTAGGCAAGGTTGGTGTAGGACAAACCAGAATCTTCTCTTAGATTCATTCAGTGGGGGCTTGAGCTTAGAGATCATCTATTCAAACTCCCCAGTTTCACACATGGCCAAGTAGGAGCCCCAGGTAACAAAGAGACTGTCCAAAGCATCAGCTAGTTATTGACATAACATCTTGGCCAGAAATAGATTCTTTTTGGAGGTAAAGGCAGCTTACCTTTTTTGTACTAATCTCTAGAAGACGCAATAGTGAGATGGGAAGAGGTAGCTGTAAGTCTCACAACATCCCGATGGAATAGATGTTTCCATTTCTTGGATGAAGATGCTAAACTTTAGATGACTTAAATCTTGACTAAGCAAAGTTAGGGTCAAAACCACAGTTAAAAGCTCAACTTACCTGAATTTTAAACGTCTGCATTTTTCATTCAACATAATATACCGCTTCTTTCAATATAACATACCATTGCCAGAATGCAGTTCTTTCTAGCCAACAGCGTTTTAGTAATGCTGAGGTTTTGTCTAAATGTGTTCCGTTAGACAATCAGGAAATCGCATGATCTAATGGTCATCTAGTGTTATTATTTCTGAACTGTTAGATGGATACCTACTTACTTACTTACACTGAAGTAATTCTGATTCTGAAGACCACCACCATTTGTTAGTCTGCATATTGTCTCTGAGGATGTGAGAAGCAGTCTATGTGTAGACTATACTCAAGTCTTGATTTGTGGTGCCTACCACCAGTGGGAGCTTGGGCTAATCGCTTAATCCCACTACACACCAGTGACCTTTTCTACAAAATGGAAATGATAGCATCTAATCATAGGCTTGTTGCACTGATGACATTAAGAAGTGCAGCACAGCGCGTGGTACCTGGTAGGTGCTCTGTAGATGTTGGCTATGCTTTTCTTATGGGAAATTAGTGACACAGCATTTCCTGAATGAAATCAGCTTTCTGCTAAGAATAAAAACTGCGTAGGATGCTCTTGATCTCCAGTATTAATTATCTTAAAGGTTGTTGGCTG
This sequence comes from Eptesicus fuscus, assembly GCF_027574615.1. Lineage (NCBI taxonomy): Eukaryota > Metazoa > Chordata > Mammalia > Chiroptera > Vespertilionidae > Eptesicus > Eptesicus fuscus. The sequence continues at coordinate 15,188,641 of NC_072473.1, forward strand.
CAGCTCCCAGCTATATAAAGTGATCATTTTCCAAGAAACAAAGCACTTTCAGCTCATTTGTGCTTTGAGCGTAATTGGCTTGGCTCCTTTTCATTCACTGTAATGGTTAACTTAACATTTAACCTTGAAGATGAGTACACTGTGACCTTTACTTAACTATTCCTGCTTTCATGACAACAAGACATCCTGTAACTCACCAATCCACCCTTAGTACTAGATCCTAACCCTCTCTGGAATTAGGTTGATATGGATCTGTGTGTGGCTTTGACTATGATTGTTACTTACATGTTCTTGCTGGTCAAAACTTATTTGTGATATCAGTTCTCAACATTCATGCCTATTCTATCTACTCTCCTCTCTGGCCAGGCACATCATGTTGACAGTTACTGCCACCATGTTATCGCCTTCCTGTCTACCTTTCGGCTCTTCACCTAACTCTTAAGGATTCAATACCCCTAACCAAATAGTATATAGCAGGCGTCCTCAAACTACGGCCCACAGGCCACATGCGGGTGTTTTGGCCGTTTTGTTTTTTTACTTCAAAATAAGATATGTGCAGTGTGCATAGGAATTTGTTCATAGTTTTTTTTAAACTATAATCCGGCCCTCCAATGGTCTGAGGGACAGTGAACTGGCCCCCTTTTTAAAAAGTTTGAGGACCCCTGGTATATAGAATGCAGTGATCTAGATGTCTATAAGAGGAATTTACCATTACCAGCAAATGTTAGCTTGAACCATTGAATTTTATTTGCTATAGTAAGTTTATACTGAAACTTAGTAGGTATTTTAACTTTCAGTTCTAATCGGTAAATATTAAACACCTACAATGTGCCAAGTGTGCTAATGGACTTCCATTTTCTGAGGTATACTGGGACCTACAGGATTTGGTCTCAGTGATTCGGGGAAATGGCAGGGGGATTGCTCAAGGGGTAGGCACAAATTGTGGGCCCTCAGTGAAATCCATGTACAACTTGCTTTGGCCTTATTGGGCATACAGTGGGGCGGGTTTCTTACTAGTCTGTTTATGAGCATATACACTGAGTGGCCAGATTATTATGCGTTCAGAGATCATAATAATCTGGCCACTCAGTGTATCTTTCAAAAGAGTAAAACAAACAGGATTTCTCAAGAGAGGATCAAGGCACCAGTGGAATCACTCACTTGCCCTCAGCACAGACACAGATGCCCTTCAGGGAAGGATCCACAACCCTCTCCTACTTTCATTATAAGGACCCTACCACAGTCACCCTGTAAACTCGATTCCTGTGACAATACAAATAATCACATGGAGGTACGTATCACAGGCTTCAGACACCATCAGGAAGGTCTGCTTATAGTAGCACATTATCTATGAGATCTTTTTTTGTGTTTTTTTTTAAAATAGACTGATTATAGTTACAAGAAAACCTTTTTTATTTTGTTTATTATTATTTTTTAATACATTTTTATTGATTTCAGAGAGGAAGGGAGAGGGGAGAGAGAGATAGAAACATCAATGATGAGAGAAAATCATCGGTAGGCTGCCTTCTGCATGCCCCCTACTGGGGATCAAGCCTGCAACCCAGGCATGTGCCCTTGACTGGAATGGAACCTGGGACCCTTCAGTCCGCAAGCCGACGCTCTAGCCACTGAGCCTAACCAGCTAGGGCCAAGAAAACTTTTTTTTAGAAGATTGTGTTTTTCTTTAAAAACACTTTTTAATGACTTCATGTTTCCCCATGTAAATATACACTATTGTAATTTATTTTACTGTTGCTTTATTGTTAGATATTTAGGTTGTTTTTAATACCCCCTCCCAACCTTTTATTTGGAGAAATTTCTGACCTTAGGAAAAGTTATAAGAACAATCAGTTAACACTCATATCCAGCACTTAGATTCACCAGTTAACTGTGCCATCCAGCAGGTCCTTGAATAATGTTGTTTCATTATAATGTTGATGAGACACCATAGGAACCTAACTCTTGTCTATGTATCAGTTAGCCTGTGGTAAACTGGGTTTTGTTATCTGTTGTTTCACCAAAAGTTGCAGAACCTATTGAAGGCATTAAGTGGGGACTTACTATATTTGCTTTTTATCTCCCCCCACAGCTCATTCATTCTCCACTGTGATATAGTTATCATGCTGAAGAGTGAACTAGAAGTCTTCAAACAGAAGGGTCACCCTCCACCCTAACCATCAAAACTTTATTTAGGCAAGCAGTTACCCCTAGGCAAAGTAAAGGGCAAAAGGGAGGTTCTTCTCTAGCAACCCTGAATAAACTATTTAAGAAGGATTAGGAAAGCTGGGGTGATGTTAGGACCCCCACCAAAAAGCCCTATGTAGTCAGGAGTTTTGGGTGCTCACTTTGTCAATCTTTAGGTTGCCTCACTCTCAAACATGACTGAATAAGCAAGGACCACCAACCATCTGAGGGAAGTCCGCAGCGAGAAAGAAAGAAACTAAGATAAATAAATGGCCCCCAAAATGACCCCAGAGGAAACATTCAGGCCATAGAAGAATGCTTTAAAATGTAATTTGAGAGCCCAGCCTGCGTGGCTCAGTGGTTGAGCTTCGACCCAGGAACCAAGAGGTCATGGTTCGGTTTGATTTCCCGGTCAGGGCACACAGCTGATCAATGATACTCTCTCATCATTGATGTTTCTATCTCTTTCCCTCTCCCTTCCTCTCTGAAATCAATAAAAATATTTTTAAAAATGTAATTTGAGAAATAAATAATCTACACCTTCTCGTGAACATCTTAGGCGGGTGTCATTTTTCCAAAGATGGCCATGATGTTGCTTTTCTATGATGGGCCTTTGCCAGCCCTCCATCAAGAGGGGGAGTTCAGTCCGATCCCCTTCCCCTGGAGTCTGGGCAGGCTGTGACTGCTTTGACCATTTGGGTATGGCAGAAGGGGGCTAGCTGTGTGACTTCTGAGGCTGGGTCATAAAAGGCCAAATAGCTTCCACCTGGTTTACTAAACCCAATCCAACTAGCCCAAGGCTGCCATGCTGTGAGGAAGCCCACTGACAGGTGACCCAGCAGTGCTCTGGTAGGCAATGCTTGTAGGGTCAGACTTGTGAGTAGGAAGCCTTCAGATACTGCCACTTCCCCAGCATTTGAGGTTTCCCAGCTGACATTCCAGACAAGCCATCCCTCTGGTGTCCTGTCTAAACCCCTGACCCACAACATCTGTGAGCATAATAAAATAGACACTGGGCCAAAAGAAGTCGTGTAATATACGGGTATTGTTGGGGTATTGAATGTGATGGGGAATGAGGTGTGTGTGAAACCCTCAGTCTTCTTTATTTTTATTTTATTTTTAAAAATATATTTTATTGATTTTTTTACAGAGAGGAAGGGAGAGGGATAGAGAGCTAGAAACATCGATGAGAGAGAAACATCGACCAGCTGCCTCCTGCACACCCTACTAGGGATGTGCCCGCAACCAATGTACATGCCCTTGACCGGAATCGAACCCAGGACCCCTCAGTCCACAGACCGACGCTCCATCCACTGAGCCAAACCAGTTTCGGCTTCTTCTTTATTTTTAAAATATATCTTTATTGATTTCAGAGAGGAAGGGAGTGGGGGGGGAGAGAGAGAGAAACATCACTGATGAGAAAGAATCATTGACCAGCTGCCTCCTGCACGTCCCCCTACTGGAAATTGAGCCCACAACCTAGGCATGTACCCTGACCAGGAATTGAATGTGACCTCCTGGTTCTTTGGTCGATGCTCAAACACTGAGCGACACTGGCAGGGCGAAACCCCCAGTATTTGGCTCTGGAGTTTCTGGCTCACTGTTAGCAATAATGTCAGTAATAACACTGTTAGTAATAATAACAAGGCCTGGTCTGGAGTTGAGAGCAGCCTCAAGTTTGGTAGACCCCAGATCTGCTACCTATTTTGATCTCTTTTTATATTCAGGAATAAATTTTCACAAACAAAGGAAAACCTTAAACTTTTCAGGCAGTGAAATAGTACTTCTAGACATGGAGTAAAGCAAACATTTTAAAAGTATAAATGAAGCTAAAAAAATAAGGGATTCTTTTGAAGGATATTCACAATCATTTGATAGCGCTCTGTTCACACTTCAGGCAGTTTCTCTGAAGGACTCTTCAATTAATCATTGTTTAGCCTTGGTAAGTCCAAGAATTAACTACTTATAGTTCCAAAATGCAATGTTTTCAAAAGATTGAAATCTTGCAGCTGGAGAAAAATCAAAGAGCTGCCCTGAAAATTCTATTTTCTTGGTTAATTTATCCTTTTTAAGATGGTTAATGGTAAAAATACATTGACAGTATTTAGAAAAAGCAACATTATCTGAATGAGCTGATCACTCTGTTGGGTTTTGGTGCCTTGCTAATAATTTTTCCATTTGTTACTCTCCTTTTCCATTCCCTCTTTCAATTACTTCTATTCCCAAACTATTCCCCACCAAGTGTTAAAGGTGAAAGTGTTAAAGGACAAAGATAGCCTTTAGGTAATCCAGACAGGAGATTCTACATGTGGCTATGAGGTTTCTTAGCTCTAACTATAAGATAAAAGGTCACTTCATTAACTGAAGAAATAATTGTGGGCTTTTTATTTTTTTTGCTTCCTGTAAATTAGTCGAAAAGAGTATTAAAGATTCACCAGAACTACAGGTCACTCTGGAAACCAGGGATAAAAAATAAGTCTGAACTATTATTCTTGCTCTCAGAAGGGTAGTCAAATGCTCCTTTCTTATGGCGACCATCACTAAGAGGGCTCCCTGCATTAAATCGAAAGTCATTTTTGTTTTTATGTCTAATTCATTCTATATCTTGGTGAATGGAAAGCGATTTGGGACCTTTCTAGGCAATGCCAATAATACCTTTTGCAAATGTAGACATTGTCTCCAGCTTTTCAATGGATGGGCAAAGTGGGAAAAACAAACAGCTGAACAGAACGAAAGGCTCATCAAATGAGGAAGAAGAACTGAAGAAATAAACATGAGTGTGTTAAAGCCAATGATTACCCGTAATTTGTGTTCACTAAAGGCAGAATTTTCCACGTCCTTCACCCACTCCTTTGTCATCTTCTGAACTGATACTAGGGAATAATTTAATTGGTAAATTTAAATAACATAGAGTAGAGAAATGCAGAATAAAAATAGAAAATCAAAATGAAGGAATGTAGAAAAGCCACAGAAGTGGGGAAAAAGTGAAGTCAAATAACTGGAAAGAAGAACTGGAAAATAGTATGCCAGAAGACGTATAAAAACAGAACCCTTTTGAGAGGATATTCAGTTAAAACCAGAAGGATTTTTTTGTAAGTTTACTTTAAAAAGTTTATTGGAACCCTTTGATTTAAACTGAGTATCCAGCATTAATATAGAGGATAAAATACTTTCAACTTACATGAGGAAAACCACAGAAAGGTTTAAAAAAATCAGGTATTTCGTATTTATTTTTAGGTTCACTAATTAACTAAGTATAAAAGATGTATTCCTCGTTTAAGCTGATGTATAATTATGGTATCTGAGTACAAAGAATTTGTCTTGAAAGCTAAATTAGAATGTAGGAGGCAAAACCGGAGATTTTTCAGGTACCCTTTTTTAAAACTACAAACTTCTGAAAGTATTATTCTCCAATAAATCATTGAGAAGCTACCAATAGTGAGGCACTTTAATTGGTGCCATGGGGTCTGTGGCTGTTTCCCTGAGTGGCAGAGTGGTCCCTGAAAAAACACATTTGAAGAAAATCTCAGTATATAGTGGGTGAATATTTGTGGAATGAATGGATCTGTTGCCTTCTGGAAATGCCTCTGAACAGGAATCGATTTATATATTCTCTTACTTTTAAAAGTACTTGGCAGTTTTCCCACAGAGTTTATTTGAAAACAAATCCAGATTACACCCCAGGTCACTTTTTTTGTTTTGTTAATTCTCACCTGAGGATATTTTTCCATTGATGTTTTAGAGGGAGTGGAAGGGAGGGGGGAGAGACAGAGAGAAACATTGATGTGAGAGAGACACATCCATTGGTTGCCTCCCGCATGCACCCTGACCAGAGCTGGGGCTCAAGCCTGCAACCCAGGTACGTGCTCTTGACCAGAATCAAACCCAGGACCCTTCAGTCCACAGGCTGACGCTCTACCCACTGAACCAAACTGGCTAGGACCCAGGTATCTTTTAGATCGCCACTGGTAACACTAGGGGCAGATTTGTGTTAAGGAGAAAAACTGCTTTCAAGGTGGCCTCTTGGAATAAATGTTCTTTTGCTATGCTTATTAAATGATTTTCTTAAATTTGCTATTTCAGAGGATAAAAATTTAACTAGAGGTTGCAGAATTATTTAATTGTCTCTTCCCGACCAGTAACTGCTACCATGGCAACATTTATTCCATCTATTAGATTGTAAATCATGGACAATTTTTCATCTCTGAATAGGGAGAGACAATGCGTGTGAAAAAACGTCATACATGTTTCTACGGAAGGAGCTTCCTGTGCGCCTGGCTAACACCATGAGAGAAGTTAATCTTCTGCCGGATAATTTGCTTAACCGCCCTTCAGTGGGATTGGTCCAGAGTTGGTAAGTAAATAATGTGCCTTCAAATGGGTCTTCCCATGATGCTCGGAACATTTGGCATTGGGACCATTCTCCCTGAAAGTGCACGCAGCGCCTGTGTAGGAGTGAGTCACTCGGGATAGCCGGGTTTTCCAGGCAATTAGAATTTTTTTTTTAACTGACAGTTTAAAATCGCCTTAATGAAAATACTTTTATTTTTTTTAAACTATATTTTATTGATTTTTTACAGAGAGGAAAAGAGAGGGATAGAGAGTCAGAAACATCGATGAGAGAGAAACATCGATCAGCTGCCTCTTGCACACCCCCTACTGGGGATGTGCCCGCAACCAAGGCACATGCCCTTGACCTGAATCGAACCTGGGACCCTTGAGTCCGCAGGCTGATGCTCTATCCACTGAGCCAAACCGGTTTCGGCGTTAATGAAAATACTTTTAAACTGTACAAGACACTTTCTTGACCTTTCAAATTTTGTTTTTCTGCTTATAAATGTGATGGCTTATTTAAAAAATGGGAGAGTACAGAAAAGTAGAGAGGAATAGCGATGCAGTTACCGATGTACGCAGGTCTGCAATCCTTTAGATGGGGGATATTGCTTCCATCAAGTCTCAGCCTTGCTCCTTTTGTTTTCCTTTTAAAGAAGTTCCTTGAAGGCAGTACTTCTTTTAGAACACATTAAGTCATTTAAAGGGACCTTGGATTAGAAAAATATCACTACTTGCTATGCTGCATTTGCCCTGTGAATAGTATGAAAAATTTTAACAAGTATCACTCAAAGCTTCATCAGATACAGCTCTGAGCTTAAAGCATGTGTTATTTAATTGAGGAAGTTGAACTTGTGAGTCAACACCTGACTAGGTCAGCAGGGTGAGGTTGGTGAGTGGTAGGATGTGGGAGAGTGGGTGCATTTTTAGAAAGGGATTTGCATAGATTTGAGAAATATAGGCAGGTCTCCTCTCGATTATAAAAGCGAGGTAGAAGTCACTGGAGAAAGCTGGGGAAGAAGGGGAGGCCAGGTGCAAAAAGTGCTCTCAAGCAGGGACAGAGGAAGTGCTGTGGGACAAGTGTTTTGTACTGCCCCTTGATGGGGGGCTTGAAATGACAGGGACAGGGAGAGCATTTTAGGGGAAGGGAATGTGGACAGATCCAAGGAGAATGGAACTATTAATTCATTGAGAGGGTCAATGCAGGCCAGGCTACTGAAAGAGAATGGACATTCAATAGTCATTCCTCAGTGATACAGGGGTGAGCAAAAAGTAGGTTTACAGTTCCTATGGAAAATAATACAATCCAAAATAAAGAATAATACAAGAATAAACTCTGTGCTTCACGTACTCACAACTGTCAACCTACTTTGGCCCACCCTGTATTAATTGTAATACATTCTTAGGGCTGAGAATAACTTAATCTGAGAAACACTATTGGGAGGTCTAGGAGATCCAGTGTCCAGTCCCTGTTCCAGACACATAGCAACTCCTCCCCGTGGGAAGCACAGGGGCCCTGGAACCCAGGAGAGATGATGACCATGACTTCGATCTCATAGTCAGTTGCTTTCTACCTTAAATGCATAGCTTGTTTCAGAAGGAGCAGCAGGTTTGCATGAGACTTCCTTATTGCTCAAGGCCATCATTAGAGATTTCCAAAAGCAAATATATAAGCCCTATTGGGGCTACTGTGGGTGGGGGTTCCAGGCAGGCTAGATGACTTTCAAGTCCCCTGGTCTTGGTGGCAATGACAGTCAAATATTTACTATCACTTATTTAAAAGGTAATTCAGGAGCTTCAAAGTGAATTGCTGGCAAAGCATTGACTCAAATTACTGTGCCAACTCTTTGTGTCTCCTCGCCATTCCTTTTCCATGGCCGTTCTAAACACACACGCGTCATTTCCTCCTTTTCTTAAACATTCAATTTCGAAATAATTTCCTACTTAACAGAAGGGTTTGCAAGACTAGTAGCAAGAATTCCCATTAGGAACCTTTACCCAGATTCACTAATTGCTAACATTTGACATTTGTTCTACCATTCTCATTCATATTCTTTCTCTGTATATAAATGTGTGTATGTATATCTGTATGTGTATATATATATATGTGTGTGTGTGTATGTATGGCATAACACACACACATATAATACACACACATGTTATTTTTTTCCTGAAACATTGCATTAATGCTAGACATCATGCCCCTTCTACCCCTAAATAGTTTAGTAGATATCTACTTAGAACAACTCTTAGAAAACCACAGCATGTTAAATTTGGGGATTTAGCACTGATCCAGTAATATTTTCTAATATGTAGAACTTGTTCTTATTTCATCAATTGTCCTAATAGTGTTCTTTTTTAATAGAACACCCTACCCCCAATTTAGGAATCCAATGCAGGATCATGCATTGTGTTTAGTTGTTATTTCTTTTCCCTTTTAAGGGTGGCCTTGCAGGGTGGTTTGACCTGATATTTTAGCACTATCTAATCCATAGCTTTATCTGTCCAGAGACTTAAAAAATATACCCAGAGATGAACATATATTATGCATAGTCACAAAGGTCAAGTGAGGCTGATTAATAAAATGTAATTTCTATCTATTTATGTGCTTAATGGTCACTGTTAGTTGCTTAAATAGCCTCTTCCTCTATCAGAGCTAGCTAGTAGGATTAGTGTCATTAATCTAATTGTTAGATATAATTAGAATAAGAGATAATTCTTTCAGGACATGTTAAGATCCAAAGCAGAGATCACACACCTGTGAGTAATTGAAATCTCTGCATCCCCACCGGATCCAGCAGGTCCTGTGTGAATGTAGCTGCTATAGTCAAGTACCTCCCTGGGTCCCATTTTTCTGTGTTCTCTAGATCTTTATGTTGGACATACCATTTCTTATACTGGCCCTGATTGAGATAAGGAGCTAGTCTTTTAAAAATACATATTTTTATTGATTTCAGAGAGGAAGGGAGAGGGAGAAAAAGCTAGAAACATCAATGATGAGAGAGAATCATCCATTGGCTGGCTCCTGCACAACCCCCACTGGGGATCAAGCCCACAACCTAGGTATGTGCTCTGACCGGGAACCGAACTGTGACCTCCTGGTTCATAGTTCGATGCTCAACCACTGAGCCACTCTGGCCAGGCGGATAGGGAGGAGCTATTCTTAATCCTGAAGCTGTTTCTGAGTGTTTAAGAGAGTTTAACTCTGAGAAGGAACCTTCATTATTTCTGGTTTCTAAGTTCTTAGCGCACAATTCAGGGTCACACATGTGCTTCTTACAATTTATGTGCACTTGTTTGGGTAATTAAACTCTCGATTTGGTGTGTCAGTTAGGGTATGTTTGTAAGAAATCCAGCTAAACCTAGCTGAAACAATTCATTGGCTTGTTTGTCACTATAAGATCCAGCCATAGGATGAGCTTTTGGTGTTGCTTTGATTCAGAGGTTTCTGGAGCTTCTCAAGGTCCTGCTTTCCATGGAGTTGGCTTCACTTTCAGGCTAGATTTCCTCCTGGTGACAGAATAGCTGCAATAGTCCCAGGCTTCACATCCACACAGCAAACTAAAACAGCAGAGCAAGTTGATTTCTCTCCCAGAGACCTCCATTAAGTCTTTCTTCTTTTACTGTTTCTGAATTGAGACAGTATGCCCATTCCTGAGCCAATCCCGGTGTCCAGGGATATGTGACGCAGTAACAGGCTTAGACCTGGACTACCAGACTAATTAGGAATGAGTGACAAGAGAAATAGAATTGCCCAGAGAAAAGTCAGGCCACGCAGGAGCTGTGCGTGGCATTGGCTTTTCCCGAAGCACTTGGACTGCGTGGGGGAGGGGAAGGGATGTTACTTGAGTGGAAATTTGGGGTACTCTACGGAAGAGGGAAAGGAGAAATGGGTGTTGGGTAGACAGCTAACACAGTAGGTCTTCTTTTTTTCAGGTATATGCAGAGCTTCCTTGAACTCTTGGAGTATGAAAATAAGAGCCCCGAGGATCCAAAGGTCTTAGATAAGTAAGTATGGTACCGAACTCATCTAAAAGTCAAAAGGTCTAGGTAAAAAATGGTTTGGTGAATGGAGCTCATGTCAGTAAGAACCAAGAAGTATAATTTGGATGGAAGCATCAGATTTCTTAATGGGTAATGACTCAACATTGCCTTTTTTGAAATTTAAAAATTGAGCTTAAAATATAATAGTTACAAAATGAATAATGACACTTCAATTATAGTTCATTATCTAATTCTTTTAAAAATTTAAATTAAATTTGTTGGGGTGACATTGTTTAAATAAAAGTACATAGGCTTCAAGTGTACGATTCTATAATACGGCACCTGTATATTCCATTGTGTGTTCACTACCCACACTGTGTATTTGCTCCTCTTTACTCTTTACTACCAGTTCCGCAACCCCATTTCTTTCTGGCAACCACCATACTGTTGTCTGTGTCTAGGAGTTTTTTTGTTTGTTTGTTTGTTTGTCTTGTTTGTTCATTTGTTGCTTTCAGTTTTATATCTCACATATGAGTGAAAGCATATGGTACTTGACATCTTCCATCTGACTTATTTTGCTTAGCATGATATGATCTAATTCTTAATACTTTTGTGCTTATGGGGAACTGGTGCGGGCCCTCACTCTAAATGTTGCAGTAAATGTTCCACCTAGTGGTCGTTTTAAGAATGCAGTGGTCTCTTTATATGCATGAATCTATCTACTCAGTCCTTTACAGTATTTTTTTTTAAATATATTTTTATTGATTTCAGAGAGGAAAGGAGAGAGAGAGAGAGAGAGATGGAAACATCAATGATGAGAATCCTTGATTGGTTAGAGCCCGCAAGCCGGGCATGTGCCCTTGACTGGAATTGAACCTGGGACCCTTCAGTCCGCAGGTCGATGCTCTATCCACTGAGCCAAACCAGCTAGGGCTACAGTATTTTTTAAAAAATATTTATTTATTTAGACTTACATATTCTTTACTTTTATAGCTTAAAACAATCCAGATGCAAATTGCATACAGTTAACTAATTAGGCTATTTGTGACAGTGATAAAATTTTTTCTCTTTTTATTATATCATGGCACATCTTAAAATCTTCATGTAGTCTTTTTAAAATTAGTAATCCTGGCCAAAACCGGTTTGGCTCAGTAGATAGAGTGTCGGCCTGCGGACTGAAAGGTCCCGGGTTCGATTCCGGTCAAGGGCATGTACATTGGTTGCGGGCACATCCCCGGTAGCGGGTGTGTAGGAGGCAGCTGATCGATGTTTCTCTCTCATCGATGTTTCTAGCTTTCTATCCCTCTCCTTTCTCTCTGTAAAAAAATCAATAAAATATATTAAAAAAAATAAAATTAGTAATCCTGGCCACTGATGAAGTTCTTGCATTATATAGAGTGTCTTCCAGAAATGTATACACAATTTGAATGATTATAAAGTCCGTATTTATTAACATACAGTTCATTTTCAAAATTTAAAAGAATCTACAGAAATGAATAATTTTTTTTGTCAATGCCTTTTTTCAAACTGATGACCATTCTGGTCCAGGCACTGCTGATAATGTAAAGCAATGGAATCGCAAACATCAAAAATCATTTTGTTTGGTATTTGTGCACCTTTAATTAGTCAAGTCTTTCCAGTGTTGTACCTTAAACTTTTATCTTTTATGTATCCCCATAAAAAAGTCCAGTGGATAAATTTTCTTTGTTCAAAGCTTAGTCTGGCTTCACCCACTATATCAAATCAGTTAAACCTGAAATGGAGTGAAAATTGAGTTATCAGCTGTTAAAGTGTGTATATATATTTTGGGGTACCCCCAAAAATGTATACACACTTTGAATAATTATAAAGGCAATGTTTGTACTTCAACTGCATTTTCAAACTTCCAGTAGCATTTTAGGATGAATTTCCTTTGTTCAAAACTTAGTCTGGCTGAAAAGAAAGCAACATCAATTGAGCTATCAGCTGTTAAAGTGTGTGTGCATGTTTTGGACACCCTGTATGTTGTTACTCTGAGTTGGTGACATTTTACAAAGACATTTACTTAAGATATTAATTGCATAATTCATTTGAAATGTGTTTTACATTAAAATTACTACTTCCTGGTTATATAATTAAATACCACAGACAGTTCAAAGTTTTGCTTGATGAATTATAATCACAAATTGTAGTCTGCTCTATTACATATAGATTAAGTGGTTTAATAGTGTGTGATGCAAAAGAGACGTTTGAAATTATTCACTAAAAGCATTTAAAACTTTTTGCGTGACACTGAAACGTATATTAATGCTTGAATTATCCTTTGCAAAAATATTTTTACATATGACAGTCTAACCTCTGTCATCCACACCCCTGGATCCACCAGTACTTTGGCAGTTGACTATTCTTTTTTTTTTTTTAATATATTTTATTGATTTTTTACAGAGAGGAAGAGAGAGGGATAGAGAGCCAGAAACATCGATGAGAGAGAAACATCGATCAGCTGCCTCCTGCACACCCCCCACTGGGGATGTGCCCGCAACCAAGGTACATGCCCTTGACCGGAATCGAACCTGGGACCTTTCAGTCCGCAGGCCGACGCTCTATCCACTGAGCCAAACCGGTTTTGGCCAGTTGACTATTCTTTACAAATCTGTCTTATAGTCTTCTAAATCTGCTACTCTTGCTTGCTCTTCCTTGTTCATCTATTTAGCCACTTGAGGAAGGACCAGTGAAAAGCTGAAATCCTTTCTTCTAAGATCAGGACCAAGACAAGGATGCCCCCTCTTGCCCCTTCTATTCAGCATAAGTACCGGAAGTCCTTCATATATTTTTCTCTGTTGATTGGTGAGAGCTCTCTCGAGTTCTTGATCTGCTCAATGCCCATTTCTTCCACTGTACCAATAAGCTATCACACACTCTTTTCAGTCTTTAAAAAATGTTCAATGTGTTATTACATTTGAACGCATAAAACCAATAATGGTTTTATTTTGGAGAAACAGAAAAGAGTGTGCTTTTTATATGACAACTTTGATTCTATTGCTGCTATTTATTATGCACGAAGACCACTAAATTCTCATGCTGATGGGAAATATTTCTGTTTTTCATTTTCATTTAACCAGAAACCACAAACCCTAGCTCTGAGTGTGGCTCTTTCCCTCAAGAGAAATGAAGTATCCTTTTCATATTACTTTCTTCCTGTTTCATAAACACATGAGTGAATGCATATGGCAGGCCCGTTGTGCTGAGGAATTTCTGAGTAGAAACCTGGTCCACACAATTGTGAGACTGAGCACCTTACATATAGGTGTTCCATTAAAACAGTGGTCGGCAAACTCATTAGTCAACAGAGCCAAATATCAACAGTACAACGATTGAAATTTCTTTTGAGAGACGAAAACCGACTTCTGCGCATGGGCCACGAAGTTTCAATCGCACTGTACGTGTGCACCTGCACGTGGTATTTTGTGGAAGAGCCACACTCAAGGGGCCAAAGAGCCGCATGTGGCTCGCGAACCGCGGTTTGCCGACCACTGCATTAAAAGAACTAGAGAAACTATATGTTATATAAGACCTCAGTGCCAGGCATTTGACCCAACCCTCTCAATTCACAGATAGGGAAACTGAGGTCAAGGTGTGAGGTGACTTGCCCAAGATCATAACATTAGTTAGTAGTAGAGCTGGATCTGGAAATCACATTTCCTTTTCTGTAGGACATTGTTCTTGACCATGTACCATACTGCCAGCATTGCTGGGTCAAGCCATGAGTAGCTAGGTCAAGTTTAGTTGTAAATTAAAATATAAAGGGGAAAATATTGGCCTGTTTTATACTTGGCTAGGTGTTTGTGCAATGAATCTGTGAGACATGGAAGGAAGGTTAGAGCCCCAGATGCAGTATTTTCCTTACTATCAACTTGTTTTTTAAAAATATTTTTTATTGGTTTCAGAGAGGAAAGGAGAGGGAGAGAAAGAGATAGAAACATCGATGATGAGAGAGAATCATTGATCAGCTGCCTCCTGTATGCCCCCACTGGGAATCGAGCCCATAGCCTAGGCATGTGCCCTGATTGGGAATTGAACCATGACCTCCTGGTTCATACTCAACCACTGAGCCACGCCAATTGGGCATTACTATCAACTCTTGCTGTCATTTAAAGTTTTGAAATTAAATGAATCCAATCCAGAAGCTTTGTTTTCTCAGAAGTCATTAGCAAGTAACAGTTTGCTTGGCTGATAACTTAAAAATTAGGACTAGCCTCTTTCTAGCTTCGAATTTTAGGACACAGATTTATGGAAGTACGTGATATTCAATTTCTGCTGTGTGGTTCCCAGAGTCCTGTCTCAGTTTCTGGAACAGGTTGTCAGTCTGATGTGATTTATGGTCATGAGCCTGCATTGTAAACTGCCAAGTTCTGGATCCAGTGTGTACAAGATCTTGGTAATAATAGCTCTCACTCAGGGAACTTCGGAAACTTGCCTAGGTGCACGCAGCTAGTTAGGATATTTGGGATTTTTGAAGCCTGAGGCCTGTAGTGAAGGAAGGAGTGAAGGTGAGTCATGTTCCTCATAGTAGTAGCCTTTTGTGTTCCGTGAGAGGTTATATAGGAGTCATGGGCAGGGAAGTCATTTAAGTAGGGTGAAAGTAGCTTAGAGGACAAGCACATTTATGTAATGACTAAGTGACCTGGTGCATGGATTCATGCACATTGAAAGGAAATTAATTAGAAAGTGGCTGGTGGGGCAGGACTGGGCGAGATGGGACGGACACTTCCTGGAGCCACCTCCAGCAGTCCCTCCCAGGCGTCTGCAGAGTGAGCGGGGTCCCTCTGGCAGGTGGGGTCCCTCAGCTTGGCCTGTGGGATCGAGCTGAAACTGGCTCTCCGACATCCCCCGAGGGGTCCCAGAGTGCGAGAGGGCACTCTGCAAAGTTGCTTGTGTACAGGATGTGGAACGTAAACGCAAGTGTGCAGTAAACCAGATCCGGGACCGACAGTGCCCCAGCAACAACATAACCCATGGCCAAAGGTGGAATCGTGCGGCCCTACGAGGAATCAGGCTCTCTCCTCTCTGGTTCCGGGGTGCGTCACCCGAGAACTGCCGCTGCCAAGTCACTGCAGCTCAGCAGCTCCTGCATTGAGCGTCTGCCCCCTGGTGGTCAGTGTGCACCATAGTGACCTGTCAGACAGTCGGACACTTAGCATATTAGCCGTTTATATATATAGATAAGCTTAGAAGAGCCCTGGTAGATCGGGGAAGTAGCTGAGAACTGAACCATGGAGGTAAGTCTCCTCCCTTCAGATAAGTTGAGACACAGAGCATTATGGCCCTAGACAGTTTGGCTCAGTGGATAGAGCATAGTCCCGAGGACTGAAGGGTCCCTGGTTTGATTCTGGTCAAGGGCATGTGAGGATTAACAATAAAACAAAACAAAACAAAACAAAAAATAAAGAGCATTAGGTAAAGGACAAATTGTCCACCATAAAATTTCTTGTGAATAATTATGACCTCCTAATTTCAGAGTTGATTTACTCATCTTTGCATGCATTTGTTACAGACATATTTCATCATTGGGAAAAATAAGACAAATAAAGTCACTCCACATTTCCACTGCCAGGGGACAACCATTGTAAACATTTTCCTCCCATCCCAACTTTTAACCAGGCATACATATACATTTGTATGATTTTTTTTTTTACAAAAATAACCATATGACGTTACAGAGCTACAGCAATATTCAGTTTCATAATAGTCAATCTAAAGATAAGTCATGGGATTTGAACTATCTTTGGGTTTTAGAAGGGTTTACAGTTTTCTTGTGACTACGAACAGTGCTCTAAAGTCGTGGTTGCCAACTTGTGGTCCGCGGACCACTGGTGTTTTGTGAGGTCCAAAAGGTTGGCAACCGCTGGTTTAAGGAAACCTTTGGAGCACCGGTTGCCAACCGGTGGTCTGTGAGGTCCGAAAGGTTGGCGACCACTGCTCTAAAGAACAGGTCTTAAATACAGCTGTTGCACTGTTTTTAATTTCTTTTTCTTTTATTATTTGTGAAGGGGAAGTTTTTGGCATTTGCGTTTCCTCTGGTAATTCCCCTTTGATATACCAGATTACTTGCCTAGTTTTCCTTTAGGGGGCTCATTTTTTTTTTTTTAATTAAGGATAGTAACTCTTGCAAATAGACTTTTCCCAGTTTCCCTTTTTTTTTTTTTTTTTGACAGAATTGCTGAATTCTACCCAGTCATATAATTTCTTTCTTCCTGGTTTCTGCCCTTGGTATTAAATTTAGAACAGCCTTCCTTACTCCACGGTTACATACTTTCTCACCTGATTTTCTTTTATCTTTTATGTGATTTTGCCCTCTTGCATTTAAATCTCTTAACTCACTGTTTGGCTTAAGACGTGAAATTGGGTTGTGACTAAATTGTTAACCAGCTGTCCCAAGTAATTTGATTGTTTCCCTATTGATTTGCAATGCCACTTTATCGGTATGCTCAATTTTTATACACATACACTCACTCACCCTTCGTCCTGGTTCCAAGCTTTTTATTTGGTTCCATTGACTTGTCTTTCTCTTCTTAGTTATTTACCATCCATAATACATTTTCCCTCTGCATCTTTACAATGATATACCACAATACTTAAATAGGTTTGTTTTAATTGTCTTTATCTACATTTCATCACTATATTTTACTGCTATGAGAAATATATTTAAAAATTTTACTCTTCAAAAGTTTGACATTATTTATTCACTAGCAGCCCGTTTGCACGAAGATTCGTGCACTAGACCTTCATTCACCTGGCTGCCTGCACCAGTTTTCTGCTGGCACCGGGGACCCAGGCCTTGGCTGTGGCCACCGCCTTCTGCCTTCTTTCAGGGTCGGGGCTTGGCCCCAGGCAGCGGCCTTGGGCTCAGCCGCACCCAGCGTCCCTGCTACGGATCTTAGGAGCCGACCCCCTGGTCATTGCCTGCGATCCGTGCAGGCTCCCCGCTGGTGCCCAAGGCCGGGAAAGCCTCCGCCCGAGGCTTTTCTGGCCTTGGGCTCAGCCGCACCCCAACGTCCCTGTGACAGTTTCCTGGTGGGCGTGGCTGGTGGGCGTGGCTGGTGGGTGTAGCGAAGGTATGGTCAATTTGCATATTACTCTATTATTAGGTAGGATTAGCATATTGAATAAATAGGCTAATATGCTAAGTGTCCAACCACCCAAACCTTTTGCTTTGGAACTCCATAATAAATCCTTGGAAAATTTTTTGGATTGTCCTCATGTTGTCAGAAGAAATAATATGCTCTGCAATTATTTATTCAGCAAATATAGAACCTGTGTTATATGTAACTAGAGGCCTGGTGCATGAAATTCCTGCACGGGTAGGGTTCCTAGGCCTGGTCAGCGATCAGGGCTGATTGGGGCCTTCCTTCATTCCACATCGCCCCCTGGTGGTCAGCGCATGTCATAGTGAGCGATCAAACTCCCGTTCTTATAGTTGAACTCCTGAGGGGACACTTTGCATACTAGTCTTTTATATATATAGATCATTTATTCAAAATGTCAGTGGATTCCTTAAGAAGGTATTTGAGCATTTTTTCTTTACTGGAACTGTTTACTTTTTGTGTCTCCGAAAAAATTCCTGTAGAAAGTTTCAGGCAAAAACTTGGGTAATACTTTCGTTTCCCATGAGTTCTTCCTTGTAGCCTATAATGATTATGATGTCTCTACCTATAGAAATACCAGAAGGTAAGTAGTCTGGAGATGGAACTGGGGAGGTTATGCATCAGCCATGACATATAAAGACTGACTACTTTTGTTTCTCTCCCACACAGCTTTCTACAAGTTCTTATTCAAGTCAGAAATAGACACAATGATGTGGTTCCTACAATGGCACAAGGAGTGATTGAATACAAGGAGAAGTTTGGGTTTGATCCGTTCATTAGCAGTAACATCCAGTATTTTCTGGATCGCTTCTATACCAACCGTATCTCCTTCCGCATGCTTATTAACCAGCACAGTAAGTTGGGCTTTGGTCCAGATTTGAAATGGTAGTCAGAGTGATTTCTTCCATATGTTACAGATCTGCATTTTTGTCTGTAGAAATCCTAGTTAAGTTTTTTTCTAAGTAAATCCTATCTATTAAAAAGCTATTCATTAGTATTCTTTGTTCAAATAAGTCATTGAAAGGAGACTTGAAGGAAAAAAAAGAACCTATATACTATTTAACGAAACTACTTAGATAACTGTAATGTCTTTCTGACCTAAACCTGTATTTGTGTATATATGTACATGTTTTTATTTATCTTTTAATATATTTATATATATATTGATTTCAGAGAGGAAGGGAGAGGGAGAGAGAGAGAAACATCAGTGATGAGAGAGAATCATTTATTGGCTGCCTCCTGCACACACCACACTGGGGATCAAACCGTGATGTCCTGGTTGATAGGTTGACACTCAACTACTGAGCCACACTGGCCGGGCTATACATACATGTTTTTAGATCATGGACTAAGCTTGTCACTTCTGATTTTCTTTCACTTACTCAGTTGGAACTTTATGTATTGGCCTCGTGCCCATATTCAGCATTTTTATAATTTAAACTCCCCCCTAGATTATTTAAGCATTCTCCTTTTGTGAAATCTAAGTTGTTCCCAATTTTTGTTTGATTTAAAAATAACTACACCAAAAATAAATAGATGTCATATATATACACCTATAAACACTTGAATTTAGGTTACTTTTTCCTTTGGGGCTCCTTTTGGCTTTTTTTCAGAAGTAAAATTTGCCAATCTTGTGCATTTTGAAAGAATTTATACTTTTAAAAATACTTGAACGTTCCTGGCCAGGTGGCTCAGTTGGTTGGAGTGTCATCCTATACACCAAAAGGTTGCGGGTTTGATTGCCAGTCAGGAAACATATCTAGGTTGCAGGTTTGATCCCCTCGCCTGGGGTGTTTACAGAAGGCAACAGGCAACAGATCGATGTTTCTCTCTCTCCCTTCCTCCCTCTCTCAAATCAATAAACATATCCTTGGGTGAGGATAAAAAATTAAAACAACTTTGGGGTTAAAAAAATACTTGAACAAATATCATTTGTGTATACAACATTGAAAAATAATCTCCATGGTGGAGGCATTTGAAATGTTCACTGTGAAGACATCTCACAAGCCTGGCCTAATGGTGCAGGCTGTGTTTTCTAACTATTTATTGAATGTTGGATTAAATGTCCGCAGTAGTACTGAGAAGGTGGGTCAAGTTGAAAGGTCAAGTTTTTTTTCATCCAAGTTACATTGGGTCAGGAAGAAGGGATTGGACACTTAGCATGTGTCACTGCTTTAGGACCTGCTGAGTGCTACTGACAAGTCTTAAAGCACATCCTTCCTTCTTCGTTGTCCCATCATCATATTATATTCAGGGTGGGGCAAAAGTAGGCTTACAGTTGTTGATATGCAAAAGGATACAATCTATATAACAAAAGCCTAAGTGACCATTATGGCGGAACAACCAGAATGACCGGTCACTATGATGCGCACTGACCACCAGGGGGAAGATGCTCAATGCAGGAGCTGCCCCCTGGTGGTCAGTGTGCTCTCACAGGGGGAGCGCTGCTCAGCCAGAAGCTGGGTTCATGGCTGGCGAGCGTAGCAGCGGTGGTGGGAGCCTTTCCTGCCTCCGCAGCAGTGCTAAGGAGCAGTGAGCAGGCGGGCGGTAAGGAGCAAGAGCTCCTGGACTGCGAGAGGGCACAGGCCGGGCTGAGGGGAATCCCCCCCACCAGTGCACAAATTTTGTGCACCGGGCCTCTAGTAATAAATAATAATTACAAAAATGAACTCTTGTGTTTCGCATACAACTGTAAACCCACTTTTGCCCCACTCTGTATTCTGTTACTTTAAGTCACTGTGGATGCTAAAATGATTCTTACAAACACAAGAATCCTCCATTTTTCTCTGTTTGACCATCCCAGCCTGCTTTGTTTATAATCTCTCCCTTCCCTTTTGTGTTTGCTTAGCACTTTTGTTTGGTGGTGACACAAATCCTGCTCATCCTAAACACATTGGAAGTATCGATCCCACCTGCAACGTGGCTGATGTCGTGAAAGGTAAGGAGACCTCTGTAATGTTAGCGATTTTACTTCAAATAGGATTGTGGTGCTATCAAGGCAGCTTGGCGATAGGGTTATGTTGCCGAGTTGTTTGCCGAGTCCTTAGGCCCAAATACGAAATGTTCTTTTTAGGCAGTTCAGGAAAAGATGCATAATTCGCGCTGCTCAAAATGGGAGTTTCTACTTCATTGACTAGGGTTTTACTTCTAGTTCTATGTTAAACCATGAACATTTGTCAGCTTAAGTAGGATTCTAAGTTTTGATTGCCACCATTATCTGAAAATCTCAGAGAATGCAAATCCTTGTTATAAAATTTGGCTGAATTCACGTGTTTGTAAAATGGAAGCATCTTTTTGACGTGCACCCAGGCTTTAGAATCTACATGGCATGTGGGCTTCGTGGGGTCACTAGACATCGAGCTGGACACTGTCCCAGTAGCCTTGGTGTAAAACAGAGCCCTAAAACCATTTGTCCCTAATCCCCAGGCGCTTTGAATCTGAGCTGCAGTTTCCTCGTTATTCATTTAAGATAGATGCCAGCTCCAGGAAATCTTCCTGGTTCCAAGTGATCCGCCACGTTTCTAGACCTCTTTTTCAGTTGTCTTCAGGAGTACAGTTACTCTATGCAGCCTCACATTCCCAAATTGTCCCTTCCCAAGATGATATCTCCTATTGTGGCCGTCCTCTCCTTCCTCTAAACACACAGAAGTGTTCGTGGCCACCACTCTCCTGGTCTTCACCAAGGATCTTTGTTGCTCTTCCATTTTCTGAACTGTGTAGCTAGGTCAGTAGGAGGTAGAAGAGGGCCTTGTCTGCTTGGTAAAGCGCTCAAGCCCACCTCGAGCAGAGTGACCTTTGCTGCTGGAGTTAGAGCCAAGGGAGGTGGCCCAGTGTGTACAGCCTCCACACTGGAGGAACAGCGCACCGTCAGCAGCCAGTGCTGCTTGTTTACCTTGTGCATTCTTTGTATTATAGACTAGAGGCCCAGTACACGAAATTCATGCACGGGTAGGGTCCCTAGCGACTGCCAGCTGCTGGCCGGGACCTTCCTTTGTTCCGCGCCACCCCCTGGTGGTCAGCGCACATCATAACAAGCGATCGAACTCCCAGTTGGTCAAACTCCCAAGGGGACACTTTGCATATTAGGCTTTTCTATATATAGATACTAGAGGCCTGGTGCACAAATTCATGCATGGGCGGGGTCCCTTTACCTGGCTGCCTATTGGGGCCATCTGGCCCAGTCCTGATCGGGGCCGATTGGGGCTGGCCGGCCAGCCGGAGGGGAAGGACCACGGGAGGTTGGTTGGCCAGGGGGAGGGACCATGGGAGGTTGGCCGGCTGCGGGATGTTGGCTGTGGGAGCGCACTGACCACCAGGGGACAGCTCCTGCGTTGAGCGTCTGACCCCTGGTGGTCAGTGCGCGTCATAGCGACTGGTCGTTCGGTCGCTTAGGCTTTTATATATAGATATTTTTATTGATTTCAGAAAGGAAGGGAGCAGCAGAGAGTGAGAGAAACATCAGTGATGAGAAAGAATCATTGATTGGCTGCCTCCTGCATGTTCCACACTGGAGATTGAGCCTGAAACCCAGGCATGAGCCCTGACTGGGAATTGAATTGTGACCTCCTGGTTCATAGGTCAGTGCTCAACTACTGAGCCACACCAGCTGGGCTACTCTGGGCATTCTTTTAAAAAATATATGTTTTATTGATTTCAGAGAGGAAGGGAGAGGGAGAGCAAGATAGAAACATCAATGATGAGAGAGAATCATTGATTGGCTGCATCCTGCACACCCCACAGTGGGGATTGAGCCCACAACCCAGGCTTGTCCCCTGACCAGGAATCAAACCGTGACTTCCTGGTTTACAGGTCGATGCTCAACCACTGAGCCATGCTGGCTGGGCTACCGTGGGCATTCTTAAATCCAGGGAATGAGGACCCAGGCCTAGGGGCCTTTGCCCAGCCTGGAGTTGCCAAGCTGTTCTGGCCTCTGTTTAATTAGGAAACATTCACTCAAATTATTTCCATTGTAAGATGAATAGATCCAGCCTCAGCTCGCTAAGAATCCTACAGGTAACTCTCTCACAAGAGAAGCCTGTGGTTAATCATGACTTCTGCAGGCCCCTGCTGGGGGAGGGGAACAGGATTGGTCTTGGCATAGTTGTATGTTCATTAGACCGTAGCCCAATGTCTTTTATGAATCAGAAAGCCAGGTTCGGATAGTTGACTGCCCTTAAGAAAAAAAGGTGCATATTCATAATGCAAAAGTGCATTATTATACGCTGCGTATGTGTCTTTTCTCTTGAACTGCAAGCAATTTGAGGTCAGGGTGTGTGTCTTAAACTTGTTTTGTAACTTACATGGAACTTAGTATATGCCTGTTAGATGGTCAGTAAGTATTTCTTGGTTTGATAAATTTGAAACTGATAATTTACTTCTTTAAAAGCAGCTTTATTGAGATATAATTTATATACATACTATATAATTCACTCACTTAAAGTGTATAATTCAGTGGTTTTTTTTTTAGGATATTCACATAGTTATATAGCCAGTGCCACAATCCAATTTTAGAACATTTCCATCACCCCTGAAAGAAACCCCCATACCCTTAGCAGTCAATCCCCACTACCCCTCTTCCCAGGACTAGGCAACCACTAATCTACTTTCTGCCTATTCGGGACATTTTATGTGAATGGAATCATACAACATGTGGTCTTTTGTGTCTGGCTTCTTTCACTTAGCATAATGTTTTCAAGGATCATCCATGTTGTTGCAGGCATTAGTACTTCATCATTTTTTATAGCCAAATAATCTTTAGTTGAATGGATAAACCACATTTTGTTTATTCACCAGCTGATGGACATTTGGGTTAGCTGAGCGACTTTGGACGTGTTATGTAAACTCTTTGGGTGGCCTCAGTTTCTTCATCTATAAAATGGAACATTCACCTGTATTATAGGGTTAAATGAGTTACTATATGCAGAGCTCCTAAAGCAGCGCTAGCACCCAGTCAGCGCGGTACACAAGTTTACTAGCAGAAGTCCTTGGCCTTCACGCAAGTCGTGTGGCTTCTCATTTATACCACTGATTATATAACACGTTGGTGCCTTTACATTTATTTTTGGCACAAAGTCTAAAATATTTTTAGAACTCACGTAGGACATTTAGAAGACAGCTGGATATTTGACATTCAAGAAAGATTGTTAATTTTTGTAGGTGTGATATTGGTATTGTGTGTTTTTTTAAGGGAGTCCTAGCTTTTTGAGAGAGGTATTTCAAAATATTACGCATGATAGAAAATGACACGTGGGATTTACTTTAAATTATACAGAGGGGAGGGTAGTAAAAAAGATTTGGCATGTTTTGAACACTGTTGAAGCTAGTAATGGGTACATGCGGATTCTTTATTCTGGGCTCACTATTTCTTCACAAATACAGTCTTTCATTAGTTTTTAGGGAGTTTTTAAAATATATATATTTTCAGAGAGGAAGGGAGAGGGAGAGATAGAAACATCACTGATGAGAGAGAATCATTGATTGGCTGCCTCCTGCACACCCCTCAGCTGGGATCGAGCCCCCAACCCAGGCAAGTGCCCTGACTGGAAATCAAACCGTGACCTCCTAGTTCATAGGTCGGCATTCAACCACTGAGCCATGCTGGCGGGGCAGTTTTTAGGGAGGTTTTAACCATGAATCAGCGACAGGGAGTTGTAGGCAACTGTTAGCCCTTCCGTATAGCAGAGGAATGAGCAGTGCTAAAGTGAGTCAGAGGCGTTGGAGGGGGTGAGGAGGAACCTGCTTCAACTTGCCTCTCGAGGCCAAAAGAATCTTGTTTTGCAGCGCTTACTGTCTGTACTGCTCTTATTGCACTCATTACCAACTACCCGGCCTTGACAGCTGTACTTCTGTTGATCTCTCTAACTGGGGTGTAAAGTTCGAGAGGTCTGCAATTACTCTCACCCACGTGTGCATCACTCCTCTTAGGGAAAGAGATTTTGTACCAAAAACCAGCTGAAGATCACGTGCAAAACAGTTCAGTCAGTATTTTAAAGAAAGAAACCGAGAGTTCATGTCTACAGCCTGCCTCACAGCTTCCTGCTTCCTTTGTCCTGTGTAGTCATGATTTTGACCGCGGGCCAGATCCTCTCCTTTCCCCTCCCTCTTCCTTTGCTCGCTCACAGCCTTATCTTCACTCTTTCTCTTGACCCTTTTGAGTTTTCACCCAGTGAGACCACTATTGCATAGTGAACAAAATTTATTCCACCCTCTCATTTCATCATTTCTACCACTTGTTTGGTGTAATTTTTAAAAAGTTATATATTTTTGTTGATTTCAGAGAGGAAGGGAGAGAGAGAGGTAGAAACATCAATGATGAGAGAGAGTCATTGATCAGCTGCCTCCTGCACGCCCCACACTGGGGATCGAGCCTGAAACCTGGGTATGAGTCATAGATCGATGCTCAACCACTGAGCCATGCTGGTAAGGCTGTTTGGCATAGCTTGAAGTCTGGCTTCCTGGTGAGACCGTGTCCAATAAAAGACACCTCCAGGTCCCTCTGCCACTCAGAATGCTACTTCCACCAACACATGCATATGCATGCACACTCCTACCCCCCACACTCACGGAGGAAGGAGGGACTGGCATGTCCCCTGCTCCCCACTGCCTCTTTGAAACCATGCTTTTCATTTCTCAGCAGCCTCTTCCCTTAAGGAAAAAACAGTGGAGGATGGTTTCAGATTCTCAAAATGCATAAACACATCAAGCAGCATCCATGCAGTCAACTTCTCTGCCACCCTTCATTCCCTTCATAAATCACACCTACTGATACCCACAGCACACTAAGTACACTGGCTTGTACATACTTACTTGATGCTGTTGTGTCCCACCCATCTGGTGAGACATATGTTTAGTAAAGGTCACTTATTTGTCCTCAAACCATTGGTATAAGTTATACCACCTGTTGTGACTACATAATTTATTAAAATACTAGGGGCCCAGTGCTCGAATTCGTGCACCTTGAAAGGAACTGTGGGCCCCGAGGCTGCGGTGGGCACAGGGGTGGGTCTCGGCCCATCCTCCATGCCCCCACCTGGCTTCTCCTGCTGCGTCCCCTAGTCCGCTGTATGCTGGCAGCCCTGCTCCCGCCGCCGCCGCCGCTCCCACCTACTGACGGTGAAGAGCAATTGGGGCTGGTGCCAGCAGTGGGTGCAAGTGGGGCTGGCGCTGTCAGCAGCTACGAGCAGTGGCTGCTGCCCCGATTGCCCTTCAGGAGCAGGGGGAGGTGGAGAAGCCCTCAGGGGCAATTGGAGCTGGCAGCCGCTGCTCACACCCACTGACGGCGCTGAGTGATTGGGACCAGTGCCGGGCGCCGACAGCGGGTGTGAGCGTGTGAGCGGCGGGTGGGAACCTCAGCTCAGCGCATGGGAGCAAAGAATTTTCAGTAACCACCAGAGGCTCGCCCCAATAACAGCGACCAGTGTCCCGCCTTGCTCTGGCACCCCCACTCACCTGATCCACTATCCCGCAAGGCCAACGCCACCATGGTCCGTGCGCGCCCCCTGGTGGTCAGCACATGTCATAGCGACCGGTTGTTCGGTTGTTTGGTTCCACCATTCGGTCTATTTGCATGTTAGCCTTTTATTATATAGGATGTGTAAACTTGCCCTAGCTTGTTTTCTCAGTGGTTAGATGGTTAGAGTGTTGGTCCATTGACTGAAGGGTCGCAGGTTTGATTCTGGTGAAGGGCGTGTACCTCAGTTGCAGGTTCGATCCCCACCCCTGGTCAGGGCACATGCGGGAGGCAACCAGTTTATGTGTCTCTCTCACATTGATGTTTCTCTCTTTCTGTCTCTCTCTCCCTTCCACTTTCTCAAAAAAAATCGATGGAAAAAATATCCTCAGGTGAGGATTAACAACAACAACAAAAAAGACATGGGAATTGGAATATTCATAGATGTATATGGTATTTTTTAATCTAGATAGATGAGCTAGAACCCTATCCATATTCAAAGAAGAGGCTTTGGCCTTTTATGAAAAGATGGGTAGAGGAATAAATGGTGTATTTACATGTGCATTTAAATCATGTTTATGATAATAGTCATATTTTATGGTTTCCCACTTTAGCCAACATTTTTGTCAATCATCCAATTCCTGTTCCCAGTTGAGTCAGTGAAGGAGACTAATCCTATGTTACCAAAATAATAATAAAAAAATGCTCATTGAAGACAATAGAAAATGTGGGACAAGAGAGAAGAGAATAATAATGACCTGCTTTTATAGCCCATTGCTTTATACATTTGAATTCATACCAAATTTACAGATTGGTATAAAACTGGGAATGATGTAAGTAATCTTTATCTCTACAAAATCCATGGTCTTTGTGTATTTCCCCATCTCCAGCACTCATGTCCATCACACATGGCCTCCTGGGCGAATTCAGTACCTGATGATAGGAGCCTCTATTCTGCCCTCTGTATCAGTATTGTTGGAATCCTTCCTATGTCTGATCTGCAGTGCACATAATCTCTAGAGTCAAATGATTTTTCCAGCCAGGTGTGTACAATCTTTATTCTTCAATGGGGCCTTAAATCAGTTACTTTTCCTGCCATGGCAAAATGGGCTGGGCCACCTAGCAGGAACCCTGAAGGTCTCTCTTCTCCCGGTGTAGACTGAAGCAAATGTTAACAGTCAGTTTTCTATTTCATTCCCCATGGGCCCTATTAATTAATTTGGTGAGTGTCAAAATTCCTGAGTAGACACTCTTTCTGGCTTAAAAATAAGACTGTGAAAGGACAAATAAGGCAGAGAGCACCAGTGGTAAAAATGCCTAGAAATTCTTCCATTTCTTCTAGCAAAAATGTACTGGAGTGTCCACCCCAAAGGCCCCAGGATCAACAACACCCAGAAGGGCTCAGAGTGCCCCGGTCTCTCCAGTTGTTGTTGTTCTCCTCCTCCTTGTCCTTCTTTTTCTTCCTCTTCCTCTTCCTCTCCTTTTCCTCCCTCCTCCTCCTTCTTCTCCTTCTCCTCTTCTTCCTCCTCCTCCTCCTCCCCTGCTTCTCCTCCTCCTCCTCCTCTTCCTCCTCCTCCTCCTCCCCTGCTTCTCCTCCTCCTTCTCCTCCTCCTCCTCCTCCTCAAGGAAGGGAGAGGGAGAGAGAGATAGAGACATCAATGATGAGAGATAATCATTGATCGGCTGCCTCCTGCATGCCCCACACTGGGGATCGAGCCCGCAGCCAGGGCATGTGCCCTTGGCCAGAATCGAACCTGGGACCCTTCAGTCCACACGGCGATGCTCTATCCACTGGCTAGGGCCAGC
Source organism: Eptesicus fuscus (assembly GCF_027574615.1). Classification (NCBI taxonomy): domain Eukaryota; kingdom Metazoa; phylum Chordata; class Mammalia; order Chiroptera; family Vespertilionidae; genus Eptesicus; species Eptesicus fuscus. The sequence goes on from NC_072473.1 coordinate 15,216,520, forward strand.
TTTTCTTCCCAGTACCCACAAGTGCATGTCAGTTTCCTTGGCCTCTTAATGAAGTTTAAAAACACTTCCTTCCTCTTTTTAGAGTAGTTGGTATTTCTGACGAGGTTTTTACCTTCTCGTATGCTCTGAGATTTCTCAGTTAATCTTCTAACTTGGCATCTCTATCTCTAATATTGTTTCCCTTCCTTTTGTTTTAGGAAGCTTTGTGTGGAGGGAGTTGGGCTTCTGGGTTTTAATGACAGCTCTACCATTGATTTTCTCAGCTGGAAAGATCCTGGTTTAGGCCTGTCAGATGTCCAGCCCAGATAATCTGTGTGTGTGTGTGTGTGTGTGTGTGTGTGTGTGTGTGTGTGTGTGTCTGGTACGCACGCGTGTGTTTGCCTATGCATGCACGTGTGTTTTATAGCCTTAGAAAGCCTTAATGAACTAACAATGATTCCATGCTTAGATCTCTTGAGACAGACTAGAGAAAACTTTTTATGTAGAAGGGTAGGGACAATATTTTTATTTTTGACTAGCCAGTTGTATAAATGTATAAAAGTGGGGTGCATCACATACATTAATTGAACGTGCGGAACGCTGAAGCATGCCTCCTTGTCGCTTATTTAGCACATTAATATCTACCTTTACACATCTGCAAATTATAGACTCGAGGTAGTGAATGCTAGAATTAGTATTGTAAAGCAGTTTCTGGGAGGTTCCTTCCATTGTGACCCTTTCCTCCTTTCTTTGTGAGAAACCAGGAAAGAAAATGGAAAATCCCGTGGGAAGATAATTTTAAAGGTACAAACTTAAATACTTGGTACAAAAGTCACCTCTTGCAGCGATGTCAGCCTGCCTGTGTTGTTCCTATATGCCAGTAGGCTTAGCATAATGGCATACAAATGGCATCCTGAAAGTGTGTCATTATTTTGGTTCGGAAATAATGTCTTGTGCTCTCCTGTGGGGCTCTTCAGTTTGCGAATAACAGAGACCCACTCACACTAGTTCAAGAAACAGATTTATTGAAAGAATCTAGTAGGTCCCATGAAAATCCAAGGGCAGGAAGCACTTCCCAGTCGGAGCTATAGACATTGGAACTGGGAAACAGAAAACAAGGCTGCTTTCTGTGTATCTTTGTAACTGGGGTTGCCAAGGCCTAGCCCCTCTGCCTCTCTCTCTTGTCCGGAGACTGGCAGACTTGTTCAGGGCAATGGCCAACGCAGGCCTTCTAGATGATGATAACTCTCAGAGTTTCCTTTTTGTCTTCTGCCCTGCCCGAGTCTTGATCTGAAATTCTCAAAAGATGAAGTTCATTGGCTCAGCCTGTCTTTCTGCCCACGACCACAGGTTGTAGGATTTTGCTCAGCCTGTAGATTGGTTGCCCTTTCGTTAGATGCCCTGCCCCCCACATCTCCAGTCGGCTGTGGTTTGAAGGGTGAGAAAGGGTCTGGAACTTACAAATATCTGGTGGTTCTCACTCGGGATGCCTTTTGGGTGGAAGGATGATGATAGACATACTTTATTTGGAACTTACAAGGGTTTCTAAAAAGCAGCACATCTGTGACTTCGCAATGCTTTTTGGCCATGTATACCACCTTGTTCTGGCACTGGCTTCTTAAACTTGAGCCTCACGGTTTTCTGTATCCTATTAAACCTGTTAAGGACCTTGGCACCTTCATGTTTGTTTTTTCAGCACTCACTCAAATTCATCCTTGTCCCGCCTCTTCTAAGATATTTATAAACAAATGATTATGTGTATTCTCAACAGAGGCCAATATTTGATAGCAGAGTTCTATGGTGAATTTTGAATAGGCAAATCTTCTAATAAAAAAAATTAATAAAATAGCCCTAGCCGGTTTGGCTCAGTGGTAAAGTGTCAGCCCTTGGACTGAAGGGTTCTGGGTTTAATTCTGGTCAAGGGCGTGTACCTCAGTTGCAGGCTCATCCCAGGCCCTGCGAGTGTGTGCTGGAGGCAATCAATTAATGTGTCTCTCTCACATAGATGTTTCTCTCTCTGTCTCTCCCCCTTCATTCCACTCTTTCTAAAAATCAATGGAAAAATATCCTCGGTGAGGATTAACAGAAATTAATAAAATAACCTCCATAATGTATTAAATTTTCCTGTGTGCTTTTTCTTAAATTCCTGGCTAGGTTGGATCCGTTCAGCTAGTTGCTCAGTGAACCTTCACCCTACTCTTTATGACTTGGCCTTTTAAATAAATCATCAGTCTTGTGTGTTTACAGGTTGAGTGTTCTAGCCTGGGGGAAGTATATATGTGTCACACCCACAGTTTTGTTAGTTATTCTAGATCATTATCTTATTGTCCTTGAAAACTGATCCTTAGAACAATGAATAGCATTTATGTTTAGTGGCAGTAGTAATAATTTCCTTTTAAAGATTGTTTGGAGCCCAGCTGGTGTGGCTCAGTGGTTGAGCGTCGACCTATGAACCAGGAGACACGGGTTTGATTCCCAGTCAGGGCACATGCCTGGGTTTCAGGCTCAGTCCCCAGTAGGGGGCGTGCAGGAGGCAGCCGATCAATGATTCTCCCTCATTGATGTTTCTAGCTCGTTCTCCCTCTCCCTTCCTCTCTGAAATCAATTAAAAAAATTTTTTTTAAAGATTGGTTGTAATTACTTGCTCAGATGTATTGCAGATAAAAGTAATTTGGTAAATTATATTTAAAAATTTGGTTTCTAATTAAAATTAGAAAAGTCTTATTTGAAAGCTTGTTAAAAGTAGAACTTGCATTCTACCCCAAAATGAAAGACATGAAATTATAAGCCAGTAGTTGAATTTTGGTTATTTGGTGATGCTTTAAAGTTTTTACATTTTTATGTTAGTTCACTTAAATAGAAGTGAAATAGAAGTTTGAGTACATGTGTGTTGTATACACCCCAATACCCCATGATCATTCATGTCCTGGGAGAGAGAGTGACTGAGTTATCATGGCCCAGCCTTGGCTTTCCCGGCAAGTGGTCCCCAAATCTAGCTTCTCTTCGGAATTACTTGCTAAGCTTTTTAAAATATAGATTTCCAGGCCTCAACACAGACTTACTGCATCAGAATCTCTAGGGGCTTATTTTATAATCTGCATTTTTTTAAAAAAACTTGGTAGTGAATTCCACATACAATGAGATTTGGGAACCACGCAAGGCCTCTGGTTCCCAGTCTGACAAAAAAAGAACATTTCTCGTCCTGGCCTGGTGGCTCAGCTGGTTGGAGCATCATCCCATGCACCAAAAGGTTTCGGGTTTAATTTCAATTAGGGCACATACCTAGGTTGTGGGTTCAATCCCTGGTCTGGTGCATACGGGAGACAGCTGATCTATGTTTCTGTCTCTAGACTCCCCTCCCTCCCTCCGTCCTCTCTAAAAATCAGTTTTTTAAAAACCCATATCCTTGGGTAAGGATTCTAAGAAAAAGAACATCTCTCATCAGTATAATTGATTTCACCTTGAGAACTTTCTCATGGGCAAGAAGATTATTCCATTTATCAAATTCTTGCTAGCTGTGTATTGTGTCCAAGGCATTATGATGTGCTATGGGAATTTATAAAGATGTGTATGAATGTAGATTTTACTTTTACTATCCCCCAAATACTTGACTGGCTGGTGTATGTGAGTCTCATTGTGGTGTTTTGAGTTTTTCAAGCATCATCATGTGATTTTTAATTACAGCACTGATACACCATAATTTGTCATGATGTTTTAAAAATTCTTATTCACATGTGGTTTTAGGAAACACACTGGGTCTTTGGGTCCCAAGTTGGCGGCTTCTATCTGGGTTCTACCATCTCTTCCGCATGTTGCATTTGTGTAATACCTTTTCTTAATAATACCATTATAATCTCATGCCACTGGGCAAGCAAATGCCATGAGAAGATACCACAGTTAGTGGATACATTTCCTTTTATGGTGAATGGACGAACAATGTCAAAACACCTTTAAAGGTGTTATAACTTGGAGGAGTTGTTTTGAGGAGGTGGATTGACTTTGTGTATGGTTAGCAGAGCATCATTTTTAGATTTTAGGATTTGTTGGTTTAAATAAAGTAGCCCTGGAGGTTCTTGGTTGGCTTAGTGCTATTGTGTCACTAGGTGGAGATGTAGCATTGTTTGGTGCTATAACCAAAGCAGAAAGAGTGCATCTTGATTTCTTTTTACAAAAGTACTTTACAGATATTGAATGAGGTTTATTATAGCCTAGGGAAAAAAGCCCTGCAAATTTAATATAATTCTATATTTTAACTTTTTATGGTTTCAATTAAGTCCTACTTTAATATCTGTTTTCACAGTGATCAACTCTTTTTTTCCTCTCCTCTTACTAACATTTCCTCATTTCATTTTGTCAGTTGTTCTAATGTCTCTGTCTGTGGTTCTTTTAATGGTTTAATTCTAAAAGTTGAATAAAGTAATCAGAATTTTTATTCCGAGGTCAAATATTATATACAATTTTAATTTGCTAGCAATATGAGGTCAATGAACCAAAACTTACAGTCTGAACACACCTGAATCTTATCTTTGTATTATTTTAGGTTGATATGTCATGTTTTAACATATTTAAATTCTATAGGGCTTGAAAAATTTTTTTTATTGATTTCAGAGAGGAAGGGAGAGGGAGAGAGAGACAGAAACATCAGTGATGGGAGAGGATCATTGATTGGCTGCCTCCTACACGGCTCCCACCTGGGATCAAGCCCCCGTAATCCGGGCATGTGCCCTGACCAGGAATCAAACTGTGACCACCTGGTTCATAGGTCAATGCTCAACCACTGAACTACACCATCTGGGCAAGCCAAAAAGGCTACTTTTTAAAAAGGAGGTAGTTAATTAAAAATCCAACAAGTTAGAAATTGTCCTTGTTTGCTGATCTATTATGTCTGTCTATCTATCTATCTATCTATCTATCTAACTATCTATCTACTTGTGCCTGTGTTATTAGTGCAGCAGCTAATCTTTTTTTCTTTCTTTGCAGATGCGTATGAAACCGCCAAGATGTTATGTGAACAGTATTACATGGTGGCTCCTGAGTTGGAAATTGAAGAATTCAATGGTAAAAGAATAACTTTAAACTTAAGTACAAAGAAGTTGACCCAAATTTGATTACACCTGAGCTATATTTAAGCGAGATCCTAAAGTTTTGCTGATTTAAAAAATCTTTTCTATATTTTTAAAACCTTTTATATATCTGTGGTCAACTAGGTATATTGTTGTAAGGAGTTTTTGTACAGGAATGTGTAATCTATTAGAACTCAAAGTTCGTGGCACAGAAGTAATCCAGTAGAAAATGCACAAAGGTATAAATAGGCAATTCTCAAAATAGCAAATGCAAACAATAAACCTATGGGAAAGTGTTTAACTTTATTAAAGAAAGAAGTACAAACAAAACCAAAGAGAAATGCCATTTTTGTCTTTCAAAATGGCAATGATTGAAACATTTTCTTGCCTCGAATTGTTGCCCAGAAAAATACTTTCTTACCAACACTTATACATTTCTGGTATAAGTTTAAAATGGTCCAGCCTTTCTCAAAAGATGCCACCAATATTCTTTCTCTTTGACCCAGTAAATTAAATTAGTAATAGTCATATTCTTTGGCCCAGTGAATTAAACTCAGAAAGTGTATTATAAGAAAATATAGATATGAACAGTCGTATGTACAAGAATGGTGATCACAGTGGTTTCCTTATAGAGAAAAATGAGAGGATCCAAATTTTCTACAACAGAGGACATAAATTGGGGTTCACTCATAAGATAGAATACTATGCAGCCCTTTAAAATAATGCTTTAAAAGAATCTTTTAAACACATGCTAAAAAAGTTTGTAATAGTGCAAGTTCACTGGAAAATATTTTGAAAGATTTCTAGCACCTAGGGAGAAACAACAGCTGTGTGGAGAGTAGGATTATAGCTGACTTTTATATTAATCGTATGAGTCTATATTTCCATGTTAAATTTTTTTAATTTGTAAGTTACCAAAAAAAAGACATACTCATTGTAAAAATACAAACAATACAGAAATATAGAGTAAAAGTGAGTCTCCACTGCTCTCTCAGTCCCATACAGAGCTTCATTTTTTACATAAATGGGGTTGGAAATATTCACGTTCTATGATGTGTTTTTCACTTTGCTTTGAAGATCTCTGCCTCTGTTGTCATTTAGAGATTATCCATAGTGTAGATTGCCATAATTTATCATTTATTTCATGATTTCCCAATGAAGGTGTGTGTGTGGGTGTGTGTGTGTGTGTGTGTGTGTGTGTGTGTGTGTCTGTCTGTCTGTCTATGTGCCTGTGTTTGGAGGGTTGGGAAAATTTTTGAATGTGTGGTAGTATTTCTGCACATTAGATTCCTAGAAGTGGAATGACTGAGTCTTAGGGTATAGGTATTTACAATTAAAGATAAGCCTGGATGGCATGGCTTAGTGGTTGAGCGTCGACTTATGAGCCAGGAGGTCACGGTTCGATTCCTAGTGAGGGCACATGCCCAGGTTGAGGGCTCGATCCCCAGTGTGGGATGTGCAGGAGGCAGCTGATCAAGGATTCTCTCTAATCATTGATGTTTCTACCTCAATATGAAAATATATTTTAGAAAAGATAAAGAAATTCCCTCTTAAAATATATCAGAACTGTATTTCACTTATCACATGATCTCACTCATATGTGGGATATAATGATCAACATAATTTGATGAACAAAAATAGATCCAGAGACAAATGGCAGGGGAGGTGTGGGGGGGTTAGAGAGCAACAAAGGACTTGTATGCATGCATATTAGCATAACCAATGGACACAGACACTGGGGCGGTGGGGGCTTGCCTGGAGTGGGAATGGTGGGGGGGGGGTCAATTGGGAAAAAAGGAGACATATGTAAAACTTTATTTTATTTATTTATTTATTTATTTTTAATATATTTTAATGATTTTTTTACAGAGAGGAAGGGAGAGAGATAGAGAGTTAGAAACATCGATGACAGAGAAACATCAATCAGCTGCCTCCTGCACACGCCCCACTGGGGATGCGCCCGCAACCAAGGTACATGCCCTTGACCGGAATCGAACCTGGGACCTTTCAGTCCCCAGGCTGACGCTGTATCCACTGAGCCAAACCAGTTTCGGCCATATGTAAAACTTTAGATAATAAATTAAAAAAATATGTATAATGAGATCAAAATGCGAAAAGACTTCAGGCTGCTGTTGTAAGACATTGGCCCCCTACATTTTACTAGAAAGTATGGAATCAAAGCTGCTTTCAAGGTCCGTTGGGTCCTCTACGTTGTGCCAATGTTTTGAATCAATACACTATGGGAACCGAATGGACTTGGCTGGAGTATTCCTGAGTAGAAGCATCAGAATATTCTCTCTTTCTCTTCCTCCTGGCTAGGCAGGGCCTGACCAGCTTTCTGTTTGTCAGACATGGAACTTACATTCACAGATAGTAACCAGTTGCTCTTTGGCATGAATAGCAGCCTCACTCACTGAAGGCCAGAGCAGTGAGCCTGTTCTTGCTGATTCCCAGGTGCAGCTGTGTCAGCCACTCCTTCCCAGCGAGGTGGCCATGCTGGGCAGCACACCCCGCCAGGAGCAGAGCTGTATGACTCCTTTTGTCATTGTCTCATGCATGACTTTTTAAGCCCTTTTTCCCCCACCACTAAGATAAATGAATGCTGGTGGTTAGAGGCAGCCTCTAGTTTCCTAGTGCTTTCAGGTAATGTATTTATGATTTATATTTATGATTTCTTAAATGTCAAAGCTCTTTGCGAGCGCAGTTAAAGACTCTGCTTTGTCTCTAATAAGTTTTGTGTTAGAGTTGGAGGTTGCAGGTTGGCCCTGAACACCGTAAGTAGACACTATCGCTGCAGAATGAGAGAGAGTGCGCATGTCTCCCACAGCATGATGGCTGACTGTTTTCAGGGAGCGGTCAGATCAGATCCAGATACTTAGGGATTTATTTTCAGAGCCTGTGTGAACTAGCATAGCATTGCCTTTCAGGATGCTCCCATTGCCCAACGGGTGCCTTTAACAATAGTCAGCGACATGCTTGCTGCCCTTGCTCTGCATTTCAGACGAGTAAGGCTGCCATTAACCCAAAAGAACAGTCCGTTGCTACCTGAGAATGTAAGTTTGGCTAGTTTGACACACCACCTTTTTTTTCCCCCTGAATTATTTTTTTCTTTTCCAATGTAGACCCCTGAGAAAGTGGTCAATAGGATTATGTAGGACACATACTGTGTGAACACCACAGTATTTACCAGTCCTCACTAGAATTTGGAATATTGGGGGCCAGTTATAGTAAACTTCCTTTATTGTCCTTTCTGTAACACATTTAACAGCCTTATTTACCTCAGATATTTCTGACTGGCCACTTGCGGCAACCTGTGTGGGTTCCTCCAATGACAAGTAGCTATTTCATCACACTTGTCCTCATTTCTCTTGAGAAATCAGTTGCCAATACATTAAGCAAATAAAAATTTCTAATTGACCTTTTCAGCATCCATATTGTAAGGCAGCAGGGCTTAGGGGGAAGATGGGAACTTTGTAGCTTAACCAGGCAGTAGAAATCTGGATTCAAACATTTAGATGTGGGCCTTAGACAAGTCACTTCCTGTCTGACACTTGGCTTCCTCATCCATAAGCTCACCCTGTGGGGCAATCCTATATAATAAAAAGCTAATATGCAACTCGATTGAAAGGTGGAACAACCAGTCACTATGATGCGCACTGACCACCAGGAGGCAGATGCTCAGCCAGAAGCCAGGCTCATGGCTGGTGAGCACAGCGGCGGTGGCGGGAGCCTTTCCCGCCTCTTCGGCAGCACTAAGGCCATCAGTTGGACATCCCCCGAGGGCTCCCAGACTGCCAGAGGGCACAGGCTGGGCTGAGGGGACGACCCTCCCCCTCCCCCGAGTGCACGAATCTTGTGCACCAGGCCTCTAGTGAAAGGATAATGTTACTGGGACCTCAAATACAGCACCAGGCACATACTGCATATTTTTATTTTTATTATTTTTTAGAATATATTTTTATTGATTTCAGAGAGGAAGAGAGAGAAAGAAACAACAATGATGAGAGAGAGTCACTGATTGGCTGCCTCCTGCACGCCCCATGCTGGGGATCGAGCCCACAACCTGTGACCTCCTGGTTCATAGGTTGACACTCAACCACTGAGCCATACCTGCCAAGCATACTGGATATTTTTAAAAGGGTGGCTACTGGAATTCAGGATTGACTTGGGAAAGATAAGACTTGTATGGTTATGACTTGAATTTTTTATTTCTAGATTAGTCTTTCCTCTCAGGAGGTTGATTGATAGCTTTAGTTTTGGTGGGTAACAAAATTTGAACTCATGCTGTTTTGTTATAACAGGTTTCATCAAAAGGGTATATATCTACCCTGGGATAGTTGACCTCTAGTTTCTCAATATTGGGTACTTTTGTGGATATTTTCAGGCAAATGGTTCTATGCAGCAGTCAAAAAGCCATTACTGATAGCTCCATTAATACTGTAGAAATGAATTTTTAGTAATGAGAATAGGCAGCATTTATTGACTGCTTACAATGTGGCAGGCTCTATGTAAATTAGTTTATCACCATGATCTCATTTCATCCTTATATTAACCCAGTGAGATAAGTTCTGCGCCATTTCAGAAATGGGATGCCAATCCCAGATGGGTTAAGTACCTATTAATATATCTATTAAATGCCTAAGTCAGGACTTGGCCCCAGTGTGACTGAACTATACTATATATTGTCTCTAATAGCCTTATGCATTGATTTTGGGAATTGATTAACCATCTCTAAGTGCCCAGCTACCATTTCTCTCTTTTTTCTTCTTGAATCTCCTATTACAACTGTTTTTTTCTCTTAGAAATCTGTTTTTATTTTAAATTTTATTTTTAATTACAGTTTACATTCAATATTATTTTGTATTAGTTTTGGGCATACAGCATAGTGGTTAGACAATCAGATATTTTGCAAAGTATTCCCTCTGATATTTCCGGTACCCCAACTGGCACCATACATAGTTATTACAATATTATGTAATTGCTTATAAGGTAACTGCTTTTCTTTTGCTGCTTTTAAGATTCTTTGTCTTTAACATTTGGCATTTTAATTATGATGTGTCTTGGTATGGGCCTCTTTGAATTCAATTCATCTTGCTTGGGACTCTCTGTGCTTCCTGGACTTGTATGTCTTTTTCCATCACCAGGTAGGGGAAGTTTTCTGTCATTATTTCTTCCAATAGGTTTTCAATATCTTGCTCTCTCTCTTCTTCTTCTGGCACCCCCATGATGCAAATGTTAGCATGCTTGATGTTGTCCCTGAGGCTCCTTACACTATCCTCATTTTTTAAAAAATATATTTTATTGACTTTTTACAGAGAGGAAAGGAGAGGGACAGAGAGCTAGAAACATCGATGAGAGAGAAACATCGACCAGCTGCCTCCTGCACACCCCCTACCGGGGATGTGCCCGCAACCAATGTACATGCCCTTGACCGGAATCGAACCTGGGACCCTTCAGTCCACAGATGGACGCTCTATCCACTGAGCCAAACCGGTTTCGGCAATCCTCATTTTTTAATTCTTTTTTCTTTTTGGAGTTCTGATTGGGTGTTTTCTGCTTCCTTATCTTCCAAATCTCTGATTTGAATCTCTGCTTCATCTACTTCACTGTTGATTCCCTGCAATGTATTCTTCATTTCTGTTTATTTTTTATGTTTTCTAGTTTCATTTTTATGTTTCCTATCACTTTATTGAAGTTCTCACTAATTTCACCTACTCTTCCCCTAAGTTAATTGAGCATCCTTATATCCAGTGTTTTTAACTCTACATCTAGTAAATTTTTTGTCTCCATTTTGTTTAGTTCTTTTTCTGGAGTTTTTTTTTTTCTGTTTTTTTTTCTTCATCTTGGAATGTTTCTTTGCCTCTGCATTTTGGCATCATCCCTGTGTTTGTTTCTGTGTATTAGGTAGAGCTGCTATGTCTCCTGGACTTGGTAGAGTGGCCTTGTGTAGTAGGTGTCCTATAGGGTCCAGTGCTATAGCCTCCCTAGTCACCCAAGCAGGGCACTCCAGGTGTACCCCATGTGGGGGCTGTGTGCACCCTCCTGTTGTAGTTGAGCCTTGATTGCTGTTGGCACTTCAATGGGAAGGATTTACCCCCAGGCCAGTTGGCTGCAAAGACGGGCTGTGACCACTGTGGAGGATCAGCTGTGCTGGGCCCACCCCATCCATTTTCAAAAAGATACTTCTGAATGCACAGGAAAATGTAGTAGAGCATATCTGGATCATAGGGTTCACCTTCTCCATTTTGAGCCTCCAGTGTCATTAGATAGAGACTATAATTCAAGTTGGCCACAGCAGAAGAGATGAGATCTTCCTGGAATCACAGAAGCTGGCATCTCCCAATGGGCTTCAGTCTGTTCTGGAGCATCCTTCTCTAGCTCAGTGTTCTTGGTCTGAGCCCAGTTTTTTCCATACTTCAAGCCCTTCTTCTGGCTTTGGAGAAGTTGGAAGCAGAAGTTCTGGGGAAGGCTGTGGTGCCCGCTGAGTCTGCCCTTTGAGTGAGTCACTTGTGGAGACGGTTGGGTGGTGCTTCGATGTGGTCCGAAGCTGTCTGCCGAGTGTACTGGCTCTGCATTTCGCTGATGATTAGTGAACATCTTTTCATATGTATGTCCTCTTTGGAGAAGTGTTTATTTGGGTCCTCTGTTCATTTTTTTAATTGGATGTTTGTTTGTTTTGGTGTTGAGTTACATGAGTTCTTTATAAATTTTGGATATTAACCCTTTTCCCTTTTCCCTTGAATGCATTTTTTTTCTTTGTAGCTTCCATTTTTTTTCATTCTTATAGGAGAATTGTCTGAAAATAAAAAAAATTGTATATGCTATGTAGAGTTCTCTTGGTACTTAATAGATCTTGTTTTAATGAATGATATTTGGAGCAATGACTGTGCAAAATAGAGATTTCATTAAGTCTTGAGCATGAAAAACCTGGACAATTTTTTTCCATTGACTTTTTAAAATGTACCCTTAGATGGAACATTCATATTCCATTTGTATCTTATTTTAGAAAGTCAACAAATGTTTATTAAGACTCCACTACATAAAAGCTACTGGATCCAGGATTAGGAAAGAGTCATGGACAAAACATTTGGCATGATTTTAAAGGGAAGGACAGACATGTAAACTATATTGCTCCCAAAGAAAAGTCCGAGTAATTGAGCAAGTCTTCAGAAGGCTCCTAGAAAGTGTTGATTGAACTAAAACACACACAATAAAACTATGAAAGGTATTTTAATTTCCCTGAGATTTGGAGTGAAAAAGGTTGAATTCAGAAGGCTGTTTGTATAGCTAGTCATGCCTTTTGCTACAAGATAAACATTTAGTGTACTCCTGGAGTTCCCATTAAAATGATGATAATGGAATACCAACAAAAACAGCAAAGAAACCAGGAGGTTCCTCAGTGGACCACTGCTGTCACCTCTTGCCGTAGGGTAACCAGAGGGAAATACGCCGAGCAGAAGCCACAAAGGAGGCAGCAGAAGAGATGGCACCTGTTGCCAGAGGTTATCCTGGAGGGACTCCAGGAGCAGAGCCAGGAGGTGCAAAGGACTGAAATGGGAAGTGAAAGGGTAGGGGTCAGTTGGAAGCTGGTGTAAGTTAGAGCTACCTCAAATGATTAATCCAGTCCCTCATTCTTCAACAAGAATATTACAACCAAGGTACCAGGCCTCAGGTGAAAATCAGCAGTGTGAATGAAAATGTGACTGGCACTTAAACTTAGCAGCTGCACTGTCAGGGCCAGAGGGCCACCCCCCTTTCCAAATTCTGAGAGAAAATGATTTTGAATCAAGAATTCTGTACCCAGCCAAACTTTCAGTCAAGTGAAGCAGAGGACTAAGGATTGAGAAATGTACCTTCCTTGCACACCTTTTTGAGGTAGGTTATCTGACGGTCTTGATGGTGTGTTTACTAGAGATAGAAAAAGTAGCGAAAACATTCTAGAACTTCAATCAAAAATGATTTGAGGATGATTGCTATGCATTATGTTTGGAAAGCAGTTGATTCGAATTTGAAAAGTCCTTAAGAATGGAGTAGGGCCAAAACCGGTTTGGCTCAGTGGATAGAGCGTCGGTCTGCGGACTGAAGGGTCCCGGGTTCGATTCCGGTCAGGGGCATGTGCATTGGTTGCGGGCGCGTCCCCGGTGGGGGGTGTGCAGGAGGCAGCTGGTCGATGTTTCTCTCTCATCGGTGTTTCTGGCTCTCTATCCCTCTCTCTTCCTCTCTGTGGAAAATCAATAAAATATATATTAAAAAAAAAAAAAAAAGAATGGAGTAGGTACCATGCAATAGAATAAAAAAACTGGAAGATCTTAGTGATATGGAGAGGAAAGCATAAGTTTCTTGTGCAGTTACCCAAGAGGAAGGGTAGTTAGAAGTTCTGGGAAATATGTAAGACTGTATCAGAAAGACATGGTCCAGATATTCGGCGACTTAAAAAGGGTAGTCTGAGGACGATAAAGAGAATCCATTTCATCTTAAGACAGAACATTCTTCTTCAAGTGATGCCATTGGACTCACAGGGAAGGAAATGTTATCCTGGTACACTGTTGTGGGGGCTCTGCAGTGATCGGTATAGAGTCTATAGGCAAAGTACAGAGGAGCTCATTAGGGTCACAAAATAGAATGTAAATATTATTAACCAGAAGACTAAAGCAAAAATAGTAACGAGTGGCTGCCTCTGGGTGCAGTCTTGGGGGGGGGGGTTAGATAGGAAAGGGTGGAGGGACATGTTTTCTTTTTAACACATTTTAAAATCATTTGCATATATTAACTTAATAATTTGAAAAATAACTGATTATCAAAGAGTTCAGGATTTAAAATCACAAAAGCTCTTGGTCCAGGTGTCCAATTTTAGCGCCTCTTCTGTTACAATGGGCAAGTCACGTCGCCTCTGTAAAGCCTGTGTCGTCACCCATAATAATGCCACCCACCCTATGAGCCACGCAGTATTATCACAAGGATTCAATTGGATAATGTATGTTCAAGCTCTTCGTAAACTAAGAACCAAACGAATGTTCTCTCTACTTTATACTGTTAATTATGTACTTTATTAGAGGAAGTAGTTAGGTTGAAATTACAACATGGGTGGGTATGTCTGTGGTCTACTTAAGAAAGTTGACATAGTTTCAGTCTCTAAAGTGATTTCGGGTCACGAGGACTACATTTTCTAGCATCTATTCTATAGCTCACACTGTTCTTAGTGCTTGACATGGAATTAGACATTTCTTAGATTTCCCCAGAAAATCGCTGATGCAAGGAGGAAGGACTGTAGGTCTCCAGGGGGCTGTCTGTTAGCTCCTAGTAGAAAAAAGTCATGTGAACCTTACATTCTACTCTATAATATGCCTTGTTTGTCATCATTTAACATTGCTCTTTTGTCCAATTCACCAAAAAGATGTGCCCCTTTTCCTCTGTGGCTTCACATTCCCCCTGCTGACCACTGGGGTCAGTGGTAGGGGTAGGTGTCTCCCAATTTGAAAAACACTGAATGAGCCCTGGCCGGTGTGGCTCAGTTGGTTGAGCATCCTCCTGTGCACCGACAGGTCACCTGTTCAATTCCTGGTGAGGACACATGCCCAGGTTTCAGGCTCGATTCCCAGTAGGGGGCATGCAGGAGGCAGCCGATGAATGAGTCTCACTCATCATTGATGTTTCTCTCTCTCCCTTCCTCTCTCTGAAATAAATAAAAACATTTTTTAAAAAGAAAAAAAAACAGTGATATTTGGATGGCCTTATTGTAATGCTTAGAACATTATAATGTAGGTGATAATATTCCAATATTACTCAACTAAGTTCCAAAGCAATTGAATAATTTTCCCAGGGTCACATAGCTGGTAAGTAAAGGAACTGGATGCCTCCCCGCCAAAAAAAATTTGTTGGACTTCGAAAGCATTTGCTCAGCCCTGCCTTTAGAAGTGGAAACCTAAATTAGCCTTTTATAGAGTTCTTTTTTATGTACTCAGAAAATAGAATGCAAACATTTTTTACTTCTAGTTTTTGTCCTTATTCATTGACGATTTTGTCTCTGTTTTCAGCCAAAGCTCCAGGCAAACCTATTCAGGTAGTTTATGTGCCCTCACATCTGTTTCACATGCTATTTGAGTTGTTCAAGGTAAGTGGAATTTAACAACACGGGAAGAAGTCTTCATTTTAAATTACTTTGATTCAGGGCATAATGGATTCATTACATTAGCATAAGAAAAAGGTTTTGCATACCATTTAAAAAATTCTATTTCTGATATCCTGTGGGTTTTATAATTTGTACACTGTGAGCTGAAAAATTGCTGTGTACAGTGTAGTCTTTGTGAATATTAGTATATATTGATTTTGAAGCTTAATTGTACTTTAGTGATTTGATGTAAAATCCATACTGTTTCTTCTTCAGTTAGGAGATTAGGGATGCTCTTTAGTTTCCAAACCTGGCAAGGTTTTATTGATGGTACACAGATCAAAATAAAAACAATTTTACACATTTTACGCCTCTGAACATTAACTGTGATGGTGCATTAGTAGTAGTTCTAGTCCTGAGAGCTACCATAACCCTTTTACATATTCGAGTCAATTTAGAAGATCTGACAGAGGCAGAGGAGAAATATATGGAAGGGTTAGACCAAAAAAGACCCCCCCCCCAAAAAAAAAGAGTCTTTAGAATCTGGCTTAAGCTGCTGCTTTTGTTAACCAGTAGCTATGGCATTTATGGTAGCAGAATTACAGGTACAAGGCGTTGGAGCTAAAATTTTATTTCTTCCATTATGCGTGAAACTCTAAATTGAACACCTGAAAATCACTTCTGCTGATTTGCTTCCCAAAACATTGCTGTTACTAATGCAACACTTAAAGGTGGAGATGGGCATTCAGTTGTGAACTTTCTCCTCCTCAACAGCTGTGGCTTTTTCAGAACTTTTAACTGACGTCTTCCACTTTTTTTCCCGACCAAATGATTCATTCTGTGGGAAGCAGGTTTTCCACCTGCTTTAGAGGAAAGGCGCTCTGAAACCACAGGCTGATAAGTAGATTTCAGGTTCACCAGTGAACCTCTGCGGCCTCGTGACCTGGGATAAAAACATTCCTCTTGGTTGAAAGTTGAATGGCTTGAATACCCTAAAGCAAAACTAAAAGAATAAAGGGAGGAAAGCCCTAGCCAGTTTGGCTCAGTGGATAGAGCGTCGGCCTGTGGACTGAAGGGTCCTGGGTTCGATTCTGGTCAAGGGCACATACCTGGGTTGCAGGCACGATCACGGCCCTGGTTGGGGCGCATGAAGGAGGCAACCAATGGATGTGTCTCTCTCACATCGATGTTTCTCCCTCTCTGTCTCTCCCCTCCCTTCCACTCTTTCTAAATATCAATGGAAAAATATCCTCAGGTGAGAATTAACACCAAAAAAGGAGGTGGGGGAAGAATCAATGTGCAGTATGGTAGATGGGACTTAAACGAGATGAAAAACAAAGCATCAGGGAGTGTTTCCTTGATCTGAACCCACATTGACTTAAGTTCTTTAGAGGGAAAAAAAAGTCATATAAATGCAGCCAATATGCCCCCCCCAAAAAAAAAATTGTGCATAAATAAGCTCGTGTGAGTTTCTTTTTTTAAATTGTGATTTGTGAGGGTTGTAAAGAAAAGGGCTTATTATTTCAGAACTCAATGAGAGCAACAGTTGAACTCTATGAAGACAGAAAAGAGGCCTACCCAGCGGTTAAAACCCTCGTTACTCTGGGTAAAGAAGACTTGTCCATTAAGGTAACTGCTTTCTTTGCACATGCACTTGGATTGTCAGTTCATGTCATAGTATCTAGATATTGTGGAATCAGAGGGAAGGGAAGAAGACTTGACGTTTGCTGAATGTCGTATTTGTAAAGTACCGTATTATAGATTTTTGACTTAAGTTACCTCGTTTAAACTATATTAGTAGCCTGTTTTTCAGGGAGCTAAACAGGGTCTCAAACCCAAGCCCGTGGGATCCCATGGCACTTTCCTACCTCCTTTGTTTAACACTCTTCATATTTCATTGGGGGTTCAAAGCCCTTGTACACTTGAGAGTAATCTCATAAGGGCTTTATTTAATAAACTTGTTGCCTCCTATTAAGTATGGAATGACTCCTCCTCCCCGCCTTCACCACCTCCTCCTCCTCTTCCTTCTCCTCCATTACAGATCAGCGACCTAGGTGGTGGCGTTCCCCTTCGAAAGATAGATCGTCTTTTTAACTACATGTATTCCACTGCTCCTAGACCAAGCCTGGAGCCTTCAAGAGCTGCCCCTCTGGTAAGCATCTTAAACTGCTGCGTAAGGAAAAACCCTTTCATGGGCAGGGACTCCCCACGGCCGGGCAGAAGCCTCGTTGAATTAGAATGCTCCCTGTGTGGGCCTGGTTTGGAGGCGGGAGAATTTTATGCCACTGCTACTTTCTTTGTGAAGCCTTTGGGCTTAGATTTCTCCTCTCATTTGTGTCGGAGACACACTCAGAGCTCCGTGCCTTACTCCCTAATACAGAGAAAAGGCATTTCCTGTGGAGAGGGTGGAAGTCCAATTGCGGGTGAGCAAAGGAACAGTGCAGCGTGCGTGGCTGTAGCGTGGTCCTGGCACTTTCGCGTGCATACCATAGAGGCCAAATCACCCCAGGCCCTTGAACTTCCCCACCAAATTTGTTTATATAATTAAAATGTTAAAATTAGGAACACTACATTTTTTATATTAAATAACACAAGCAGGAAACATATAGGTGGTGTATGCATTTTCAGAGCCCTTTCTGTCTCACTCTGGAAATAACCTTCAGCCCTATTAAGGCAGTGAGGAAAGTCTGGTTACCATGGCAGCACTGAGATCCTGGTAGGGCCACACTTTCTTCCCCCGCTGAGTGTTTCTAATTGACAAACAACAATTGAACCCTTTGTCATTAAACACAGCAACATCTATCAGTCTGCAAAATGGTTCAGGGTATAAATTAAGCTTCATTTTCAAGTCCTACCTGACTGGTAAGCACGTAAGATTATATTTTATTTGCATGAATAAAAATCTTACATTTTGCATTGTTTATTCAAGACAGAGTTTATTAACTCAGCGTGTTGAACACAGAGTGGGAGTCACTTACATTGGATTCAAGAAAATTCATGAAAAATCAATTTTGAAAGGCATTGCCTTGACCAGGCTCTGGTACCTACTTAAATAAATGTCAAAAGGTGGGGGGCGCAGGGTGGAGTGGAGGGGAACACCCACTATGAGCAAATCTAGAGCCTTCCCCAGTTATTTAAAAGGAATTTGAGCCCTGACCGGTTTGGCTCAGTGGATAGATAGAGCGTTGCCTGCGGACTGAAGGGTCCCAGGTTCGATTCCCGTCAAGGGCATGTACCTTGGTTGCGGGTACATCCCCAGTGGGGAGTGTGCAGGAGGCATCTGATCGATGTTTCTCTCTCATCGATGTTTCTAACTCTCTATCCCTCGCTCTCTTCCTCTCTGTAAAAAATCGATTAAAAAAAAAAAAGGAATTTGAGTTGTCTATTCCAGGTCTCAAAATACCATCCTGGGAATAGCTGTTATGTCATAGTTATTTGTTAATGAAACTGAACACCTGAAGCAAGAGATTAAAAAAAATATATGTGTGCACCATCCCATTTTATAGATGAGAGAATAAGCTTAGTACCTCGCCCAAGGTCATTGAGCTCATCACAGCGCTGGCTATGTCTGTGTTCTTTCCAGTGTATCATATACCCTCTCCTTGTGATTCTTCCACTAATCCCTCCCAGTCCGTAAACTGTCCTCGGCTTTAAATTGTGGCCCTGGCCGGTGTGGCTTAGTTGGGTGGGCACCGAAAGGTTGCTGGTTCAATTCTCGGTCAGGGCACATGCCTGGGCTGCAGGCTTGATCCCCGGTAGGGGGCGTGCAGGAGGCAGCTGATTTAAGGTCTCTCTCTTTCTCTCTCCCCCTCCCTCCTTCCCTGTACTTTCCTCTCTCTCTCTCTCTCTAAATAAAAATATTTAAAAAAATAAAGTGGGCATGTGGACGTGTACTACTAGAGAACATAATGTCCTCACCAAACACATTACTGTGTTACAGCTCTGTGCTGTAACACATGCATTTGTTTTTCAGAAATGCCCTCCTAGCCAGCTCCTATTGATCTTTTGACACCCTGGGAAAGCTTCCCTACACCTCACCAAATCCAAGTTAGAGGCCCCTCCTCTGTGTTCCCCAGGACTCTGGGCTTGCCTGCCTCCCCACATCAGGCCTGCGTTGGCCCCAGGCATTGTCTCTGGCACACCTGAGAGTAGGGTCTGAGCTTTGCTGGAATGGATGAAGCTGATTTCCTGGCCTCTTCCTGGAATACACTGGTTTCTTTACTGTGGGGATCTCAGTAACTTGTAGCTGTTTTGACTTCACTACTGGCCACACTCTGCCAGTCTTAATGCCCTTAAATGACGGGGTGCATTCCTGTGTCACACCCAGCCCTTTGAGTTAGGCCCTGCCCTGAGGAAAAAATCTAGGGAAGATGGTAGAAATCCATGTAACATGGTAGAATTGCTCTTCTGTAGTAGCCGTAATAACAATTTCCATGCATTTAGTTTTATTATGTCTTACGAGTTAAGGTTGTTTTTTTAATTACATTTTCTGATGAGAAGACATTCTCACAGAGGTGCAGTAAATTGCTCAGAGTTGCCTGGCTGGTGTGGCTTAGTGGTTGAGCATCAAACTATGAACCAAGAGGTCATGGTTCGATTCCCGGTCAGAGCACATGCCTGGGTTGTGGGCTCAATCCCCAGTAGGGGGCGTGCAGGAGGCAGCCGAGCAGTGATTCTCTCTCATCATTGATGTTTCTCTCTCTCTCTTCCTCTCCCCTTTTCTCTGAAATCAATAAAAATATATTGGGGGAAAATTGCTCAGAGTTGCATAAAAAGCGAGTTTCAATGTAAATGTATCTGAGCCTAAAGCCCACGCAACTGCCGCTCTAGGTGCATGACCCCACCAGCTCCTTTGTTAACCGTAGCAGTGGATTTAACCAGAGGGACTGAAGCTTCCCCTCTACCCCAGCTTCAGTCTCGGTTGTTTTTATTGTTAATACTGGAGGCCTTCCACTCCCCTCCCTCCCCCCGCCCCAACAACCTATTACTAACAGTCAGGGTTCTACGATATAGAGATATAGGCGGGTACTGGAATTCTTTTCTTGTCTCTAAAAATACTAGTATATGCACTACCGTATATCCAAATCTTGTAGTATTCCTAGAACCTTAGGAAGTAGTCGCTCAGGAAATTTTCTTTCCAATGTGTTAGCCTTGGTGCTGGTAGATTTGCACTGCTGTGCTATTCAATTTATTGTTTTTGCTTCAGAGAGCAAGGGAATCTGATAATGAAACTTTGAAATGATGTGGTTTCGTTTTGTTGCCAGTTCAAATTCCACTCGATTGGGATTTGCTTTAAAAATGTGCTTTCAAGTGCTAAGAAAGCATTAGTCAAAAATTGCAGTATTCCTATTATTTTCTAAACCTACAAGAAGTGTTTTTGTAGAGTGAAAATAGTTTGTTTGCCACAGACGAGCATATACATCATTGCAGAGGTTGAATCAATTGTGTTTTTTTTCTTTAAGTCTGAATCAAGAATTTATTTTTAATCTTGAATGATCCTTATACCAAACGCGATAGCATGTATGCCTGTCTCACGGAATTCATTTTCTTTCCCCTGTAGGCTGGATTTGGTTATGGCTTGCCAATTTCTCGTCTGTATGCTAGATATTTCCAAGGAGATCTAAAACTGTATTCTATGGAAGGAGTGGGTACAGATGCTGTAATTTATTTGAAGGTAATGTATTTTTTTCTGTTAGCATGAAGGCCTCTACACTTTAAAGCTGTAAGTTCTAATAACTAATAGATAATAGACCATAGCATCTGTTATCCTATATTATAAAAGTGTAATATGCAAATTGACTGGACGGTGGAACGACCAATTGCTTTGACGTGAACTGACCACCAGGGGGCAGACGCTCAACTCAGGAGCTACCCCCGGTGGTCAGTGTGCTCCCACAAGGGGAGTGCCACTCAGCCAGAAGTCGGCTTACAGCTGGCGAGCACAGCAGCGGTAGTGGGAGCCTCTCCCACCTCCGTGGCACCCTAAGGATGTCCGGCTTATAGCTTAGGCCTGCTCCAGGACTAAGTTGTCAGTCAGACATCCCCCAAGGGCTTCTGGACCGTGAGAGGGCACAGGCCTGGCTGTAGGGCCCCCCACCGAGTGCACGAATTTTGTGCACCAGACCTCTAGTCTCTTATATTCAGCTCAAATTTACTTCAGTTTTATGTGAAAACCATGTTATGCCTCACCCTTGACAGTACACTCAGATATAGCAAAATGTGAAATATGGAGCTATAAAGAGTAAAATGATTGATTTTTAAAACCATAATTCAAAGTTGTGATTTTCAAAAGGTTGCATATCCATGGAAAGGATTCCTCTAGCAGGAGACAGATTATCATAAACTGGAATCTTTCAGTCTGTTGCTTTAAAAACTTGCTGGCTTTCCCAAAGCCATAATAATTCAGTTATCATAATATAGTCATTAAAAGGCTGATCTAATAACAGAGTTCTCTGTGACACAGATTATCTCATTCATTGATACTGTTATACTTTTCTTGATTTCTAAACTCTAGAATATTTAAAGTATTTTTGAATAGGTTATCTAGGTACATATGACAGAATTTTAATGCTATAAAAGGGAGAGAGAACTAAGTCTCTCCCATTACCGGCCCAAACTCACCCTGTTCTGTTCCCAGCAGTAACCAAAGGTACCAGTTTCTTGTGGATCGTTCTAGAAAAATTTAAATTTTTTTCACACAAATGATTATTTCAGCACTTTGCTGTATATATTTTTTACTTACCAGTATATATTGGAGATCTTTCCTTATCAGTTCACGTGGAACTGGCTCCTTTTTAATGGCCATATAGTGTGCTATATGTTATAAAATATAACATACATGTAATATATTATACCGTAACTTCACCAGTATTTGGAGTGTTTATCTTAGATGCCGGTGCATTTGAATGTGTGATATTTGATAACACTTTATGGCTTTATGTTTGTAAATCTAGTATGTATGGAATTTTATTTCTTTCTGAGCCCCCTGGGAGAATGGTTGTCCAGTGAACAGGAGTGCTTGGTCTAAGACTGTATAGTCCAAAGTATCTCAAAGCAGTACTAACTGGATTCAAATGCTTTTTGTTCTGGTCATGTGTATGTCAGTACTGGCTTTGAATGAGGGAATACTTTTATTCCTTTAAAAAAGCTTTCATTTCATCTTCCCAGTCTAAGTAATCTACTAAAGTAGTATAGTTTTAATATAATTCAAAAAGTATATATTAAGGTTTCTAATGTTTTAAATATACAATTTGAATTCGTATTTCATGTGTGACAAATGGCACTGTGGCCCTTTGGTGTATATTTTTTCAATTAGGCTCTTTCAAGTGAATCATTCGAGAGGCTTCCAGTATTCAATAAGTCAGCATGGCGCCATTACAAGACCACACCTGAAGCCGATGATTGGAGCAATCCCAGCAGAGAGCCCAGAGACGCTTCTAAATACAAGGCAAAACAGTAATAAATTACTTTGCTTTCTATCCTAGAGTATCTGATTTTCCCCACAGCGTGCCAGTCAGGCAATCGTTACTTTCAGCCAAATCTTCTTTGTGGTTTTATCACGGGAAAAGAAAAGTGAGCCCTGGCCAGTGTGGCTCGGTTGGGCGTCCTCCCATGCACCAAGAGGTCCCTGGTTCCATTCCCAGAGTACATTCCCTGGTTTCTGGCTCAGTCTCCACTAGGGGGCGTTCAGGAGGCAGCTGATCAGTGTTTTTCTCTCTCCCTTTCCCTTTCTATTTCTAAAATCAATAAAAACATATTGCGGGGAGGGGGGAAGCAAAGCAAAGTTATCCTTTAAAGATATTGAAGCAGCTTTCTCACCCCAGACAGGAAAGAGAACAAGAATTGGGTAACCAGAATAGCCATTCAAATAGAGACCCTGCTCTCCCAGGAGTCCTTGCACTGTGGCGATCTTAATAGCAGTGAGCGGAGTTTATCATGCCAGGAATTATATTTGAAAAGTAATGGAGTTGGCAGTTTATCATCATCCACTGGGCTTGACAGAAAAAAAAGCTAGAGAAATTCTGTGGGTTCAAACTGAAAAAAATCAAGAAGTTAAAATTATCAGTCAAGATAAACAAAACGCGGTATATCCACACAATGGAATATTATTATTCACCCTTTAAAATGAATGAGGTCCTGGCACATGCTACAATATGGATGAACCTGAAATCATGACGCTAAGTACAATAAGCCAGACCCGAAAGGACAAATACCATATCATTCCACTTATATGAGGTACCTAGTGTAGTCAGAGTCATAGAGATGGAAATTAGGATGGTGGTTGCCAAGGGCAGGGGGAATAGGGAGCTTGATGGGGAGAGAGCTTCAGTTGGGGAAGATGAGAAAGTTCTGGAGGTCAGTTGCACAACAATGTGAAGGCACTTAACACTACTGAACTGGACATTTTAAAATGACCGATCATATTGATATTTTTTATTCAAATTTAACATTGCCTTGTTCCTCCCTATCTTCTTCTATCTTATATAATAATAAAAGCATAGTATGCTAATTAGACCAGACGTCCTTCCGTACTTTCTTCTGGACGAAGCTGGGGCTGCAAGGGAAGCCCGGTTCCCAGGTGCCAGAGGGAAGCCGGTGCCGGCAGCTGGGGGAAGGAAGGCCTACTCTTGCACGAATTTTGTGTATCGGGCCTCTAGTTATATTTTAATTGCATATATCTCTTCTTACCCTAAAAACCTTATCTTAACATAATGCAACAGAAAGCTATTTCTCTGCAAATATATTTTATATGGCTTTGTCATTTTGTACCATTATCATAGCATTGGTCTTTTTGATGACGGACATAAAGAATATCTACACTGATGTATTGTGTTTTTTCCTATGGAAGTCTTGTGATGGACCTCTGAGCAATATTGTGGGACTGGTCACTTACCTCAAATGATAAAATTTAGAGGAGTTTGGTTTGTGCATGTGAGTGCAAGCACACACGTGGTTATGCATATGTACACACACACACACACACACACCACCACACCACACACCACCACCACCATCACCACCACCACCATCCCTGGCCAAGATTAAGCTGCATCACCTTAATACACCTGGATCAATTTCATTCGATTCCATTCTCAGTCTGTATGTAAGCCAGGTAGTGTGTTGGGCATCAATGTGACCAGTTAATTCAAACTATTGCTCTGATGGGGGAGTTGTTGAGTAGTACAGAAGCAGTCTTTTAAAATAACATCCATTTGAATTGTAAAAAGATGGCTTTAATTGAATATTGTTTTAAAGGCAGTTTTAAAGCTAAAACAGTTTAGATGTATACTAATTAAGATGGGCTTAATTAGTATACAAAACTGTTCAACACTATAATTTCTAATATAGTGTTAGACAAACCTTTCAGCAAAAGACAATTTTTAAAATTCTAAAATGGTTAGCCTGACAATTAAAATTGTTAAATTATACAAGTAGGATAATCTTGGGAAGTATTCACTAAGTGAATGAGAAAGTCTAAGACAGTAGTCGGCAAACTCATTAGTCAACAGAGCCAAATATCAACAGTACAACGATTGAAATTTCTTTTGAGAGCCAAATTTTTTAAACTTCTAACGCAACTTCTTCAAAATAGACTCACCCAGGCCGTGGTATTTTGTGGAAGAGCCACACTCAAGGGGCCAAAGAGCCACATGTGGCTCACGAGCTGCAGTTTGCCGACCACGGGTCTAAGAAAACTTACTTTCTAATCAGGTTTTTAACAGTTTTATTGATATAATTCATATACCATAAAATTCACCCGTTTAAAGCATACAGTATTCACAGAGTTGTGTGACCCTCACCACTCCCTAATTTTATTTTATTTATTTTGTTTTATTTTTTTTAAAAACCATACAGTCTCTTCATATTTACAGAAATTAAGATTCTCCCACTTAAATATATTTTACAATGAGTCATTTTTAGGTGGAGGAAGATAGCATTGTGGAAACAAGAAAATGCTCCCTCTGCTTTTTGGGTTTGTTTTTGTTTTTTAAATATATTTTATTGATTTTTTGCAGAGAGGAAGGGAGAAGGATAGAGAGTCAGAAACACTGATGAGAGAGAAACATCAATCAGCTGCCTCTTGCACACCTCCTACTGGGGATGTGCCCGCAACCAAGGTACATGCCCTTGAACGGAATCGAACCTGGGACCCTTCAGTCTGCAGGCTGACACTCTGTCCACTAAGCCAACTTGGTTAGGGCGCCACTCCGTAATTTTAGAAAATTTTCATCTCCCCCAAAAGAAACCCTGTACCCGCTAGCAGTCCTTCCTTCCTTCCTTCCTTCCTTCCTTCCTTCCTTCCTTCCTTCCTTCCTTCCTTTCTTTCTTTCTTTCTTTCTTTCTTTCTTTCTTTTTTAGGTTTGTCATATAAGGCTTTTATTATGTTGAGGTACAATCCCTCAATTCCCACTTTGTTGAGAGTTTGTTTTGTTGTTTTGTTTAAATTTCTTTATTGATTAAGGTATCACATATTTGTCCTCATCCCCCCATTCCCATCCCACACCCCTCCCCATTCCTCATTTCTAATCAGATTTTTAACTGAAAGTAAAGTATATATATGTAATTAAACAGTAATTCTTTTTCTGTAGTAACCATAGAGAATAATTCTGAGATAAGGCAAAGGTTTTTGAACTATCACTCTAATTAAACACTGAGTAAGTCTTGGTTAAAATAGAGAAGGTTATACTCATAAACTCACTATGGATATTCCCGTTATTTTCTTTGTAGAGACAAGATCAAGACTAATAGAACTTTCTAGAGAACTGAATGCTCTCGTCCTCTCTCTGAAGAAAGATCATCTTCCGCAAGTCAACCTCTGAGCTCCTTTCCTCTATCAACTCTGAGCGTGACACCATAGTTATTCCAGTGCCGGACCTTTCCCAGAGAAACTTTCATGTAGCTACTTCAGATCTTCCAACTAAAGTAGTAAATTGAGTACCTTTATAGTATGTTGTGATTTGGTTGGTGCCTGTCATAGAGAGCACAGAGCCTCGTGAGCGCTCTCGTGTCCTCATACCTCTCTCCTCATTATCATAGAGTCGTGTCTACAGTATTCCCAGGGTTCCAAGCTCCCTCCCCATCCCAGATACAGATCTCTACTGTTGTACTTTGTGATCAAATACCATGTTTGTCCCAAACCACTGACTAAGGCCTGGGGAATCTGGAATTGAAGACATTAGCTGAGCGATAATTCAGTCCCAGGGCCCTTCCTTCTCAAATGCATCCCTCCTCGCTCTCTGATTGAGAGTTTTGCCTTCTGCCATCTGATCGTATTCTCATTGTGAGGTGTGTGTACTTCCACATTTAGTCTTCGATGCATTGGTTTTATTTTAAAATTCATGTATATACTTCTATTATGTCCATGAAACGGTTCCAAAGTTGTCTTGAAATGTTTCACTTAACTGCTTGGCTTCAAAGATCTTAAGTGAAAAACTACCTTCTGGTCACTGTCAAGTTTGTAAAGAGTGGGCAGTGGAGCTTTTATGCTTATGTAAACTTTCTACTAATCTAATACTGTACCTTTGTCATATGATACTCCTTTGTCGTTTTCTAAGGAATTGGAAGTCCTTATGTGATGTACTTCACTAATTGTAAAAAAGACTATCGAAGGGTAAAGTTCTTTCTACTTTATTTTGGGAAATGCCCTACATCTTCGTAATTTTCATGAATTTTAGCCAGTTTTAGCATTGCCGATCTGATTTTCACCATCGTTTGCGTTTGGCTGAGAGTTGGAATTGGCAGAGGACTTAAGGCAAGGAAAAAGGAGCCGTTATTATTGCCCCATAGAAATGGAAGCTATCGGAGAGTCCGGATTGCAACCCGCCACTTACATAGCTCCATGGGGTGTGTTTCTTTCATTTCATTATGCGCTAGTTCCCATCATCTTTAGAAAGAACTCGCTCATCTCTTCCATCCTTAGAGGATCTCATCAGAGAAGTCATAATCAGTTCGGTAAAAGAAAGGCCACTGTACATCCAAAACAGGAATGACAAGATGGTCTTTATGGAGGCCGAGTCAGTGTCTTGGGGATAGGGCTTTTCCACCGGATTATTTCCTTGTGTAACAAATGTAAAAATAGTAGTTCTTTGCATTTAAAAACCCTGGCTTCCTTATAAATGTTAGCTAGTATATGAGTATCTTCCTAGGCTACCATTTCTAACATACTCCTGCCTTGTTCTGTTTCACTGTGCTTGAAGAATGCCCATTGATTGTTATGCCCTTACAGCAAGATCTGTGTAAAGGTTGAAGGCGAAAATAGGGTATGGGAAAATCCTATCACATTCCTCCCTTTACAGATCTCTTCCAAAAGAAAAGATTTTTTTCCAGTGTTTTAGTGACTTCATTGGTAGTCCTTTACTAATAAGCTTTCTAGTTGACTCAAATCTGTCTGACCCAAGTACAATCTTGCCTCCTGTTTGTTTTCTGCATTAAGAATTGAACTTTGCTCCCAAAGTAACCATGAGCAGCGTTTCAGGAACATCTGGCATTCTCATAGTTCAGTGACCCAATATTCATTTATTGTTTTTGTTGGCTATGCATGATTCTTTGAACTTCACTGCATCCCGTTGGCTGTTTGAGGGTTTGTCTCTGAGCAAATGGTCAGATGTCTGTGTATAAGTTGTAATATCAATAGGCCTTGACCCCTTTCCTGCAAAATTCATTTAGTTCCCCCAATTCCTCTGTTTGCCTTTCATTGACTTGATTTTATTTTAAGTATTTAGAGACTGTGTCTGCTATTTGGAACAGTGCCAGGCACATAGTAGGTGCTTAATAAATATTAGTGGAATTAAGGAATGCAAATTTAGAGACATTAACCTTGGGTGGAGAGCAACATCTTTAAAATTCTTAAACTAGCTTTTGGTTCCAAATTAAAAATCATTCCATTCAGGAGCTGTGGGGGTATTGAATTTCCTATTCATAGTGCTAAGCAGTGACCTGGAAATGTAGAGAGGTGAAAGAAAAGAAGTAGGGATAGAGCCACAGAAGGTTTCTGGTCCTTTCTTTGTCTTTAAATATTCATTTTGACTCCTTGATACAGTGGGTCCTTTCCATCCAACCAAGTGGCATGGTTTTATGGCCTTGCTTGTAGATTCCAAAGAACTTTCACATACAGCATCCCTTGATCCTTACCGTGCCAGGAGGTGGACCATGCAGGCATTATCTCCGTTTTTCATGAGTCCCAAAGCAGTGCATTGTTTGCCAAGATGGCATGGTAAGCGAATGGAAAAACCAAAGAGAGTAATGGGTCTTCTTATTTCTAGACCTATATACTCAGCAATGCACCAGGTAGTTAGCATTCTCTTTTTTGGAGTGTGTGGAGAAGATACAAACCAGTTTTTCTATCGTGCAAGAGAATTCCATTCAGGAGAGGTTTTCTTTTGTGTGTTTTCATTTTGGCATGGTTAGTTAGAGGAGCCAATCGAATAGATTTGGCAACTTTCACCGAGGAAGACAGGCAGCTAGAAGTGCAAGGCAGTCGGTAATTGCTAGAGTTATTTAGATTTAATTTTATGTTTGAATGAACTCAGTGCTCACTGCCAGCCCTTCATACAAAGACTTCTCATTTGAGAGTTGATGGTTTTATCTTTTGGAGGACTGGTTGCAGCTTCATTTAGATTTTCTTGCGTATTTACAAATGTTACAGTTCCTTATGTTCAGTAACTTAGCTGCCTCTCAGGTTCTTGGGTCACATCCTTTGTCCCTCGATTCTTGGGGCACCTCACTTTATTGTCTTCCAGTGCCTGCTGGTACTGAGCCGAGTCTAGATCTTTCATCCCCTTTGCTAGATGACCTGCTTGTTTGTCTGGGGGTACTTGTGGTGTTTTTTTTCGAGTATAATTCGCTTTTTAATGAGAACATTGTGTATAAATGACAGAACGCCACCGCCGTGCACAGATGGCGGCCGCAAATACCCATCGAACGCATTCTGCCCAAGGAAGGGAGGGCGGGCAGGCGGGCGCGGGGGCTGAGCCAGTGGCCCGCCCCTCGGCCCGTGGACACGACGCCAGGGCCGCCAATGGGGGCCTGCACTCGCCTCTTGAACGGGAAGCGATCGAAAGCGCAGCAGCAGTAATACTGGGTGAGTCCTTCCTTGCGTAAAACCTTTGAGTTAATTCATTGAAGGTATCAAAAATATACCCTGTAAACCAATGATTTCTTGTTTATCCTTGAATTCAGTAACTTCATTCAAGTATGTCTCAGAGTTGACAGTCAACTGTTGGCTTTTTCTGGTTCTTAATGAGCATTAGATATTGACATTTGGGCCTAACTGTATTTCTTTTTTCAAAATATGTTTTTGTTGATTTCAGAGAGGAAGAGAGAAGGAGAGAGTTAGAAACATCAATGATGAGAGAGAATCATTGATCGGCTGCCTCCTGCACGCCCCCTACTGGGGATTGAGCCTGTAACTCATGTATGTGCCTTGACCGAAAATCAAACCTTGACCTCCTGGTTCATGGGTCGACGCTCAATAATTGAGCCACGCCAGCCAGGTTTGACTGTATTTCTTACTGGTTTATTTGTTCTCTTCAAGTTTGTACCAGTATTGGCTCTCTGTTATCGGTCCTTCACATTTAAAGAGTGGCCAGATTATTATGCCCACCCCATCAGTACTTCGTTGGGCCACCTTTTGCCTTCAAAACTGCGGTGATTCTTCTTGGCATTGATTCCATGAGATGTTGAAAGGTGATGCGAGGAATCTGACACCATGCCTGATGAATAGCACTGTCCAGTTCTGTGAGATTTGATGGTTGTGGAACCAGCTGCCTGATGGCTCTTTTAACTTCGTCCCACAAATGCTCAATTGGATTGAGATCTGGTGATTGTGGGGGCCACCTAAGCAAGGTAAAGTCTCCCTCATGTTCTTGAAACCACTCCTGCACAATACAAGCACCACGGCATGGCGCATTGTCTTGTTGGAAGAAGCCATCTCCATTGGGATACGCCATCAACATGATAGGGTGAACCTGATCAGCAATGATACTTAGGTATGTTGTGCTATTCAGACGTTGTTCCACATGAATTAAAGGGCCCAAATCATGCCAGGAAAACATGCCCCAAACCATAACACTGCCCCCACCAGCTTGAAGGGTTGTACTCATGCATGTGGGGTGCATGCTTTCATGCTGTTTCCACCAAATTCTCACTCTGCCATCTGCATGATGCAACTGGAAACGTGATTCATCGGACCACATGACTTTTTTCCAATGCTCGACTGTCCAATCCTTGTGTTCCTGTGCAAATTGGAGACATTTTATCTTGGTAACTGCAGACAGCAAAGGTGTTCGAACAGGCCTTCGGCTTCCATATCCCATACGATGCAGTGTACGGCTAATTTGCCTACAAACGTCAGGTGGTCATAATAATCTGGCCACTCAGTGTATCTCTCCTTCCATCACTGTCATCTCCTTGTCTTTTTCTTCTGCGGTGGGATTTCTTTCTCTGCTCCCAACCTTCCATCTCACTGACTCTGTTTTCTGTAGTGTTGATCCTAGGTCTTGATGTGGCTTTCACTTCCGCCCCGAGTTTATTTTTTTTTCTCTGTTTCTTTCCTTAGCTCTGCCAGCTTTTTTCTCTCATCATATTGTCCTCTTTGGCTCCTTCTTTTGTTACTTTGGAGGCTGACCTCTGTTGTCTACATTGTTGAGGTTTCTGAAATCATTCTCTTTCCACAGTATGTTTATCTGTCTTTTGTTTCCTTCATTCCTTTTCTTCCATGTTGCTTTGCTCTATTATTGTTGCACAAGTATCATGATGGCCTTTTCTGCTTATTTTTTTTTTTACTAGTAGCCCATTTGCAGGAAGAATCCTGCAAGCGGCCGCTGCAGCCACGTGCGCTGCCGCTGCCGCCCGCCCCGCTCCGCCCCACCTGGGCTTTCCCTCTGGCAGCCACCTTGCTTTCTGCTTTTCCTCCCTCTTCCTTCTAAGTTGTCTTCAGTCTTCACTCCTCCCTCCCTCAGTGTATGCAAATTAACCGCCATCTTTGTTGGGTAATTTGCATACTCACCCTGATTGGCTGGTGGGCGTGGCTTTGGCTGGTGGGTGTGGCTTGGGCATAGCGAAGGTGAGGTCAATTTGCATATTACTATTTTATTAGGTAGGATTGCATGGGACCAGTTCTGCCTGCCCAAGAAGAGTCTGGAGAAATCCTCCTTGACTCCTTTCTCAAGTAAGAAGAGTTTGAATGATCACCTTAGCACTTGAACTGTAAGGCCAGATCTTGATGGTCTCTAATGGTGAGGCTGTTGTTTTGCTTTTCATTCTGCTCTCTGGATATGGGTAAACAGGGAATGAAGCAAAGCCCCCTTGGGCCATGTTGTCTGTGAGCGCCTTCAGTGGACACTTCGGTATCCTCTGTCCAGGAGTAGCCATGTCTCACTGAAGAAGAGGGATTCCCCTTGACTTTCCCCATTTCCGCTAGGTGTCGCACTAGCAGGAGTGTAATGGGTTCGTACTTAGGCTCTGCTGGAGTCTATGTACAGCAGGTCCTCGAACAACATTGTTTCACTATAACATTGGTGAGGTGCCGTGGGAATTTAGCTCTTGTTTATATCAGTTAGCCTGTGGGAAAATTGCTTAAATTGCTTTTGTTTTACATCATTTCATGTCAAGCCAAAGACCCTATCAATGACGTTAAGTGAGGACTTTGTGTAGTCAGCGTTTGTGGCTCCTGAGTTGCTGTCTCTCTCCACTGCACACAAATGGTGCACCTGAGATCAACCTCCCCTTTTAGGTTTGCTTGTGGAAATGCTCCCATATAGTATGCACTCAGCTTCTCCTGCCTGCCACCAGTCCTTTTTTCTCCAAGTTCAGAGGAAATGATTGGTAAAGAGTCCTTTGGAATGCTCTCAGGAATAGCCCAGCAACCGTGGCTTGCTTGACCAATTCAAGGATCTTCCTTTGATGAGTCCCCAACTCCACTGGATATGTCAGACACTCCCCTGGAGTCTTTGGTATGTGGTGATAGCTGTGATTAGTTTCATTATAGACAGCTTTTTCTGTTTTTGGTTGTGTATATTGAAGGGCAGGAGTACTTAGATAAACATGCATTTATTCTGCCATCTTTCCCAGTGACCCGGGTGCTTAAACATTAACTTTGAAGATAATGCCCTTCATAATCATAATCTATGTTAGTAAACAGAAGGACCCAATATTGCTAGCAGGAAGAAGCTTTAATAACTTGATCAACATGGGATTTTTGTTTATTGTTCATAGTGGGAAAATAACTTTTAACTCAAGTTCCTGTTCCAGTGATTAGAGATAGCAGTGCCTTCTGGTTTGAAAGTAAGGGACATGTGACATTTTAATGAATGCAAGATGTTATCAGCCATTGACAGTTATTTATTAGTTAATTAAATCTTATAGAATATTTCAAGCAAGCACATAATCAGAGTTACCAAGATAAGTATAAACTATTTCTTACTAACAGTTCGCTATTTGAGCTGCCCCACTGAGGGTAGTTACCCTTGTGAGAGCTTTACTGTGGTACAGGTTTTCTTACCTGTCTTTTCAATCAACCCATTTTATAATTTGGTTCATTAAGAAATAGAAAAATTCAAGGCCTCATCAGGATTATTTCTGTGATTCGTGCATAAGCATTTAGATGGTTTGTAGAACTGGGGCCTACTGCAGGAGCACACAGGTAATGTTTCAAAAGAGCAGTGGCAGTGGGGTTATTTGGCCTTGTTTGTGGGACCTCCTTTCCTCGGTGGCCAGCGTGTTCTACTTGGCTGACTGTTCTCACCTTCAGTGCTGAGCATGATGACCAAAGAGTGTGAATGACAGCCTGGCTGCCTTTAGTTGGGGACTAATCAAACTACACTCTATGCAGTGCCTTCCCCTAATGTCAGAGCAGTTGCCCTGGTTCTGTCCTTGTGTGAAATGGAGACTTCAATACATGCCCACATGTAAGGGACAAAGGAAGTTGAAGTGGTAGTCAGAGGAGTGATGTCAAGGAAATTCATGTTCACTCCTCCATTTAAATAATAGTGAACATCTACAGTATGCTAGCAACGGCGCTAAGTGCCGGGCACGCGGCAGTGATCAAAGCAGACAGAAGTCCCTCAGGGAGCTCATGTTCTAGTAGAGGAGACAGACAAGGCATAACACAAAGGAAGTTTCTAGTATACTTGGGAGACACATGCTATGGAGAAAAATAAAGGGGGTGAGTGGAGGGTACCAACTCTAAATATTTTCATTGTAGACAGAAGTGTTCCTTAGTGATTCCTGAATTCTTTCACCTTTGTATCTTTTTTTTTAATCCTCACCTGAGGATATGTTTTTTTTTTTAATTGATTTTGAGAGAGCAAGAAAAGGAGAAAGAGAGGAACATCAGTGTGAGAGAGAAACATTAATAGGTTGCCTCCTGTATGTGTCCCGACCAGGGATTGAACCTACAATCTTTGGGTGTACAGGACCATGCTCCAACCAACTGAGCCACCAGCTACGGCACCTTGTATCTTTTTAAAAATATATATATTTTTATTGATTTCAGAGAAGGAGAGAGATAGAAACAACTTTGGTAACTTATCAGCTGGCTTAGTCCTTTGATGGGAACAGCATTAAGCTCAGGCTGGGAACACCTTTGCTTGTAAGTTTCAGGTACTCACACCTTTTTTTTTTTTCTTTGTCTCTTGGTGCCGAGAACCAATTCCAGCATGTAATAATTATAAGAGTTTCATCAAAAGGTTGATGAAGCTTGGGCGGATCAACAAGGGTAAGCCACATATGTAGTTTACCTGTTGGAAACGGCTAAACGGCACTTCCCCCAAACCTGAATAGGATAATCGTTTGCTGCCAGACAGCTCAGGGCATTTTATTGCCTCCTGTTGGCCAAACACCTGAACAGCTGTAGGCTATTCCCCAAACTGATAATGCTTCTGTATTCTACCCTTTGATACCCTACCCTTTGAAGTGTATTATGTCCACCTTGCCTTAGGACAAATTGTGTGAAATAAAAGCAGGGTCCTGAGTTGAGGAAAGAGTCTTTAGCTCCTTCAGCTGAAGATCCTCTGACCCCCAATGCCTTTCAAAATTACCTTTCGTCTCTGGACTCTTTAACCATCCACGTGCAGCCGCTTTCTCCAGAATGCTGAACGCTTTGTAAGGCTGGGAAAAGAACCCAAGCATTATGACGCCCGAATGAGGGACACCAACATCTTGGCCATCTATATGTCCTCTTTGGAGAAGTGTCTGTTCAGGTCCTCTGCCCTTTTTAAATTGGATTGGTTGTGTGGGGTTTTTTTGGTGCTTAGTATGTGTTCTTTATAAATTTGGGATATTAACCTCTTATCAGATGTATCATTGGTGAGTATGTCCTATCATTTAGTAGGTTGTCTCTTTACTTTTTTGATGGTTTCCTTTGCTGTGCAAAAATTCTTTAGTTTGATAGAGCCCCATTTGTTTATTTTTTCTTTTGTTTCCCTTGTTTGAGGAGATACATCAGAAAAATATTGCTACGAGAAAAGTCTGAGATTTTATTGGTATGTTATCTTCTAGGATTGTTATGGTTTTGAGTCTTACATTTAAGGCTTTAATCCATTTTGAGTTTATTCTTGTGTACAGTGTAAGGAGGTGATCTAGTTTCATTTATTTGCAGGTATCTGTCCAATTTTCCCAGAAATATTTATTGAATAGACTGTCTTTACCCTGCCATATGTTCTTGTCTCCTTTGTCAAAGATTAATTGGGCATATTAAAGGTGTTGGCTTATTGCTGGGCTCCCTATTCTGTTCCATTGATCTATGTGTCTGTTTTTATATCAATACCATGCTGTTTTGTTTACTATGGGCTTATAGTATAGTTTGATATCAGGTAGTGTGATACCCCAACTTTGGTCTTCTTCTTTTTCAATATTGCTGAGGCTATTAGGTATTTTTTTAAATATATTTTATTGATTTTTTTACAGAGAGGAAGGGAGAGGAATAGAGAGTTAGAAACATCAATGAGAGAGAAACATCGATCAACTGTCTCCTGCACACCCCTTACTGGGGATGTGCCCGCAACCAAGGTACATGCCCTTGACTGGAATCGAACCTGGGACCCTTCAGTCCGCAGGCTGACACTCTATCCACTGAGCCAAACCGGTTAGGGTGGTATTTTGTTTTGTGGTTGTTTTTCTTTTTTTTAATCAAAACTTATGCCACAGACATCTGAGAATCTAGACACTTCATATCAGTGTTTGTTTGTTTTTTAAATATTTTTTATTGATTTTTTTTTTTTTTTACACAGAGAGGAAGGGAGAGGGATAGAGAGTTAGAAACATCGATGAGAGAGAAACATCGATCTGGGGATGTGCCCCAACCAAGGTACATGCCCTTGATCAGAATCGAACCTGCGATCCTTCAGTCTGCAGGCTGACGCTCCATCCACCAATCCAAACCAGTTAGGGCCATATTAGTGTTTTGAAGTGTTTCATTGATACCTTAAGACAAGTGTTTCAAAACGGTGGCATGATTTAATTTCAAATCGCCAATTTTGTTTTTACCAGCATCAGAAAGTTATGGCTACACTGCCAATGCCTGGTCGGCTTAATTTGACTTAAGAGTTTAATATGACTTAACATTAAAAGCTCACACTACCCTGAAATATATAATTTCACCCGTGATCCCTATTAAAACACCAATGGCATATTTTGCAGGATTAGAATAATCCAAAAATTTATATGGAACCATTTTCTGAAGTTGACAAATATATAATTTCACCCGTGATCCCTATTAAAACACCAATGGCATATTTTGCAGGATTAGAATAATCTAAAAATTTATATGGAACCATTTAAATGGTCCAGTCAAGGGCATGTACCTTGGTTGCGGGCACATCCCCAGTAAGGGGTGTGCAGGAGACAGTTGATCGATGTTTCTCTCTCATTGATGTTTCTAAATGGTTCCAAACGGTGACATTCAACATTCAAGTGCCAGGGTTTTTATACCCTCTGGGTCAAGTTTCTTCAAACCTTTAAAGAATCACTTTTAGGCTTATAAAAATAAATATTTGTCAAAATGTTCAATAAACATTACATAAAACTAGCAGCAAAAAATATCTAGAAATCTGTTGTATGTAAATAGTTTTCTTCCCAACCATGGGAGGGTGTTTTTTTTGTTTGTTTTGTTTTTAGTTGTTTTTTTGTTTGTTTTGTTTTATTTTTAATATGTTTTTATTGTTTTCAGAAAGAGGAAGGGAGAGTGAGAGAGAATCATTGCTCGGCTGCCTCCTTGCACGCTCCCTGCTGGGGATTGAGCCCACAACCCAGGCATGTGCCCTGACTGGGAATCGAACTGGGAACTCCTGGTTCATAGGTCGATGCTTAATCACTGAGCCATGCTGGCCAGGTGGTGCTTTTTATAATAGAACTAGTGGCTCAGTGCACAAATTTGTGCACATTGAAAGGAAATTAATTAGAACAAATATTTTAATATCACTGTTCGCCCTTTCTCTATAATAGAAGTGTCAACCAAATTCATGATCGACAATGACAGATGGAAATACATGTGCGATTGGCACCAGTGAGAGTTTTATATGATCGCACATGCACAAGTCAACTTAGCCTTTTATAGATATAGAATAAACTTGCTTAATTAGACCTGCTTTCTGATATAGCTAAACTTTTTCCAGCCCAGTGAAGCACCCCAACTTCTCTTTCAGGTAATTGTCAGCAACACAGCAGTATCAACACGAAGCAGATTATTATTGTAGATCATGCAGGGAGAACAAAGGGTAAAATATTGAACTGCAGCAGTGTTTGACTATATTCTGTGCGGTGAGAAAACCTGAAGTCATTTTCAAGGTCCACCATTTCTTACTTCTTTTCAGTTGGGTCAAGTTTCTAAGCTTTCTAAATCTCCATTTTCCAGCTAATGAAAAGAAAAATAGGATCCCACCGAGTCTCCTATCTCCCTACTCCAGGACTTCTGTGAGGATCAAATGAGATGAGGCACGGAAAATGCTTCACAGACATTTGGTTAAAGTGTGAAATGTTTCCACCTGTGTTCTTGGAACTCCAAGGAGGCTAGTCACTAGAGAGAGGAAGCCAGGCGTTGCTATGTGATGTCATTACCCAGCACTCACAGTGACTCTGTTTTGAGGCTGGGCTGGGCTATGGGCTGCATTTTGCACCATGGGGTCTCAGCAGCGTTGGCTGCAATTTGGTGGGCTGTTGCTCCAGGGTGGTGGTGGGACCTGTGTCCCACTTGGGGGAAGCCAAGTGTTGCTTTCTGGGCGCCAGGTCTGTGGTGCTCTTTCTCTGTGTGTGTCATGGCAGCTCCTGCATTGAGCGTCTGCACCCCAGCTGGTCAGTGTGCATCATAGCGACTGGTCAGAAGGTGGGAAGGACACTTAGTATATTAGCCTTATATATATATAGATACCAAATTGAATTTAATCTAACGTATTAACAGAAGCATAATACACTCTAGTAAATAGGGAATTCCAACTCGCTATATAACGAACTAAGAAGGAAGTTAATTAAACCATTGATTTAGCTAGGGGCAAACATTGGTCACTGCCACTTAATCCCATAAATTCATGCTGTTCCACATTTAAAGGGGAAACAGAATAGGGGGGGTCTCCCTGCTCTTCCCACTAGAAATGCACTGGAAAGTGGCATTACATTCACCAGGTCTACATGGAAGACACTTTGATCATAAAACAGCCCAGAGTAAGAATTCATTTGTGGAATGTGGTGAGCATGGTCATGTCCTAATTCTTTCTTGGAGTTTGGAAGTGTCACTAGTCATGTAACTATCTATAGTCAGGGTTAAAAGAGACACTATGCTGTGCCTTCCTCAGCTTCCACAGTGGATCTTGCCCCCAAGATGACTAAAAAGATGGCTCAGTATCAGGAGTAGAGGTGGGAAGGTATTGTCAACTTCAGAAAATGGTTCCATATAAATTTTTGGATTATTCTAATCCTGCAAAATATGCCATTGGTGTTTTAATAGGGATCACGTTGAATCTATAGATTGCTTTTGGTAGCATGGACATTTTAGTGTTTTAAATCTTCCTAACCATGAACGTGGTGTATGCTTCCATTTATTTGTATCTTCAATTTCTTTCTTCAGTGTTGTATAATTTTCTGAGTACAGGTCTTTTACTTCCTTTGTTAAATTTATTCTTAGGTGCTTTATTTCTTTTTGGTACAATTATAAATGGGATTGCTTTCTTAGTTTCCCTTTCCAATAGTGATACTTCATTATTGGTATATAAAAATGCAACAGACTTCCTGGATATTTATTTTGTATTCTGCTACTTTACTGAATTCATTTATCAGTCTTAGTAGTTTTTTGGTGGAATCTTTAGGGTTCTCTATATACAGTGTTATCTACTACAAATAATGACAGTTTTACTTCTTCCTTTCCAGTGTGGATTTCTTTTATATCTTTTTGTCTGATTTCCATGGCCCGACTTCCAGTACTGTGTTGAATAAGAGTGGTGAAAGTGAACATCCTGTCTTGTTCCTGTTCTTAAGAGGAAGTTTCAGTTTTCCCCATTGAGTATGATGTTGGCTGTGGGTTTTTTATATATGGCCTTTATTGTGTTGAGGTATGGTCACTCTATTCCCATTTTGCTCAGAGTTTTATAAATGGGTGCTGAATTTTATCAAGTGTTTTTCCTGGGTTTATTGATGTGATCCATGTGATTTTTATCTTTCATTTATTGATTTGCAGATACTTTTTAAAAATATATTTTACTGATTTTTTACAGAGAGGAAGGAAGAGTGATAAAGAGTTAGAAACATGGATGAGAGAGAAACATCGATCAGCTGCCTCCTGCACACCTCTTACTGGGGATGTGCCCACAACCCAGGTACCTGCCCTTGACTGGAATCGAACCTGGGACCTTTCAGTCCGCAGGCTGACACTCTACCCACTGAGCCAAACTGGTTAGGGCTGATTTGCAGATATTGTACCAGCCTTGCATTCCAGGAGTAAATCCTACTTGGTCATGGTGTATAATCTTTTTAATGTATTGCTGGATCCAGCTTGCTACTATTTTGGTGAGGATCTTAGCATCCATGTTTATCAGGGACATTGGCCTGTAATTTTCATTCTTTGTAGTGTCTTTATCCAGTTTTGGAATTAGGATAATGCTGGTCTTGTAAAATGAGCTTGGGCGTCTTCCCTCCTCTTGAATTCTTTGGAATAGTTTTACGAGGATATGTAATTAGTTCTTCTTTGAATGTTCAGTAAGATTTACCTGTCAGACATTCACAACTTTCTTTTTTAGCCTCTGACATTTTATTTTTAAATTTAGTAAGTCTTTATTGTTCAGATTATTACAATTGTTCCTCCACCCCCCCATAGCTCTCCTCCACCTGGTTCCCACCCCACCCTCTTCCCTTACCTCCCCCCACTGTCCTCATCCATAGGTGTACGATTTTTGTCCAGTCTCTTCCCGCACTCCCCACAGCCCGTTCCCCCTGAGAATTTTCAGTCCACTCCCTTTCTATGCCCCTGATTCTATTATATTCACCAGTTTATTCTGTTCATTAGATTTTTAATTCACTTGATTTTTAGATTCACTTGTTGATAGATATGTATTTGTTGTTCATAATTTTTATCTTTACCTTTTTCTTCTCTTCCTCTTCTTAAAGAATACCTTTCAGCATTTCATATAATACTGGTTTGGTGGTGATGAACTCCTTTAGCTTTTTCTTATCTGTGAAGCTCTTTATCTGCCCTTCCATTCTGAATGATAGCTTTGCTGGGTAGAGTAATCTTGGTTGTAGGTTCTTGCTATTCATCACTTTGAATATTTCTTGTCACTCTGGCCTGCATAGTTTCTGTTGAGAAATCTGTTGACAATTGTATGGGTGCTCCCTTGTATGTAACTAACTGTTTTTCTCTTGCTGCTTTTAATATTCTCTCTTTGTCTTTTGCTCTTGGCATTTTAATTATGATGTGTCTTGGCATTTTAATTATGACGTGTCTTTGGATTCCTTTTGTTTGGGGTTCTGTGCACTTCCTGGACTTGTAAGTCTATTTCTTTCACCAGGTGGGGGAAGTTTTCAGTCATTATTTCTTCAAATAGGTTTTCAGTATCTTGCTCTCTCTCTTCTTCTGGCACCCCCATAATTCTGATGTTGGTATGCTGGAAGTTGTCTCAGAGGCTCCTTGCACTATCTTCAAATTTTTGGATTCATTTTTCTTTTTGCTTTTCCGGTTGAGTGTTTTCTGCTTCTTTGTATTTCCAATCTTTGACTTGATTCTTGCATTCCTCTAGTCTGCTGTTGGGTCTCTGTATATTTTTTATTTCAGTCAGTGTATGTTTAATTTCTAGTTGGTCCTTTTTCATATCCTCGAGGGTCTCGCTAAATTTATTGGCCTTTTCTAGGAAATTCTTGAAAAACCTTATAACCATGGTTTTGAACTCTATATCAAGTTGTTTGTTTTCCTCCATTTCTTTCATTTGTGATCTGTTTCTTTGTCTCCGCATTTTGGCTGCTTCCCTGAGTTGGTAGGGTAGCTTTGTGTGCTAGGTGTCCTATATGGCCCAGTGGCTCGGCCTCCCCAGTTACCTGAGGTGGACTCTCTTGGTGCACCCCTTTGTGGACTGTGTGTACAGTCTTGTTGTAGTTAAGTCTTGATTGTTGTTGGTATCACTGGGAGGAATTAACCTCCAGGCCAATTGGCTGTGAGGATCAGCTGTGTCTACGCCGGGAGAACTTCTGTGATGGAGACAGCCTTATGAGATAAGACTTGCAAAATTGCAAAAGCCTCTGTGCTCAGCTTGGATTGGGCGGAGTCTCAGGACTGAGCAGACAGTCTTGGCTTCCCATCAGCCCTGCCCTATGAGGCCTCTGGGTCTCAGTGTCCCTCGGTAATCGCTGCAAGTACCTCTAAGGTAAGCTGCTCTCGAGTTTCGCCCGCTGCCAGACAGTCCAGTTTCTCCCCAATGAATCTGGATTCCCAGATTCTCGCCTGGAACTGGAGTTCAGTGCAGTGGGGAGCTTCCGTTTCCCACCCGCTAGAGAAAGCCAGCGGCACACTCAGCAGTCAGTCCTCTCTTCGCGCACTCGTGCATGCGCCTTCAGACCTCTGCCTTTCGCGGCTCCCCTGAGTTTCCACCTGATAGTCCAGATTCCCCCCATATAAGCCTGGGTCCCCAGGGTCTCGCCCGGAACTGGGGTTCAGTATGGTCGGAACTGGGGTTTAGCGCAGTCGGGAGCTTTTGTCTCCTTCCCGCTAGAGAAAGCCAGCCAGGCACTCAGCCGCCCGCACGCGTGTCTCTGTACCTCAGCCTTTTGCAGCTCCTCTGATTCTCCGTGTGCTTTCCTCTTTCCTTCTAGTTGTAGAATTTCCACTCAGCCAGCCTTCCTGTGGTTCTGGATGATGTCCGTTCTGTCTTTTAGTTGTAGTTTTGAAATTGTTGTGCGAGGCAGCAGTTTACGTGTTTACCTATGCCGCCATCTTGG
The DNA here is from genome assembly GCF_027574615.1 of Eptesicus fuscus. Classification (NCBI taxonomy): domain Eukaryota; kingdom Metazoa; phylum Chordata; class Mammalia; order Chiroptera; family Vespertilionidae; genus Eptesicus; species Eptesicus fuscus. The sequence goes on from NC_072473.1 coordinate 15,258,079, forward strand.
TTTCTCTCTTCATTCACAGCTTTTAAACAGTCTCTCACAGTCCTTATTTAAATCGTCATAGAACCAGGTAGGCCTCATCTGAGTTTTTCCATTTCATCAGAAACATTAATTCTCCATGGGGGTCTGTAGCTCCAATAATCCACTCCAGCCCAAACCCCAGGCAAAGCCTTGGGGCTTTTCTGACTGTTCTTTCTTCCTTGGTTTGCTCTCCTCTCCCTTGTCTTCAGAATCAGTCAGCTGTGTGCTGGCCTCCTTCTGATTTATCTGTCTCATGTGCTGTTTTCTGCGACTGTAAAAACTCAGCACTGAAGTCGGCAGTCCAGGTTCTCTTCTGGCTGCAACGTGTTGTCCTCATCTGAGAACTCCTTCCACTCGAGGGCTCCACTTTGCCCTTTACCACTCGATGGTTGAGAACTTTTGCCATCACATAGTCCTCTTCCTCCTCTTCTAGCACAGCCTCCACTTTCTTCTTGTCTTGTTTTTTTTCCGCATAGTGCCCACCAGCTATGGGGAAAAAGGGTGACGATACTCGTTCAGCCAGCATGGCTCAGTGGTTGAGCATCGGCCTAGGAACCAGGAGGTTGCGAGCTCGATCGGCATGGCTCAGCGGTTGAGCATCGGCCTAGGAACCAGGAGTTGTGGCCTCGATCCCCAGTGTGGGGTGTGCAGGAGGCTACTGATCAGTGATTCTCTCTCATCACTGATGTTTCTATCTCTCCCTCTCCCTTCCTCTCTGAAATCAATAAAAAATATATTTTTTTCGAGAGGGTGATGCTGCTCTCCATGGCGGTTCCACTCCCTGGGAGGAAACAGCAAAGCCTTGGTGGACACTTTCCATTCTCTGACACCTGCCTGTGTAGTCACCCATGGAAGGTAGAGCTAAGTGTTGGAGAAAGATAGGATGCCAGGGAGCCTTTAATCATTCCCATAGGTAGGGCCAATTTGTCTCCTTTAAATTGGCTTATTTGCATATAAATGAAAGCACCTTAGGACATCATTACTGACAGTCTCAAAAAAAAAAAAATGTCGGATACAGTTTAGTGCCTACATTAAAAGAAAGCCCACCCCTTTCTCGAATGAATATCCTTGCAGTGTTAATATATCCCTAACAGTGTTGGACTTCCCAACTGTGCCTCCTTTTCCCCCCAGCACTGGGGACTCTGCATGGGCTACATGCTCCCCAGTGAAGTGGCGACTTCGTGTTGGGGGTGGAATCTGCATGGCTCTTGAAAATGATAAGCATCAGAGGTTGATGTCTGGAGTCCCATGGTTTATCCAGTTTGGACTATTGGGAATATTTTTTGATGGGATTACTAAAATGTTACAGAGATCTGAGTGGCAGATTTGTGATGACACTGAATCCAGGAAGCTCACAGTGAAAAGAGTATGAACTTAACCTGAAAAAACATTTCTCTGTTCTATAAATCTCTCAGTGGCATTTGGATTAATCAAGCATAATTAAATGTAGTTAGATCTTTGTCAGATTGTAGTTCAAAATAATATTCATCTTTGGAGAGGCTAATATATTCTGTAGACATTTTATTAAGCACTTTAGTTAAGCAAACACTAAGAACAAAATCAGCCTCAGGAAGGTTAATTACTAAAAAAGCACAAAATATAGTAGATTGTGTAAATAATTAAAATTTTGAATCCCATGGCTTGAGCTTTAATGTACGTAGAGAGGTATTTTGGATTTTTTCACATTATATTTTCCAAAAGTACAGGATTGCAATTACATTTTTTAAAGAGTTCTCATCAAGCTTGTATAAGTTTTTCATGTTATAATTCCAAAAGTGAAGAATTACAGTGGTATTCTTTAAATGGCAACTAATCATTTTAGGATTCCACTAGTTTGTTTCCATTGTAAGAACTCTATTTTTATTTCTGTACCTGTAAAGAAGTGATCTTTTAGGACAGGTATTAGGAGAGAGAATGTATATAAAAGAGAGAATGTTTACAAAAGCATCCGTCCGTGCCTGGCCTTTCAAAAAATGAAATGAAATTTTTAAAGAAAGGTGAAACATAAGAGTTTAGACTATAATCATAAATCTTTATTTTTAGCAATTTCTTTAAAGGGAAAAGTAAAGAGATCACATTGGTTTTATATGCCTAATTTTTTTGTACTCCAAGAATTACATTTTCAGTACCTTTGACTGTCTCAGGAAATAGCCTTTGATAAGAATCCCCGTGGAAATTTCTGAAACTCTCTCATGATGTGTTCAGATTTGATAGTTCTTGTCTATATTTCTTAGTTAGAGCTTCCAAAGGATTGTCACCTCAGGAACACACAATTACCCAAGAAACTTGAGCCTCGCCTTTATCACCACGCAGATTCGATGGGCTTGAAGGTGTTTTTGTGAGAAATGACACCCAAATGCCCTTTGTTTAGTAGATATCAGAGATCTTTCTCATGCACATCATAGAAAAACCCCGAAATTGCATTTTCTTTAGTAATTTTGCTGCTTGGCTTTTCAGTGAGGATTCTGTTTTCTATTGGAACTGAATCCTTTTGGGATAATAACATTTCACTTGAAAGAACATTCTATTAAATAATTCCAACTTTTGCCAACCTAAAAGTGGTCTGCTGATTTGAATTCTGTATATACCTTTTGCCAATGGGCTAAAACAGCACAAATGTCAAAGGTCATATATACTCTAAGCAATATGGTAGCAAAGCAAAGCAAAAGTTCATTCCAATTGAAAGTCAAAGGCGCTGGCCATTTATTTACCCATCCGTGCTCAAGGTAGTGTGACGAGACAAGTTTGGGAAAACAGATGAGTTAAATGCTTATATTGTTTATAATAGATCACGACACTCCTTTCGTAGAAACTCCATTTCCCTTTTGTCATTTGAACATTTATAACCATGGGAAACCTCAATCTGGCCTCTGAGTAGACAGCCGAGGCAGGGTTGACCTAGGAAATGTCAAGTATTGAATATTTAGGACATACAAGTTGACTTTATGCAGTGTTGGGGGAATCGGGTGAGCATGCCTCGGCCTTTGTTTCTATCGTGTTCCTTGTTACAATGATGCTCGCTGCTGAATGAAGGCTGCACTCTGATTCAAAACCAGAGCTGTGCTTGAGTCCATTTTGCACACCACACCACGGGTTTCAGAAGGATGGAACAGAGCACTTGAGCATCCTGCCTCATCCTGCTCTCTCTCTGCAGAATTGTTGCTGTTAGAATCACTTGAGGTTGTGATTGCTGCTTCAGGTTCCTATACACACCACCCCACCTACTGTTCTCAGTTCACATCCTCGCAGAGTACACAAGTGCTGGCCCCTGAGACATTTTCCAGATTTAGGATACAAGTTGTGAATACCTAAGACTTGCTTGAACCAAATAAGAAAAGTGAATGCGGAGTAAAACGCACTGTTATGAATATTATCTAGCACTGTGTCTTAAATGTAAAGTTACTTGCTTGGCCGATTTTTTTCATCATAACTCCTTACCTCCTCAAAGCAGAGTCTAACCCGGGAAAAGATAACGGATTTGACAAGAGAAGAATGCTAACTTATGTGTGAAATACAAGTTCATTACAATGTGTGTACCCACAAGTCCCAATCTGATCTGGTTCGCTCTGTGCATCTGTCCGCTTAGTTACTGTGATGAATGTACGCGTGTGTCCAGTGCTCATGAGCTGTCTTATGGTTCGTGAAATGAAGCCTGGCCCCCTTGTGCTTTGTGCTATTTTGTGGCCTGGCTGGTCCACACTGTCATGAATGAAGGATGACTTCGGTTTGAGCTCATTTGTCACTCCACGTTCTGTGGAGAAAAGTGTTTTGTTGCTGTGATTGTTGGAAAAACATGACCGGACAAGTGTGCGGCTCAGATAATGTTCCCTGTAAGTTGCAGAGCCACCCGCGATGTGTGTCATAGCCAAACTAGCCCTGGAGCACGTGGACAATTCTGTATCACAATCATCAAACAATAAAATGGTAGTTGTGATTCATTTGTGCTTCGGTGTGGTCTGTTCCTGAGCTCGGGCCAGTCGTCACCTCCCTCTCACCTGTAAGCTTCGCCTTCTACTCGCTCAGTTTCTGAAATTCAGTGTGTGCACAACAAGCATCTTTGCAAGTTGCTGGGAATGGACTAAGGATACTTAAATTCTTAGGATCCATCAAAGGAAAAATAGGTCATTTGGATTCTCTGTAGCAGGGAACATTTTCACCTGTCACTGGGCTGGGTGCTTAACAGTGCTCTTGTCATTTCTAGCCGTTGTTCTCTTTTGGGGGAACTCCTATTGGCAAAATAAAGGAACTGCTTCAGGTTAAACTGTCACAGTGGTTTTTTTTTTTTTTTAATTTGGCCATGGATCGGGGAAAGGGGACCAAATAATGTATTGTCCAAGCCAGGACACCTTTGACAGTGAGAAAGAGCACTTCGTGATGTAAACCGAAGTAAACCAGACTGCCCTGGGCAAGTTGGGTTTGAGAGGCCACGTATGACCTGAAATTCTGGTTACATGCAGATTCCTGAGCTCTGCCTCAGCTCTACTGATTCTGATTCTCTGGGGTGGAGGCCTAGGCATCTGTATTTTAACAAGTGCCTTAGGGGCATGCTTTCAAAAAGTATAAGTTGTGCCCTGACCGGTTTGGCTCAGTGGACAGAGCGTCGGCCTGTGGACTGAAAGGTCCCAGGTTCGATTCCGGTCAAGGGCATGTACCTTGGTTGCGGGCACATCCCCAGTAGGAGGTGTGCAGGAGGCAGCTGATCGATGTTTCTCTCTCATCGATGTTTCTAACTCTCTATCCTTCTCCCTTCCTCTCTGTAAAAAAACAATAAAATATATTAAAAAAAAAAAAGTTGTGCCCTGGCCAAGTAGCTCAGTTGTTTGGAGTGTTGTCCTGATACAACAAGGTTGTGGGTCAGCGCACATACAAGAATGAACCAATGAATGCATGAATAAGTGGAACAGCACATCTATGTCTCTCTCATTCTCACTCTCTCTCTCTCCCTTTCTTCCTCTCTCTCTCTCTCTCAAAAATAAGTGTAAGTTGTGAGCTGTTAGTATATGGAATATGCAGAAGATAATTTGAAATTTTAAAATTAAAAGGCTATTGGTGCCCTAACCAGTTTGGCTCAGTGGCTAGAGCGTTGGCCTGCGGACTGAAGAATCCCAGGTTCGATTCCGGTCAAGGGCATGTACCTTGGTTGCGGGCACATCCCCAGTGGGGCGTGTGCAGGAGGCAGCTGATCGATGTTTCTCTCTTGTCGATGTTTCTAACTATCCTTCCTCTCTGTAAAAAATCAATAAAATATATATTTTTTAAAAAAGGCTATTGGTTCCTTGATCTCTTCTGAGGAACTGGTGCCACACCAACATCAGAACCCAGTGCCTCCAAAGACACTTGGCTGCAGCTATGTGCTTCCTGAATGTAGTCTTCATATTAGCGTCCATTGTGTTATTCTTTTTTTTAAAATATATTTTATTGACTTTTTAACAGAGAGGAAGGGAGAAGGGATAGAGAGCTAGAAACATCGATGAGAGAGAAACATCGACCAGCTGCCTCCTGCACACCCCTCACAGGGGATGTGCCCGCAACCAATGTACATGCCCTTGACCAGAATTGAACCTGGGACCCTTCAGTCCGCAGACCGACGCTCTATCCACTGAGCCAAACCGGTTTCGGCCATTGTGTTATTTTTTTTTTAATATGTTCTTACTGACTTTTTACAGAGAGGAAGGGAGAGGGATAGAGAGTTAGAAACATCGATGAGAGAGAAACACCGATCAGCTGCCTCCTGCACACCCCCTACTGGGGATGTGCCCGCAACCAAGGTACATGCCCTTGACTGGAATTGAACCTGGGACCTTTCAGGTCATGGCCCGACACTCTATCCACTGAGCCGAACGGGTTAGGGCCATTGTGTTATTCTTTTTTTTTTTTCATTTATTTTATTTATTTTTTTTGACATTTTTTTTATTGAGGTATTATATGTGTACATATCTTACCCATTGTGTTATTCTTTTACTAAACATTCAGTGGTGAGTGGGTGTCCTTTTTATTTATTATTTTAAAAAAATTTTTATTGTTGAAAGTATTACATATGTCCCCTTTTTCTCCTATTGACCCTTATAGCCCACCCCGCCCCCTGCCCTAGACCTTCACCTCCCTATTGTCTGTGTCCAGGGGTTAAGCATACATGCATACAAATTCTTTAATCTCTACCCACCCCCTGGGTGTGTCTTTAAAATTTGAGAGCCACATAACTATCTTGTGTATTTATCACTAAAATAAAAACAAAATTTGTGTGGCTGGTGTGGCCCAGTTGGTTGAGTGTTGACCCATGAACTTGAAAGGTCGCAGGTTCCATTCCCCGTCAGGGCACATGCCCGGGTTGTGGGCTCAATCCCCAGTAGGGGGCGTGCAGGAGGCAGCCAATCAATGTGTCTCTCTCCCTCTCCCTTCCTCTCTCTGAAATCAATAAAAACATATTTTTTAAATTTGAGGAGCAAATTTAAGGCAAGAAACGGGTTCATATGGTTCTTGGGGGTGTGAATGTCAGGAAGTCAACATGTTTGCCTTGCTTCTGCTACCAGCTAGCTGTTAACTGAGCCCTAGTTTCCTCATCGATAAAATGTGGGAGTTGACCACGTGGTTTCGAGGTTCTTTCCGGGTCTGATGTTCTTATCTATAGCATTCTTTAGGCACTTTCTCTCTGGAGCGTGCCTGCACCTTTCCCTTCCCCTCCCCCTCCCCCCAGGCACAATGCCTTTGCCTTTCTCCTAAACTCCAAGGGCCCTTCTTTTGCTTCTAGAATTTATTTACTGAGCCCACACAGCCCAGCTGGCTCACCTTTTCTACTTCTGTGACTTTCTAAAGAAACTTTCTCTTATAATTGAAAAAACACACACCTATAATGGAAAGCAATAACTAGTCAACTGCTTTCATGTTGTGATATGTTTTGCCCAAAGAATATAAAACCAGTGACTCTGAAAAGTGACACTGCTTTAGCCCTGGCCAGTGTTGCTCAGTGGTTAGTGACCCCAAAGGATCAGAGTTCAATTCCTGGTCAAGGGCACATACCTGGGTTGCAGGTTCAATCCCTGGCCCTGGTCGGGCGTGTGGGAGACAACCAATATGTGTCTCTCACATCAATGTTTCTCTCTCTCTGTGCGTCTCTCTTCTCCCTCCCCTCCCTCTTTCTCTTTCTCTCCCCCCCCCCCCCGCACCCTTTCATTCTCTCCGAAAATTAATGGGAAAAATGTCCTTGGGTGAGGATTAACTAAAAAAAAGTGACACTGGTTTTAGTTAGAATTTAAAAATTATCCATCTGCAACCAAAAGTCAGTGCTGTGCTAAAAAAACATTCACAACTGGGCAACAGCGTTCTTGTAGCAGCTACTCCTGCCCTGTTTTGAAATTCATAAAGTAAGTACAGTTTAGACTCACAAACGGACCCTCCAACTCAAGAGCCTATGGTTCCACGAAGCTGCCACAGAGCATTGCGCTGTAGTGGACATTTTTACTTCTGTGTCCTTCATTTCTAATTCTTTCCAATGTCTTAACAAAGGCGTGTCTACAAATGATTATCTGCTGACATTGTCAGCTGTCCGCCTCATCATTCCACATAGATGTGCTCTTTGATCACAAGAGTAAGTCACGAGGCATCATGTAGGAGATGTTGCCTCTAGGAAGGATTTCTATAGACCATCGTCCACCACTAGAACTCTGATGAGGAGGATGTTATCTGTGCTACACAATATGGTCGTTACTAGCCACCTCAACAGTTAAAAATGTGGCTAGTTCAACTGAGGACCTGATTTTTAATTTAATGTGTTTTAAAGTTTTTTAAAGGTATATTTTTTAGAAGGAGAGATAGAAACATCAATGATGAGAGAGAACCATTGATCTCCTGCCTCCTGCACACCCCACACCGGGGATCGAGCCCGCAGCCCAGGCATGTGCCTTGACCAGTAATCGAACCGTGACCTTCTGGTTCATAGGTCGACACTCAACCACTGAACCACACTGGCCGGGCAATTTAGTGTATTGATTTACATGTAAATAGCCACCTGTGGCTAACGGTTGCCATATTGGGCAGTGAGGCTATACACAGCTGTTACATATTGTTGAAGCTTTTTACATTAACATTGAGCATCCATTTTCACCTGTCACCGAGCTGGGTACTTAACAGTACCCTTGTCATTTCTAGATTTTGTTCTTCAGTGACTCCTTTTGCCCTCTGCCCATTGATGACACATCAACATAATAGTCTCTTTTGGAATAAGAAAATAATGAAATGATATTTAGACCCTTTTCTGCCATCGCTGCAGGGCATATCAATTCTTACCTTTGCTGGAAAAGGCATTGATCATCAACCTCTTTGAATCCAGTTCTCTCAGAGGCACACTTTGTCCCGTGAGTTGAAATATTAACTACAGCCCAGAGGGTCTCAACCCAGCCACGTTGGAATCTCCCAGGCCAGGGCTCCATTTCAGATTCGCTCCATCAGGCTGTCTCTGTGAAGCTTTTTTTTTTTTTTTAAGAGTTCTCTGGGAGCTTCTAACGTGTGACAGGATTGAAAACCACTGATCAAGCCCAAACCTGGGGACCAGCTAGAGAATAGCTAGAATGCTTTCAGCAATGGTGATGGATGCAGGAAACGCTGTCTTCTTGGCACAGAGCAGACCTACGATCCCTGCCACCTTATTGATGTTCTGCTTATCAGCTCATTGGAAAGCACTTAAAAGTGAGAAGAGGCCTTGTCGATGTGGATTTGGGGCAACCAAGCAGTGCAAGAAACTCTAAGCTAAGCTGATGCTGCTCGTGTCATTTGCTGGCATTCCTGTCCAAACAGAATCCGCTAGTCCTCAAACAAAATAAACATGCTAATGCTTTCAGCAATGGTGATGGATGCAGCTTTCCACAGTTCCTTAGTAACCACTAAATATAATAGTGTAATTATTTCTGATGTTAAAGATGATTGTTGTCAGCCTAGCAGTCATTGGAACAGAACTTCCTATATGAAAACTGCTCTCTTCCTGGGCCTTCAATTGGTAACAAAATGGCAGTGAGGGCAAGTAATGCCCCGTTATGCAGGTGAGAGAGGCCCTTCAGACACCCTACAATCAAAGAACCTAGGATGAGATATTGAGGGACCATCTCGTCCATAAAACAGCTCTGTCCAAATGGGAGAGTTTCAACTATTGCAGGCAAAGCCCCACACCCATTTATAAGGCTGTAAAGGAAAGTGTGTGCTGATGCGTCAGGACTTCGGTAGCTCCCGAGAGCCTTATTGTTCATAGGCCTGGCTAAGGGGTGGCATCGTCAGTCCCCTCCAGTCAGCATTCTCAGTGAGTGGTTCCTAATAAAAATCTACTTTTAAAAATCTGCTTTTCTGCCCTTCCTGGTTTGGCTCAGTGGATAGAGCGACGGCCTGTGGACTGAAAAGTCCCTGGTTCGATTCCCATCAAGGGCACATGCCTGGGCTGCAGGCTCAATCCCCAGTAGGGGGTGTGCAGGAGGTAGCTGATCAATGATTCTCTCTCATCATTGATGTTTCTATCTCTCTCCCTTTCCCTTCCTCTGTGAAATCAATAAAATTAAAAAAAAATAAAAATCTTTTCCGATTTTCTCCCACTCTGGGTAAGAGTTGGTCATCTTTGCACTTTGGGAAATTTAGAGCATCCCACCCCAAAGTGAATACTAAAATAATGTGAAATTATTTAGTAAAATCATCACAAAAATCTATTTGGCAGAATCAGAAACATGCATTGTTCATCAAGAGCTCAGAAAAGTCAAAAGTCAGGAGAGGCCAGACCTGAGAGTCAAGCTACTAAACTGAACTTGGGGTGGAAGGCAAGGATTGTGTCCTCTTTATTAATTGCATCCCCAGCACCTACCAGCTCCCTCAAATGTTTATTGAATGGTGAAGACAAGAATGTATGCTAGACCTTAAGTTAAAATGCAGCTCAGCCCAGCTCGTGTGGCTCAGTGGTTGAGTGTTGCCCTATGAACCAGGAAGTCACGGTTCGATTCCCGGTCAGGGCACATGCCTGGGTTGTGGGCTTGATCCCCAGTGTGGGGCATGCAGGAGGCAGCTGATCGATGTTTCTCTCTCATCAATGTTTCTAACTCTCTCTCCCTCTCCCTTCCTCTCTGTAAAAAATCAATAAAATATATATTTTTAAAAAGACTCAAAGAGAAACATTCAGGCAGATTCCTCACAATGTAGGAATACTTCAACGGAAAACATGAATCTCTGTGTTTGCGTGAGGGTTACTGTTCCTCAGCTCTGTCAGGACCTGGGAAAAGGCTCAAGGGGTTATGACCAGTGTCTTCCGTCATAACATGGCACACAGAGTGATGTTCCTCCCCTCAAGATGTCCCTATGCTAATCCTCAGAACCTGGGAATATGTTGTATTACATGGCAAGAAGGAATTAATGTTGCTGATGAACTTAAAATAGGGATATGTGCCTGAGTTTTCCAGGTGGGCCCAATATAATCACAGGGGTCCTTATAAGTAGAGGCGAGAGGCAAAAGTGCCACAGTAATGTGATGTGAGAAATACTGTTCTGGCCATTGCTGGTTCTGAAAATGGAAGGGGCCATGAGCCAAGAAATGCAGGCGGCTTCTAGAAGCTGGAAAATGCAAGAAAATCCCCTAGAGCCATGGTCGGCAAACTGGCTCGCGAGCCACATGCGGCTCTTTGGCCCCTTGAGTGTGGCTCTTCCACAAAATACCATGGCCTGGGCGAGTCTGTTTTGAAGAAGTGGCGTTAGAAGAAGTTTAAGTTTTAAAAATGTGGCTCTCAAAAGAAATTTCAATCGTTGTACTGTTGCTATTTGGCTCTGTTGACTAATGAGTTTGCCGACCACGGTCCTAGAGCCTTCATACAGGGATGAAGCCCTGCCAACACCTTCATTTTAGCCCAGTAAAGGGCCATTTTGGACTTCTGGCCTGCAGAACTTTGAAATAATAAATCTGTATTGTTTTAAGCCACTAAATTTGTTACAGCAATAAGAAACTAATACACACCTATTGAACATCTTTCATCTGTCCTTAATCCCTGATACGAAAACAAGTAGAAAAAGAAAAAACGCCTCAGTTGTGTTAGTTGATTTGTGGTTAGGCTAGTAAATGGTATCTTGCTAACATCTGTCCAGTGGAACAGGATTCCAGACAAGAAAGACTGGTTATATCCTCAAGTTACCGAATGAGTCAGGTCCTGCCACATGCATAGCAGATAACAGGTTTTCTTTGAATCCACAACAGAGGTACATGACCTTGACCGGAATCAAACCTTCGACCCTTCAGTCTGCAGGCCGACGCTCTATCCACTGAGCCAAACCGGTTAGGGCTTGATGGTTTCTTAAAGAATTTGATCACAAGATATACTTTGGTGCTTATGAACTGTCACACTTGGTTTGAAAAGCATCTTAAAAGAGTCTTTTTAAAAATCGAATAGCTCCTGCTGAATACTTGGAGAAGTTTAAACATTCAACTTCAATAGCCAACGGGGACTCTGTGTGTAAACATTTTTGATAGTGTACCCTTTTATCTCGGGTGTTGTATTTATTAACAAAGGCTATTTCTCTTTGGGGCAAATGTCAGAGTTCTCAAACATGCGCTTTGTTATGCCTTACAACTGATTATGTGTTGCCCTTGCAAACATCTCTGAGGTATCATAAAAGTTGAGAACAAACCTGTCGCTGTGACTCTAAATACAACTTGTCAAGAATGTTTTTGATCTGTGTGGCAGAACCAAGTAATATGGTCTGTGAAGAACAGGTGTTGTCTTCTTAAATGAATTCCTTTGCTGACTACAGGCCTGGCTTTGTTGCTTCTAAAGCAGGGGGTGGGGAACCTTTTTTTTTCCCTTTTTTTTCTGCCAAGGGCCATTGGGAGATTTATAACATCATTCTCAGGCCATACAAAATGATCAACTTAAAAATGAGCCTGCTCTATTCGGTCACCCCTAATGCCTTGGCAGGGCCAGACCAAATGATTTCCAGGGACTTAAACTGCCAGGGGGCCGGATGTTCCCCACCCCTGCTCCAGAGTCTGGGTTAATGTTAAAACTGTTGTTACTCCAAAGAGCTAGACCTCACCAGATGGAGTTAATTCGGCTAGTGGAGGGCCTGAGCGCAATTCTCAGAACATGGGTGGTGTGTGTGTTGGGGGGTAAGGTGGGGAGGGGGGGGAATCTGCCTTGTTGACATTTGGGATCCTGATTTAGTGCCTCCACCCCCATCTTTCAACTTCCGGCTGATCAAAGGAGCTTTTTCCCAAAGCTGGAAAAGTGGTTGACATGGCCACGCCCCCACGTTTCCGAGCAGGTAAAAAGCAATCATTCCATCAGGTGGGAGAAAGGGGGGTGGAGCCTGAGATTGTGGATCATCTGAGCCATGGATGTTATCAGTTGTGAAGGCCTCAGGTGACCTCTCCAGCACCCCACTCCGAGAGAGGTAAGCACTGTCTCAGGGTCACTCAGTGGCCGCCTCACAGCTGGAGAAGCCTCGGGACAATGCAGGCTGCCTCCTCAATTTAGAGGCCTTTCCAGGCAAAGGAGACTTCAGAAACTATTCCCTCCAACCCCTCATTCTACAAAAGCAGACACTGAGGCCAGAGAAGTGAAGTGGTTTGGCCAAGGTCACCAAGCAAGTTGGCAGGGGAGCCCACAAGCCGAAGTCCCAACCTGGGGTCCCCACGTGACTCGACTCTGCCCAGTGCTGCCCAGCGCAGAGGCCCGGCCTTCGGGGCTGAGGACACAGCTGGGCAGAGCTGGGACAGCTGCGACGCCAGGATTTTTGCACACTTTGGAGAAACAAGCCAAAAGGCAATTCTGTATCCCTTTATTTAGAAACAGGTGAGAAATGCTGTGTTCCGTTTGGGAGCGGGGGTGGGTTGGGAGCGGGAGCGGGTTGGGAGCGGGAGCGAAAGGGTTGGGGTAGGTTTGAGGGCTGATTCCAGTAGTTTGCATTATTCAGCACCAGAGCAGATGCTTGGGCATAAGGTCGGCCTTGAACCCACGTAGTCATCGTCATCTTGTCTAATATGTACAGCGTCGTCTCAGGTATGTATGCTCCTTATGGCTTTGTCCCGGCACACAGCGCAGTGACACAACACAGATCTCCAGTCCCGAGAGGAGGAGGTGCAGACGCTTGATGAGCTTATGGCCAAGACTGGTGCCAAGCGGGTGCCCGAGGCACAGGAGTGCCTCTGCGCTGTTGGGGCTCATCTGACTCAGCCGAGGCTGCTTCCCCATCTTGTGTCTTGCCCTGGGGTTCGGCTGGGTGCGCAAAGGAGGCCCGAAGATGGAGCAAAAGCAAATCGGTGCTCTTTCTGTCCCTCCCTCCAGGGATGGGTGGGCTGCCAGGAACTACAGCCTAAGGCGTGAAGCAAGATTGCAAGTCTGCAGCTGTGTCTCTTCCCCACCGAGCAGGCCAGAAGGTAGCACTTCAGTCTCGGGGTCACTCTTCTTGAGGTTGACTCCCTTTACCTTTCTTTGTAAGGCCCTGGTACACGGGAGCTGGCTTTCCACAAATGGCCATTCGCTGTGACCCCGACATTATGAGCCCCCTGTGTGTTTAGCTGGTGGAAGGGTGGACATCTGATTTCAGGGTTCCCAGCAGGAGGCTGTAGTGGCTAATGGAGAAGTCCTGACATGGGGAGGCAAGGGGGCTGGGGGCCCACACCCCCCATGGGTGCCCGCTGACTTTGGGTGTCCATGTTGGGGGTGTGTGTGTGTGTAACACTTGACGGTGCGTGGAGAGCAACTACTACTCTCCCATCCTTACCCTCCTTCATGGAACCTGTCCCCTTGCCACAACCCCAGTGGTGTGCTCTTGTCCTCAGTCCGAAGCATCCTTCCCTTTCCGGAGCAAAAGAATCCTTCCTTGCTTTTGGCCATTTCTGCTGACCTCCCCAAGCTCGCATCATGCTTTGTACCTCCCTCACTGCAGCCTCCGCTCACTGATGGCCATTGCTGTTGACTGGCCCAAACAGAACAGCCCCTTCTCGTCTTGGGAAGGGGAAGAGGCTGAGAGAAGCTGATGGCCACAAAGCATCAAATGTTAGATTTCATAAGTGCCCCCTCCCCCCACCTCCCTTCTCAGTAGTCTTGTCACCTTAGGAGGTGGTGTTAGCGGTCAGGAGAGGGACAATAGTTGAGATTTAGAACCCACTTGTGGGTCATTTTGGCCCATCTCTGGAATATCTCAAGCATGGGGCGTTTCCCGTAATTGGCAGCTATGATGGCACTGAATCTGAGTCACATAAGTGGCACCTGTCAGTAGGGGATATGAGGCCTGCAAACTTCATATCAGCCCGATACACCAACCCCACACTATGTGCTCCGGAGCAGGATTTGGGTAAAAGTGGGTCTCTCTGCCCTGGGCTCTCTCCAGGCACCTCTTTTCGCTTCCCTTGGTTCTCACCACCTTGTCTTCGCCTACCTGGTCTTCTCTTCCCGGCTGTGAGTGTCGCCCCACTGAGGCAGTAGGCACACGTGCCCAGTTTGCCCTGAGTGCATCGCTGGAGAGAGAGACCTACTTGGTCTCCAGGCCTTGACTGCGACATGGAAATGTCTTCCCTCAGGCCATGCTCCTGACAGCTCTCCGTCCCACAGGAGTGCTTGACAGAGTTCTTGGGGAAATGCCAAGAACAAGGAGGTTTCAAGCCAGCTTAGCTTCATGGCGAGCAGGGCGGTAGTTCAACCCCCACACTAGGGGGAAAGACATCCACCTTCCCTCACTGGTTGCCCCACTTGTCACCCAGAAGGCCAGTCCCCAAGGCCTCTGAAGAGGGGTTTTTTTTGTCACCACATGCTGGGCTCTGCCTGCAAGTTGCTGGTTCAGGCCTCTGTCTCTGGATTTACTGGGACAGCCAGGCCATGCCTCTCCTACCCCAGCATGCGCTTCTGCACCTGGACTCTACCTGCCCACTTCCTCCCTGTGACGCGGGGACAGTGACTTCAAATAACTCAGCAGGAATGCTTAGGGTCGGCATCCCATTTGGCAAACCTAGGGCCAGGGGTAAGTACAATAGTGGTCTAGGGAGTACCCTAGGCCACTGAGATGCTGGGGTCAGAACTCAGGTTCCCACGGTGCTCTTACAGAGCCTCCCTTCACTGCAAACTCTGTCTGGTGGGAGGCCATGAGAACCACATACGAATTTCCTGGTTGGTCCCAGGCATTGCTACAGGAATCCAGGATGAACTTTTGTCAAAGCGCCCAAGTGCCAAGGGAACCAGATGGTCCTGGAGACCAAGGGTTTCACCGGGGTTGAGAGAGTGAGAGCAGGAGAGGAGTCTTGTGTTCGGGTTGTAAATGGTCTGCACCCTGGATGGCATGTTCGAGAACAGACACGTGCAGGTAGCACCCCCGATTGGTATACTATGTAGTTTGGTTCATCGAACTGTTACGTGAGGTCTCTGAAACTGGGAACTGGTCGGAAATGGGGGGGCAAGCCATTCCATGAGAGCATCCTTTAAGGAGAAGCTTCAGGAGATTTACCATCTGCTAACCCTGGGGCCAAGGCAGAGCAGCTCCCCTGGCCCTTCCTAGCCAGGCTGTTGTTCTTTATTGCATCTCCCGCAGCCGAAGGTGACGGGGAGACACAATGAAGTCCAACCGATGGTGAGAAGGTGCCGCCCGGAGCACAGTGGGCCTTCCGTGGCGCGCTCCTTGTCAAAACAGTCCCTTGAATTAAGAAATCAAGGGTCACGGTAGGTGGCCTTTTATATATAAGCCTTGGTGCGTGCGCCACGTTTCTGGGACTGGAAAGAACGGATGCATTGCAACGCTGGGTCTCAGTGGCTGAACTGAGAAGGCTGGCATTCGCCTCTGACGCAACTGCCTCTATTGGGGACAGGTGAATTCCGGCAGAGCTTGGGTGGTAGGGGGGCAACGTGCAGGGCCCTTAGGAACCGGAAGTAGCGGGTTGAGGGAACAGCCGCTTCCACACGTGGTGTACTTGGTGGGGGCAGGTGTAAAGACCAAAGCAGGACGCACCCCACTGGGTGCAAGTCTCCCGGGGTTGGGGGGGGGGGCTCTGCATCTTCCCTTAGCGAGGCTAAAGTACAGTGATTCTACGTGATGCTAATGAAGTTTATAGGTTGTCGAACTGGAAACCTCCATGCAGGGCCCAGGTGTTGGGCTGAGTGGAGACTGAAGTCTCAAGACCTTCCCAGGGTCTCCCTGCTGAGCTGCAGCTTCTGCGCCTCTTAACCCTTCGGAACACCCACCACCCAGGCGTCCCCAGTGACCCCGCCCCCCTCCCCAGCCCTATGGCCTGCCAGCCGCCTTTACTTCTCATCCTCATCCCCCTCGCTCAGGCTGCTGATGGAGGCCGAGGCAGCTTTGGGGGAGGAGGGAGGTGAGGTTTTGACCGGGAGCCAGGAGAAGGTGGGCGACGGGGAGCGGGAAGGGGACCGGCTCCTGGTGGGGCTGCTCACGGGGCTCTGCTTCGGGGACAGGGCCTGCAGCATCCGGCTACTCCTCTCCTGGAACATCTGCTTCTGGAGAGAAATGAGACAGAAAGCATCTGTTAGTCACCTGAGGTCGCAGTGAAACAGCAAGGAAAGGCAGGAAGGAGGCCCCCCCCCCCCCAAACGTCTGCACCTCCACAGGGACTTGTACTCCAGCCCATGTTGGCCAAGACTCTCTCCGGGGAGGAGCTGCGTGAAATTCAAGCCCAGGGAGCTGCTGGTTCCCGGCACTCTCTCCTGCGCGCCCTCTCCTCCGTCTACAAAAGCTAAGTGAGTGTCTGTTATTTGCCAGGCAAACAAGCCATGTCCTGGATCCCGGAAGGGTAGCAGGAAAGAAACCCAAAAATCCCTGTCCTCGGGGCTATAAGGAGGCATCACACACAAAAAATCAACATAAGATGAAGGATGTCAGATGGAACCATAGTCTGAGAAAAAGAAATGGACAGAGGAAGGAAATAAAAAAAGAGAGGGATGTGAGCATGGGGACAAGTGGGGTGCAGTTGCAAATGGGTGCTCAGGGAACGCCCCCCCCCCCCCACGAGAAAGTGCTATTTGAGCAAAGACCTGAAAGAGATGAGGGAGGAGGCCACATGCAGGGAAATTAGAAGGAAGTGCAGTCCAGACAGAGAACCCCAAGAAGGGAGCATATACACTGAGTGGCCAGATTAGTGTGATCTCTGAACGCATAATAATCTGGCCACTCAGTGTATATCCTATATAATAAAAGGCTAATATGCAAATTGTCCCCTCGACCAGGAGTTCGACCAGCAGGCAGGCCGGCCAACCGCCCATGTCCCCTCCCCCTGGCCAGGCTGGCCGGACCTCACCCATGCACGAATTCATGCACCAGGCCTCTAAAATACACACACACACACACACACACACACACACACACACACACTGAGTGGCCAGATTATTATGCGTTCAGAGATCCTAATAATCTGGCCACTCAGTGTAGTTCACGTTCAAGGGTGAACAAGGAGGCCATGGTGGCTGGAGTGCAGTCACATGGCTGAGGAGGGGCATGGAAAGAAGGGCATGAGGGCGAGGTCGCCAGAAAAGTCACTGCATACTGTGCTATGTTGGGTTTTGGTGGCCATGTGAGAATTTCAGCCTTTACTCCGAGGAAAAGAGAAACCTCTGGAGAGTGCCTTTACCTCTGGAGTTCTGAGCAAAAGAGTAACAAACTGCCCAGCCGGCGTGGCTCAGTGGTTGAGCGTTGACCTATGAACCAGGAGGTCACAGTTCAATTCCCAGTCAGGCACATGCCCGGGTTGATCCCCAGTGTGGGGCGTGCAGGAGGCAGCCGATCAATGATTCTCTCATCATTGATGTTTCTATCTCTCTCTCCCTCTCCCTTCCTCTCTGACATACATAAAAATATATTTTAAAAAATAACAAACTGACTTTGGGTTTAAAAGAACCAGTCTGCAGTGCTGGGAGCAGACTACAGCAAAGCAAGGGCAGGGGCAGGGGCAGGGGCAGGGAGAAGAGCCGGGAGCTGCTGCAAGGAGAATCTGAGACTGCGATGGTGCCTTGGACCAGGGTGAATGGCCATGAGCTTGGTTGGAGTCTCGGTATGTTCTTTTTAAAAAAATATATATTTTATTGATTTTTTTTACAGAGAGGAAGAGAGAGGGATAGAGAGTTAGAAACATCGATGGGAGAGAAACATCGACCAGCTGCCTCCTGCACACCCCCTACTGGGGATGTGCCCCCAACCAAGGTACATGCCCTTGACCGGAATTGAACCTGGGACCCTTCAGTCCACAGGCCGACGCTCTATCCACTGAGCCACACCAGTCAGAGTGTTCATTTTTATTGATGTCAGAGAGGAAGGGAGAGGAGAGAGAGATAGAAACATCAATGATGAGAGAGAATCACTGATTGGCTGCCTCCTGCACACCCCATACTGGGGATCGAGCCCACAACCCAGGCCTGTGCCCTTGACCAGAATCAAGCCTGGGACCCTGCAGTCTGCAGGCCGACGCTCTATCCACTGAGCCAAACCAGCCAGAGCCCAGTATGTTCTTTTCCCATGGTATTCTTAAGGTGTCCTTTACTTAAAGTAACACTTTTTAGCATACAGTTCTGCGAGTTTCGATAAACGCCTGTAGTTGTGTGATCACCACCACAAACAAATTCTAGGAATGTCCCGTCAGCACTCCGTTCCCTCAGGACCCTTTGTAGTCACCCCCTCCTCAGCCTCTGGCAACAGAGCCGGTTTCTGTTCTCCAGTTTTAAAGTATCACCTAAATGGAACCGTGCAGTACGTGGTCTGGCTGCATATTGAGGGCAGAACCAGCAGGACTCGCGACAGATGGGCTGTGGGGCGTGGGAGGAAGAGGCATCAAGCGACTCCAGTTTCTAGCCTGCGAAACTGGAAAGCCGGCGACGCAGGGGGCTGTGGGGGTGCGGGAGGTTTGGATGGCAAGATGGGTTTCCCAGTCTGAGACCTCAGGTGCCTGCTGCCTGGTGCTTTGGGAACTGAGTCCTTCCCTGACACTGACTTTCTGGGGAGCCCCTGCGTGCCAGGCCGCCCCGAGCTGCCCATGGATCTAACCTTCTGCGCTTTGCCTTGCAGCAAGCGCCCCCGCCCCATCCCCAACACACCCCAACACACATGCTGTCCACCCACTTCTGAACACCCTGCGCATGCTCTCTTCCCTCATTTCTGTCCTTTGCTCATCACCAAGACTCCGCCCCCAGCAGCTCTTGTCCAGTCTTTTGATCCTAAACGGTCCCTGAGAACCAGTTCTTTTTATTTTATTTTTTAAAATTATTTATTTATTTATTTATTTATTATATATTTTATTGATTTTTTTTTTTACAGAGAGGAGGAGAGAGGGATAGAGAGTTAGAAACATCGATGAGAGAGAAACATCGATCAGCTGCCTCCTGCACACCCCCTTCTGGGGATTTGCCCGCAACCAAGGTACATGCCCTTGACTGGAATCGAACCTGGGACCCTTCAGTCCGCAGGCCGATGCTCTATCCACTGAGCCAAACCGGTTTCGGCCTTTTTATTTTATTTTATTATTTAATTTAATTTATTTTAATCCTCACCCGAGGATATTTTTTTCCATTGATTTTTAGAGAGAGTGGAAGGGAGAGGGAGAGACAGAGAGAGAGAGAGACACCGATGTGAGAGAGACACATCGATTGGTTGCCTCCCGCATACCCCGGACCAGGGGCAGGGGCGGGAGCCTACAACCGAGGCACATGCCCTTGACCCGAATTGAACCTGGGACCCTTCAGTCTGCAGGCCAACGCTCTATCCACTGAGCCAAACTGGTTAGGGCTTCTACTAGGTTATTTTAGACTTTGCCTGTTGTGTGAATGATTCATTTTACAAACCACTACTGAACCCTCTGGGACCAGGGGCTGTACGGGAGGCGGTCATGTGTGAGCTGGGACTTCGCTGATGCACAGGAAGGGGGCTTGGGCATGGAGGGAGCCCGTGGGCTGGGGGAGGGCTCACTGGCCAAGCAGAGGGAGCTAAGTGGAAAGTACTCAATTCGATTGGCGTGGCCAGAAGCCTGAGTGCATGTGTGTGTGTGTGTGTGTGTGTGTGTGTGTGTGACTGGAACACCATGAGGAGGATGGATTTTTCCCCAAAAGAAGCCCCTGGAATGTTTTCGTCCAGGGAGGAGTATGATCA